>NC_134601.1:139961434-140598101 GCF_037038515.1 Microtus pennsylvanicus
CCAGGTAGTCATTTCATGTACCTTTTGGAAGTTACTTCATTGCACTTCTTGTTTACTTGAGTAATATTTCCCTTCTCAGGTCTCTGATGGGATTAAAGACTAGATAGTCGTAGTTACTTTCCTCTCATGATTTAGCCAAGCCATTTTTAATATAAGACTTAGACTCCTTATGATAGGATAACTATTGAAACATTTAGCATATGTTTCTTGTTTGATATAGTTCATGCTAGCTGTAATTCTAATTTTTATGTATATTTTTCCTCTTCTTTTCCCGGGACAATACTCAATATTTGTTTTTATTGTATATAGTTTTGTACTAGGCTTAGAAATTTCTTATTTAGACAAAAGGGGAGGTGCTATGGGAACTCCTTCAGTCAATAGCCTTTAAGATACCAGTCCACTTTGGGTGTGGTTTCGTGTACTATAAATGCAGATCAAAAGCATGTGTGGCCCTCTTGGCTGATGGATTCGGTTCCATTTCCCAATGCACAGAGAGAACTACAGATTGCTAACATTACTGTGAATTTATCCCCATATAAATAAACATTTGTTATACTCTTTTATGTGCTATTGTATAACTCTTGTACACCAACAGAAAAGCAACATCAAAGCACACAATGATACTCAAAATCATGCAGATTTTGGGTCATTAGGCATATAGTCAGTCTCCTAAATACTTTGATACTTTAAAAAGCAAAAAAGTAATGGGTTAAAATGGAAAAATAACAAACTATCCAAATGGATACTTAAATATGATGAAGTAAATCATGTGAAGTTTCAGAAAAATTATAACTAAATATCTGAATAAATAAATTTAACAGTTGAATATAAAATAGCTTATATAAAACCATAAACTTGAGTGTTTGGAGGTCATTAATCTCTTAATAAGCCTAATTTAAGGAGGAATTGAAATAAGTTTTACAATGATTAAATGTTTAAATTTGGGTGCAAATCTTTTTATTTTATGTGTTTAATATTTGTGAATCTCATACAGGAATTCATACATGAATACAATGAAGTTTGATCATATCTAATCTTCATTTCTCACTTCCAACTCCTACCTGGGTCTCTGCCCCAGAAATTCCCCTTCTGAACTTCCTCCTCCTCTGCCTTGAATACAATTAATACTAATCATGTGTATGGGTATGGGGCTGTCCACTGGTGCATGGGACATCTGTCAAGGGCCACATCCCTGCATAAAACTGACCCTCCCTGCCATAGCAGCTCACAACTTTTCAGAAGAAGCTAATATTTTATTGGAATTTTTGTTCAAGTTTATAATTGTTATTATTGTTATTATTATTTTGGCATTTTTGACACAGGGTTTCTCTGTGTAATGGTCCTAGCTGTTCCAGAAATAGCTCTTATAGACCAGGCTGGCCTGCCTATTTTCCATGTGCTGGGATTAAAAGCATGTGCCACCACTGCCCACCTTCAAGTTTATAATTCCTTATGACACATTTTCCAACAAACATGGAATTATGAAAAAACTTCTGCCTTTAGATAATCTTCTATGCCATAAAACAATGAAGTTAGAAATCAGGGTAATCAAGATAATTTTTTAAACATATATGTGTTTAAAATTAAGATATAGCTGTGGCTATAGAGATGTCTTCGTGGTTAAGAGCACTTGCTGTTCTTACAGATGGCCTATGTTGGTTTCACAGAACTCACATGGTGGCTTACAACTCCAGTTCCAGTGGATCTGTATGCCCCCTTTCAGCCTCTGTGGGCACTTCATGCACATGATCCATTTACATATATTTAGGTAAAACAGTCACACACAGAATAGATTGATAGCATTTCTTACTAATATATACATTATTTGCAGTGATCATTAAAAACCTAAAAATAGAAATTAGAAACTATTTGCAACTGAACAAAAGTGATGGAAGTTTAAAATTATGTAGGATGCAGCTACAGCAGAATACAGAGGGTGATTTATAAGTTTCAAATAAGTAAACTTATCTTTAGATGTAATACAATTTCATAAAATTCATATATACATACACATATATGAAAATTTTTAAGCTCATCGTAAAATTGTTTGTAGTATTTTATATCACCAAGAATACTCATGAGTTTTGAAGAAATTAAGAATCTTGTCTTACATAAAATCACGAGTTATAAAGATTTATGCATTACTGAGCCAACAACGTATTGATCCATAGATTGATACATTGAGCAACAAAACAAAATTGGAGTCCAAGAAGCCATTGATTTAATATATGAAAACTTGATATAGGACAAGTGTTTTATTGATAATTAGTACAAAAATGTATAAACCCTTCAATAAATGGTGACATGTACCCATATATTAGGACCCCAAAAATGTTTGGCTTTGTAATAGCACAAAATTAAAATGTCTCTAGCAGTAAAATAACTGGAAAATTAGCATAATGGAGTATTAATACTGTGGAATGCTTAGTGATGTATAGGAAAAACAGTTGGGTATAGCATCATACACACATTACTGAAACACAATGCTCTGCAAAATTAAGAAGCTAGAGAATGTACACATGTTGTTCAAAGCATGATTATAAGAAATTATCTAAAATTTAACTATTTTCTTTGTAGTGATATATACCTTTGTGTCATATTACTAAGAAAATGAAGAAGTTACCTCTGATGAAGACTATTTTGGCCAATTTTTGTACGTATTCTTTTCATATGCTAGTGGGAAATTTCTTCACATATTGTTTTCATTTTATACATATTTGATAAACATTTTTCTATGATTTCTCAGGACGGGATATATTTTAAAAGTGGTGTAGATGAATATGAGTATGGTTTTATATTTTCATAGACACAATACTTGCATAGGCATTGCAGCTACATCCAAGTGGTATATAATTAAAATAAATCCTCTTTAATCTATTGTTCCTAGTTTTTAAAACTTGTGAGTAAAGTCTACTGAAGAAGTTGTTTCCTCATATTTACCTCAGAAAATGCAAACGGCACTATGTGAGGTAATTTCTCTCCTCTTCTTCAGAAGGTCAAAGTGATTTAAAGGAATCAATATGTATTCAACCTTAATTTTTGTAGTTGGAATCATAGTTTAAAAATAAATCAAAGATTGATCCTTTACTAAGATGCTACAGTTTTGAAGCAGAAAATAGTTGATATCTTTAAAAAGCTAATTTTGGGGGCTGGAAATGTATGAACTTTTGAAATGTCTCTTTCTCAAATTCTTACTTTTTTCTTTACTGTAGTTAGTTCTTATTGTCAGAGTCTCTCTCTGTAACCTAATATAAGTTAATGTCCTACTGAAGAATGTAGAGACAGATAAATCAATTTGCTATAATTTCGAAAATGTTAAAATAAGTAAGGGAAGGTAAGATAGTATGCAATTGCAATTGAATAATTAATATTGACAAATCCACACCTATAGTTTGCACTGTGCCTCAGTATGGAATTCAATTCCTTACTGCCAAAACTGGCTATAAAAAGAGAAAAAATGTGTGGCATCTAAAAGTTTGAGAAAAATTGAGGTATAAGCTGAAGGTTTTGGTTTTTAAATTAACATATTCTTTTTAATTTTTTTAATTGATAAAAGGAGAATTAAAAAAAATTACACCTCCTCCCAGCCTCCCATTTCCCTCCCCCTCCTCCCACTCTTCTCCCCCTCCTCCCACCCTTCTCCCCCTCCCCCCACTCCTCTCCCCCTCCCTCTCCAGTCCAAACAGCAGTCAGGGTTCCCTGCCCAGTGGTAAGTCCTAGGTCCTCCCCCCTCCGTCCATATCAAGGAAGGTGAACATCCAAACTGGCTAGGCTCCCACCAAGCCAGCACATTAAGTAGGATCAAAACCCCGTGCCATTGTCCTTGGCGTCTCATCAGCCCTCATTGTTCGCCATGTTCAGAGAGTCCAGTTTTATCCCATGCTTTTTTGGTAGCAGTCCAGCTGGCCTTGGTGAGCTCCCAGTAGATCAGCTCCACTGTCTCAGTGGGTGGGTGCACCCCTCATGGTCCTGACTTCTTTGCACATGTTCTCCTTCCTTCTGCTCCTCATTGGGACCTTGGGAGCTCAGTCCATTGCTCCAGTGTGGGTCTCTGTCTCTATCTCCATCCATCACCAGATGAAGGTTCTATGATGATATGCAAGATATTCGTCAGTATTGCTCTAGGATAGGGTCATTTCAGGTTCCCTATCCTCAGCTGCCCAAGGAACTAACTGGGGACCTCAGCTTGGGCACCTGGGAGCCCCTCTAGTGTCAAGTCTCTTGCCCACCCTAAAGTGGCTCCCTTACCTAAGAATTGTGGTTCCGAGCTCCCCTATCCAACCTTCCTTTATCCCTATCCTCCTGTTTCCCCAAGTCCCCCCCTCCTTCCCTTCTACCTTTTCTCTCCCCGTCTCCTTTTACCCCCATCCTTTAAAATACTATGCTCCATGGGTTTGTGTGTGTGTGTGTGTGTGTGTGTGTGTGTGTGTGTGTGTGTGTGTGTGAGTGTGTGTGTAGTCACAGGTATGCCACAGCCAATGCATGGAAGTCAGAGGTCATCTTCCAACTTTATGGAGTCATTTCTCTACTTCTACCATGTGGGTATCTTGGGATTGAAGCCAGATTGTTAGGTTTGTTGATAGGTGCCTTTAACCACTTAAGCCATTTTATCAGGCCTATATTAATAGATTCCTTTTAAAAATTGTGTATGCTTTAATTTTTGGCTTCATTTTTTTACAGTTTCTTCAAATGTATATTATCTCTTTGGGTTATGGACATTAAATATCCTTTCTACTAACTATTTTGAAATATATGACCTACTTGACCTAGTAACAAAATTACACTAGGACTTATCATTCTTATTCCTGTTAACGATCCCTACTCCATATGTAGCTCACCTTAACTGTCTCCACTCTCTGCTAACTGATCTTCTTTTATTCTCAAGCCTTTGTACATTTTTTAAAAAATCATTATTATTGCATCTCATATGATTGACATTCATTGCCAACTAGAAACTACCATCAAGGCAATTTATAAGACTAAATCAAAAGATCTTCTTTACCTAATTTTCATTTTTTCCCTTTTAAATTTTATTTTATATTTTTATTATTAAAATTTATTTTTAAATTGAAATATGTTTTGATTATATTCTTCCTCTCCCCTGACTCCTTCCAAATCCTCCCTCCCCTTCCTAACAACCCAACTTTAAGTTCTTTCACCGAAATCCAATTCAACAACAACAACAAAAAAAATGGAAAAAAATGAAACACCATCCATGGAACAAAACAAACAAACAAACCACTGTGCTAGCTAGTTTTATGTTACCTTGTTGGAAGAGGCTGCTTTGTCATCCCGGCCGCCCAGAACCAAAATAACCACACAGAAACTATATTAATTAAAACACTGCTTGGCCCATTAGCTCTAGCTTCTTATTGGCTAACTCCTTTATTAATTTAACCCATTTCTATAAATCTGTATATTGCCACATGGCAATGGCTTATTGGCTAAGTTTCGGCGGCATGTCTTACTCTGGCGGCAGATCCATGGCATCTCTGACTTCACTGTTCTTCCTCCCAGCATTCAGTTCTCTTTTCCCTGCCTACCCAAGTTCTGCCTCATCAATAGACCAAGGCCGTTTCTTTATTGATTTATGGTAATCACAGCACACAAAGGGGAAGCCCACATCATTACCTTGACACAAGCTGAATTCATCTGAAAAGAAGGAACCTTAACTGAGAAAACTCCCATGTAATATCTAGCTGTAGAGCATTTTCTTAATGTGATTGGTGGAGGAGAAGCCAGCACATTGTGGGTGGGACCACCTGTGGGCACTATAAAAAAGGAGGATGAGCAAACCATTAGTAAGTAGCATCCCTCTGTATCAGCTCCTGCCTCTGGGTTCCTGCCCTGTTTTGAGTTCCTGTCTTGACTTCCTCAATTGGTAAACCCTTTTCTCCTGAACTTGCTTTTGGTCATGGGGTTTCATCACAGCAATAGAAACCCTAACTAGCCAGGTGGTGGTGGTGCACACCTTTAATTCCAGCCCTTGAGAGGCAGAGATAGGCAGATCTCTGTGAGTTCAAGGCCAGTCTGTTCAGTAGAGAAAGTACCAGAACAAGCTCCAAAGCTACACAGAGAAACCTAGTATCCAACAAAAAAAGAAAAAGAAAAGGTAGAAAGAAAGAAAAGATAAGAGAAGAAAAGAAAAGAAACTCCAAGAAAAACACCAAATTGTAACCAAATAAAAACACACACACAAACAAAAAAATCTGTGGAGTACATTAGATGTTGATCAACTGCTCCTGAACATGAGATCTGTCCTGGAGTCATTGATATATCCAGTGTCACTCTATTGGAGAAAACTGATTTTCCTTCTCACATCAGGAAATTCAGTTATTAAACTTTACCCTGCGCTCTGGATTTACTTTCTTTAAAAATAATAAAAAATAGCCAGGCAGTGGTGGTGCACACCTCTAAAATCACCATTTGGGAGGCAGAAGCAGGTGGATCTCAGTGAGTTTGAGGCCAGCCTGGTCTACAAAGCAAGTTCCGGGACAGATAGGATTGTTAAATAGAGAAACCCTCTCTTGAAAAACCAAAAATTAAGCATGCCTTTAATCCTAGCACTTGGGAGGCAGAGGCAGGCGGATCTCTGTGAGTTCGAGACCAGCCTGGTCTACAGAGCTAGTTCCAGGACAGGCTCCAAAGTCCTGCCTCGAAAAACCAAAAAAAAAAAAAAAAACAAAAACAAAAACAAAAACAAAAAACCAAAATTAAACTAAAACAAAATAAAATAAAATGTAATAAGAAACAAAAGCTATCACATGGAAATGAACAAAACAAACCAATAGAAGGAAGGAGCCTAAGAGAAGTCTCAGGAAACAGAGACACACTATTTCATACACTCAGGGATATCAAGAAAACGCTCAACTGGAAGCCATAATATATGTGCAAAGGACCTGGCACAGACACATGCAGAATCTATATATGCTGCTTCTGTCTCTGTGAATTCATATGAAATTTGCTCATATTGATTTAGAGGGCTTTTTTTTCTTGGTGTCCTCTATTGCCTCTGGCTCTTATACTTTCTGAGTCCTCTTCCTAAGGATTCCCTGAGCTCTGAGGGGATGTATTTGACGAAGACATTCCATTTAGGGCTGAGTGTTCCAAGGTCTCCCTTGCTCTCTGAACAATATCTGGCTGAGGGGCTCTGTGTGTGTTCCCATCTGTTGCAGAAGGAAGCTGCCCTGCTGAAACTGAACAAGGCATTAATCTGTGAGTTTAACAGAATTTCATTGGAAGTCATTTTATCATTATGTACTTTTCTCTTTTTATACCAGTATCATTTACTTTACATAGCCGGGCAATCTATTTCTTAGGTTCTAGGTTACTGAAGCACTGTGAAAGACGGTTCCCATTTTGTAGAGCAGGCTGTACATGAAATCATTTAGTGGTTTGTTACTCCCATAGGCTTTGCACCACATTTCCCTAGAATATTTTGCAGATAGTGCACCATTGAAGGTAACAGGCTTGTGGCTGGCTTGGTGTTTGCATTTTTCTTTTGATAGTGAACAGAGTACCTTCCTGTGTCAAAGACGTTTGAATGTATGGGTAAAGGCTCTATGTAGGCACTGACTCAATATCTTCATTTTCAATGAGTTGTGTAGGTGTTGTCTTTAACAATGGAGACTTGCTGTCAGTTTGTGAAGAGCAGTCTGTAGCTTTAGCAACAGCCAGGGTTGTTTGTGGATTACTGTGGTGTCCTATTTGGTGAACAACACAATTAGATATAACTCAATAAGGTATTGGAAGCTTTGCTTGGTGATAAGGAATGGCCAATTGGGACTCTGTCTTCCCCATTTGGTAATTTCTTTTTAATCTCCTTCATATACGTGTATATTTTAGGATATTTCTGCTGGATTAAATTTTCATATTGATCCTCAAATTCTCCTTAATTTTATCTTGCTCTTCCCATATTCCCTCCCATAATACCCTCTCCCTCTTCCTTCTCCACTTGCTTCTTCTATTCCAGTTCCCCCATCCATTCATATCTATCTCTTCTATTTCCTTTCCTAATGATATACATCTGCTCTATCTAGTTCCTTATTTTATAGCTATCTTCTGTGTCTCTATGGATTGTAGCTTGGCTATCACTGAATTAACATGGTGTGGGAGGCCCTTCTGTCTATGTGTTGCTTTTATTGGTTAATGAATAAAGAACTGCTTTGAGCCTATGGCAGGAAAAAAAGAACTAGGTGGAAAAAGGTAAGTCTGTATGCTGGGAGAAAGAAGGTGGAATCAGAGAGAAACCATGGATCTGCTGGAGACAGATGCTGGGAACCTTACCCTGAAAGTCACAGCCACGTGGTGATATACAGATTAATAGAAATGGGTTAAATTAATATAAGAGTTAGCCAATAAGAAGCTACAGCTAAGGGGCCAAGCAGTGATTTAATTAATATGTTTTTTGTGTGATTATTCCGGGTCTAAGCTAGCCAGGCAGCCAGGAACCAATAAGCAGCCCTTCTTCAACATTAACAACTAACATCCACTATGTGAATCTTTCTTTCTGGGTCTGGGATATCCCTTTTCTGGTTCATCCATTTCATTGAAAATTTCATGATGCCATTGTTTTTAACTGCTGAGAAATACTCAATAGTGTAAATGTACCACATTTTGTTTATCCATTTGTTTTATTGAGGGACATATAGGTTATTTCCAGTGTCTGGCTATTATGAATAAAGCCGCAATGAACATGACTGAGCAAATGTCCTTGTGGTAGGATGAATCATTTATTGGTTATATGCCCAAGACTAGTTGAGGTAGGTCTATTCCCATCTTTCTGAGGAACTGCCACAAGGATTATCATATTGTCTGTACAAGTTTGCAGTCCACCCAACAATGGATGAGTGTTACCCTTATTCCATATCCTTACTTGCACAAGATGTCATTTGTGTTATTAATTCTAGACATTCTGTCAGGTGTAGAGCTATAGTAGAGCTTGAGATCTCTGAAAGTTGTTTTAATGTACAGGATAGTTTTAGCTATCCTGGGTTTTTTACTCTTCCATACAAAATTGAGAATTGTCCTTTTGAGGTCTGTAAAATTTGAATTGGAATTTGAATGCGGTTTGCATTGAATATGTAGATTGTTTTAGGTAGGATGGCCATTTTTACTACGTTAGTCCTAGCAATTCATGAGCACAGGAGATATTTCCATCTTCTGATATTTTCTTCAATTTCTTGTCTCAAAAACTTGAAGTTTTTATAATACAAGTTTTACACGAGCTTGGTTAGAGTTACACCAAGATATTTTATTAGGCAACTGTAAAAGTTGTTTTCCTGATTTCTTTCTAAGTCCATTTGTTGTTTAAATAAAAGAGGGCTACTAATTTTTAAGTCAATTTTGTATCCTGTTGCTTTGCTGAAAGTGTTTATTTACTGTAGTATTTTCCCAGTGCAATTTTGTGTCACCCATGTATATTATCATACCATCTGCAAATAAAGATACTTTGTTCCTTTGTTATTTATATCCCCTTGATCTCCTTTAGTTGCCTTATTGCTATAGATAAGACTTCAAGGACAATATTGAATAGATATGGAGATAATGGAGAGCCTTGACTTGCTCCTGATTTTAGAGGAATTGCTTTGAGTGTCTTTCCACTTAAGTAGATATTGACTATAGGTTTACCTTTATTATGTTTATTGTTATCTGTCTTTATTATGCTTAGATATATCCCTTGTATTCATAATCTCCCCGGGACTTTTATCAGGAAGGTGTGTTAGATTTTGTCAAGGCCTTTTCTCCATTTAATGAGATGATCATGTGCTTTTTAATCTTTTTGTTTGTTTATATGGTAGAGTACAGTTACTAATTTTCATATATTTAACCATCCCTGCATCTCCAACCCTACTTCATTATGGTGGATGATCTTTTTGATATATTCATAGATTTGGTTTGTAAATATTGAGTATTTTTGCATCTATATTCATAAAGAAAATGTGTTAATGTCTGTAATTCTTTTTAGTTGAGTCTTTATATGCTATGGGTATCAGGGTAACTGTGGCAGTGTAGAATCAACTGGACAATGTTCCTTCTGTTTATATTTTGTGAAATAATTTAAAAATATTTTAGAATTCTGTGTTAAAACCGTCAGATCCTGAGCATTTTTTCTTGGGAGACTTAATTCCTACTTCCATTTCATTAGGGGTTAAATGTCTGTTGATATTGCTTATTTGGTCTTGATTTTACTTTGGAAAGTACTATATATTGAGAAAATTATTGATTTTCTTTATATTTGCCAGTTTTTAGGAGGGCAGGTTTTTAAAGTATGTACTTATGATTATCTGAATTTCCTCAGTGTTTGTTGTTATAATCCTTTATTCATTTTTGTTTTTGTTATTTTGGGCATTCTCTTTCTGTCTTTTAGTTAATTTGGATAAGAGTTTTCAAAACCATCATCCACCATGATCAAGTCAGCTTCATCCCAGAGATGCAGGGATGGTTCAACATATGAAAATCTGTCAACATAATCCACCATATAAACAAACTAAAAAATAAAAACCACATGATGATCTCATTAGATGCCAAAAGATACAACATCTCTTCATGATAAAGGTATTGGAGAGATCAGGGATACAAGGAACATACCTAAACATAATAAAGTTAATATAAAGCAAGCCAACAGCCAACATCAAACTAAATGGAGAAAAACTCCCAGTGATTCCAATAAAATCTGTATTCAATATAGTTCTTGAGGTCCTAGCTAGAACAATAAGAAACGAAAAGGAGATCAAATGGATACAAATGGAAAAAGGAGAATTCTAAAGGTGTTTATCAGCTGTAGGAGTTCTTTGGTAGAGTTTTTGGGGTCGCTTATGTATACTATCATATCATCTGCAAATAACGAGAGCTTAACTTCTTCTTTTCTGATACGAATCCCCTTGATCCCCCTATGTTGTCTTATTGCTATTGCTAGAACTTCAAGCACTATATTGAAGAGGTATGGAGAGAGTGGACATCCTTGTGTTCCTGATTTTAGTGGGATGGCTTTGAGTTTTTCTCCGTTTAACTTAATGTTAGCTGCCGGCTTGCTGTATATAGCTTTTATTATGCTTAGGTATGACCCTTGTATAATTGTGGCAGGATACAAGATCAACTCCAAAAAATCAGTGGCCTTCCTATACACTAAAGATAAGGAAACAGAGAGGGAAGTTAGAGAAGCATCACCTTTCACGATAGCCACAAATAGCATAAAATATCTTGGGGTAACTCTGACCAAAGATGTGAAAGATCTATTTGACAAGAACTTTAAGTCTTTGAAGAAAGAAATTGAAGAGGACACCAGAAAATGGAAGGGTCTCCCTTGCTCCTGGATTGGGAGGATCAACATAGTAAACATGGCAATTTTACCAAAAGCAATCTATAGATTCAATGCAATCCCCATCAAAATCCCATCAAAATTCTTCTCAGATCTGGAGAAGACAATAATCAACTTTATATGGAAAAACAAAAAACCCAGGATAGCCAAAACAATCTTATACAACAAACGATCATCTGGAGGCATTACCATCCCTGACTTCAAACTCTACTACAGAGCTACAGTATTGAAAACAGCTTGGTATTGGCATAAAAACAGAGAAGTCGACCAATGGAATCGAATAGAAGACCCTGACATTAACCCACAAACCTATGAACACCTGATTTTTGATAAAGGAGCTAAAAGTATACAATGGAAAAAAGAGAGCATCTTCAACAAATTGTGCTGGCAAAAACTGGATGTCAACCTGTAGAAGAATGAAAATAGATCCATATCTATCACCATGCACAAAACTCAAGTCCAAATGGATTAAAGACCTCAATATCAGTCTGAACACACTGAACCTGATAGAAGAGAAAATGGGAAGTACTCTACAACACATGGGCACAGGAGACCACTTCCTATGTATAACCCCAGTAGCACAGACATTAAGGACCTCATTGAATAAATGGAACCTCCTGAGACTGAGAGGCTTCTGTAAAGCAAAGGACACTGTCTCTAAAACACAAAGGCAACCCACTGACTGGGAGAAGATCTTCACCAACCTTGCAAGTGACAAAGGTCTGATCTCCAAAATATATAAAGATCTCAAGAAACTAGACAGTAAAAGGCTAATCAACCCAATTATAAAATGGGACACAGAGCTGAACAGAGAATTCTCAACAGAAGAAGTCCAAATGGCCAAAAGACACTTAAGGTCATGCTCAACTTCCTTAGTGATCAGGGAAATGCAAATCAAGACAACTTTAAGATACCATCTTACACCTGTCAGAATGGCTAAAATAAAAAACACCAAGTGTTGTAGTTGAAGCGGCGGGGCTGCGTCCCCGGCATCCGGCCGCCCACATGGCTAGCTCTAGGTTATGCCCTGAAATAATTACATGGAAACTGTATTCTTTTAAACACCGCTTGTCCCATTTCTATCTAGCATCTTTTACGCTACCTCTCGCATCTGGACTAGCCCATTTTTAATAATCTGCTGTAGCCCACGAGCTGGCTTACCAGGAATGATCTTAACGTGCCTCTGCCTGGAGTGGGAGAATCATGGCAAATTCTCTGACTCAGGTTTTTTCTCCCAGCCTTCCGTTCTGTTTACTCCACCCACATAAGGGTGGGCCTATCAAATGGGCCTAGCAGTTTCTTTATTGCTTAACCAATGAAATCAACAGATTGATATATGACATTCCCACATCAACCAAGGATAGCCTTTGCTAGAGAGGTTGTGGAGAAAGGGGTACACTCATCCATTGCTGGTGGGAATGCAAACTTGTACAACCACTTTGGAAAGCAGGGTGGCAGTTTCTCAGGAAATTCGGGATCAACCTACCCCTGGACCCAGCAATGCCACTCTTGGGAATATACCCAAGAGAGGCCTTATCATACCACAAAAATATATGCTCTACTATGTTCATAGCAGCATTGTTTGTAATAGCCAGAACCTGGAAACAACCTAGATGCCTTTCAATAGAAGAATGGAGGAAGAAAGTATGGAATATATACATATCAGAGTACTACTCAGCAGTAAAAAACAAGGGCTTCTTGAATTTTGCATGCAAATGGATGGGAATAGAAAACACTATCCTGAGTGAGGTAAGCCAGACCCAAGAAGAGGGGCATGGAATGTACTCACTCATATTTGGTTTCTAGCCATAAACAAAGGACATTGAGCCTATAGTTAGTGATCCTAAAGAAGCTAAATAAGGAGAACCCAAAGAAAAACATATAGGCATCCTCCTGAATATTAACCTTCATCAGGCGATGAAAGGAGACAGAGACAGAGACCCACATTGGAGCACCGGACAGAAATCTCAAGGTCCAAATCAGGAGCAGAAGGAAAGAGAGCACGAGCAAGGAACTCAGGACCGCGAGGGGTGCACCCACACACTGAGACAATGGGGATGTTCTATTGGGAACTCACCAAGGCCAGCTGGCCTGGGTCTGAAAAAGCCTGGGATAAAACCAGACTCACTGAACATAGCGGACAATGAGGACTACTGAGAACTCAAGAACAATGGCAATGGGTTTCTGATCCTACTGCACGTACTGGCTTTGTAGGAGCCTAGGCAGTTTGGATGCTCATCTCACTAGAACTGGATGGAGGTGGGGGTTCCTTGGACTTTCCACAGAGCCTGATTGCTCTTTGGGCTGAGGAGGGAGGGGGACTTGATTGGGGGAGGGGGAGGGAAATGGGAGGCAGTGGCTTGGAAGAGACAGAAATCTTTAATAAGTAAATAAATTTAAAAAAAGAAAAGAAAAAGGAGAATTCAAACTCTCACTGTTTGCTGATGATATTATAGTTTACATAAACAATCCCCAAAATTCTACCAAGGAAATTCTACAGCTCATAAACACTTTCAGTAATGTAGCAGGATACAAGATTAACTCAAAAAATCAGTAGTGCTCCTGTACACAGATGATAAAAAGACTGGGAAAGAAATCAGAGAAACAACACCCTTCACAATAGCCACAAATAGCATAAAATATCTCAGAGTAACTCTAACCAAACAAATAGAAGACTTGTATGATAAAAACTTTAAATCTTTGAAGAAAGAAATTGAAGAAGACACCAGAAAGTAGAACGATCTCCCATGCTCTTGGGTAGGCAGAATTAACATAGTAAAAATGACAATCTTACCAAAAGTAATTTACAGATTCATTGCAATGCCCATCAAAATCCCAACAAAATTATTCAGAGACTTCAAAAGAACAGTACTCAACATATGGAAAAGCAAAAAACCCAGTATAGCCAAAAACAATCCTGTACAATAAAAGAACTTCTGGAGGCATCACAATCCCTGACTTCAAACTCTACTACAGAGCTACAGTACTGAAAACAGTCTGATATTGGCAGAAAAACAGACAGGAGGACCAATGGAACTGGATAGAATACCCGGATATTAATCCACACACATTCAAATACCTGATTTTTGAAAAAGAAGCAAAAAGCATCACATGTAAAAAAAAAGCATATTTAACAAATGGTGGTGGCATAATTTGATATCAACATGTAGAAGAATGAAAATAGTCCCATATATATAACCATGCACAAAATTCAAGTCCAAATGGATCAAAGACCTCAATATCAGTCCGAACACACTGAACCTGATAGAAGAGAAAGTGGGAAGTACTCTACAACACATGGGCACAGGAGACCACTTCCTAAATGTAACCCCATCATCACAGACACTGAGAAAACAATTAATAAATGGGACCTCCTGAAACTGCAAAGCTTCTGTAAAGCAAAGTGTTGCAAGGGAGGAGACTGCTTCTTCATCTGGGCTGCCCAGCTAGCTTAGTCCCAAAATAACTACACAGAAACTGTGTTCATTAAATCACTGCTTGGCCTATTAGCTCTAACATCTTATTGACTAACTCTTAAACCTTGATTTAGCCCATTTCCATTAATTAATGTATTGCCATGTGGCAGTGGCTTACCGGGAAAAATTTGGAATGTCTGATTCTGGTGGCTCCATGGTATCTCTCTTACTCGTCCTTTCTTCTTCCCAGAATTCAGTTCTGTCTTCCCCGCATACCTAAGTTCTGCCCTATTAAATAGACCAAGGCAGTTTCTTTATTCATTAACCAATAAAAAACAATACAAACAAAAGGACCATCTACACCATTTCTCCTTTTCTGTTAAAAAATGGAAGGCTTTAATTTTAACATAGCAAAACTGCATATAACAAAACAGGTATCAAGCAGGAACTATAGTTACTATATTTATATCTGCTTTATCTTTTATCATAACTAAGGAAAACTATAGCTATATCCTTCTGAAGTCTTTGATGGAGTTGAAGAATTTATTGTTATAACTATAGTTTTCCTTAGTTATGAGGAGGTACCATTGTAAGCAACTTCCAAAACTCTAGAATTGACAGAGACATTTCGTTGCCTGGACAGTCACCCAAAGTCCTTCTGTACTGTTGGGGCATCCATCTTTGGCCTACTGGCCCATAGTGTCCACAGGATTTTTCCATGAAGCAGGAAATTTCAAAGACAGTTCTGCCTATATTGGCAGTTTTGTCAGTCACTTTCTTCTGTATCCTGCAGAATTTCTCACAGACCCTTTCATGAAGCAGAAACCCCAAAGGATCATCTTGCCTTTAGGCAAGTTCAGTCATCATTTCTCTGTGGGTACTGCATGTCCAATTAAGTAGTTTAGGCAAGAGCAGTTTTATTTATTTATTTTTTTTGGCCAAATGGCTAACCAACTCCATCAGTAGCCTCTTCAATGCCCATCTTCCTCTTGAAGTAATTGGTGCTGTTAGGAGCAGATGTGTCTCATTGTCACAAAATGTGTTAAGTTCTTAAACATTTTAAATGCCATATTCTGAAGGTCTCTGAAAGATTTCAAGAATCCCCATCCATCTGAAATACTTTTCTGTACATCTAGAATATCTAACTAACGTGACTACAAACTTGACTATTATAGATGATTATCTATTAACCTGTATTTCTTAATTATACATCACATTTTTAAATGAACTACACAAATACAATAGCTTAATCAAGATCAGAAATACATATACATATAACAAAATTGACCTTAAATTTGTATCAATAAACCAAGATCCATACCAAGCAAATTATTCATATCTATATCATATCCCCCTTTAAATGTAAACAAAGATTTATGGACAATATTTGGGAATATGAGCATAGTTTTGTCCATACTGCTTCCTGCTGTTTGGTGGTACTGATAAGCAGGTCTTTCATAGTATATCTTGTGTGCTAGGTTCATCACAGTCAGCAGGTAGGCAAAGTAATTTTTTGAGTGTGTTCATGGTGACCTTTCAGGAGGGCATGGACTACCAAATCATATTTGCTATAAGTATTCCATAGGTTCTCATCTTCTCTGTAAACAAAGGAAAAACCTCTTTTCCAAAGCAATGTATCTTAAGATTGAAATTTTGAAATCAAGATGCCTTCATAATATACATGCTGGTTTAGTTTAGCAGCTCATAAAATGAAATGTCTCTCTTTACTTAGCTCCTTTACAGTCAAAAAATTCAAAGAAAACACAATAATATACAGAACCCAGATTCTCTGTGAATTTTCCATTTTTACATGGCTTATTTTTCTTTACTCCTTTTGATCTATGACTATCTGTACTATGTCTCTTTAAAGACTTTAGCCCCCCTTTTTAAAGCATTAACTTTATTGTATGACTCCATACTTTTTTTCTTCTTTTCCCCAAGCCTACATATATTTATCCAACACTGTTACCCATTTAGAGGTCTTTTATGTCTGAATCTGTCCTATTGTGAACATGTAATTCTTTACTGTCCAGGAACACTTCTGCTTTGAGCTTTTAAAATGTTAAGTGCTTAAAAATCTAAGCTGCAACGTTACTAGGTCAAATACAGTGCCACCTGCTGGTACCGCCTGCTTGCCCAGCCCAGTTCAGCATGGTGAAGCTTCTTGACCTCTGAGACATGCACACCGCCCCACTTCCAGACACATAGCAGTCCAAGTTGCCATCAAGCAAGCCTGAGCAATCTGCTCACAAATCCCATTCAATACTCCCTCTCCCAAAAAAGTCAGAGGTCTCACTGGCAGCACAGCCCAGAAAGCTGGCATTTCAGAAGCGCCGCTTTTTTTTTGCTGCGGATGAGTCAGGAAAATCTCTCTCAAAAAACTGTAGCAAGCTGCCAGCAAATAGCAAAAGGTGTGTCAAACTCTGTTTATTTTTTAATCTAGAATTCTTTTTTAAGCTTGATCAAGTTTTACATGGATATAGTTGATCTTGCTGGAATGCCAGTTGTTGTAAGGGAGAGGGCCTCTTGTTCATCCTGGCTACCCAGCTAGCTTAGCCACGAAATAACCACACAAAAACTGTGTTCATTAAATCACTGCTTGGCCTATTAGCTCTAACATCTTATTGGCTAACTCTTATACCTTGATTCAGCATGTCTGATTCTGGCAGCTCCATGGTGTCTCTCTCACTCTGCCTTTATTCTTCCCAGCATTTAGTTCTGTCTTCCCCACCTACCTAATTTTGGACCTATCAACTAGGTTAAGGCAGTTTCTTTATTCATTAACCAATGAAAGCAACATACAAACAGAAGGACTTCCTACACCAGCAAAGGACATGGTCAACAAGACAAAATGAAATATGGAATGGGAAAAGATCTTTACTAACCCCACATCAGACAGAGGTCTGATTTCCAAAATATACAAAGAACTCAAGAAATTTTAATCCAATTTAAAAAATGGAGTACATCCCCATTGTCTCAGTGTGTGGGTGCACCCCTCGCGGTCCTGAGGTCCTTGCTCGTGCTCCGTCTCCTTCTGCTCCTGATTTGGACCTTGAGATTTCTGTCCCGTGCTCCTCTGTCTCTGTCTCCTTTCATCACCTGATGAAGGTTAATATTCATGAGGACGCCTATGTGTTTGTCTTTGGGTTCACCTTCTTACTTAGCTTCTCTAGGAACATGCATTATAAGCTCATTGTCCTTTATTTATGGCTAGAAACCAAATATGAGTGCTGATACAATGGGGATGTTCTATCGGGAACTCACCAAGGCCAGCTGGCCTGGGTCTGAAAAAGCATGGGATAAATCCGGACTAGCTGAACATAGAGGACAATTAGGAATACTGAGAACTCAGGAACAATCGCAGTGGGTTTTTGTTCCTACTGCACGTACTGGCTTTGGGGGAGCCTAGGCAGTTTGGATGCTCACCTTAGGAGACCTGGATAGAGGTGGGCGGTCCTTGGGCTTCCCACAGGTCAGGGAACCCTGATTGCTCTTTGAGCAGATGAGGGAGGGTGACTTGATCGGGGGAGGGGGAGGGAAATGGGAGGCGGTTGCGGGGAGGAGGCAGAAATCCTTAATAAATAAATAAATTAAAAAAAAATGGAGTACAGACCTAAACAGAGAACTCTCAACAGAGGAATCTAAAATGGCTGAAAGACACTTAAGGAAATGTTCAACATCCTTAATCATCAGAGAAATGCAAACCAAAACAACTTTGAGATTCCATCCTACACCTGTAAAAAAATGGCCAAGATCAAAAACATTGGTAACAACAAGTTTGTGGGGAAAAGAGAACACTTCTGCACTGATGATGGGAATGCAGTCTGGTACATCCCCTTTGGATGTCAGTGTGGCGATTTCTCAGAAAATTAAGAAACAACCTTCCTCAAGACCCAGTAATACCATTTTTGAATATATTTCCAAACGATGCTCATTTGTGCCACAAGGACATGTGCTTAACTATTTAGTCTCTCTTCCTGCAAGCCCTGTCTAGCCTTTCTCCTGCCTGGCTATTGACTGTTCAGCTCTTTATTAAATCAATCAGGTGTTTTAGATAGGCAAAATAACACAGTTTCACAGAGTTAAACAAATGCAGTATAAAAGAATAAGAATACAACACATCTTTGCACCATTAAACAAATAGTCTACAGCATAAACAAATGTAATACAACTTAAAGTAATATTCTGTGATAATTGTTTTGTTTGCTTGTTTCTTAATTTCAAACATTAGTTTAATTATTTCTGCTGCCTACTCCATTTTAGTTCTAGACTTTTCAGATGTACTTTTAAGTTGCTAGCATGAGATTTCTCCAATTTTTAAATGTAGGCATGTAGTGATATAACAGTCTTCATTATGTCCCATAAGTTTGAGTTTGTATTCATTTTCATTTAATTCTAGAAAGTCTTTGATACTATTCTTAATTTCTGTCTCAATCTATTTTTCATTCAGTAGTTGTTCATTTTCTATGTTTGTAAGCTTTCTGTTATTATTATTCAAATTTAATCCATGGTTGTCAGATAGGATATAGAAACTTATTTCCATTTTCTTGAGACTTACTTTATGAATATGTGGTCAGTTTTGGAAAAAGTTCTGCTAGGTGCTGTAAGGAAGTTATTTTTTTTATGTTTTGGTGAACTGTTCTGTAAATATCTGTTAGATCCATTTGGTTTATAGCTTCAGTTAGCTCTAGCAATTCTTTGTTTAGTTTTTGTCTAGATTATCTATCTATTGATGAGAATGGGGTATTGAAATCTCCCAATATCAATGTGAGAGGGTCAACATGTGATTGAAGCTATAGTGGTGTTTTTTTGTCTGTTTATTATTTTTATTTTACAAACTTGGTGAACTCATGTTTAGGGCAAAGATGATAAGCATTGCAATGTCGTCTTCTCAGGAAGGGGCAAAAACTCAAGATAGTCTACCTTATCTATGAAGGAATTTTGACTGGTTTGGTTTTACATAAGTTTTATGCAGGTGAGTACAACTGCTGCGCATTCAGGACCGTGTTAATTTTGCCATGTCTAGAAGGCAGAATTTCACAGCAATCCTCTTCATTGTCTGGGTATTAAGTTTTCCTACTTCTTCTTCTGAGCTTTGGTGTAGTAAGGGTAACATGAATGTCCCATTTAAGATTGAGCACACAGACTCTGTTCTTTGGTATTTTGGTACTTTGGTCAGATATTTATCTCATGACTGACTGCTACCCACTGCAAAATAAGAGTTTTTCTGCCCAAGGTTGAGAGAATCTCTGGTCTATGATTATAAGGATAAATATTTAGAAGAAAATTTGGCAGCATTACCATTTAGCAAAATAACCAATCCCTAAATAAAATAAATCAACTAGAAAATGCCTGTCTGTTTGGATTATTAATCTTATTAAAAATTTACAGGAAAGATAGGTATGTAACCAACTGGTGGATTGCTTGCATATCATGTGTAAAGCTCTGGGATTAGTCTGCAGTGCCTATCAAGAATAAACTAAGAATGAAAATAACACTGCTATGAAAAAGTAACAACTACTCCTTCTAACTTTCAGATGACTTTTGCTACTATATAGCTTCATTTAACTCCCATCTCCATACTGGTCAATAGTGTTTGGCCTAAAGATGCTTCTGTACATATTAAGATATGTCTGTGTGGTATTGACATGGTGAACTGTAATCAAACTGTTGCTCTTTTTTTTTATTGATAAAAGGAGAATAAAGAAAAAAAACAAATCTCCACCTCCTCCCAGCCTCCCATTTCCCTCCCCCTCCTCCCACTCTTCTCCCCCTCCTCCCACCCCTCTCCCCTCCCCCCCACTCCTCTTCCCCTCCCTCTCCAGTCCAAAGAATAAAAAAATAGGCATGGTCTACTTGAATCCTCAGCCAATTGCAAATGGTCAATTGTTTAGACTACATTCATGAAGACAGACATGGACTATAACCAATTAGTTGCTCTCCATATCATTTCAATGTTCTCACCACTTCCCTTTCTATGACTACAAATATAATCTGCACATGTGGTAAGAGGAGCTATTCTTGAACCTGTCCTGGCTTGATGGGACACCTGTTTGCATCCTTCCTTGCTCAGATAAACCCAGTAGACCTTAATTTGTCTAAAGTGTTTTATTCAGTAAAACCCTTGTAATCTTCTATTTACACAAAAGGAAATGCAATAGGTGCTTTCTCAAGGTCACACCATTTGTATCCATTCTCACAAAGAAAGAAAATTAATACTGCTGAATCATTATCAAAGCCTATCAGATATCATTTGTGAACTAATCTGATATTTCCTCTCAATAAGATTCTAATGATAGAAGTAACATCTCACATAATCTATTTGTCTAATGTTCAGATGGCATTATGGAACTTTGTGCTCAATGAATCATATTACTATCTCAATTGATCTTTAAAGGAACCCTGTGAGGCTGGTATGTTACCAATATTTTTCAGTCAATAAAGAAATAAACATTCAGGGAGAATAAATAGCTTAGGGGCCGCCATCTCTTTTCAGATGGTAGTAAAGGAATTATAACCTCTAGAACCTGTTTTTCCATTGTTCACACATAATATTACTTAGCTCGATTACTACAGATGAATTAAAGTGTCAAGCTTTTCCAAAGATACTTTGTTTTTTTCACATTTTACATATGTCCTAGAGAACATAGACTTTGCAGTTGAATCATGCTTTTCTTTAGGGTGACAATTTTAGAGATCACACAGAAAAGCTCTTTCTCTGCAACTGGTGACTGAGCTGTACTTCCAGGCCCAGACAGTCTGAAATACATTTATACTCTGTTTCCCAACTCCTATGCATACAAAATACTATCTATTCAGAGTTCTTTGGTGTATGGAAAAATGTGAGAAAACAGAATCATTTTTCCATGCCATTCTCTCTTATTCTGGTATCTATAACTGCATAATAAATCATTCTAAATTTAGTTGAAGACAAAAATATCTCAAACAAACCAGCACTGCTGCTACTACTATTAGTAGTACTACTACTGATTTATACTCATCATCATCTTTCTGTGGGCTGATGGGGCTCAACTAGATGGATTTCAGTTGTGATATCTTTAGCAGTTACAGTCAAATGATGGCTGGGCTAAAGTAATCTGAAAAGCATTCTTACTAGGGCTTCTGACCACTGACTGCTACTATTAGCTGAAATGTCAGTTGGGGACATCAGCCAAGTGCTTATTTGTGGCTTTGCTGCATGGCTTGAGGGTTTTTTGCATGTGGGGGAGGGAGATTTCCAATCTGTTTTTGTTTTTTTGTTTTTAATGACAAGAACAGCAGTTTATTTTTGAGACAATTATTGCAGATATGAATATTTAAAATTTTCTAAGCAAAGTGCTTTAAAAATATGAACTTTCTAACAGCACAGATCTAGATTGAAAGAACAGAGTTCCCAAAAGGAGAGACAAGTAAATTTTTTTCTGGTCTACTCTAAGAAACCACTGAGCATCCTGTTTAAAACAGGGCAGTAGGACTGCACCACATTACAGGGAACATTATTTGATTGTCCCTCTTAATGAAAAGACTATCAAAGAATTTGCAAACCTCATTTTAAGCCACCACTCTTTTCTCACTGATGAAGAGAGGAAATCATGTAATACACATGGGATGCACTCATCAACATAGTTCTTAGCAATTATAAAGCATAAAAAGCAAACACTAACAAAACAATCTTGACTCCTTTGTGTGTGATGATTGCTTCATTAAACTTTGCAAAGGTAGTTTACTGTACAAACAAAATTGTTTCTTTGGATTTTGCATGAGAACAGCTGTTACCCATGGCTTTCAAACCACAGCTATGAAAGCCACTGATGGGCTGTTGCTGGCATGCTTTCTGGAGATGACTCTTCATTCAGTCTCTGACATTTCTCCAGTACTACAAAGATTCCCAGGGGTAGGCTTCCATTATCAGCTGGGATAGCTGGCTTTCCCCTGGACCAGTATAAAGTCCACTCTTCTAGTTTTGTACTGAAATTTTAGAATTCAAAAGGATGAAAGGCTTTGTATGCTTCCAAATTTTATCCCCATCAGGCTCATCTCTGGTAAGGCTCAGAATACTTGATGTTCAGGATATTTTGTTTCCTTTTTGCTTCCCTAGTCCTTAAAACTATCTATAATTGCCATATATTGAATTTTAAAAGTTAAGCAATGTATCACAAAGTACATTGTAACAATATTCAGAAAAATCACCATTAAAATGTCATCATTGATTTGGTTATAGTCAGATGGTGGCTAGGGCTAAAGTCACCTGAAAGGCTTCATTATTTGTATTTTTAACTTTGATACTGCCTATTATCTGAGATTCAAGTGGGAAACATCAGCCAAATGTATCCATGCTTCACTTTTCTGTGTTTTCATGTGTGGCAGATCAGTCAGACCACCTAATGCTATTTAGAGAGAACCAGAATTATTCAGCACTAAAGTAAATGTGTGTCTTAGTTATTTTTTCTGTCACTATGAGGGAATATCTTGACGAAAGAAATTTAAGGGAGAAAGTGTTTTATTCTGGCTTACAGCTCAGATACAATGAGTGAATCACAGTTGGAAGTTCTGGCAGTAGGAGATTGAGACACATTACATTCACAGTCAGGAAGTAGAGGACAAGGAATGCTGTGCTCAACTAGCTTCCTCCTTTTTATGCAGCCCAGGAGCTAAAGCCTGGGAGTGATCAAGCCTTCTTTTACCATGAGATGCTCCACCTCAGTAAATCCAATCAAAATAATCCATCACAGACATTCCCAGGCAATAGAATCTAAATAACCCTTCAAATGTATGCCTGCAATCTTGCCTTCAAATTGATTCTGGAACCTGCCAAGTTGGGAACATTAACTAATCATAGCATGTTCGCAAACTATTAACTTCTGTGACAAAATAACTGACACAATCAACTTAAAAGAGGAGAATTTATTTAGTTTCATAATGTGAGAAGTTTCAGATTATGGTCACTTGGATCCATGGCTTTTAGGCTAATGATGAGATAGGGCTACATGTCAGACAACTTGTGCTAGAGATAAATAACTCACTACATGGGCAACAGAAAGCAGAGAGGTAGAATATAACCAGGGAAAACCCGTCTCCTTGAAGCAAATACCCTCAATAACTTAGTCCCTATAACTAGTCCCCACCTCCTAAACTTTCCACCACCTCCCAATATATCCTATTAAGCTATGAATCCACAAATAGATCAATCCATTCAGAAGGAGAGAGGTTTCCTGACTTGGTAACCACCCACATCTCATTTGGGACCAAGCCTTCAATACTTGAGTCCATGGGGCAACTTCAGAGCCAAGTCACAAGAAATAAGTTTTATCATGAGAATCTGTACAATAAGGATCCTAAGAATAAGAACTAGAGAGTCCTGGAATAATGAAGACTTTGTTCTATGTTCACTTGCCCTCCTAGTTAGGGTTATTATTGTTGTGAGGAAACACCAAAACTAAAGCAACTTGGGGAGGAAAGGGTTCATTTGGCTTACAGTTCCATATCACTGTTTATCACCAAAGAAAGTCAAGACAGGAACTCAAACAAGGCAGGAAACTGGAGGCAAAACCTGATGTAGAGGCCATGAAAGAGTGTTGCTTACTGGCTTGCACCCTATGGTATGCTCAACCTGCTTTCTTATAGAACCCAGGACCAGGAGCCAGGGGATGGAACCACCCAAATAGGCTGTGCCCTCCCACATCAATCGCTAATTGATAAAATACTCTATAGGCCTTCCTGTAGTCTGATGTTATTGATGCATTTTCTCAATTGAGGAGACTTCCTCTCAGTGATTCTAGGTTGTGCCAAATTGATAAAAACTAGCCAGTATACCCACCTTCTTTCTTCCTTAAATGCCAGACCCAGCTCTGAATAATCGGTAGAATGCTTCTGTGGCCAATAAAAAATATGGAGAAACCATGTGAAATAGCTTCAGGTCTGATGATAAAACTCTCTGCCAAAAAAAAAAAAACAACTCTATGCCTATTTTTGCTCTCTCTTCTTCTTATAGAACTCTTGCAGACCACATATTAAATATGATGAAATTATAGTGAAATATTAAAAACATTAAAATGTGGAAGTAACCTGGCTTGATTTAATAGCTATGTGAAGAAAATGTGTCTCCAGCTCTAATTGTCTATGCTACAATGTCAGTTAGAGGAAATCACATTAAATGTTATTAAGACTTTGTTAATTCAAAAATTATCTGTTCCAGCAGTTGACATCATTCTTTGTGACTCTCAAGACTCCTTCTCACTGCTGTGGTAGAAGGAGAGTCCAAGAGACTATATTAGATATAGAATCAAGGCACAGGTTTTCTCCTGTACTGTGCCTCAAATAATATCCTGACAGCCCTGTGCATGGAGTATATTATATGAGCCCATCTCGTGGAGCTGGAGTTATATAAATGGCTTTGAGGCACCATGTAGATACTGGGACTCAAACCCACATTATTTGAACCAGCAGCTAGTGTGTTTAACTACTGAGTCAATGTGTCATCATACAGGCAGAATATTGCTGACAAGAGAAATTGCAGAGGGTAGATAATAAGAGAGCAAAATGAGTTCAAATAGATATGAATACTGGGGATGATGAATGTTATATTCCGTTATCCCTTCACCAAGTCACACAGCATCAGTGGTCCTCTACTTTTTCATTTTATTGTGCTCATCTCTTGAAAGAGAATATACATGACAAAAATAAATTAAATCCAAGGACGTTTTGTGATTTGAACTGCAATTAAGTTCTTTTAAAATCAATCTTCATGTCTTTTTTTGGTTTTGGAAGGCAACATTTACTACATATTGTACTTTTAGACATCTCTATCCATACATTATGAAGAGATATAGTTAAGAATAAATTGATAAATGAATGCAGATCTGGACATCTACAAAAATCAGGCCCATCTATTGTGTTCACCCTTGGAAAACAACAGTGAATAACATCCATGATGTTCCTGTCAATGTTTACAGAAATAACACTGTCAAGACAGGGATAACAAGCTTTAAATTAAGTTGTTTGGCACTTTTTTCTGTATTACATATAGAACATTATTTTTGGCGATTTCTTTGTAATCAATATAAAATTCAAGTACATATCAAGCACTTAGCTGTAATTTATTCTTCCAGTAATTTTTATGAGTCCACAGTTGAATCATCTAATCTACTTCATTTTATCCAGTGTTTATCTTACCTTCCTGAAAAGATAAAATAAAAACCAGCCCACAAGTATTCAAGAAGAGAGTCTAATCAGAAATCTCTCAATGTTTGACAGCTGTAATTGACAAGACAGCAAACCACACTGTAAAATTAGCTATACAATGTTGGACCTTTGTATCATTATAGGGTACCTGCTGTCCCTTTGCTCACATTATAGGTTTACAGACTTCATTCATTCATTTGCTTGTGTGCCTACTTATTGCTAAGTGAAACTCACTACATTCCCTATAAAATGTCTAAACTCCTGCTTAGTTTTAGATATTTGGACCCTGTGAATTAAAGAATTATACTCACTCAAGGAGGGAGATCTACTATTGACATCCCCCCACCAAAGATTAGCCTTAAAGTTTTGGAATTTCCTGCCAGAGAAGAATGTTTTTGTTTACTTGAGGCCTTAAAGCTTAGTGGATATTTTAATAATATGACTAATGGAGAAGGCTTTGTCTATGGAGTATCACCTTGGTCACAAGAAAGGCTGGAATCTAAAGATCAACCATTTCTATATGACTGACTTGCAATAAAACTATAAACTCAAGAATCAGGTGAATTTTATCCTTTGAATGTTCAGTAATATTCTGTGTATATAATTATACAATGTTGTCAGTACAAATTAACACTGCTGGGCTGAATAGACTGCACAGTAGTTAAGAACACTAGCTGCTCTTGCAGAAAACCCAGGTTTAAGTCCCAACACCTCAATTACACACTCCGTTGCAGAAAGAGTGGCTCCTCAACATCCGCAACTGCAGTTTATCAGGATGCTATGCCTACATCTGGCTTCTGTGGGCATCAGGCACTTACATGTACCTATATACATGCAGGCAAAGCAGTTAAACACATAAACTAGAATTAAATTCAAAGAAAATAGCACAGCTTGTAGTTTTACTTTCTCTATTGAAATATTGACAAAGAGAAAACAGAACGGCAGGAAAGGTGGAGGTCACACTGGAAATTAACAACTCCCAGATTCTAGAAGATATTTCTACTGAATATGAAAAAATGCTTGAGAAATAAAATGGGTTAGTCAGATCTAAGTCAGGGAGTCAAGGAAACAGAAACATACATACATTTGCTAAAAGGAGGCATGCAATATAGAGAATTCGTTACCTAGGTGATGAAAGGACAAGCAAAGTACTCAGCAGTAGGGCAAACCAAAGACTGACAATACCTGAAGCTTCTCACCACCACATGGAAGGCCATTTGGGTACAGCTAGATTCTGGAAAGGGTCTGAAAGAGAAGAGGGATACATAACTCTTTTGACAGCTGAGCTTTTCTCCAAAGGAATTTTTAGCAGTATTGTGCTTATATTTCCTGTTTTTCTCTATGTAGTTAAATACAGATATGGGCATGTGAAATATATAGTTTATGATGCAGGGGTTAATTTATTATTTATACATGGAGATAATTATTTGACAGATGCTTTACTCTTTTTTAATAGTTTCAAAGTATCTTACTGTATAAAATCACTTATCACTTTTAAAAGGATAATTGTATAAAATTTTTCACTGATATAAATATATTTCAATAAATTTTTCATGTATCTTTATGTTCCAGTATAATATATGGGATACATAGAAATTGCCAACTAACTGGAAGTTAGATGTTTATGTGTGTGCGCATGTATATACGTGTATGTGCGTGTGTGTACAGAAACAAAGATTTTACCAATATATACCTTTCCTGACACTCTAAGATAATTAACACGAGTCACCATCTTCAGCAAAACTGGATCCTTTAATTTGCAAATGTTTGTGCTTTTTTCGGAATCATATTTAAGTTTAGGGTTGTCTGAAAATTATCTACCTATTCAATACAGATAATACATGTTTTTATACAGTTTCTTGCTGTATAGACCAAACTAGTCTTGACCTTGTCATTTTTTTTAACCTTATCCTCCCAAGTGGGATTGCAAGTAAACAATATGATGCTTAACTATTACATATGTAGTATCCTTTGATTTCTTCTGCCTCAAGCACTGAGTATAGAAAACAAGAAGCATAGAACTCATTTATTTTCCCTAGTCTTTTCTTTCAGACATTTTGATTTTACAATGTGTTATTTCAGATTTTTGAATCTGATTATTATTACATGTATATTTAATTTATAGCTCATCTTTCTAAATTTATTTATTATATTTTCATTATCTTTTGTAGGCATACTTTAAAGAATAACTTCATGATTAATAGTTTCAATGCTTTAATTCAGAGTATTACACCACTACATTGTCTTTCCTCGGGTGTTTGCTATTTTCATTTTGGGTTTATACTGGAATGTGTCTTTCCCTTTGACTTAATGAATCATATCTTTCAGCAGTTTCCCTGAAAACAGAGACTGAGACTGATGGAGGATGGTCATTGGTTAAAAAATAAAGAAACTGCTTTGGCCCATTTTATTGGTTAGAACATAGGTGGGTGGAGTGAACAGAACAGGATTCTGGGAGAAAGAAGCTGAGTCAGGGAGCCGCCATGCAGCTCTCTCCTGGGCAGACGCGATACAGCCAGCCACCAGGTCAGACATGCTAAATCTTTCCTGATAAGCGCACCTCATGGTGCTACAAAGATTATAAGAAATGGGCTAATCCAGGTGCAAGAGCTAGCCTAGAAGAGGCTAGATAGAAATGGGCCAAGTGGTGTTTAAAAGAATATAGTTTCTGTGTAATTATTTCGGGTAAAGCTAGCCGTGGGGGTGGCCGGGTGCCGGGGACGCAGCACCGCTGCCCTTATTACAACATGAGACAAAGTTGCATATGCTATAAGGGAGCAAGGAAACAGTGTGCATGGGTCATGTAATTGTGACGACTTCAGCCAGTTGAATGCAAAGTTTTAGACAATGGTTGCACATTCAGAAGCCCATCAGGTTTGCTCCAAAATCCTGAATTAGGGCTGATACAATGATGATCTTCTCTGACTGTTCCCAATTGCTGAAGCACCTTACCTGACAGTCCTCAGCAGACAGCACTGTCAACAGTTAGGCAAAGGAATGCCTCTCTCTTACACTGGGAAGGTCTATAGCTTCTCTTAAAAGTAATAATTTCCGCTGAAAGAGAAATTTTATCTCTTAAACTTTTCTCCATCAAAATTACCTGAGGGTGTTACTTACTGTCTCGAATTTAATGGTGCAGGGTAAATATGATGCTAGGCAGATTAATATTCCTTTTCTGAATAAACTAATTTAATCTGCCCAGATTCATTTTTTTCTTTCTCTTAAAATTCAAAACTTGCATGAAGATATGTCAAATATTAGTGAATATTCATTAATTATGCTTTGTGCTCAGCAATAGAAGATGGTTTTCTTTGTTACACACCTTTTATCTTATCATTTCTTTTGTTTCTTCTTTAGGAACATGAAGTTTGCTTGAGAAAGCAAGTCTCCATGTTGGTGTCTTTAAATTTGCCTTCTTCTCTGTCTTTGATAGCATCTATCATCTATCCTGTTACTATCTTCAGTGAATGCTTAACAAATTTATTGTCTTTATCACTGACTTACTTTTCTTCAGTGACCAATCTGTTCTTTTCTGATTGGACTATGGATTTAAGTTTTATTAGATTTTTATATCTCCTAATGACATTCCCTCTCAGCTACTTTTCTCTTCATTTAGATCTGCATTCCATGTAGTCTGTTGTTATCTTAGTTAATTTCTTCTTCACTTTTATTCTTTTCCTTAGAATTTATATTTTATTTCCCAAGAACTACCAATTATTTATTTCTGAAAGTTGTTTGTTTGAACATGTCACCCAGATTTAAAGTAGTATATTTATTGGTAGATTTCTGTCCTTAGGTTCTCTTTATCTGTTTAATATTTAGGTTCACAGCATAGAGTCTATCTAAGCCCCCTAGAGTATATTGGTTATTTGCCTATCTTCCTAAAAGTATTGCCTTCACTTCTCCATACTTTGTTTTATATTTTAAGAATAGACCCTGAAAAGCCAATTTCCCAGACTTCCATGTTATTTGGATAATGGTTGTCTTAGTCAATTTTCTGTTGCTGTGAAGAGACACCAAGACGAACGCAACTCATAAAAAGAAGCCATTTAATTGGGAGTTTGGTTGCAGTTTCAGAGGTTTAGTCCATTATCCTCATGGTGGGGAGTGTAGCAGCATACATGCAGACATGATGCTGGAGATGTAACTGAGAGTACCACATCTTGACCTGCAGGCAGCAGGGAGAGAACTGAACTCGGCATGGGCTTTTGAACCCTCAAAGCCTACCCATAGGGACACACTTCCTCCAACAAGGCCACACTGTCTAATCCTTCTAATCTTATCAGAAGTCCACTCCCCGGTGACTAATCATTTAAATAAATGAGCATCTGGGACCATTCTTATTCAAACAACAGTAATGATCCACTAGAATATGGGAAGAAATAAGAGGCCTAGTGTTTCTCATTCCATTTCTGTCATTTAGGAATGACCCTTCTGTGGATTTTGGTTTTTTGTTTTGTTTTGTTTTTTACTGTCCATTTCTTTCTCTATTCCAGCTGTCAAAAGAGTTATATATCCCTCTTCTCTTTCAGACCCTTTCCAGAATCTAGCTGTACCCAAATGGCCTTCCATGTGGTGGTGAGAAGCTTCAGGTATTGTCAGTCTTTGGTTTGCCCTACTGTTGAGTACTTTGCTTGTCCTTTCATCACCTAGGTAACGAATTCTCTATATTGCATGCCTCCTTTTAGCAAATGTATGTATGTTTCTGTTTCCTTGACTCCCTGACTTAGATCTGACTAACCCATTTCATTTCTCAAGCATTTTTTCATATTCAGTAGAAATATCTTCTAGAATCTGGGAGTTGTTAATTTCCAGCGTGACCTCCACCTTTCCTGCCGTTCTGTTTTCTCTTTGTCAGTATTTCAATAGAGAAAGTAGAGGAGTACACATATGATGCCATTAGCTAGCAACTAGTGTAATACATTTTGTCCTTGTCTATATAAACAAGTATAATTTGGTCATATCCTGAGGCCATTGTTCCTTGCAGGTCCATCCTCAATTACAAGGTAAATATCATTCAGAAAGCAAACTTGAAGAGTCAGTTTATACGAAAGTTAATTTTATGTAATGCTTCTTTGAAACTCTACACAGGCTGCTATGAAAAAGTTAGTGGTAGAGTAGCAAAAAAAATTAGGATAGGATAATCAGCATTTGCTATATTTTTGCCATTGGTGACATAATAGACTTAATTTAGTATGTTAATTCTGGAGATATTTGCCATGGCATCCACAGAGTTCCAAAATGCCCATGAAACTAGACACCAGTTACAAATAGAAGGCTCCTGAGAACATCTATGTGTTCAATAATTTGTTAGAAGGCCTCAGTGTACTCACTGGAAGCTACTAGACTCACAGTTGACTAAAAATTAAAATCAGCAAAGGGAGGAGATACAAAGTCTAGAAAGTTGCAAGTTTGAATGGCTTGGTTTTATAGACACCAATCTTTTGAGATGCAAATATAAAGCCAGCTGTGCTTCAGAAAAATGTAAATACTTTAAAATACATCTAAGAGACAGGAGACCCTTGAGTAAAATTGAGAGCAAGACATCAGTAAAATAGAATAATCAGCTCTTACAGCATCACCCATTGAAATAAGAAGACACGGTAACTCAAAATAAGAGGCTGTATGGGGAGTTCAAAGGGGTCTCTCTAGTGAGCTAATATCTACCAGAGGTAAGGTACAAGTTCTCTAGACATCCGTACAATGATCTCTATGAAGACCAGTTCTTTCACGTAGGCTTTTGATAAACCTTTAGAAATGTTTTCTTTGTGTCATTTTGCTTCGAAATACGAACCATGTATGCAAATATCATGTGATTACAACCACTTATGAGCACTAGAAAAAAACTGTTTGAAAAAAGGAAAAGTCAGTTTCCTTTAAAGTGCTGAGGAAAAGTCTATGTAGAGATTGTACTTTTAATAAGACTTTAAAAAACTGTGGAGGTTTTCAGTGGTTAAAATTTTATGTGGACTCAGGGGACTGAGTAATAACATTGGAACTATTGGTTATTGTAGTTTGAAATGTCTTGCACATTTCTACACAGACCCTCTTCTTCTACTCCATCTTTTCTCATCCCAGATACCTTTCCCCTCAAGTGATTGATGGTCCCATCACAGCGTACTTCCCACAGAACATTCTCTGCTTCTCTACCTTGCTTGCAGTCTCAGAAATGCTGCATGGATTCTTTCTTGCTCAGATTACCTGGTGGGTAAAAATAGAAATATGACAGGTAGATACTATTTCTCACTAATAAGAGCACAGCAGGAAGAATATTGGCCTTGCTCCATCTCATTACAGCAATCATTAGCTGGCACACAGGTGAGTAATTGCCAGATGTTGGATATTCCTGAGATTTCTCCCCTATCAGAAAGTAGGTAAAAAGGATGCTCTGCCATCGTCCCTGCTGCAGCTTCAGCAAGTGACCCTTTTGACATTTGCTCTGTTCTCTCCCAAAGAATTCCTCTCCCTGCTATCTGCTATGATTTGGTGCAGTGACTCCTGAGCACATCAAATGGTCTAACACTGTCAGCAGACACAGTGCACCCTAGTTCACCTTAGAACAAAATTTGCTCAAAGGTTCTATTGAAACAAAATTATAAATGGGTTTAGAGTCTAGAAGAACGGGAAAGCAGAATAATTTGCTTTCTTTTTATTTCATAAGATAAGGCACCTCTGAAAATAAAATATCTGAAAAACTGCTACTCTAATGTTCAGTTATTTCATCTAAGATATAAGCAAAACTGAACTAGGTTCTCGGTGAGAGATGTGTGGTGAATATCTCTTTCTCAGTGTGCTGTACTCAGGGGCTTTGAACAAGAAAGGGGATAATGTCTTACACAGGCTAGTTTATAGAACATTCTTTTTTCCTTAGATATTGCTTTTATCTGATCATGTGTATCTTGAGAAGTTGGTTCCATCAAAAATCAACAGGTTATTCTATGACATATGATGTCAATTCAAAAGAGCACTAATATGCCTGGTTACACTCTCAAGGATCTGAAGGAATCAGCTCTTCACATGGAGACTGTAGAGACACTAGACAGGTATTCAACTGAATTTGTTGTATTTGTTCCTGGAAAATGTGAACCATTGTAAATAACTTTATCTCAGTAAGTTCACTTAAATATGGAGACCACCTGTGATCCATGAGAAACTACTGCTTGCCTTTCTTTGCTCATCACTTTTGCTTTCCCATAGTTTCTTTTAGTTTTTGAGATTATAATTATATCATTCTCCCTTCCATTTCCTCCCTTCAAACCTTCCCATGTATCCTTCCTTGCTCTTTTTCTAATTCATGGCCTCTTTTTAAATTAATTAATTTAATGTATTAAATTAATACACATAAATATTTTCCTATATACCGAAGTCTAACCTGCATGGTCTATATAATGTTACTTCTCTGTGTGCTGGATAATCTGGACTCTTCCCTGTGAAACATTATTGTTTTTGCTCTCAGCATTCTTTAGTTACCTGTAATTCTTTGTGTAGAGCTGAGTCCTCCTAAGCTTCCCACCATCCACTTCAGCATGGCTATTATTGTTGTCTGTGTTTGGCTCATATTTAGGTAGACTTGTTGGAAAGATCTTATGGGTGTAGCTTCTGACACTTGTAGGAGACAATCTCATAACCCACTCCCTGACCCTCTGACTCACACTAGTTCTGCACCCTTTTCCATAGTGTTTCCTGAGCCTTGGGTGTCAGAGAGGTTTTGTAGATGTGTCCACTGGGACTAGAATCCACAACTCTGCATTTGATTGGTTGTGTTTCCTGAAGTAGTCTCTATTTGTTGCAAAAACAAATTTCTTTGATAAGGGGTGAGACCTATACTTATCTGTGGGTGTAAGGACAAATACTTGAAATACAGTTAGTAATTGTGCTGGTTTACTAAAGTGGAGAATGTAGGTTCCCCTCCAAGACCCATGACTTCACTGGTCTTGGGTAGTTGCCTGGGTTTCCAGTGCATTTTGTTGAGCAGGTCTTAAGTTCAACGAGAGAACTGTCAGTTGCTGTCAAGGTATGTATGACTTAAGGTTATCGTGCCTCCCTGGTCATTGTTGTGGCTCATAGGAATCACAGCTGGGGAGGACTGTTGGTTGCTGCTCTCCTTTGGAAGCCTGCATGGGACCTTCTGGTGCCATGAATGCTAGCCCCGAGGGAGGCTGCATTCAGGTGAGTTCTAGCTCAGGCCTCTGGGGCTGGTATCTGTAGCACATGGTATCTTCAGCAATAGTAACTTACCCTCTGTAAGTCAGTGGCAACTGAGCAGAGGGCAATAGTCTCTTCTGAGCCGAGGGCAATAGTCCCTTGGATAAGCCTGACCAACAACTCAAAAGAGGGCTTCTCATGAGTGCTGTTCAGGATTTTGCTAGATGATTTTGGTTCCTGGAGGGAGCAATGTCAGCACAGATAGGAAAATTCCATTTAAACTCTCTTTATACTCAGACTTGCATTTATTATAGTTTTTCCGTAAATAGTTGACTTTTATGGACCGCCTTATTTTACCCCCTCTCCTTCTTCTGTATTTATCTCCCTTCTTTCTCCCTGATTCGAGTTATCCCACCCATTTTTCCTATTTTTCCCATCAGATCACTTTTATACTGCTACTTCCTTCTCTATTGTTCCCTTTCCTGTCACCTGGAAAATGGCCCCTATTTATTTTTATTTTTTATGGGTTTTATAATTACTTTTAGATATGTACTCACATTAGAAAGTTTGGAACTATTACCCTTAACTTCTTAATGTAAAAAAGTCTTTTTTGCTGATAAACAACAAAATAAAAGAGTACATAAAATATTTTATTTAGTTAAAGTATAATTGTATCATTTGCTCCCTCTGTATACTTCCTCTTACACCTCCTGTGTCTCCTACTCTGTCATTTCCTCCCAAACTCACAATCTCTTCCTTAACCATTGTTAATTTATATGCATATAAGCAAATAAATAAATATAAATAAAACCTGTTGAACCCTTTTCATGTTGCCTGCATGGCTGCCTAAACAAGACTTGAAGACTCCCAACAGTTGACATGGCAACATAGTTGAAGAAAATCTCACAAGGCCCTACCCCTAGATAAAAAGCTATAAGCAATTAAGACCTGCTGAGAGAGGGAGACTTATTCTTCTCCAGGAATAAGCTCCTGATTAGTTATCCAATAAAATTATTTTAATAGAAATAAAATCTGTTCGGAAGGTTGAATGGAAACAATACATTTGGAGCTGTGTTTCTGTGAGCAGACTTCTACTTGGATCTAAAAAGGTAAACAATGGAGCTGGGAGTAGGACTCTGTGGGTGAGTATGCTTGCTGTGCAAGTGTGAGGACCTGAGTTCAAATCCCTAGCTGTACCATATAAAGCTGTTCATAGTCGTGCATGCTTTTAATCCCAACATTGGGAGGCAGAGACAAAAGAAGCAAGAGCTATTTTTGATTCTAATTTTTATTGCCACGTTGTCTTAAATTCATATTGTTAAATGACATATTATCTTAACTTTAGATTTGTTGGAAACTGTAAAACCATTACATAGAATTTCCAGACACCCAGCATCTCTTTGTCTACTATCAACATCTTGTATTATCATGGTACATTTATCACAATTAATGAGCCAATGTTCATACATTATTTACTAACACCCACACTTTATTCAAATTGGCTTAGTTTTCACCCAATGTTCCTTTTCTGTGCTAGGACCACATCCAGGCTGCAGATGACAGCTAGTCATACTGTCAAAGCTCCTTAGACTTTCTTTGCTTTTGATGTTTGTGAAAATTTTGAGAAATACTCATGTGTTTTGTAGAATGCCTTTCACTGTGATCTGTCTACTGTTTTTGTGTTTTTGTTTTGCTTTGTCCTGATTATATACTGGTTTTGTCATTATTAGACTGTATAGTTCTGTGTTCATGGTAGACAATAGAAGTGAATTGTCATTCTCGTTCTCTCACATCAAAGGTATACAGCATCAACGTGAATGTTTCCTATTCATGTTGGTATTGACTACCTGGCTGAGGTATACTAATTGGTAGGTTTCTCTACAATAAGGTTACTTTTATGTCTGCTGCCTTTCCAAACTGCATTCTTGGATCAACTCATGAGGCACGGCCCACACTTAGAGAGTGAGGAGTTAGCTTCTATCATTTTGAAGGAAAAATATATATTTTGAATTCTGCATGAGATATTCACTTTTTTGTTTTGTTCTTTTGTTTTCTGAGACAGGGTTTCTGTGTAGTTTTGGAGCCTATCCTGGAGCTAGCTCTTGTAGACCAGGTAGGCCTCAAACTTACAGAGCTCCATTTGCCTCTGTTTCCTGAGTGCTGGGATTAAAGGTGTCTGTCACCACTACCCGGACTCACTTTTTATTTAAATTTGAAGTAACGATCATTTACTTTATATTATTTTGCTGCTGAAACTCTTTTAGCTTTAGCCATTCAATACTTATTCAGTTCATGTCGGGGCCTCTGCCATATCCAATATCACATCACCATAACTACGTTTATTTGTTTATTTAGTAATATTTTTGAACACTTTCTGAACCTTTAAAACTGTAATACATTACAGACCCATTGTTTCTTGCCCAGTCTTTGAAAGGACCATTTTTCTGAGAAATAGTAAAAGAAGAAACCATGGATTTGATGTAGAGGATGGAGGATACATGAGTGACCTTGGAGAAAAGAAAGGGAAAAAAGAAATGCAATTCTAATATCAAAAATACAAAAGACATCGAATGTTAGTGTAAGTTTGTTCTGGAAGAAAATTGAAAGGAAATTTGAAAGTTGTTAATGCACTACCAGCCTTTACACTGTTCGTTTCCTTTGTAGTTATTTAAAATATATTTTCAAGATGAGTAGAAAGGTGAAAATAATTTCATGGATACTAAAAAATGAAAAGTTATTAAAGGATTTAAGTAAATGTTTTGAGTCAGTGTTTTTCTATGTATCTGATGTTGGCCTAGGATATACTATGCAGCTCCAACTAGCCTGAAACTTGCAGCAGTCCCTGCTTCCATCTCAACAGTGCCAGGAGCACAGAGATATTAAACTATACTGGCTTTAAGATACCCAAAAAAGAATCTGGGAGATTGAATAAGAATTGGAGGATGAGAAGAGGAAAGAGTAATTTAAGAACTGGCATGTTCATATTTTATTAATTAAGAATTTATTGTGTGACAGACAGATTGTACTAATATTTTGTTGGTCTATGTGGTCTTTGGGTGAGGGGAACAACTCAAGTACCTTTCCTCAACTGAAGATAAATTTGGAAATCTTCACAAGGAGAGTGAACTTTCTTTCCTATATTCGAGTTTCAAATTTACTTACCACAAATTTGGCTCCACCTGGATCCCAAAGTGTTTACAGAAGAGCTAAATCGTTTTTACTTTAATGAGAAGAGATTTATTTCTCTTTATCAAACAGATGAGCAGAGGGGTCTGTGAGTCAGCTTTGCTACTACTGGTTGCTTAATTATGGACCAGTCATTTGTTCCTTTAGCTCATTGACTCTTCTGATAAATTTTAGGAATGTTATTTGCTTCTATGGGGATTAAAAAGAAATGAAATGGTGGATGAGGAGTCTAACAACTTATATACCATAAATGTGAATAGATACTAACCTTTTCTGGATCTATTTATTTTGTTTTGTGTGTATGAGTATTTTGTTTTGTATGTATGAGTGTTTGCCTGCATGTATGTATGTGCACTGCTTGCATACCTTGGTGTCCATGGAGATCAGAAGAGAACATTGGATTCTTGGATTCCCTGCCATTAGATTTATGGATGTTTATGAGCCACAATATGTGTGCCAGTTTCCTTGTAAGAATAACACATGCCGTGTTATTGTTGTTGTTGTTTTTCTTTTGTTTTTTCTATGTAGCTTTGGAGCCTGTCCTGGAACTTGCTCTGTAAAGTGGGCTGTGCTCAAATTCACAGAGATGCAAGCTGCCTTTGCCTTTTGAATGCTGGGACTAAAGGAGACTTTTAATAATAACTGACTGTTATTATTGATTATGTATATAGTGTTCTGTCTGCATGTACACCTACACTGCCGGCCAGAAGAGGGCACCATATTTCATTATAGATGGCTATGATCCACCATGTGGTTGCTGGGAATTGAACACGGGACCCCTAGAAAAGCAGTTCTTAACCACTGAGCCATCTCTCTAAACCCACGTGCTGTGCTCTTAACTGCTGAGCCATTTCTCCAGCCCCAGATACTTATCTTGCAATGAATGAGGGAAGACCCATTATCACAATGACCAATGTGTTCTTGGTATTCCTGAACTCTATAATAAAAGATAAGTGTATGTCTTCCCATTTTATTTGTGAAGTTTTTTTTCCTTTGTTTCCCCCACCATCTGGTGGGAGGAAGGACAATAGGTGAGAATAAAGAGAAAAGTTACAGTCCATGATGTATTCAATACATGTACCAAATAGTTAAGAATTGTGTTTGGATATTCTTTCCCTTTTTTCTTCATCTTAGAAGGAAGAAAAGATTCCCACAAAAAGTACATTGCTTTCACGTGCCTATTGCAATTCTCCCAAAGATTGTTCTCACAGGCTGGACACAGATCCAATTCTGATCTACATTGATGCGGAGGAGGGAGAGGAAGAAAAGGAAAGGTCTCCCTGATTAACTGCCAGTGACCATGGTGTACTGCTCTTTGGATTCACTAACAAGATGATTCTTTTTGTTTGTTTGTTGCTCAATATAAGGAATTTTATTTTGCATCTATGACCAATAACTCCTGCAACTCTACTCCCTATCAGAATCCCCTTAGCTAAGAAAGCTTAATGTTTTAAGAACCACAAGACTCTTAAAGAAGAAAAACTTTTAACATTTAATGATAGGTAGGCTGTAGCTTTTAAATGCACGCTGGCATCCTCTCTGAGTGCAGGCCCTGAACTGAAAAGACCAAAGAGCACATAGATAGAGCCTTTCTTTCTCCCTTTTCATTTCTGTAACAACATCTTCATTCTGAGACTCCACAACAGCATTGAGAACCCAGGCAGAAAACTAGGAAGAACAGGACTCAACATTATAGCTTCATCCTTTTATGTAGCAATCATTCAACCTTGAAAATTGAGCAAATTATTTCTTTCAATATGCTTTTATAATTTTGAAAAGATATAATTAGGACTCAAAATCCAAACCACAGACTTCTAAGTCCAATGCTGTCCTTTTTCTCAACATGCCACCCTGCTAATGTTTTACAGCTGTTTACATTTCTTACTCCCGTAGCCAAGGCATTTCATTGTTTCCTCTGTTGAAACCCTTGCTGTATGCAAGCAGTAATTTATACATGGTGAAGCTATTTTTCCTTGCCCTGATATTTCATTTTTTAATTATTTTATGTGTATGGGTGTTTTGCCTATGTGCAAGCCTGTGTACCACACGTACACCTGGTGCTCATGGAGACCAGAAGGGAGACACTAATACCCTGGAATCTCCATGTCAGATAATTATGAATCATTGCATGAGTTTTGGGGATTGAACCCAGGTCCTCTGGAAGAGCAGCCAGTGCACTTAACCACAGGGCTGTCTCTACAGCAGCACCTGCCCCAATATTTATACCCTCTTGAATAGTATTAGCATAATGCATGTATTGAATTACTGCTTAGTGAATTAATAATCCTTACATTGTGTAGACTAGTTTGTATTTTTAAATTATGTGTTGGAACTGACAGTGTAGCTCACTGATAGAAGGCTTGCCCAGTGTGTAGAAATTGCCCATTTCTACACCCATTCTAAAACTAAGAAAGCACAATGCCCTGAGTGTCCATCCAGCAGTGAGAAAAATAAAAAAAATATTTTCTCCTACCGCCCCCCCCAAAAATGTAGAAAATTTATGGCTCTCCACATACACCAGCCATGTTGAATTATCTATTGTTAAGCTCAGCCTCTTGGTAGGCTGCTGGGGAGTTAGTCTTGCTGTTTAGAGCAACAACATATACATCTAGAGAGCTACTCATTGGAGGAATGAGCAAAATGGAAAAATTCACTTGATCAATGCCCAGGAAGACTTGCTTGAACCTCTAGTCACCCTTTTACCAAGTACCCTCTTTTCTCCAGGGTAAATCCATAGAGACTTGTGGGCATTAATTCACCTTTACCTATCTGGACCTGTGGGATTTTAAGTAGCTCATACTGTAGTAAGGGGCTTTTTGTTTTATTTCATTTTGGTTTTTGCTTTCTTTAAAATCAATTTTGGTATGGATCTAGTGCCACTGAGCACTTTGCTATTCTGTACTCTCTACCTCAACACACACACACTACTATTAATCTTATAATCATTTTGACTGAGCATTTATTTTACCCATTCCATGCATATTTTTCCCTCCTCCTTGCAATGCCCAGATCAGTTCTCTCTGAATAGGTTAGGAAGCAGAGGCTACCGTGAGACACTTCAGCAGCTATTAATTTCTTTTTGCCAGAACCCAGTCATGCAACCTAAGTGCAGGAAGTATTCTTTACCTCAAAGCGATCAACTGCCTTCCTCAAGTAGTTCAGTTATCTAAAGTATAAAAGTAACTTTTGCGAACATTCTTTTCTGTCTTCCTTCAAGGCTGTCAAAGTAACACCCATTGACTGACTTGGCAAGGGCAAGCTTCTGACTCGGGCGTGCCCATCAGCTCCGCAACTCGACATTCTTTAAAAGCTCCACAGAACTTTGCATTCTCCCGAAGTCATGTTCCAGATAAACTGCACCATTATACACGCAAAAGCTTGAGTTTGCATCATTATATTTTAAGAGGGTATTGAGAAAGGTTGTGTGCTATTTAGATGCAACCTGAAATGTCAAATATTCTTCTATGCTTAAAAAAGTACTCACAGTGTTCATTACAGTGCTGAAAATCAAGCTTTTGTGTTAAATATTAAAAGCATGTGGACTATTTATGCCGTGTTCTCTGAAACACTTTTTTTCTCTTTCCATTCTCTAAGCTTAGCTTCTTGACCTCAATGCCTTTTCCTTTGCTCTAGCTATCTGAATGTGACCTTTTCTATGGTTAATTCCCTCCAAAACCTACGTGCTAATTGATGTCATTATGATGCTTTTAGGAGGTGGGGCCTTTAGAGATGATTGAATGAATGCCTTTCTTTCATGGAACTGGGTTAATTTTCTTAAGACTGAAAAAGCTATTGTAAGAGCGATTGTAAAACTATTTTAAAGGCTCTGCCTTTAGTTTTCTCTCTTCCACGTGTGCTTGATTGTCCATATGCTTCTTAGATATGTTCCATGTAGCATAAAGTCTTCGTTACATGTGGTCACCCAAAGTTGGACTTCCAGCCTCCAGATCCCTGAGCCAAAATAAATTCCCATCCTTCCTATGTAGCTAAGTATCAATTGTTCTGTTAGAATAGCAGCAAACAGAGTAAACTGACCTTTATCCTCTAGTCATGGTGACCAGTGAGCAATCAAAGGAATCTCAACCAAGAGTCTCAACTACGAAGAAGGTTTCTCTATAAAGGTAACAGAAAATGTTAGAAAGTACAACTGCATTCCTGAATCTCATTGCTATCTCTGAACAAGAACAACACTTGGGAGGGTTCTTTGACTATTTTCTGTTCTTTTCTTGTTTCTTGTGACATACATGCAAGGTGCCTGTCCTTCACAAACAGCACTATGCACTAAACACTACAGTCTCTATTTCTGCCTCAGCAGAGACAGGTGGTAAAACAAGTGATTCTACCGTTCATGACAACTTACCTCTCTAGGAGAGGAAGATTTAAAAAATATGAGGAGTAGAGATTTATTTAGAACTCAAATATTTGTCAGCACAACACATTTTTTGTTGACCCCACAGCTAAACCCACCCCTTCCCAAGATGCTGATTGTGATGTTTCTCGATGTTAGGTACTTGCCAGACACTTATTTTAGTCTTAACTCTGGGCTCAACTGAGGAAGTTATATATTGCTATATATAAATGATTTTCATTTTTGAGGTTAATTATAGTCTATACCTTAAACTTGACCTAATGAATACTGAACCGCTGCTTCAAAGAAAAATACAGGAGTAGGTTCTTTCAAACTTTTAGTCATGATATATATATATATATATATATATATATATATATATATATATATATAACTAATATGTAACATTGTATTATATGTTATTGGTTTAATGACACCTTAACATTGAGCACATGGCCACCGGCACTGTAAATCAAGCCTGATGGAAAGTTAAGACAAATTTTCTCTGAAAGCACAAAGACCCTTGTATGTTTAGAAATACTCGATGACACTTCAGTACTGCCATTTGAGGCCACTTTGAATTGCAAAATTGCAAGTAAAAAGCACAAAAATTAAAAAAATTATGGCATTAAATAAATCACAAAAAGAGGCTTTTTTAACAATAAAAGCTGAAACAGGAAAGCAGAGTCACCTTGTTTGATTTCAACTGGAATGTGAAGTTGGCATCTCAAATTGTACAAAACTCCATGGATGTACATATCCCTGAAAGCTCCATAAGTATTGATTTATAAGTTACAAATAAATTTTAGTGAATAGGTAAATTCAAATTTATAAACTCTGAAAAGAAAGAAGGTTACCTGTCCACCATTGTGTATACATGAGCTTATTACTCACTGGAAATTTTATTTTGAAGCAGAGAGAATGTGAGGGCACAAAAGCAAGTTGCTGATGAGAACACAAATATATTTTTGTTCTAGAAATATCCAAAGTAGAAAATGTCCATACTTGCACGTGCTAATAATAAAAATTTATACTTGAGGCTAAAGCTATGGCTCAGCAGTTCAAAGCACTTATGACTCTCACATAGGATCTAGGTCTGGTTCTCTACACCCACATAGTGGTTCATAATCATCTATAACTCCATTTGTAGGGCGTCTTGTGCCCTCTTCTAACCTCCATGGGTACCAGGCATGCATGTGGTATACATCCATACATTCAGACAAAATACTCATACACATAAGATGAAATTAAGAAATCTAAAAAATATTTTTCTTTTTCTTTTCACTTAAATTCAAATCTCACAACTTAAAACCTAGTATATTAATTTTCTTTACTTTGCAAATGTGAACCAACCAAAGCAAATATTGAAACACAAGAACTGAGGAGATATATCAAGGTGGAAATTGCTTGCCTGGCAATCATAAGGCCTGAGGTTAATCCCCAGAACCCACATAATAAAAATCAGCTTAGTGGTATGCATTGGTAAACAGGGAAGGCACAGACAGGTGGGTCCCTGGTGCAAATTGGCCAGCCAGCCAGCCAAGAATATCTGAATAGTCCCAGATCAGTGAGATACCCTATCTCCTAAATTAAGGTGTATAGCTCCTGAGTAATGGCATGAGTTTGTCCTCTGGTCTCTGCAGAGCACACATGTGCTCATGCACGTTCCCCCACACACACCTCCCCACATGCACACACACACAACAACAACACACACGAACATGGACACACACACAAACACAGATGAGCGATCCCTAATAAAGCATAATATTGATACTTATTATTTAGTAGTTGCTTATTACATATGTGGTGATATTATGGTAATCAGTTAAATTGCTTAATTTGTAGAATGGCTCCTCCTTATAAATATTCCCATCTTTGGATATAGTATTTTACAAGAGAGCAATCTGCATGCTTAGGATAATACAAAAATTGTTCTGTGGTTATAGGACTCAAAAAAATCCCATATGATTTGTTTGAATCAGAAGCAAAAACGGGGTCAGGCCTGGTAGGAGCTTACAAAGGAGGAGTCATACAGTAGTTTTATAAGATTATAGAGTTAGTAACCATAACATCCAACCTTCATACATACATGTGTCTGATCAAAAAAAAAACCCTAAAATTTAAAGCAATGGATCTCAAAGTTAGCATAGCCTGGGAACTTGTAGAAATACGAATGATCAGGCACAAGTGTAGATCTATTGAATCAGAAAATATAGCGGAAGGATCTAGAAATCCGGGTTTTAAAAAGCCCTCAAGGAGATGTTAATGCATGCCAAAGTAGAGAATGGCATCTTAATGATTAGTTAACTATATTTAATTATATGTACTTAACTGTGTTGATTACCTAAAATTAACACTTATTATTTAATTAACTTTAAAATATGAAATAAGAATAGTTGTATGCATCTCAAAAGAACTATTGGGCTATAATTGTCATGCGGTGAACTGGAAGTATTTAAAGGATATAATTTTATAGCTATATTAAGTATAAGTATTACCATAATAAAGTTACTGAACATTGCTGTCACCTCCGAAGCATCCTTTATACTCTAGGAAATCACCTCTTCTGCCAACCACAACCTCCTTTGCCCAAGAAAACATTGCTCTGCTTTGTTACTGTGCACTAAATTGTATTTTCTTCAGTACTGTGTGAATGGACTCATACAACATGCATCATTTTTCTCTGCTTCCTCAGCATCATTGCATTGAGACTCACCAATTTTATTTGTATCAGTAGTTCATTCCTTTTTATTTCAGGGTAATATTTAATTAACTCAACTTCCATGACTTATTTATTGATACATTTGGGGACATTTCTGCTGTTTTTAGTTTTGGGTCATTGCAAATGAAGCTATTGTGAACATTGGTGTACTGGCCTGTGTATAAATGAGTGCTTTATTTTCTCTTGATGTAATGATATTATAGGTATAAGAGAAGTTCTCTGTTTTAATTACTTGTTTGCTTAATTTGAGGTGCTAGGACCTCATACACACTAGGCAGGGATTCCATCACTGAGATCTTTATCTAGCTTGGTGGGCAGGTTTCCAAGAATCTGTCATACTGTTTGCAAAATGTTAGTGCCTTTTTCATACCTATCAACAATTATAAAATTCTAGTTGCTTGTCACTCTCATAAACACTTAATAATTGTCAAGATAGGCTGTATTGGTTTCCTTTCTATTTTTGGCCCTTAGATGATGTTTGCATGACTGTCTCATCATGCCTTTGATTTGTATTTCCCGAATGAATGATGGTAACAAGTGACTTTTCATTTGATTCTTTGCCATGTATTTCTTTCCATTCACAAATTGCAAGTTGAAAACTTGAACCATTTTTTAAAATGTTTTACTTTAAAATAATTTGATTTGCAGAGGAACTGTGAAGCTGGTATCATGAGTTTTTAAATGCTCTGTATTCAGTCTCCCCTAATGTTAGCATCTTATGTAACCACTTTATAGAACTAAGAGAATAATAGTGCTTTAGCTATTACCCAAAGTACATACTGTCTGTAGTAAGATTTCACCAGTTCTTCTGCTTAGTAGGATTTTATTTATCTAGAACTCAATACAGAATACATCATATCATTTCTCAGTCTTTCCCAGATTTTTATGGCAAATGATTTTTTATAAGGATAAATCATATATTAGATGGCATGTTTCTTGACTTGGGTTTGTCTGATACTCTGTCATAATAAAATTAAGATTCTGGGTTTGAGAAAGAGTAGACAAAAGTGTGAAATGCTGTTTCCCAATATCATACCAGGAGCACATGTTGTCAATATGACTCCCTGTTGGTAATATTAACTAGGCCACTTGGTTAATATAAAAATATCTGCAGCATTTTTCTTTTGCAATATTATTAACCTTTCTCAAATACTATAGAAGCAAGTCACAAAATTTAACCTACTTTCAGAATAAATTTCATATTAAAGAGGGAGGAATAGCTAAGAATGTATAAACATATGTTCTAAATGACTACAGTACTTAATAAATATAATTAGTTACATTATTTTCATGTAAATATTATTGATTCGATAGAAATAAATATTATGGAGGAAATGTGAAGCTACTTGACTATCTTAGCTCATCTCAAAGATTTGCTCACTAGCTTTAGCCTGGGTTTATTATGTTCTTCTATATTTACCTGCTTGTAACTTCTCTGACCGAGATTTTATGAACTTACTTGTTTAACCCTTGCATGCATTGCACATTGCTCAAAGTAGAGAAAGCCTGTTTGAAGCATGATTAGCAACTGGAGCACTGTACTTATACAAAGTTCTTTTTATTTTATGCTTACGATTACAACTCATAACACGTTCTGGTTAATAGACATATATTCACAAATAGTGATGTTCAGTCCTTTGTGCTGTATGTTTCTAGTAGTATATTGACTACCATAACACCACAAAGAACAATTATATATTCTTAAAAGCCACCATCTGCTTGCTTTTCTTTCACTGGATCATTTTCTCATTGTGGAATTTTTTTTCTTTTTTTTTTATTGAGATAAGGAAAAAAAAAGTTTCCAGCCTCCCATTTCCCTCCCCCTCCTCCCACTCTTCTCCCCCTCCCCCCACTCCTTTCCCCCTCCCTCTCCAGTCCAAAGAGCAGTCAGGATTCCCTGCCCTGTGGAAAGTCAAAGGTCCTCCCCCCCCTCCGTCCATATCTAGGAAGGTGAACATCCAAACTGGCTAGGCTCCCACAAAGCCAGTACATGCAGTAGGATCAAGACCCAGTGCCATTGTTCTTGGCTTCTCAGCAGCCCTCATTGTTCGCCATGTTTAGAGAGTCCGGTTTTATCCCATGCTTTTTCAGTCACAGGCCTTGGTGAGCTCCCAATAGATCAGCCCCACTGTCTCAGTGGGTGGGTGCACCCCTCGTGGTCCTGACTTCCTTGCTCATGTTCTCCCTCCTTCTGCTCCTCATTGGGACCTTGGGAGCTCAGTCCATTGCTCCAGTGTGGGTCTCTGTCTCTATCTCCATCCATCACCAGATGAAGGTTCTATGGTGATATGCAAGATATTCATTAGTATTGCTATAGGATAGGGTCATTTCAGGTTCCCTATCCTCAGCTGCCTAAGGAACTAACTGGGGACATTGCCTTGGGCTCCTGGAAGCCATTCTAGGTTCAAGTCTCATTGAGACTCTTCCTGGTTTGGGTGAGGTCACATCTTATACTTAGCATCTGTTACAAGTATGAACTTATCATTTTGAATAGAGATACTGTTATCTGTCAGCTTTGTTCAGCTCTGAAATATAACACTTTCCTATCGTCGTATGACTTACATTCTACCTTTGCGTAAAGAAAGAACAGAGTACTCTTTCCAAATCCAATTGTCCCAAAAATATTAAAATTACAATTTTGGGATCTTTTGTCTCTTCACAGAAATTCAAAAGCCACAGGAAATGTTTTTCAAAATGCCTGCATCTATAGCAGGGATTGTTATGTTTGTGTTTCCACAAAACTCATGTGTCTAAGTCATAGCTTTCAGTGTGGTAATATTTAGAGCTATGTCTGTGAAGTAATTAGGGTAAGATGAATCCATGAGAATGAGATTCCCTCAAGGAAATTAGTGTCTGAATAGGAAGAAGAGAGGGCAGAGGAGATAAAGAAGGGGTAGAGAAAAGACACACACACACACACACAAACACACACAAGGAAGGGGAGGCAAAAACAGAGAGGTGGGGAAAAGGGAGATTCTTTTGTCACACATTAGGAAAAGCCAAGTAGAAATTAATTAATTGCAATCAAAAAGGGAGCTCTGACCAGGTAGTTAATATGCTGGCACCTCAATCTTTGATTTCCTTTCTATAAAACTGTAGGAAAAACCTTTCTTTATATAATGCTTCAAGAAATTTTATTTACAACAAAAAATTTCAGAGTTGTCCAGAATTTTATAAGCCAATTAAATAATCAATACCTCAGACAAGTCATAGTATGCATTACTGAATGAAAACATGTAAATGTAAAATAAAATATATCATTTGAATGCAATGACAATATTTAAATGAATTATTAATATTCTATAAAAGATAAAGCCTCAAATCAAAACTTAATCATTGGGATGCAAATTTGGCTTACTTGTAGATTACATGCATGTAATGTATGTGACTGTGTGCCATCCCATCCACACCTACACATGTGAAATTCTTATATAATTATCAGTAACACTGAATTTTCTTTTATGTTTCCAAAAGAACAAGCAGACTGTTCTAGATATGGAAAGGTCACTATCCTCATGTTTTTTGAATGCCAAGGAACTCATTAAATGCACTTCAGTGTCCAAGTTGAACAAGAGGACTGCAATTCCTCCTTCACTTTATGAAACTCTAAATAAGTAGATGAAGTGAAAGTTCTCATGCATCAGGAACAAAAAAAAATGTATTGGGTCTATCCCATCAGGATGAAGAAAGGGTTTCTAGATAGAAATCTTCTACTTTCTTAGTTATGAAGGAATTCAAAGTCCTATTACCAGAAATGAGAGCTCCTGGAATTTCAAACACCTGTGCTTCAAACTTAGATGTTATTTTGACTCTGAAATGAAGGGAAAACACACTCAACCAAATCACATCACAGATAAGCAACAAATATTTCCTAGAAGACCAATAAACTATAGTTTTGCTTTGACCTGAATTACTTACATGATTACTTTGTATTTTTCTCTTTGATTTGCTATTAAAACCTGGCAAGAAATGATTTCTGCAGCAATTCCCATACATCTGTAATTCCAGCCTCTGGCCTCCATCTTTAGGGGCCCCTCCCCCATGCCCTTCAAACCTTGACTCTCTGCAGGAAAAGTCAAGACCACTCCCACCTGCTATTTAAACAGCTCCCCAGAAAATAAACACGTAATTTTTCCTCTTCCTCTCTGGTGGTTGCATTGGTGGCTTTCTGTTTCCCCTCAGGACTACCCAGAAGCATAGGTATCTAATTAAACCTGGATATCTTTTAATTTGATCTGATTTTGGTTTGATTGGGATTATTTTGCATTGCTAGGGAGGCTCAGTTAATAAATATTCCTAAAAACAACAAAGAAATATTTTGTGATGGAAGTGATACCAATAAATAAATGGGACAATTTATTTGGGAAAATAGTCTTTGTTTTTTTATATAAAAGTATGACCATCATATAGCCCTGAAATAATATTCCAGGCAAACTTAAATAAAACAATTATAGCTCTACTTTTTTTCAAGTTAAAAATGATTGTTCTTACCTGTCGTAATAATAGAGATTATTATCAAGTATGTAAGCCAGACCTCTATCTTACAAATATCACATATAACCAATGGACAACACTGGACACAAATTTGTTATATATAGCCTAAAAATTATTCACTAAGGAATGATAAAGTTTGGTAATACATGAGGCACTTTTGTCTCATAAAAATTAATAAATAAATGTGAAGAGCACAGAAAGTGAAATATTAGTCCCAAGAGTAAAAGTTAATAAAATGGAAAAACTCAACTGGTATATTTTATTTTATTAGAAAAGATTAATGTGATAGACATTCTCTGGTTGCACTGATCTGGAAATAAATGGTATTTATTACAAAATTGAGTTAGTATAAAAAATACAAATAAAAATGTATACATGAGAATAAAAGTACAAATTTTCTAGAAACTAAAATGAAGAGAGGAGTTAAAAATGTTAATCAAAAGGGTAACAATAAAAATAAATATAACAAAATAAAAACAAAATTATACCATAAGGACCTAGATATTGTTCAGTGACTAAGAGCACTTGCCAATTTTACAAATTCCAGTACCCATCACCCAAGATATTGCCAAGAGAAAGCAATACAGTCCTTCAAAAATCTTGCTTAGTAAAAAAGTCTGCCAGACGTTCTAAGCCTGTGGGCTGAAGATGGATGCCGTAACACTGCAGAAGAACTTTGAGTGGCTGTCCAGGCACCCAGTTGCTTCTGTCATTTCTATAGTTTTAGAAATTGCTTGCACTGTACTTTCTGTTTACTCAGGTAGTATTATATCCTCCTGGGGTCTTTGATGGAGTTGAATACTAGATATAGTTATTTTTCCTTTGTTAAAATAGAAGATAAATTAGGTTCAAATCAACTCAACAAGAGAGAATAAATAATAGAATATTTCCTCTGAATTTGCCAAATCCAAATGGACTGGATATTGTAAACACAATTCTTATATGATAATTGTTCTTATTGTATATTAAAGTTTTTTCTATGTTAAAGTTAAAACCTTTCCTTTTTATTTAGAGAAAGGAAGGAAAGTTGCAGAATAGAATATTTGCTTAACTTTGTAAAGATGTGTTGCTTCTTCATCTCAAGTGCCTAAGCACATGTTTGGTTTAATAAAAATCTGAATGGCCAATCCCTAGGTAGAGGAGGGATAGGTGGTTCTGGAACGCAGAAAGAAAAGCCAGTCATCTAGGGGTCAGCAGACATGGAGCAAGCAGGAATGCAAGACGGACAGCAGTATACAGAGGAGCTAAATAAGCCTCAGGGAAGCACATAGACGAATAGAAATGAGGTCATTGAAGCCAAGAAAACAGCTAACTAGAAACAAGTCTATGCTGAGAATTAGAATTCATAATTAATAATAAGTTTCCAATTTTTTATTTGGGAGCTGGTTAGTGGGCCAAAGAAACTGCCAACTACAGCTCTGGGTGTCCTGGAACTCTGAAGACCAGGCTGGCCTCAAACGTGGAGATCCACCTGTCTCTGCCTCCCAGAGACATGCACTACCACTGCCAAGCTGCAATCAGTAGTTTTATCCAACTGTAAGGCCTATGAACTACAGCATCACAAGATATCCCCAAGGGTACATTTTATTTTGGGTATAACAAGCAGCTGTCTAATTGGCTTTTAAGGTCTCCTTCATAGGAGGAAAATCATGACTTGTACAACTAACCTAACCAAATATCTGTGGCCAGTGAAGTCATAGCTCTTAGAGGATAATCCACTACTGCCATTTTCCAAAACCAACATTTTTCTTACTGCATTCTAAATACATATTCTTATAACCAAAGATAAGTTTATGTAACTTTTGCCACTAGTTGAAGAAGCTGTGTGTGTGTGTGTGTGTGTGTGTGTGTGTGTGTGTGTGTGTAGAAAAAGGAGACTATTTCAGAAAACTACAGTTAGCCAAAATGCAGAAAAGAACCAATTTTGTGGTACTTATCCCAGTGGATGCATCTATAATGCAATGGAGTGCTACATGTATGGCTCAGAGAACATCACAGAAGACAGTGAGGAACGATTATAAGTGTGGGAAGATCAGGAAGCCTGTAGCCACACAGTATCTTCTAGACATGACGGGGAAGCTATACCTATGAGATCTCAACAATCACTAACTCATATCAATTTAACATGGAATCAAATGGCCTAGTGCATAATTTTGAAAAGAATTTCCTGATTATCAGTATCAAGAAAAAAATTCTTTGTCTCTGATACTTTTTAGCTAATTTATATGATAAGTTTCATTGCTGTTAAAATCTTAAATAATTACCCATGCTAAAAAGTAAGATTATAGTCATTTTAAAGACTTATTTATGTATTATGTCTACAGTGTTCTGCCTGCACGCAAGAAGAGGGCTCTAGATCTCATTGTAGATGGTTGTGAGCCACCATGTGGTTGCTGTGATTGAATTCAGGACCTCTGGAAGAGCAGGCAGTGCTCTTAATCGCTGAGCTATCTCTGAAGCCCTATAGTCATATTTTTTAACTATTGTTGAACTTAAAAACACTCAGAAAGTAGAACGCTGCAATTCTGTTATCAAATTAGAATTAAGTCTTCAATGATTGGAAAAGAGAAAGATATTACTCCAAACTTAAAATTAAATAATTATTAATATTTAATACCAAATAGTAACAACCACCTGTGTAGAATAGGAACTATAGAAAGAAAGGGGGGCATTGAATAGCAATGTTAAATTAGTAAGAGTCTCTAGCATGCAATCATCAGGAAAACATAGGTAATAAGAGCCATGAAAAATAAGCAAATGAGCTAAACAAGCACAATTCATAGGACATACTGAATAATGGACTCTGATTGTAATGTCTGATAATATACAGTACAATTTCTGTTATACACATGAGGAATAAGGTCATGACTATTTGCTTTCATAATGTACAATATCATTTGATCACAGTGTAATATCAATAGAAATTAAAATACAAAAAGACTCTTCTGCTTCTACCTAGAAATTAGAAATTCTCCCAGTAAGCAAATATCAGTAAAAATTAAACCCAAAAGAAATTCTAAAACTTCCGGAAAAGTATATTAATGAAAGCATTGCACATCAGAACGCATAAGGTGCATGAGAAGAAAATTTATAGGCACAAACACCCATATGTAAAGGAATGAAAAGAATTAGTTACATTTCTAGCTGCAAAACAAACAAAAAAAAGAAAAGAAAAATAGAACAAACTAAAAGAAAGCAAAGTAAAGAAATATTACTGGGTGAATACCCCATAGGAATGAAATTAATACATTGTCATGATATTTGTATTCCCATGTTTCTTGCAACACTGTTCATGGTAGAAAGATATAGAAATATAGAAAGTTTTTATTTTATTTTATTTATTTATTTATTTATTTGGTTTTTTGAGACAGGGTTCCTCTGTAGCTTTAGAGCTAGCTGTCCTGGAACTAGCTCTTGTAGACCAGGTTGGCCTTGAACTCACAGAAATCCGCCTGCATCTGCCTCCTGAATGCTGTGATTAAAGGAATAACCACCAATCTGAAGTATGGAAAGTTTTGATGAATATATAAAATGTGAGATACACACATCAGAATGTTATGCAGTTAGTTGCACAGATGGGTTAGTTTAGAATATAGGAGCTAGCTAGAAATATGCTTAAGTGATTGGCCAAACAACGATTTAAATAATATAGTTTCTGAGTGATTATTTCAATTCTGGGAAGCTGGGAATGAACAAACAGCTTCTACCAACATGCAGCCATTAAAAAAAAAGCCTTGTCATAGGGGAACAAGAATAGCAGCAGATAGCCTTAAGTTAAGTGAACTAATCACACTCATAAAGTCAAATTGAGTATTCTCCCTCACATGTGGGAGATAAAACATATGATTTCATCAAAGGAAGAGTATAGTAGTCACTAGAATCCACAAAATGGAGCAGGAGCACACAAAAAGATTTAATAACAACTACCCAGCCAGAGAAGAGGCGTACGTTTCTGTGTTTTATAATACAGTGGGGTGAAAACACTTTACAACAAATATGTGCTTCATAAAGAAACAGAATAAAGCAGTGGGAAGGATCCCAACAAAAAGAAATAAAATATTAAAGCTATAAAAATGCCAATTTTCATACATTTGTCATCATGACACAATAAAAATGCATATTCAATGATCACACCATGTGCCATAAATATGCAGTATTCATGTGTCCATTGAAAATTTTAAAAAAGATTAAATTAGAAAATAGTGAATCCGAGATCAGAAAGTAGGTTAAATTGACAAATCAAAATCTTATATCTTTGAAAAACACCCAAAGATGATGTAAATTATTAGTTAAATTTAATAAGTAAGGGAAAACCATACAAATAAATGATGAGAAGGAATAACTTTTGATATACAGGGAGAATTGTAAGCATCATCATTTTGTACATGTTTGCAAAGCAGTTCTGAACAATAAGATTAAGTGGGTGGTTTCTTAGAAAAATATAGTTGGAAACATGACTTGGTAGAAATGAAAAGCTTAAACAGACTGATTTTCATTATTTAAGTAGAAATTTTTCTCAAGAAATTGCTTCTTCTAAAATCATCTAGCTCAGGATGATTCATAGAACAATTTTACATCACCTTTACAAACCATATAGTTCTAATGAGACACATTTAAAACTCAGGAAATTTTCCAAATTATTTTCAGAAGCAAGAATATGGCTAGTTCCATAAAAATTTCAGACCAGTATCAGTTATGAATAATAATACCCCCAAAACTCAGTAAAGCAGTCATAAATGGTGTCAAAACCTATACTATATTTTTAAGTCATGTATTATGACTTAGTGAATTTCATGCCAGAAATATAATTCTGCCATTTGTTCTATATCCTGCAGTATGTTTAAGTGTTGTGTGCTTAAGAAAACTGGAACCCTCAGCTTGCTGTCAGAGATTTACCTATAGTTATCTTTTTCTGCAATTTCAGTTACTAGTGACTCTTTGGAAGTCCAAAACTTTCAAATTTCAGATGATTCTAGAATACACCAATCATGCAAAGATAGCTCCAGATGTTAGCTTTGGTTGTAAGTTCCCATGATGAGTTTGGAAGACAGGTAAGTAAACTTACTTGCACTCATTATCTTTATTGCTGATATGTCCACACTGTACAAAGAATTCAACAAAATTGCATACAATGAAGCTACCTGATAATAATCATTTGTTTACATGGATAATTGTTTTATATTTTCAAAGTGATCACAGCAAGTGTTTTGTGCAAATTCTGACAGATACAACAGCACACAGAATGATGGACAACCTTATCCATGGGTTTGAAGAACGTTTGTTTCTGTTCATTGACTTCTCTTGTGGCTCCTGGACCTCAGATCTCTTGGATCTGTTTTATCATTGAAGGTATCCCTCTCTCAGTTTCAGGATCTTTACACTTCTGGGTGGCTGACTTGGAAGCTTTCTTGGGGTATGAAATAAGTTTGATAGAAATCGTTCTCTCACATGCAGCTTCATTCCCCGGGGGTGCCCTTGTCTATCGACCAATTTGAAAAAAAATCCACAAACACAAAAACAAACAATGACAACAAAACTCAAACCAGAGACTCCCTGCTCCTAAACAGCCTTTGAGGAATAATATGATTGAAACATTTCTTATTTGCAATCAGCTGCTTTTTTTTGTTGTTGTTGTATTGTTTTAAACTTTTTATTTATTCTTTGTGGATTTCACATTATGTATTTAATCCTACTCATCTCCCCATTGCCCAGAATCGTCCCTCTGCCCTTGCAACACCCCCCCAACAAAACAAATTTTAAAGAAAAAACAGAAATCAAAACTAAAAACAAACAAACAAACAAACAAACGCCAGCATGGAAGTTGTAGTGCGGCCCAGTGAGTCACACAGTGTAGCCTTTAGTCTATACATCTTTAATTGTAAGTGTTCATTGCTGAGTCATTGGTCTGGTTCAAGGCCTCTGGTTTCTACTGTACTATTGATAATGGGCCCTCACTGTAACTGTCCTCGGATAACAATCATCTGTTCTTAATAAGACTTTGCCTGAAATCTCCTTTTTGTGCCCTAACTTGTTCCTTCACAATCCTTGCCTAGTTTCTCCCAGTTCTTAACTGCAAAAGTACTTCTGTGACAAAACCTTTGCACATCCATTGTTATCTTATAATCTACTGATAGGAAACTCAATCTCAAATACTATTTCCAGCTCAAATTTATGAAGTTAAAATGTGAAAAAAAAATCCCACTGATTTCATAGAAAAACACAGGCAATTCTTTATAGACTCATTCAAAAAGGGAACAATTGCGATTTTCTTTAACAGTCAATTGTGAGAGATGGAATGAGTTGCTGGGTCACAGTGCCCATCAAAACAGATTATTCTCAGTATGGTGTCAATCTTTCTGCACATAAATAGATGTAAGCATGGGCATTTGGAAAATATACTACATTTTATCAAAGACGGGAACAAGAGCAAAAAGAAAGTGAATACGTACAGGAAGAGCTTATTAATAATGTCTTTTCAAAAACACAAGAGAAAATGTGAGTAGGAATGTAAGAATAATGAAATCATTTTTATTCCCTCCAGACTTCCCATTATCTCTCTTTCTCACTTCATTTCAGGAGAGATATCTTTTTTGTGTTTCTATGGTATAAATCTGGATAGTAAAATGGAGAAATAAATTGACACTTTATAAAAACTTTAAAATACTGAAGAGCAGCCAAAAGAAGTAGATTTGGCATTATACTTTAAATAATATATGAGATGAGACTTCAGCCCTAACCTCTGAGGCTGTGGGTATAAACAGTAAACTTGAAGTTCACAAAAGGGAACTAGGCACTCAAATATGGAAGATAATGGCAGCAATCACTAATGAGAGATAAAATATCAGCAGGATGGGTAGGACACACTATCTAATCATTGAGGAAGTATTATTAGCACAAGACATAGTTCTGCCTTGTTCTCAACTACAGCACTGGAAGCTACATGCACATATCTGTTAAATGGATTATCATTAATCATCACCTTGGTTTCTTTATTTACAAAGGTAAGTACCCTATGATTTGGCATCCAGCAGGTCCTGATATATAACTCTAATAGCAGAATTGGGACACATGCCCTGTAATGTATTGTTTTAGGGCTTGGAGACATTACTTGGTCATTAAGAGTCCTGGCTGCTTTTTCAGAGGACCCAGGTCTAACTTCCAGAACCCCCATAGCATCTATAACTCCACTCCCAGGGGATTCCATGTCCTCTTCTGGCCTCCTCGAGTACTTCATACCCATGGTATACATGCATACAGTCAAATACATTTTAAAAAATCAACTATTGTTTTAATTATAATAATATGGTAAAGAACTGTTTTAAATCATGATTGTCATGGAAAAATTGAGAGGTATGGGTTTGGCGAAAATTAAACTATGTCTCTCTCATAAACCTTATTTCTAGTCTTAGGTCTTAAGAAAAACTAATATTGACTTAGGTCTTCTTGTTTAGCACGGCTAGTTGACAGTGTCAAGAAATGCTATGATTACCCAAGTTAGATGCAATCCAGGGAAGATGTCAAAGACTTAAAAATTATATATTTAATGTAATTCCATATGTGTCTTTGCAGCTATGTTGAATGGGCTTACTAAAATATTACAAAGAAATAGAATGAAGAAAGAGAATTTTTTGTATGTAGCAATTGTTTATACACATCTAACTGATGGAAAAGTGGAGGCATATTTTGGCATTAAACAACATTAAATAATAATATTAAGAGTGAAATATACTTCTGGCATCTTTATCTGAATCTATATATTTTATTATCCATACCCCATGTTCTTCTGGCAGATTGTACATCTAAGCTCTTTTTCACAGTTTGATGTGTTTTACTGTGTTTTATTAGGTATTTATTGTGTATTTATTGGATATTTGTAATAATAATAATGCACATGGCCTAATGAAAAGAGAAGTTGACAATCAGTTTGTTAACTAACCGAATAGTAACATTTTCTTCACTTTATTATATATGAATCTAATAAATAAAATTTCATCTCAGAGTGAAGTGGTGGTGGTGTAAGCCATTAATTCCAGCACCTGGAAGGCAGAAGCAGGTAGATCTCTGTGAGTTCAAAGCTAACCTGATTTACAAACTGCGTTTCAAGACATCCAGGGCTACACAGAGAAACCCTCATCAGGCTGAGTGAAACAACAGTGACCCAGAAAGACAGACATGGTAAATGCTCTCTCATAAGTGGATATTAGCTGTAAAATGAATGATGAGCAGACTGCAATCCACAGCCCCAGAGAGACTAGGTGGCCAGGAAGACCCAATGGGGATCTCCTGGGTAGACTGGGGACACAGGGGAAAGGAACATAAGGGATTGGGCTAGGTGGGTTGGGGGTTGGATGGAGGGGGAAAGTAATGAAAGAGATGTCCTTATGGGGGAGCATTTCAGGGTCAGTTAGAAACCTGATGTAAGAGAAACTACCACAAATCTACAAGGAACACGTTAGCAAAGACTGCTAGCAATAGTGGAGTGGGTGCTGGAACTAGCTATATCCTGTAATGAAGTTGTAACTACCCTGATAGTCATCAGAGAAACTTTGTCCAGTGACTGACAGAAACAAATACAGAGATCCATAGCCAAGAACTAGGCCAAGCTCAGATAATCTATAGAAGGAGGAAGGATTGTACAAGTCAGGGGGGTCAAGGTCATCACAAGGGAATCCACAGAAACAAATAACCTGGGTTCATAGGTGCTCGCAGAGTATGGAACAACAGCTAGGGAACCTGTGTGGGACTGTCCTAGGAATACTGCATATGTATGACAGTTGTATAGCTTGGTGTATGTCTGGAGCTCCTGGAAGGGGTAGCCTACCTGCCCCTAGAACTTTGGCTGGCTTTTGGGAATATATTCCTTATGCTGGGTTGCCTTGCCCAACCTTGATACAAGGAGAGGAGATTGGTCCTGCCTCAACCTGATATGTCATACTTGGTTGATGTCCATGGGAGGCCTGCCCCTTTTCGAAGAGATGAATAAGAAGGGTCGATTGGGGTGGGGGAGAAGAGAGGTGGGGGAAGGAGTGGGATGGGAGAAAGGAGGGGGAGGGAGGAAGGGAATAGAGAATGGAAGATGGAGGGGAAACAGCAGCCAGATGTAAAATAAGTAATTTTTTTAATTAATGAAAAAAAAATTGATGAAAAAAGAAAAAAAAGTTAATCTCAGTGGATATCTACTCAAGTATAGTGAGAAGTAGTATAAAGACAGTATTATATGTTTACTATTTCTAATCAAATAAATCTGGCGCTGTAGAGATGATTGTATTTGTTGTTCTTGCAAACAGCCCAGGTTTGATGTGGGAGTGTCATATATCAATCTGTTGATTTCATTGATTAAGCAATAAAGAAACTGCTAGGCCCATTTGACAGGCCCACCCTTAGGTGGGTGGAGTAAATAGAATGGAAGGCTGGGAGAAAGAAGCTGAGTCAGGAGTCGCCATGATTCTCTCATTCCAGGCAGATGCAGGTTAAGATCATTCCTGGTAAGCCAGCTCATGGGCTACAGCAGATTATTAGAAATGGGCTAATCCAGGTGCGAGAGCTAGCCTAGAAGAGGCTAGATAGAAATGGGCCAAGCGGTGTTTAAAAGAATACAGTTTCCTTGTAATTATTTCAGGTAAAGCTAGCCGTGGGGGTGGCCGGGTGCCAGGGACGCAGCCCGCAGCTCCTACTACAACAGTGGCCCCCAATGTGCTAATGAACTCCACGTAAAACCTGAGAGGGCTTAAAAAGGAGAGAGAGAGAATTTAAGACAGCTTTTTGCTGTTTATGGGTTGCGTGCCACAAAGAAATTGTCCTGACTCAGCAGCAGGAAAAAACTGGCTGTTTTAAAATGCCGGCTTTCTGGGTTGTACCACCATTGCCATCTCTGTCTGTCTCCTGTGGGAGACAGAACTTTTGAATGGAGCATTTGGAGTAAAGTGCTACTGCTTGCTTGATGGCAATGTGGACTGCTGTGTGCCTGGAACTGTGTGTGGCTCAGCAGCACCAAATGGCTCTGAGGCAGGAACAGCTCAGCTTTGCTGTGCTGAACTGTGCTGGTCAGCAGGAACTGCCGTAATTACCATAATAATAGCACAGTTAAGGTTTTGGCTTGGCACTAAACAGGCAGTACCGTATTACCCCTACATGGTGCAACTTAAGTTTTTAAGAAATGCTTAACATTTTAAGAAATGCTCCTGGATAGTAAAAAAATGTTACAGATTCACAATAAAACAGCTTCAGACATGAAAGACCACAGTGTTGGATGAATGTACGTAGGCTTGAGAGAGAGAAGAAAAAGAATATAGAGAATAAAGTTAATGGTTTAAAAAAAAACGGTAAAGTCTTTAAAGAGACAGAGTACAGATAGTTAAGAGATTAAAAGAAATAAAGGAAATAAGCCACGTAAAAATGGAAAATTCACAGAAAGTCTGGATTATGTACATTGTGTTTTCTTTAAAATTTTTGACTGTGAAGGAGCTAAGTACAGAGAGACATTTCATTACATGGGCTGCCAAGCTAAACCAGAATGGATATAAGGGTATTACAATTTCAAAATTTGGGTCTAAGGATATGATGCTTTGGAAAGGGTCTTCTTTTGTTTTCACAGAGGACCAGACCCTGTGGATTTCTTCTATTCCAATTTGGTATGATAGACCATGCCCTCCTGAAAGGTTGCTGTAACACCCTCAAAAAATTGCTTCGTTCAACTGCCCTGAGATGAAACTAGCACACAGGTTATACCATGAAAGACCTAATTAACAACGGCCCCATTCAGCAGGAAGCAGTTTGGAGAGAAAAAACTGTGCCCATGTTCCCAAAATATTGTTTATAAATGTTCTTTTACATTTAAAGGGGGAAATGATATAGGTATGGGTAATTTGCATTGATGTGGATTTTAAGGTCAATTTTGTTATATGTCTATGTATTTCTGATATTGACTAAGGTATTGTGATTGTGTCATTCATTTAAAATGTAATGTAATGTATATTAGGAAATATAGGTTGTTGATGGATAATCATAAATAATAGTCAAGTTTGTAGTCATGTTACTTAGATTTTCTAGATATATAGAGATATATTTCAGATAGGCATTCTTCATATCTCTCAAAGGCTGCAGAATATGGCATTTAAAATATTTTAATAACTTAGGACTTTTCATGACAATGAGACATATCTGCTCCTGGCGGTACCAATCTACTGCAAGAGGAAGATGGGCATTGAAGAGGATCCTTATGGAGTTTGATAGCCATTTGGGCAAGAAACTGATCTTGCCTGGACTGTTGCATAAACTGGACACAGAGAACCCGCAGAGAGAGGACTGCTGAACTTGCCTAAAGGTGAGATGGTCTTTCCGGGTTCATGACTCATGAAAGAGTCTGCGAGACATTCTGCAGGACACATCAGATAGTGACTGAACTGTCTTTGAAATTGCCTGCTTCATGGAAATGTCTGCTGGATACTATGGGCCTGAAGGCTGAAGATGGATGCCCCAACAGTACAAAAGAACTTTGGGTGACTGTCCAGGCAGCGAGATGTCTCGTCATTTCTAGAGTTTTCTTATTTCTTGTTTAATTAGGTAGTATTATATCCTTCTGGAGTCTTTGATGGAGTTGAAGAATGAATAGATAGTTATAGTTTTCCTTAGTTATGATAAATGATAAAATAGATATAAATATTGTAACTGTAATTCTTGCTTGATAACTGTTTTGCTATATGTAATTTTGCTATGTTAAAGTTAAAGCCTTCCTTTTTTTGTTTAAACAGAAAAAGGGGAAGTGATGTGGGAGTGTCATATAACAATCTGTTGATTTCATTCGTTAACCAATAAATTGCTAGGCCCATTTGATAGGCCCACCCTTAGGTGGGTGGAGTAAACAGAACAGAAGGCTGGGAGAAAGAAGCTGAGTCAGAGAGTCGCCATGGTTCTCCCACTCCAGGCAGATGCAGGTTAAGATCATTCCTGGTAAGCCAGCTCATGGGCTACAGCAGATTATTAGAAATGGGCTAATCCAGGTGCGAGAGCTAGCCTAGAAGAGGCTAGATAGAAATGGGCCAAGCAGTGTTTAAAAGAATACAGTTTCCATGTAATTATTTCGGGTAAAGCTAGCCGTGGGGGCGGCCGGGTGCCAGGGACACAGCCCGCCGCTCCTACTACAACACAGGTTCAGTTCCCAGCATCTACACATTGGATCCTAAAAGGCAGCAGCACCAGTTGCAGGTGATCTGATACCCTCCTCTGCCCCCACCGGGCCCCTAGCATAGTGGACCTCCTTACAAGCAAGCAAAACACTTATTAACAGAGAATAAAATAAGTAAATCTAAAAATAATCTTAAGCAAAATTTTAAGTGTGCACATGGACTATTGCACACCAACCCTGAGATATAGCTCCTAATACCACTGAATGGATGACAAAGCCCTTCAAACTCTCAAAAAAGAAATGACATCTTTGTACTTTCTCAGGCTTTAAGCTTTCTGTTTCAGCACAAACATCTTAGCAACGTTTGATTCATTTGTAGAAAGGTGTTGTATAACAGTTTTGTTTTTTAAAAAAACCTCTATTATTAAATTTCTCTTCCTTTTAAATAGTCAATGTTGTCCTTTCTTGTTTAATGAAAACTGTTAATAGGACTAATTAATTCTTTCTTGAAGTGTTCCAGTAATATACTTGACTTCTTTTAGAAAATGAAATTTTCAGTACTGGCTTTCTGCCATCAAAAATAAAATTTAGCATGAAAATAATTAGGAGGGGAAATTAAATTACATGTCCAGAGGATTCCTGAGGGGGACACACACCACAAAACCAAGCTGGCTTAAAAGTCCAGTTGAGAGCTTTCTTCATAGAATCTCAAGCAAGCAAATGTGTGAGAGATGGTCAGACGTGCTTCAACATTGAGGCACAGTCAGCCCCCACCTACACTTCTTCAAGCAACTATGAACTAAAATTTCCATTTTAAGCCTGGTGTGATGATGCATGTCTAAAATCCCAGCACATGGGAGTTAATGATGGTTGTAAGCCACCTAATGTGGGTTCTTGGAACTGAGCTTAGACCCTCTTCTAGGCAATTTAAACAACTTAATCTAACTCTCAGAAGGGTCACTTCATGTCAGGTTGGTGGAAAAGTGAGTGTAAGCGCTGTTGCATTATTACTGTTTTGAAAATCAACCATTATTTTAAAAGGAAAAGAATAGCAATGAATAGCTTCTGTCCCTCAAAAAGAAAAGAAAACAAAAACCAACCAAATGGGAGTGGCAATAAAACATTTATAAAACTATAAGTAGGGGCTGGGGAGATGGCTTAGCAGTTAAGAGTACTTCCTGCTCTTTTAGAGGACCAGATTTGATTGCCAACACCCACATCGTGTCACATAAGAGTCTATAATAGTCCCAGGGGATCTATCTTTTTTCTTTTCGTATCTGCAGGCCAAAACACACATGTATGTGGTAAAGAGATACATTATGGCAATATACTTACACACATAAAATAAATTAAGAAGCATTTTAAAATGAAACATGTGTGTATGTATATATGAATATATATACATATGTAACTAATCTTTTAATAATTATATGTGCTAAGTCTTGAAAAGATGATAGCTTTCAGTTGAGTCTTTTCGTATGTAACAATAGAAGAAAAGTGTTTTACATAATTAGAAGAGATATACATGCAGCATGATTATGTCAGAAATTTCAGAATTATTTCTGGAGCTCTATATGGAGATATACAAAATAACCTTCAGCCATGATGTTGAATGAAAATGTTACTACAGCTAAATTTAATAATGCCATGGAACCAAGAGTTGTCTGACTCCTTAGGAGGTTTTCCACAGAATTCTATTGTCTCTTCTCCTTGGGTAAATAATCAACAAATCTTGAGAGAAGGTTAAACAGCTAAGACCATAAAGCCATTGTAAAATAGGTCCTTCTTGGATAACTAGCTGATTTCTGTCTTTAGTCTCATGATTGATGTTTGAAATGCAGTTAATTCCGTTCAACGTGGCACATACCAAACAATGACCCCAAGGGCAATTTAGTCTTGACAGAACAGAATAAGACAGTTAGAGTTTCTCCGTGGGTAATGTGACACCTGGGTCACTTAAGAGCTACCAGTGCATTAGTTTCCAGTCAAGAATGGGGAATTCAAACATAGTTTTGTCAAATGAGCCAATATTTTTTTCATGCAATTTTTATATTCTTTATTTCTTTTAACTGAGTGGCCCTAGAAAAAAATCAAACTTGATGATTAAAATATGTTCACTATTAAAAAAAAGAAGTAGTTTTCTAGGATCTGTTTTGTATGTGGAACCCAGGGTCTAGAACTTAATATATCTTCAACTCAAGGATTTTACTGTGAGGGGAGAAACATTTTTTTAATATTCCCTTTTGTCGCATAATTTGTATTTTCTACAAAGGAGAGAAAAAGGATATTTACTGAATGATCACATTTGTTTTAACTACAAAATACTAATATTTTACCTTCTAAATGATGAATTGCCTATTTCAAAGTTCATTGCTTCTTTCACTATGTGTTTCTTTTCTTTCAGATAATCATAAATTTTCCTCCATGAAACAAGAAAAATTCCATTAGATGGGTCCAGAGATCACTGTGTCTTTAAGTGCTTTTCACACATAACCATGGACACAGACAAGTCTTTATTTAGAAAGACAGGCAAACATCCTTTTCAACACCTCATTTGCTTCTTTGGGCCTCTGCTTTCTTCAGATGTAGCACACCCAGTATCAGTTTTTACAGCATCTTACTCTACATTCCAGCACAGTCTGACTCTGGGTGACAGTAAATGTGGCAGAAGCATGGCAAAGCATGGTGTAGGGAGGGAGCTCCGTTTCTGTAGACAATGTCTTTGAGTTGAGCTCATTATTGTGTAGTTTGAAAGACGTGTTACTTGGAATATTGTGTTCATGCTTTCAAATAATTTTCATTTGTATATTATTGTACCAAAATACCATTTGTCTTAATTAATAAAAATGGGTCTCCTTCCTCTGTGCACATAAAAAAAAAAAGAAAGATGTGTTACTGCGAGAGTGACACGACTACCAGCGCCTCCTTCCACACCGACTCAGATGTCTGGCAGAAGCCCATCCATCTCTTCCCATGTGATCTGGGACATGTTCCACAACTACTTCAGCCTTCTCTTTCTTACTTGTAAAATGAGCCCGTTAATAAGGTCTATCAAATCAGTGAAATGTTGTTGTTGTTGTTACTTTTGTATGTTTTGTTTTCAAAAACACTGAAAATAACAAATTATTTTTAAATCCTGTATATGCTTACCCAGAATTCCAAATGTTTACATTTTCTTTCATTTGCTGCCTTTACTTAGATCCAGTATCCCTCAGAACATTTCTCTGTCCCTTCATCTCTCTGACATGGTTGAAACATTACTGGCCATTAGTGTTTTATTTTGTTTTGTTTCTTTAAAAAATGTGTTTATTTATTATCATGTGTATGTGTGTTATTGCATGAGTTCATATGCACCACATACACTGTGGAGGCCGGAGCAGTACATAAGATGCCCTAGAATTAGAGTTGCAAGTCATTGTGGGCCACCATGTGGGTGCTACGAGATTAACCCTAGTCTTCCACAAGAGCAGGAAGTGTTCTTAATCACTGAGACATCTCTTTGGTTTTTGAACCTTTGGACAGCTATCTCTTAAAAAGTTTCTTAATTTCAAGACATTTTAGAAGATAGTCCCTGAAACAACAACATTCTCCTGAATATTCTTACTAAACAATAAATCAGCATTGCTATGATACTAATATCTAATTCACAGACACTAATTCATATCAAAGGCAAGGAATGAACCTCTAACAACCAAGCTTCTTTCCAGTGTCTCCCTTGTAGTGGCATTTCACTTGTACTTTAATAAATAAAGTTTGCCAGAAGATCAGAAAAGTAAAACAGCCACACTGGTCACAGCCTTACAGACCAGGCAGCAATGGCACACACTTTTAATTCCAGTAGTCACACTAGCTTGCCATAGAAACCAGGAGGTAGTGGGGCATGCCCTTAATCCCAGAACTAGAGAGGATTATAGAACAGGAGGAGACAGCTCTCAGTCTCAGCCTCATTCTGAAGTTTCCTGGAGGCAGGATCACCATTTTTGGACTGAGGTCAAGGTAAGAGCCAGTGACCGACAGCTTTGCTTTTTTGGTCTTCAGGTTGAACCCCAATATATGTCTCTGAATTTTTATTTGTCATACTTCACTCCCTACCCAACATTTCTTGCAAGTGGGATTGATTCATTCAACACCTTGCAGACTGGTCTCTCTCTAGCAAGATCAGTCCTTCCTATTCCTGACATATCCCTACTTCACATTTCTTCCAACTGTGGTTAATTCATTCAACCCCTTGCAGTTTGAGACTTTTTTTTTTTTTTAGCAAAGACAGTCCTATTCCTAATTACATTGACTATCATGGGTGCAGTAACTCCATATTTTGTTTGGAGTCTAGTTTTTAGCCCATCCCATTAAGCCCTACTAGGTTCTACTTTTAGAACCTAGGGTTGTGTTGTGTATTTCCTATGCTTAAGGCTGGAGTCAGAGAGAATGTCCCGTGTTTTTGTCTAATAGTGAAAATCTTTAAAATGAAAATGCATGGATCTACTGCAAATATGTTCATAGAGATACCTGTGATGAACCTAATTCTTACATTTTTAACCTATATTATACAACCTTTGCAAGTTTCAGTATTCCATCTGTAAAATGAAGCACTAGCTTAGGCAAGGCATTGAAATCACACGGTTTTAATAAGTGAAAAGACATTTTTACTAGTGTCTTGATAACGTATACATTCCAGAGAAACTGATTTTCACTAAGGAGTGGCATAACATCTGACAAATAAATATGGTTTCATATGATTACCTAGCTGAAAAAAAATCCCATATGGTTAATTCATAATAGTCCTCATAGGAAAGAGTTGGGAAGTCAAATTATAATAGCTGGTTGCCTATTGGGTCTGGAACCAATTTGTCCCACTGGCTATTTTGATCTGCTTAACATAATACCTAATAATGCTTGAAGGTCTTTACATTCTCTATACGTTCAGAAATTGAAAGTTTCTAGTTATCAATTTGGGAAACTCAGATTTACTCCCTTATAATCAATCATCAGTTTTCATATTTCTGTAGGTTTTCCCTCTCCCCATACTAAACCCTCTTTCATTGCCAAGTCACGTGTATGTGTGTCTATGTGCGTATTACATATATGACAGAAATAAAGATTAGACATATGACAAAATGTAAAAATATTGGCTTTCTTGATTACTCTCTCTAGTTCTTTCTTCATTCAAACCACTTTTGCTCCCCACACAACTTCCCTTACTTTCATATCGATCCTGTATTTATTGTAAAAATGTAAATTTTCTATATGTGAGAAAAATTATGTCTTCCCACGTCTGGTGGGTTTTCATTTGGATGTTGGCTTTGTTGATTTTGGTTGTTTTGCTTTCTAGTGCTGTTTGTATTCCAGAAAATAATGGTTTCAAATGAAACTCCATTGTGCCATGTGTGTATGAGTCTGTGTATGAGTGAGTTTGTGTGTGTGTGTGTGTGTGTGTGTGTGTGGCATTCCTTTATCCAATGATTTGTTGATATCCATATAGGCTAGGGCTATAACTTGACTAATACAAAGAATGCTGTGATGAACATAGATGTGTAAGTATGAATCGTCCCCTGACTTACATTTTTTTTTGTATAGGCTCAGAAGTAGTATAGCAGTATTGTATAGTAATTCTATTTTTAGTGTTTTAGGGACCCGCAATACTGATATTTCTATCAGAAGTATGTAAAGTTCTCTTTTTTCTTATGTTATTTGTTTCTAACAAAATTTATATAACAGAGCTGATGAAATATGTGACCATGTCAGTTAATGATGGGAACATTGACTGAGAAGTACATCATTATGTGATTTTTGTTATACAAATAAACAATACGCTTAGGTGAATTTAAATACTCTTGTAGACTTTGGCTATATGATATGTTATGTCTCTATGTGGCCCATGACTATATCTGATTATGTGTTCATGATGATCTTAAGTGAAGTTGTAATTTGGCATGAGGTTCTTTCCTGTGATGACTTTGTAAAAGCTAGAAGACAGGGTGTGAAATGGTCAAAGGAGTGGGCCATAATGGTAAAACAAAATTAAGGTGAATTCTGCTCAACACACAGCAGGAAATTGAAACCCTTGTTCAATACCTTGCTGCCCCAAACCATCAGAGCCTGAAAGCTGATCCTTCCCCAGGAGAGCTTCAGTTGAGAGTATAAGCCTAGATGACATTTCTATTACAGCCTATGAGACCTTGGAGCATAGAACCTAGCTTGGCCATACATAGACCCCTCACTCACAGAAAGTACAAGACAATCAACATGCGCTTTTTAATTATTTTTCTTCTTGCTTTTTGAAGCAGGACCTCTATGCATAGACCTGGCTGTTCTGGAACCTACTATGTTGACAAAGCTGGCCTTAAACTCACAAAGATACACCTGCCTGCCCCTGCCTCTTGAATGCTGGAATTAAAGGCATGCACTACCACAACAAACACATGCTGATTTTAATCACTGAGTTTGTGGGCCTGTGTTTCACAAACATAGAATAGTAACACACCATGAGAGTTTTTCCTTGTTAATATAATATGAATTTCCCAAAGTCATGATGTCTCCATAAAATCTCAGAGCAAATACATTTATGTAAAATCTCTTCTACCCATGGTCAATATCTTAGTTAGTGGTTCACACTAAAGGTAGTTAAATAGAGTCCAACCAGACTAAAGTCTTCTTAAAGAAAAATTAAGATTTAACTTTAATAGCTAAGAATAATAAAAGGCTGCTGTCTTAGGAGTTTGGAGGTAGAATTACCAAAGTACTGGTTTGAAAAAGTAAAGAGGAATATCATAAACTTCTAGGAAGTGGCTGAAACAGTCCAGGGAATTATGATACCCTGGATTAATGTGACAGCAAAGAAAATGAAGCAGACATGGAGATAACTGTACAGAGAATACTAACATCATCTCTCATTACTTCTTACATACTCCATCTCTCTTTTTTGATGTGGGATTTCCTTCTATATGCTGTGAATATGTTTTGTTACAGTTGGTTAATAAAGAAGCTGCTTTATCCTATAGCAGGGCAGAATGGAGATAGGCAGAAAAACTAAACTGAATACAGGGAGAAAGAAGGCAGAGTCAGAGAGACGTTATGTAGTTGTTGAAGGAGAAAGATGCCAGAACCTTACCAGTAGGCCACAGCCTCATGGTGATACATAGATTAATAGAAATGGGTTAATTTAAGATTTAAGAGCTAGCTATAAAGATACCTAAGCCATTGGTCAACGAGCATTGTAATTAATATAGTTTCTGAGTCATTACTCTGGTCTGGGCAATTGAGAAATGAATGAGCAGTCTCCACTTACAGTTTTTATTGTTATTTTTGAGATAGGCTTTCACCATGTAACTTGCATTATTCTCTGGCTGGCCTCAAACACACAGAGATCTGTCTGCCTCTATTTTATGAGTGCTGGGATTAAAGGTGTGTACCACTATGCTGCCCCCATCTCTCTATTTTAGCAATAGTTCTTAATTTAATTATAGTTTCTCAGAGAACCTTATCAGCTTGTGCAGGAAATATGCATGGTTAATAAACTCCTTGTACTATTGTGCATGTGAAAAATTTAAAGTTTGCTTCCATGTTATAACTTCTGTCTGTGAACAGCTTAGTTCCTTCATTTGACCTCTGTATTACCTGTCCAGTTACTTCAGCAAGTCTAGGAGTAGTTTTCAGGACTTTTTGGAGTAAAGTTGTTGGAAACTGTTGGGCTATGATGGCTTTGAAGAAAAATGAGGTAATATATATTTCATATTTAATCACTAATGACACAGCTGGCTTAGTATTGAGGATTCCGGGATTTTTGTGTTCTCTAGGTATGAGCTTTGAGTGGCTCTCCACTTTCATTTTCTTTAGAAGGGCACAAATAATAACTCCAGTTTCTTTGAAGGGTGACAAGAACCCATGGGCTCATGGGAAAAGCAGGGTATCTCAGAGACTCAGTGATAAGGAGGTAGAAAGGGTCTTTTTCAGAAGCTGAGATGATCCCTACAACCTTCTCTCTGCATTCTCAGAGAGTTCAGAGTGGACACTTCTTGATTAAGTCTGCATTCGAAATCATAGTCTCTTTGTTCTGGGTAATTGGAATCATGCTACAGAGAAGGTAACTTTCTCTTTGGAGCCAGCATTCTATAAGTTCATCTGGGAAGTCTGAAGTTCCCAGTTGTATAGGGTACCACTCAGGATACAATGAAACATAGTCATCCTGGACATCCCTATACCATGTAAAAGCCTTTCCAAAATGACACACACACACTCACACACACACAAACACACTTTGACTCTGACTTACTGGCAATCTATTCTGTTAGAAAGCTGGAATAAAAAAGGAAAATAAAACTTGTGTTCAAATTTGTGTTCAAGCTACTACCTTCCTTTAAGTGAATGAGTTCATTTTATCCTTAATCTATACTAAAATCTTCCTGGATATAGGAATATCACATAGGTTTTTGTTAAAGACAAATCATAAAATGAGGATCATGTGACTCTCTACCACCAGATATTTTTCAAAGATTTATTTTTGTTTGAATGTGGGTTAATGGATCTGCACATTATGTATGCAGATGTCTAAAGAGGCCAGAAGAAGACATTGCATCCTCAGGAGTTGGAATTGCAGATGATGTAAGCAACCCTGTGTGAGTGCTGGGAACTGAATTCAGGTCCTCTGAAAGAGCAGTAAGTGCTTTCAGTCACTGAGTCATCTAGGCCCCAGCAGACGTCCTTTAAATGTTGTGATGGTATTCTAAACATGATCCATAATGGGTAAATAGATTAATAAAACATATACAAACACATACCTTGGAACTAACAACTAAGAAATGTGGCCACATTAGCACCAGAAATTGATTTTCCTCTCAAGCTATTTGCTGACTTTTTATTGATTAGTTGCTATCCTTGAAAATCAAGATATTATTGATCTGTGTCAAGTGCTTAAGCAGTCCTCAAGAAATATTTGTAGAGTTGCTGAGGAATTCCATCTGGACTGGTGAGTGTGTGCTATCCAGGGGCAGACTGTCCCGGAAGAGAGCACAAACCCCCCTCCCCCAGCTCCTTCTGCAGGGCTGTCTTTCTTTCGCACAACCCAGCCCCCCAGCACCCCTCCCCAACCCTGCCCTGCTGAATTAGGACCAGTGCTCAAGAACAGTTTTAAACTCCTACACTAAGGCTACCCACCCAGAGCAGTGAGTGCCTGCCTACCAGGCAGGCCTCAGGGTCCCCTGTAAGGGAGCCCGGGCACCTTCAGCTCCTGCGCCAGGCTTCCTGTACTCTTCTGGATACCGCCCCCCCTTGCTCCATTCATCCTTTCGTCCCTGGATCATTGGGCTACCGGGGGCCCTGTTTAGTTGCTGAGGAATTCCATCTGGACGGGTGAGTGAGTGCTATCCAGGGGCGGACTGTCCTGGAAGGGAGCACAAACTCCCCTCACCCAGCTCCTTCTTCAGGGCTGTCTTTCTTTTGCACGACCCAGCACCCCAGCACCCCTCCCCAACCCTGCCCTGCTGTATGCTAGGACCAGTGCTCAAGAACAGTTTTAAGCTCCTACACTAAGGCTACCCACCCAGAGCAGTGAGTGCCTGCCTACCGGGCAGGCCTCAGAGTCCCCTGTAAGGGAGCCCGGGCACCTTTCCTGCGCCAGGCTTCCGGTACTCTTCCGGATATCGCCCCCCCCTCCTTGCTCCATTCATCCTTTTGCCCCCGGATCATTGGGCTACCAAGCGGCCCTGTTTAGTTGCTGAGGAATCCCATCTGGACAGGAACGGTTCATGCTTCTACACTGAAGAGATACACCCAGAGAGTCAATCACAGCAGAGACTGGACCAAGACACCAGGCCTCTCCTGGCTCCATTTGAAGGAAGAGATGGGAAGGTGCCAATGCAAGAATTCCTCCTACAACCTGAAAGGCAACATGACACCACCATAATCCAGGGATCCCGAAATAAGAAGAATTGTACACCCTACTCCAGAAGAAATAGAAGAAATCGACTCAAAAGTGAACTATATGAAAATAATAGAGGACCTTAAACAGGAGGTGAAAAACTGCCATAAACAATTACAGATTACAAACAAAAAGGTAGAGGAAATGAATAAATCGCTCAAAGACACGCAAGAAAACCATGAGAAACAAGAAAAAGCAATCAAACAGGTTAGGGAAGTGGTTCAAGACTTGAAGAATGAGATGGAAACAATGAAGAAAACACAAACCGAGGGAAGAATGGAGATGGAAAATCTGGGTAAACGAACAGGAACTACAGAGACAAGTACTAACAACAGATTACAAGAGATAGAAGAAAGAATGTCAGACACTGAAGATACCATAGAGAAAATAAACACACTGATCAAAGAAAACAGCAAAACCAACAAATCCTCATCACAAAACACTCAGGAAATCTGGGACAAAATAAAAAGACCAAACCTAAGAATAATTGGGATAGAAGAAGGAGAAGAAGTACAGCTCAATGGTCCAGAAAATATATTTAATAAAATTATAGAAGAAAACTTTCCCAACCTAAAGAAAGATATTCCTTTGAAGGTTCAACAAGCATACAGAACACCGAATAGACTGGACAAAAAAAAAAAAAAAAAACGTCTCCTCGCCATATAATAATCAAAACACAAAACATACAGAATAAAGAAAGAATATTAAGAGCTGCAAAGGAAAAGGGTCAAGATACTTATAAGGGTAAATCTATCAGACTTACACCTGACTTCTCTATGGAAACCATGAAAGCCAGAAGGTCCTGGATAGATGTACTTCAGAAACTAAGAGACCATGGATGCAAGCCCAGACTACTATACCCAGCCAAGCTTTTGTTCACGATAAATGGAGAAATCAAAAATTTCCAGGATAAAAACAAATTTATACAATACGTAGCCACAAATCCAGCCTTACAGAAAGTAATAGAAGGAAAATCACTAACCAAGGATTCCAACAATGACCACAATAACTCAGACATCTAGAGACCCTTCACCAGCACAACTCAAAGAAGGGAAACACACAAACTCTACTACTAAAAAAGTGACCGGAGTTAACAACCACTGGTCATTAATATCACTTAATGTCAATGGACTCAACTCACCTATAAAAAGGCACAGGCTAAAAGATTGGATACGAAAACAGGATCCAACATTCTGCTGTTTACAAGAAACACACCTCAACCACAAAGACAGGAACCTACTCAGAGTAAAGGGCTGGGAAAAGGCTTATCAAGCAAATGGACCCAAGAAACAAGCGGGTGTGGCCATACTAATTTCTAACAAAGTTGACTTCAAACTTAAATCAATCAGAAAAGATAGAGAGGGACATTTTATACTCATAACAGTAACAATACATCAGGATGAAGTCTCAATCCTGAATATCTATGCCCCTAATATAAAAGGACCCACGTACGTAAAAGAAACATTGCTAAAACTCAAGGCTGCCATCAAACGGCTCACACTAATAGTAGGAGACTTCAACACTCCTCTCTCACCAATGGACAGGTCAATCAGACAGAAACCTAACAGAGAAATCAGAGAATTAATGGAGGTAATGAAGCAAATGGGCTTAACAGACATCTATAGAACATTCCACCCAAATAGGAAAGAATATACCTTCTTATCTGCAGCTCATGGAACCTTCTCAAAAATTGACCACATACTTGGTAACAAAGTAAACTTCCACAGTTACAAAAAAATATTTGTAACCTCCTGCGTCTTATCAGACCACCATGGATTAAAGTTAGAATTCAACAACAAGGCTACCCCCAGAAAGCCTACAAACTCATGGAAACTGAACAGTCAACTTCTGAACCACACCTGGATCAAGGAAGAAATAAAGAAAGAAATCAAAGTCTTCCTGGAATTCAATGAAAATAAAGAAACAACCTATTCAAACTTATGGGACACTATGAAAGCAGTCCTGAGAGGAAAGTTCATAGCACTAAGTGCCCACTTAAAGAAAACAGAGAAAGCACACATTGGAGACTTAACAGCCCACCTGAAAGCTCTAGAAAAAAAAGAAGCAGACTTACCTAGGAGGAGTAGAAGACTTGACATAATCAAACTGAGGGCTGAAATCAACAAAATAGAAACACAGAAAACAATCCAAAGAATCAATGTAACATAAAGCTGGTTCCTAGAGAAAATCAACAAAATTGATTAACCCCTATCCAAATTAATCAAATGGCAGAGAGAGAATATGCAAATTAATAAGATCAGAAATGAAAAGGGGGACATAACCACAGACACAGAGGAAATTCAAAGAATCATTAGATCTTACTACAAAAGCCTGTATTCCACAAAACTGGATAATGTAAAAGAAATGGACACGTTTTTAGATAAATACCATATACCAAAGCTAAACCAGGACCAGGTGAACAATCTAAATAGACCTGTTAGTCGCGAAGAATTAGAAGCTGTCATAAAAAATCTCCCTACCAAAAAAAGCCCAGGACCAGACGGTTTCAATGCGGAATTCTACCAGAACTTCCAAGAAGAGCTTATACCTATACTCCTTAATGTATTTCACAATATAGAAACAGAAGGGTCATTACCAAATTCCTTTTATGAAGCTACAGTTACTCTGATACCAAAACCACACAAAGACTCAACCAAGAAAGAGAATTACAGGCCAATCTCACTCATGAACATCGATGCAAAAATTCTCAACAAAATACTGGAAAACCGTATCCAAGAACACATTAGAAAAATTATCCATTATGATCAAGTAGGATTTATCCCAGAGATGCAGGGCTGGTTCAACATACGAAAATCTATCAATGTAATCCATTATAAATAAACTGAAAGAAAAAAATCATATGATCATTTCATTAGATGCTGAAAAGCTTTTGACAAAATTCAACATCCCTTTATGATAAAAGTCTTGGAGAGATTAGGGATACAAGGGTCATACCTAAATATAATAAAAGCTATATACAGCAAGCCGACAGCTAACATCAAATTAAATGGAGAGAAACTAAAAGCCATCCCACTAAAATCAGGAACACGACAAGGCTGTCCACTCTCTCCACACCTCTTCAATATAGTGCTTGAAGTTTTAGCAATTGCAATAAGACAACATAAGGGGATCAAGGGGATTCGAATTGGGAAGGAAGAGGTTAAACTTTCGTTATTTGCAGATGATATGATAGTGTACATAAGCGACCCCCAAAACTCCACCAAAGAACTCCTAAAGCTGATAAACAGCTTTAGTAATGTGGCAGGATACAAGATCAACTCCAAAAATTCAGTCGCCCTCCTATACACAAAGGATATGGAAGCAGAGAGGGAAATCAGAGAAGCATCACCTTTCACGATAGCCACAAACAGCATAAAATATCTTGGGGTAACCCTAACCAAGGAAGAGAAAGATCTATTTCACAAGAACTTTAAGGAATTGAAGAAAGAAATTGAAGAGGATACCAGAAAGTGGAAAGATCTCCCTTGCTCTTGGATTGGGAGGATCAACATAGTAAAAATGGCAATTCTACCAAAGGCATTTTAGAGATTCAATGCAATCCCCATCAAGGTCCCATCAAAATTCTTCACAGATCTTGAGAGGACAGTAATCAACTTTATATGGAAAAACAAAAAACCCAGGATAGCCAAAACAGTCTTATATAATAAAGGAACTTCTGGAGACATTACCATCCCTGACTTCAAACTCTACTACAAAGCTACAGAATTGAAAACAGCTTGCTATTGGTATAAAAACAGAGAAGATGACCAATGGAATCGTATACAAAACCCAGATTTTAACCCACAAACCTATGATCACCTCATTTTCAATAAAGGAGCTAAAAGCATAAAATGGAAGAAAGAAAGCATCTTCAACATATGGTGCTGGCACAACTGGATGTCAACCTGTAGAAGAATGAAAATTGACCCATATCTATCTCCATGCACAAAACTCAAGTCCAAATGGATCAAAGACGTCAATATCAGTCCAAGCACACTGAACCTGATAGAAGAGAAAGTGGGAAGTACCCTACAACAGATGGGCACAGGCGATCGCTTCCTACGTATAACTCCAGCAGCACAGACATTAAGTGCAACATTGAATAAATGGGACCTACTGAAACTGAGAAGCTTCTGTAAAGCAAAGGACACTGTCACTAGGACAAAAAGGCAACCCACTGACTGGGAGAAGATCTTCACCAACCCCGCAACAGACAAAGGTCTGATCTCCAAAATATATAAAGAACTCAAGAAACTAGACTTTAAAATGCTAATTAACCCAATTAAAAAATGGGGCACTGATCTGAACAGAGAATTCTCAACAGAAGAAGTTCAAATGGCCAAAAGACACTTAAGGTCATGCTCAACCTCCTTAGCGATCAGGGAAATGCAAATCAAAACAACTTTGAGATATCATCTTACACCTGTCAGATTGGCTAAAATCAAAAACACCAATGATAGCCTCTGCTAGAGAGGTTGTGGAAGAAGGGGTTCCCTCATCCATTGCTGGTGGGAATGCAAACTTGTGCAACCACTTTGGAAAGCAGTGTATCAGTTTCTCAGGAAATTCGGGATCAACCTACCCCTGGACCCAGCAATACCACTCTTGGGAATATACCCAAGAGATGCCCGATCATATGACAAGGGTATTTGTTCAACTATGTTCATAGCAGCATTATTTGTTATAGCCAGAACCTGGAAACAACCTAGATGTCCTTCAATGGAAGAATGGATGAAGAAAGTGTCAAATATATACACATTAGAGTACTACTCAGCGGTAAAAAACAATGACTTCTCAAATTTTGCATGCAAATGGATGGAAATAGAAAATACTATCCTGAGTGAGGTAACCCAGACCCAAAAAGATGAACATGGGATGTACTCACTCATAATTGGTTTCTAGCCTTAAATAAAGGTCAGTGAGTCTATAATTGGATATCCTAAAGAAGCTAAATAAGAAGGTGAACACAAAGAAAAACATATAGCTATCCTTCTGGGTAGGGGAAGTAGACAAGATTGCCAGGCAAAAAATCGGGATCTTAAGGGTGGGGGGAGGGGGAAAGGGGAGATGGGGAGAGAAAAGTGAGAAGGGTAGGATGGGGAGAACTTGGGGCAACGGGCTGATTGGGATAAAGGAAGGTTGGGTAGGGGAACAGGGAAGCACATATCTTAATTAAGGGAACCATCTTAGGGTTGGGAAGAGACTTGGACCTAGAGGGGCTTCCAGGTGCCCAAGACGAGGTCCCCAGTTAGTTCCTGGGGCAGCTGAAGATAGGGAACCTGAAATGATCCTATCCTATAGCCATACTGATGAATATTTTGCATATCACCATAGAATCTTCATCTGGCGATGGATGGAGATAGAGACAGAGACCCTCTGTCTTTGGACTGAGCTCCCAAAGTCCCAATGAGGAACAGAAGGAGGGAGAAGATGAGCAAGCAAGTCAGGACCAAGAGGGGTGCACCCACCCATGGAGACAATGGGGCTGATCTATTGGGAGCTCACCAAGGCCAGCTGGACTGAGACTGAAAAAGCAGGGGACAAAACTGGACTCTCTGAATATGGCAGACAATGAGGGCTGCTGAGAAGCCAAGAACAATGGCACTGGGTTTTGATCCTACTTCATGTTCTGGCTGTGTGGGAGCCTAGCCAGTTTGGATGTTCACCTTCCTATACCAGGATGGAGGGGGGAGGACTTTTGACTTTCCACAGGGCAGGGAACCCGGACTGCTCTTCAGACTTGAGAGGGAGGAGGAGAGGAGTTGGGGGAGAGGGAGAGGAGTGGGGGGGAGGAGTGGAAGGCTGGGAGGAGGCGGAAATTGTTTTTTTTTCTCAATAAAAAAAAGAAAGTTAAAAAAATAAATAAAATGAAAAATGAGAAAAAAAGAAATATTTGTAGATTTTAGTGAATTACAAAACACAATGAGGCCATAATAGGCTAGTTTATACAGCTTTCCTTGTTTGTATTTCCTTAATAACTGTTTTTTATTTATTAATTCATATCATCTAAATGATGAACCTTCAGCAATGCCCAGATAAGTTTTTATTTGCATGTTAAGGTATCCTAGATGGTTGGTTGACTTACCTTAAGTTTAATACGCTAGATCTTAGGTTGATTAATAATAGCACTTTTGAAGATGTATAGTTTAAAGTATAAACTACTTATGTCCATAATTTTCATCTGCTGTGAATGTACTTGTCTCCAATTTTAAGCAAAATCACTTTGAAAAATGAGAAAATTGAACACTGTCACTTTTTGGATACAAAAATAAGAGATATAATTTTTAAATGAAGCCTAGAGGAAGGTGTTCTAGAAATAATGATGAAATGAAGACAAAAGGCATGTTCACAAGATTAACTGGCTTACTGCTACTATTTCTAAAAGCATAGCATCTAGCACTATATGTTAAGTAAGGAAAAGTATCAAACTGCCTAAAGAAGCCTTGTCTGGAAGAGCTAAAGGTCTATAAAATTGAACAGAAAAAAATTTACTTTTATGTTACCTAGTACAAATATAATGGAGGATTTTCTTTTTCTTATTCTTTTCTCCATTTGAATGTGACTAAAGAGGCTCAGGTGTCCCTGAGAGCCTTGGAATTGAGATTATTATGTAGAGATGACAGCTAGAGAAAACTCAACCTAGAGTTCAGCTTAATTGGGTTCAGCCTACAGGACCCCATATCATTTATCCCAATATGGTTCCAAAATTCTCAGCTTCCCTGAAAATAGATGTTCCCTAAGATTACCTCCTGCCTGTCAGACTGGGACTCTAAGAGCTGAAATGTTTTGTAATCATTGCTGCTTCCATTTGGACACAGATGGATTTAGAAAGAGTTATGTGGGCAAACAGGGTAGATTTAGGAAACAGGGGGCCATAGCTCATTGGCAGGTGTCTTACAAAGGTTTTTATGTGCTTCTCACTTCTGATAATGGATTCCTTTCACAAAGTTGGACACTAATAATCTGTTTATGTTCTGGTGAAAGGAACTCCAGACCTAGAATTCTAGTTGTAAAGAGTTCCAGCCTAGTCATCCCTAATTACATCCTGCTACACATGAAAGAGCCTGTGTCATTAATTAATCTGCAAGTGCCAGGAGTAACTCTGGGCAGAGGCAGGTGGATCTCTGTGAGTTTGCAGTCAATCTGATCTATATAGAGGGTTTGAGGACAGCAGGAGTTATATGGTAGCATGCTTCTCAGAGAGAAAGAGGGAGGGAGAGAGAGAGGGAGAGAAGGAGAGAGAGAGAGAGAGAGAGAGAGAAAGAGAGAGAGGAGCAAGAACAAAAACAAGAACAAAAGAACAAGCAAAAGAGCAACAAAAAGAAAGAGGGATGATTCTGATTTGAACAAGGATCTCTGTGTTTTAAGGAAAGTGTATTTGTCAATTTGTCAGCATGTAATGCATTGGCACAGCCATATCTGATGGAAACTGCAGAAATCAGAAAGCCAGCATAGCTGTTCGACAAAGATCTAGCAAAGCTGAGCTGCATGATGGCTGCTATGCCACCTTTGGCTTTTATCTCCACTTGTTGCATATTTGGATGACTTTTAATATTTGTACAATTCGGGAATATTAGATTGATGAAAATTTCTTATGAATCATTTATGCCTTTTCCCAGGAATGCTGCTTCTAAGCTTCCCCAGAACAGTCCTGAACATACTATTCCATCTGCTTAAGGGAGATATCCTTATCTACTTTAAGGTCTTCTTTACACCATGGAGGTTGTGACACACATAAAAAAGCCAGAGGTCTCTTTATGAGGCTACGAGACATTCGTGAAACATCTGACCCTATTCTCATTCAGGAAGAAGATATTCAAAGCAAAATAAACTCAAAATGGTCAACAAGATTCGGTGATCTAGAGGAGTTGCCCAAGTTCAGTTTGGAAGCCTCTTCCCAGTATACACTCAGGAAATTACTTAGAATATATGGCAACAAACAGATTAGGCCAAGTTTCCTCTGCCCCACACAGAGACTTATACTGATGAGCAAAGTATGGAGTGGAAAAATGATAAAAGAATGATATGAAAGGACCTCCCTTTATTAGCAAAGTTAGCACATGCAGAGAGCCACTGTGGTGTCATATGACCAAGAAACAACAGAATGCCTGGATTAGACAAATAGACAAGCTCTATAAAATATAAAATATAGACATTGCCAGAATTTGAATAATAACTCCAGCAATTTAGCCTGAGGATATTGCTTAGGCACTCCAATCACTAAGAGTTAATAGTACACTGCTTAGGACTTGGCAATATGCCCAGGCTAGCTTGAATATTTTGTTTTGGTCTAGTGTCCTTGTAGCCACAAATGCTACCACCCTGAGAACAGGCTGCCATGTGCTTCTATCTAGATCATTAAAAATTGGGTTATAGGGTTAATGAGTAAGAATGATTATAAAAGATAACTCTTTTAACAATAATGTCAGAACTTCAGGGAAAATGATTAGAAATAACTCAGTTCTGTCATAGTTTATTAATGATGACTATAAGATGAGCATGAGGAACTAAAACACATGACCAAAATTAAAAATTATGTGATCTATGTTTTGAAACAACATGAATGTATCCCTACTTTTTAATTTCTGTATAAATAAAGAAGCACTCTGGCTGCTAGTCAGTCAGGCTGCAAGATTCTCCTGACCACCATGGCCTGGCTCACCTCTGCCCTCGGCCAACTCCTCATATCTTCTACTGGGACCTGCCCACTGCCAGGGATGGATCCTGGCAATGCATTTTTGAATTATTAGTTTGCTAACTTACTTATACTCGTTATACACTTTGGTAAATTACTTATGGGCCTTCATTTACTTTCTTGATCCTGGCCCTACAGATATTGAGAGCAAGCTTGTTTGACACAAGTTCTTCCTGACAAATGAGTTCATTTGACTAGTTCTTTTATGTAACAAGACCTTTAAAGGGGAATTTGGTTCTGGTTCTCCCCCTATTTTACTTTAGAGCCTGCCTTTACATGTCATCTCCCCTAAGTCTCAGTTTTTTCATTTGTTAAACAAGAAGATTGAATAATTAACAAAAGTTTCCCTTAAGTTGTTCAAGAAATAGGATCATGGAAGCATAAACTACTCTTTCTGGGTTTTGAGGGGTTCAAAGGGGGGCTTTGAGTCCCTTTGAATTGCCAGACTGAACTCTCTATATATTTGAGTTACAAATATGCAATGGGGTTGACCTAGGTATCAACGACTCATACATGAACATGAATTTGAAAAATTTCCAATTCCTATATGGATGATTAAGACTCTTCTAAAAATTTCATCCAACTATTGATGTGCAACCCCACAGTTGTCATGATTCAGTTTTAATGTAGGATTTCCCTCTATATGCTGTGAATATGTTTTATTACCACTGATTAATGAATAAAGATGTTTCAGCCAATGGTTTAACAGAGCAAAGCCAGGTGGGAAATCCAAACATTTTATATATATGGAGAGAGAGAGAGACAGAGAGACAGAGAGAGACAGAGAGAGACAGAAAGAGACACAGAGAGAGAGTAGTTGGAGCCAAAGAGATACCATGTAGCAGCTGAAGGAGACAGACACCATGTAGCTGCCTAAGAATAAAGAGGTAACAACAAACCACGAGCTTCATGTTAAAATACAGATTAATATAAATGGGTTAATTTAAGATATAAGAGCTAGCTAGAAATATGCTTGTGTCATTGGTCAAACAGTGTTGTAATTAGTATAGTTTCTGTGTGATTATTTTGGGTCTGGGTGGGCAAGAAATGAATAAGCAGTCTCCATCAGCAAAATGGCATGCCAATGCGGACCAGCTACATCCACATAAAACCTGAGAAAGCTTGGGAAGAAATTCTAGACACACACACACACACACACACACACACACACACCAAAAACATGGCTTCAGGGTAGCAGCATTTTCTCAGGTGAGCTCTGTTCACTAGAGGCACCATTCCTTTAAGAGAAAACTTCCTGACTCAACAGTAGCAACCACTTTGGAAAGAAGTATGGGCTTTCTCAGGAAATTCGGGATCAACCTACCCCAGGACCCAGCAATACCACTCTTGGGAATATACCCAAGAGATGCCCTATCATATGACAAAAGCATTTGTTCAACTATGTTCATAACAGCATTATTTGTAATAGCCAGAACCCGGAAACAACCTAGATGCCCTTCAATGGAAGAATGTGTTGAAGGAGCTGCGGGCTGCGTTCCTGCCACCCCAGCTCCTGGTTGCCTGGCTAGTTTATGCCCCGAAATAACAACACACAAACTGTATTCTTTTAAACACTGCTTTGATGTGGGAGTGACATATATCAATCTGTTGATTTCATTGGTTATGCAATAAAGAAACTGCTTGGCCCTGATAGGTTAAAACATAGGTGGGAGGAGTAAACAGAATGGAATGCTGGGAGGAAGAGGAAGTGAGCTCAGAGACACCATGCTCCCCTCTCCTGGGTAGATGTGATAGCTCTGCTCTCTGAGGCACACGCGATGAAGCTCCGACCCAGGATGGACGTAGGCTAGAATCTTTCCCAGGAAGACTGATGCTACACAGATTATTAGAAATGGGCTAGTCCAGGTGCAAGAGTTAGCCGAGAAGAGGATAGATATGATGGGCCAAGCAATGTTTAAATGAATACAATTTGTGTGTTGTTATTTTGGGACATAAGCTAGCCAGGCAGCCGGGGTGCTGGGGACGCAGCCCCGCCGCTTTTATTACCACAGAATGGCACCCAGACATGTGGACAACTGAATCCACTGAAAGCCTGAGAAAGCTTGGGAAAGAGTAAAGCATGTTTTCTTGGTAGCAGAGATTTCTCGGGTCTGCTCTGCTTGCTAGAAGCAAGCAAGCACTCTCATCTAATAGAGGCTTCCTGACTCAGCTTCAGCTGCAAAACCCTGCAGCTCATTAAGAGGTCCTGCTACGAAACATTTAAATGGTGTTGATAAAAGCCAACTGAATGCTTGTTTGTTTTCAGCAGTAGCAGGAAAAAACCTGTGTTGTTTTAAAATGCCAGCTTTCTGGCCCATCCTGCCAGGGCAAACTCTGACTGTTTGAGGCAGGAGGGCCAGCTACAGAGAAAGGACCTGAGTGTTGTCTGTTGCAGCTTGTTTGATGGCAAGGACCTTGAAACACTGTAGACTTGTGGTACTGAATGCAGCTCTGGCCAGTACCTCAGCCACAAGGTTGGAATGGCAGAAAGCTAAGGAATGGGCTACATCTGGCAGGCAAAGCCATGGCTTTAGTCCTACTGATATTGCTTGGTACATTAAAGACTCATGTGGTCAGAAAAAGAAAGATATACAGTAAAGAGAGATTCAAAGACAAAGAAAATTTCTAAATGGTTTACAGTGTGTTAAAAATATATGCAGACTAAAAGTAAGTTCTTAAAAGCAAAAAATGGAAGAAAGAGAGTAGTTGGGTGTGGTAGTACACACCTTTAATCCCAACACTTGTGAGGCAGACCTCTGTCACTTCAAGGTGTGGTATTCCAGGGCCTAGAAGGCAGAGACAAACAGATCTCTGTGAGTTCAAGGTGCAGTAGCTTACAACTTTAATCCCAATGCCTGGGAGGCAGAGTCAGGCGGATCTCTGAGAGTTCAAGGACAGCCTGGTCCACAGAATTATTCCAGGTCAAAGATATACAGAGAATATAAAATAGAAGTAAAAAGAAATGAAATAGAGATTAAAATAAAGCCGCACAAAGATGGAAAATACACAGAGACTTTTGATACTGTATGCTATTATGCTCTCTTTGAATTGTTTGAATGCTGAGGAAAGAGCAACAGCTGCTAAAAGATATTTGTTTATAAATGCTGCTGAACTAATCCAACATAGATACTTTGAAAATGCCTTGACTTTGAAATTTGGATCTAAGGACATGATGCTTTGGAAAGGAGTTTCTTATTTTGTTTTCACAGAGGATGAGAGTCTGTGGATTGCTTCTATTCCAGTGTGGTATGATAGACCACGTCCTCCTGAAAGGCTGCTGTGAACACCCTCAAAATATTACTTCATTTAACTGCCGACTGAGATGAACCTAGCAGACAAGTTATACCCTGAAATACCTAAATAACAGCGCCCCCATTCAGCAGGAAGCAGTTTGGAAAGAAAAAAAACTGTGCCCATATTCCCAAATATTATTTATAAATCTTCTTTTACATTTAAAGGGGGATGTGATATGAATAATTTGCATTGATATGGATTTTGCTTTAGTGATTTAAATTTAAGGTCAATTTTTTATATGTATATGTGTTTCTGATCTTGATTAAGGTATTGTGATTGTGTAGTTCATTTAAAAATGTAATGTATATAGGTTGTTAATAGATAATCATAATAGTCAAGCTTATAGTCATGTTAGTTAAGATTTTCTAGATGTACATAGATATATTTTAGATAGGCATTCTCCATATTTTTCAAAGATTATAGAATATAGCATTTTAAATATTTTAATAACTTAGGACTTTTTATGACAATGAGACACTCTGCTCCTGGCAGCACCAATCTACTTCAAGAAGAAGATGGGCATCGAAGAGGCACCTTATGGAGTTTGATAGCCATTTGGGCAAGAAACTGCTCTTGCCTGGACTATTGCATAAACTGGACAGAGAGAACCCACAGAAAGATGACTACTGAACTTGCCTAAAGGTGAGATGATCTTTCGGGGTTCCTGATTCATCAAAGAGTCTGCGAGAAATTCTGCAGGACACAACAGATAGTGACTGAACTGTCTTTGAAATTTCCTGCTTTGTGGAAATGTCTGCTGGAAACTGTAGGCTGAAGATGGATGCCCCAATGGTACAGAGGAACTTTGGGTGACTGTCCAGGCAGCGAGATGTCTCTGTCATTTCTAGAGTTTTGAAAGTTGCTTACTTTTTGTTTGCTTAGGTAATATTGTATTCTTCTGGAGTCTTTGATGGAGTTGAAGAATAGATAGATATAGTTTTCCATTGTTATGATAAAAGATAAAATAGATATAAATATTGTAACTGTAATTCTTGCTTGATAACTGTTTTGTTATATGTAGTTTTGCTATGGTAAAGTTAAAGCCTTCCCTTTTTTTTTGTTTAAACAGAAAAAGGGGAAGTGATGTGGGAGTGTCATATATCAATCTGTTGATTTCATTGGTTAAGCAATAAAGAAACTGCTTGGCCCTGATAGGTTAAAACATAGGTGGGAGGAATAAACAGAACAGAATTCTTGGCTCATTAACTGTAGCCCTTACAGGCTAATTCTCATATCCCGATCAACCCATCTCTAATAATCTGTGTAGCATCAGTCTTACTGGGAAAGATTCAGCATGTCTGACCTGGCAGCTTGCTTCGTGGCATCTGCCTCAGAGAGCAGAGCTATTGCATCTGCCCTGGAGAGGGGAGCATGGACTCTGTCTGAGGCGTCTTACCTCACTTCCTCTTCCTCCCAGCATTCTGTTCTGTTTACTCCGCCTATCTAAATTCTGCCCTATCTGATGGGCCAAGGCAGTTTTTTATTAGCCAATGACCTTCCTCCATCAAGAATGGATGAAGAAAGTGTGGAATATATACACATTAGAGTACTACTTGGTGGTAAAAACAATGACATCTTGAATTTTGCCTGCAAGTGGATGGAAATAGAAAACACTATCCTGAGTGAGGTAACCCAGACCCAAAAAGATGAACATGGGATGTACTCACTCATAATTGGTCTCTAGCCAAAAATAAAGGACATTGAGCCTATAATTTGTGATCCTACACAAGCTAAATAAGAAGGTAAACCCAAAGAAAAACATGTAGTTATCCTCCAGGATATTGGAAGTAGACACAATTGCTGGGCAAAAATTGGTATCTTGGGGGTGGGGTGAGATGGGGGTAAGGAGAGATGGGGAGAGAAAAGTGAGAAGGGGAGGATGGGGGGAATTTGGGGGAATGGGATGGTTGGGATAAAGAAAGGGTGGATATGGGAGCAGGATATGTATGTTAACTAAGGGAGCCATCTTAGGGTTGGCAAGAGACTTGACCCTAGAGGGGCTCCCAGGTATCCAGGGAGATGCCCCCAGCTAGTTCCTTGGGCAGCTGAGGATAGGAAACCTGAAATGGCCCTATCCTATAGCCATACTGATGAATATCTTGCATATCAACATAGAATCATCTGGAGATGGATCAAGATAGAGACAGAGACCCACATTGGAGCACCAGACTGAGCTCCCAAGGTCCAAATGAGGAGCTGAAGGAGGGAGAACATGAGCAAAGAAGTCAGGATCGCGAGGGGTGCACCCACCCACTGAGACAGTGGAGATGATCTATTGGGAGCTCACCAAGGCCTGTGACTGAAAAAGCATGGGATAAAACCAGACTCTCTGAACATGGTGGACAATGAGGGCTGATGAGAAGCTAAGAATAATGTAACTGGGTTTGATCCTACTGCATGTACTGGCTTTGTGGGAGCCTAACCAGTTTGGATGCTCACCTTCCTAGACCTGGATGGAGTGGGGAGGACCTTGGACTTCCCACAGGGCAGGGAACCCTGACTGTGCTTTGAACTGGAGAGGGACGAGGAGAGGAGTTGGGGGAGCGGGAGGAAAATGGGAAGCTGGGAGGAGGCACAAATTTTTTCAATAAAAAAATTCAAACAAACAAAAACAATACAAAAAACTGAGTGGCTACTTTAAGAAGGCTTCCTTTTTTGTGCTAGTTTCAGGAATAGCTCTGACTCTTTCAGGAGGCCAAGCACTGGAATGAGGTTTGTGGACAGTGTGTTGCAAGTTACTTGGTGACAGCATGGGTCAACTGATTCCCAGAGTTGGAGTGGTGAGGACTGCTCTCACCCTGTGGTCCCAGGATTGGTTATAAAGGTACCATACTGAAAGGCTGAGAGAGGTGGAGTCAGCATCCAGAGCTGCCACATCCACAGTGCTTATCATTTTAAAACACTCCTCGTCAGAAAATGATTACACATATGCAATGAAGACAATTCAGACAGAATTAAACCTCTGAATGGATCACAGTATGTTAATGTATGTAGGCTTAAGAGAGATAAGAAAAGGAATACAGTTTTAAAAAATAAAACAAAGTCTTTAAAGAGACAGTACAGAGAGTCATAAATTAAGGAAATAAAGAAAAATAAGCCATGGAAGATGGGAAATACACAGAATCTTGATTATGTATATTATTGTACTTCCTTTGAATTTTTGACTATGAATGAGCTAAGAACAGAGAGACATTTAATTGTACAAGTTGCTAAGCTAAATCAACATATATACTTTTAAGGTATCTTGACTTCAAAATTTGTGTCTAATGATATGTTGCTTTGGAAAAGAGGTTCTGTTTTTGTTTTCACAGTGGTTAGAAAGCTATGGATTCCTTACTGGCTAATGTGGTTTGGTAAACAAGAATCCCTGAAGCAATGGCCCAGATGTTCCAACATCCATTACAGTTTCAGGACGGCTGACTGAAAAGGATCATGTAAGACACCCCATGAAAGACCTGACTAACAGCAACCCCAATTAGCAGGAATAGTCTAGAGAACAACAGCCAAATTTCCTAAATAATTGTTTATAAATGTTTGTTTACATTTAAAGGGGGAAATACTCTAGAGATCAATATTTTGCATTGGTATGGATTTTGGTTTATTGATACAAATTTAAGGTCAATTTTGTTATATGTATATTTCTGCTCTTGATTAAGGTATTGTGTTTGTGTAGCTCATTTAAAAATATAATGTATAATTAAGAAATACAGGTTAATAGTCATCTACAGTAGTCAAGCTTATAGACATGTTAGTTAGGTTTTCTAGATGTACAGAGATATATTTCAGATGGATAGGTATATTTCAAACCCTTCAAAGACTATAGATATATGGCATTTAAAAGGTTTTAAGAACTTAGGACTTTTCCTTTGCAATTTCTTAATGATTCTGGGACATTTCCACTCTAGGATGCCATATCAATATCTGCTGGAGAGTAATGATTTCTTTAACTCTCTACCTTGCATCTGAAGCCTTTTTGAGTGATGTTGTATGGTACTGAAGCATCACCTCTTAATTGCTGTAAGTCTATCATATATGCAAGGAGCAGCAGCAATGATTTGCCCCATACTGACAAGGAGAGGTATATTGGCTTCTCTTCTCTTTATTTGATTTTCTACTTTGTCCCTGGATTTTGAGAATAGAGGCAAGTATCTTCCCTCTCATAAAGTCTATCTTAAAAAGACTCAGGTACAGAACTCAAGAACCACAAAATAACTCTTTTCATTGGCCTCAACATCTCTTTCTCCTCAGGTGCTAAACATCTCGAGGCCTTTTCCCCACATGAATATAAATTATACAGATGCCCACAGAATAATGACTTACTCACAGATACTAGATATGAGTACATAACTGAGAAATGACAAGTCAAAGACTAAATCTGTGAATTAGATACATAGATACTAGGATATTAAACTGACTTTCCAAGTTTCAAAAAAATCCATTTTGCTACACATTCCTTAGTGATATTAACTATATTCTTAGGCCTAAGACAATGACTTTTATAGTTTTGGTAATTGTGAAAATACGTATGGCATTCCAGAAACCAGGATGCACATTTGTATGCTTTATCTTATTGATTCATTCGAGTCAGAGGTTGCTAAGATTTTTCTTTTTTTCTAATTGAAGCAAGCTTTATTAAATACTGGCCAAAAAGATGGACACTAGTCAGGCACATACTCAGGATTCCAAGAGAAATGGCTACTAAAATTTTCTGTATTGGTCAAATAGTAGGTTATTTTTCAGCCCAGGAAATTATAATAAGTTGGTTTCACTATTCAGCTCTGAAAGCCAAAGTATAAATGAATAAGACTGTGTTCCAATAAAATTTTATTTTTTAAAAAGGTAACAGGCTAATTGTGGCCAACATAACATAATTTGGTGACTTATGCAACTCCTGATGTTAAATTGTTTGTTTCTTCCTCCGAGAGATGAAAGTGAACCATCAGAAAAAGCTAATTGAGTCATGCAATTTGTCACACAGTAGGAGCAGAACTAATATTTGGCCCTAAAATGACTACTCCATAGCACAGACACTTTAATTCTCAATCAGTTCAGACCTTGGAAGTAGGTTGTAAACCTCTCATAGGTAGAAACTTAGAAGTGAAGGCCTCTCTGTAAACTTTCATTATGAGTGAGCTTAATGGTTCCTCCCTTAGTATCATAATCACCTACCCAGAAGTAAATAAAGATCACTGTCTCAATTTTTAATCAACTCATTCCTTGAAATATCAAGAAAAAGTAGTATATGTTTCATCCTAACAAGCCTTAATTAGAAATTGCTGTATTTGTGACTTTTTAACTATTATAATGTGGTTCCACTTACCACTCATTAATTTCATTTCCAACATAGCCCCTCAAACCTTTCTTTGGAAGGCCATAAGTCAGTAAAAATAATGATAATAATTCTATTAAGAACACATTTATATACTGCACTCTAAGCCATTTATCCTTCTAAACACTTGAATATATTGAATATATTAATTCATTTAACCTTCACAGTAACAATTGCACCAAAAACCAAAACAAACAGACAAATAAGCAAAAGCACTGATATCCAGATTTGGCAAGTTGTTTGGCCAAGAACAAAATGTCAGTCAGTAGTGGCAATCTGGTTTCAGAGTCCATAATTTTAATCACTACACACAAAAACCTTTTGAGGAGGGTTTTAAAGTAGCAAACAAAAAATTGTCATTAGGTTGGTCACCTCTTCCTAAATAGGCTAGCATTTGGTAATTGACATCTTTTTATGGAAACTGTAGTGCTGTGTCAGTGTGAAGGATTGGGAAGTCCTGTCACCAGTACAGCTTGCTTCCTCCTGACACTGGTTATCTTTGAGGATGACAGGTCTCATCCTCTGTAACAGTTCATAGATGTTGTCATCTGAGCATGTGTACTTTTGTGAGAGGAGGGCAGAGCTATGGGGCATGTTGAGAAGAACCAGGGGATAGGACATTGAATTTGGAAGTGTAGGTACTTTCCTTTATGACCTTTATGCTACTTCAAATGTTCTGCTTGGAAACACTACACCCTCCAAAGTTTGAGTAACCACTATGGTCTCTGGAGTGCACTTAGCTAGGAGAATAAAAATGCCGGGAAACTAACATTTGCTGGGAGAAGTTTCTACCTGATGATTGATGTCACTAAGACTTGAAGTATATTATCTCAGTGCCCTGACCCCTAGGGCAGAATGATCTTTGTGAGTTCAAGGTCAGTCTGGTCTATAGGGTGAGTTGCAGAACAGGCTTCAGAGCTACATAGAAAAACTCTGTTTCTGAATTCTGAAAACCAAAAAAAAAAAAAAAATGGAGGAAAAGGAAGAGGGAAGAAAGAAAGGAAGGGAAGGAGGGAGGGAGGAAAAGAACAGAGGAGAGGAGAGAAGAGGAGAGGGGAGGGGAGGGGAGGGGAGGGGAGGGGAGGGGAGAGGAGAGGAGAGGAGAGGAGAGGAGAGGAGAGGAGAGGAGAGGAGAGGAGAGGAGAGGAGAGGAGAGGAGAGGAGAGACTTGTTTTAGCGAAACCTTATATTTTCTCTTGAAGGCCTTCAGCCAATTGGGTAAAACCCACCCAATTATCTAGTATAATCTCCCTTGCTTGAAATTATCTTCTTATACACTTTAATCACACCCTTTACAGTCACACTTAGAAAAGTATTTGAATCCCTCTATTTGGTTGCCTTATTTTCCCTGTCTCACTTCCCGATAACTATTTTCTTGGAGTTTTTTTTTTTAATAAATCCTTTGTATTTGAATTCTCATTTTTAGGACCCTTTCTTATAGAGTACAAACATCAAACAAGGAAAACGTTGTCTTCATGTTTCATCTTTCTTGTTCAGATAACTTGTGCAGGAAAACTCAAGAGTGTATCTTTCACAGGGGCTAGAAGGCTGGTTGCAGTTAAGAATTTGCACTGCTTTTGGAGAGGACCTGATTGCAGTCCTCAGTCTGTAACTGTTACTTTTCAGAGGGAGAAAGAAAAGAGACTAAGGAGATGGGGAATGGGCAGATAGGGATGTAGAATGAATAAGACTATATATATGAAAACTTTATAATGAAGCATGAAGTTCATTCTCTGTATAGTAATGTAAAATTAGTTTTAAGAAGTAAGACTGAGAATTTTTCTTTTTTTCTTTTTAATTCTGAACCTATCTATACAGTAATAATAAAAGTCTTGATAATGTCAACCCGAAGTTTAGTTTATTGAGGTCTTATTATGCAGCATATTTTTTTTTTTTTGCATTGCACTAACCAGAGAGCACAATCTGCACTGAAGCCTGGGGTCTTTCACTTCAGTATTGGCTTCTGTTTTTTCAAAGCTGTCTGACTTTTATATTCATTCTAGTAACCATGGTCTTGCCAGAGAACTCAAGTCATGGAAATGAAAGTCGTCTTCCCTCCTAATCACAAAGGCCTCTCTTTTCTAGTTCTGAATCTTTGCTCACCTTTTGTCCGAATCTACTGTGCTAGTCTTCTGCTGCTGTTGACTCTGTCTCCTGCTTTCCAATTCATAATCCACTGCCCCAAGCACCTACTCTGACTACTTCCTGTCACTCAACCTCACAAACTTTGCCTGATTGTTCTCTCTCTTCTTTGTCTGACCCTGTATTGTAGATATCTTATTATTTATGCAGAAGCTTCAACTTCTTTGCCTTGACCTACTTTCCAGTCTGCCTTAATCGTGAGGAGCAGTTCTTTAAGATTATTGCTGGGGGTCAGGAGGTGAATTAGAACTAAATATGATGGCACATATATAAAACGTGGGATCCTATGAAGGGGCTGGAGAGATCGCCATGTGGTTAAGGGCATGTGTTCTGGCAGAGGACCCAGGTTAAGTTTCAAGCACCCACATGATGACTTGTGCCCATCCATAACTTCAGTTTTAGGCAATTTGATGCCCTCTTTTGGACTTTAAGGGCACCAGGCCTACATATAGTACACATACTTACATGAAGACAAAATACTCATAGTCATAAAAATAAAATAAATAAATCTTAAGTTTTTGAAAATATATGATCAAACCTATCTTTTTTTGTATGGTAACTTAAATTTTTTTTAAGAAACCTGTTTTTAGGGATCTATGTGCTCATCAATGATGAATTCCCCCCAGATCTAACTCAAATATCACTTGGTAAATCCCAAAGTAATTTTCACTTACTTCTTCTGAGTCCCACAACAATTTCTGTTATAGTTATGCATCAATATATCTTATACACTGGCGTTCTGCAGCAGACTATGTGGCCCATGAGTTCAACAAGATTTAATTCATATAGCTTTATTTGTATGTGTAACACTCACAGAAATATTTATGCGGGGAAGACTTGGGGAATTACTTGTAATGCAATCCTTTTACTGACTCATACAGTCTTTATTCAAGTTAATAAATTCAGAAGTATTTATATTCTGTTGAGGAAAAGCACTCTTTTGCATAAAATATTACTACTAATGAAAAAGAAGTAATGTTTTGAAGATGCAAATTTTAATTTAAATAATTTACATAGATTACATCAAAGTATGGCTTACACTGAAGATTGATATGACATGAAATGCTTTTTGAAGATTTATATAATCTTTGATACTTTAAGTTCACCATATTCAAACTGTAAAAGATGGTTTATTAAAAGTAAGAGCCTGTCCAATGAAGAGCCTTAGAAGGTGGCTTACTCAAGCTTGGGTGAGAGAAAATTTAGACATTGAGTGTACAACTCCTACCTGACCTAGGTAATGAGAGTCTCAAAGAAAAGGCAAGAGAAGGGGGAGAGGATAAGAGACCCTTGAGTCCCCTATATGGGATGCCCATATCACACTCTTCTCCCCAAGGTTCAAGAATCTTCATGGAAAAGGAAATGAAAGAATGTAAGAGCTGGAGCTGGCTGGCTTCAAGGAAACTGCTTTCCAGCCTCAATAAATAGTGCAGTCACACATAAGAACGCATAGTGATTGTGACAGTATGCACAAGATATGCACAGACTGAAGCCAGAGAAAATCTTATTCAGAAGGTGGGTTGGGGGGGGCAAACGTGTAGTCCCACCCCTAGCTGGAGATCTAGTGGCACTTGATAATTGCTGGAGAAGGTACCCCTGATAAATTCAATCCAGAACAGACCTCACACTGGACAGGATTTGAGCAACACAAATTGGAATCTACAAGTTAAAAAAAAATAGAGCAAACATGAAGTTGGTTCAATAGAGAAGTGCGGGTAGATCTGGGAAGAATTGAGAAAGCGGTGAATATTATCAAAATAAAATGTATTATATTCTCAAACAATTAATACAATATTTTAATGTATTTGTTTTAGACTGAAAATGCCCACGGTTCAATATCAACAGTGAATGAGCATTGAAATTCAGGTAAAACTTGAATCAAACTGTGTGCATCATGATTGACTACACAATAGGCAAGCACAAACTCACAGCTTATGTGTATTACCATATCGACCTGTTTTACCTGAGTCATTCATTAGGGACAAAGAGAAATTGCTCCATTATATCTGTGAAGTTAATCAAACACAGTTATGTGCCACATATGGACAATACTGTCAGCTTCTACTCAATTATGGATAAAAAATGGACTTGCTTGTTACCATCCCCATAAGTCGGCTTATTTTCCTATCCATAATCACCCGAAGTCTCTGTAATTTAAAGTCCTAATTTTCTGCCCTCATTTTCGTAAAGGCTGTTCTTAGAGCTGGCACAAAACACTCCAGTTCGTAAGTAATGTATAGTACCCTTGGCACATGTAAAGATTATTTCATTAATTATAAAGAAAAACTATAAAAGTGGCCATCTATTTTTTTCTAATACCATGGAAAAGGTCATAGGTGGCCATTTAAAATTATTTCCTTGCAATTGACATGTTCAGAGTTTTAAGCAGCAAATCTTTTTTCAGGCCTCTAAAGCAGCTACACTCAGGCCTGTCATCCAAAAATACAGAACTACTGAGTGCTGCCTCCTTGTTAGTTTTGTTTTCAATACTGTCTATTTACTTTCTACTATGGAAGATAAAGATTCTGTTCTCTTCGACAGCCCTTTTCCACATATAGGGCAATGATCATCTTTAATTCTTAAGATATTTTTTACCCCATCTTTTTTGATATTAAATTTTTACTTTTGATTTTACATACCAACCATAGTTCTCCCTCCTTCTTTTTCTCTTGCCCTCTTATCTCCCCCCTTCCCACCCTACCCACTCCTCAGAGAGTGTAAGGCCTTCCTTGGGGAAGTCAACAAAGTCTGGCATACCAAGTTGAGGCAGTACCAGACCCCTCTCTCTTGTATCAAGGCTGAGCAAGGTATCCCACCATAGGGATTGAGCCATAAAAAATCAGCTCACGCATCCTGGATAAGCCCTCGCTCCACTGCCAGGGTCCAGCCAACAGATCAAGCCACATAACTGTCACCCACATTCAGAGGGTCTAGTTCGATCCCATGAAGGTTCCCTAGCTGTCAGTCCATAGTTCGTGAACTCCCACTAGCTCAGGTCAGGTGTCTCTGTGTTTTTTCCCTCATGTTCTTTTATTTGAAATGGGACTCCTGAAGTCAAACTCAGGTTAACAAAAGAAAGGGGAGAAAATGCTTATTAGCATATAAACAGAAAAGACTAAATAGCTCTGAACAGGTATCTTTGACTTCTAGTATTTTCAACAAAGAATTTTAAATTTCTGAAAACAATGGCAAAACAAAGGAAGAAAATTTTGAGCCTTTAGGGACCTCAACTTGAGATAAAAGCAATTTTAATCTGCAGAGAGCAGCTGCTTAGCAAAATTCGTTCATCTCCTTTTCTCTGGTACTAGGACAAGAAGGGTCCAAAAGTTGCCTTCTGTAGGTTAAGCTTCTTTCTTTTTAGAGACGTGGGCAAGATACTGTTAGTATTTGACAACCTGTGAAGTGCTTTTTATGCAGAGAAGGGAGACAGCGAGCACTCCTCTAGCTGCTACCTCTTAATTGGCCTCAGCTGAACCTTCCTTCATTTGGGGAAGAGGGGTATTTTACTCCCCCTACACCCAAACACAGGTCAAGTTTAAAGCTTACACTTTCTATTTGCTATTTTCTCCACCTTACCTTGTGGAAAGATAGCCTTTTATTTTTTCACTATTATTACAGATTTCACATTATTCTTTGAACTGCCCAGTTGCCATGCCTAAATTTTGTGTCTTATAAAATTGATTATTTTTCCCTTGGAATTAATGATTTTTTTTCTCTTCATGTTTTCTTTGGCTTCTCTGTGCAAGCCTTTTCATAGTCAAAAAGGAAAATGAAGGTAAGGGCGTCATGATTCTGATGTTTAGATTTTCATTCTTGTGACTAGCCCTACAAAAAAGAATTACATCAGTGTCTCTCAAGTTTAAGTTCACTACAGAAAGTAAATTATTTTGTTTCCTGCTGCCAATAACACAGTACCATAGAGCAAATTTTAATAAAATGAGGCTTATTTGGGCTTATGGTCCTGGAGGTGAGACATCACACCACATGTAGCAATCATCCCGTAGCTGGCAGCGTCCTGAGAGGGCCTAGAGCTTTAAATGGAAAGAGACAGTGCAGAAGTGGGGATGGTTTCTGTACCACTCTCTCTTTTAACAAAACCACTAGAATTTACTCATAGGGGCTTCACCACAGCAAATGTACTTAATCTTAATCACCCCCAAAGGCCTGTCCTCTAGACAGCACAGTCAGAATAAGTTCCCACCCTCTTCATACTTCAAAAACAAGGTTAAATTTTAATGGGAACCTTGGGGGATGCAATTGTAAGACTTTAAGACAATCCTGAAGCCATTTTTGACAATTTTGAATACTCTCAGCCTCTGTGCCATAGTGCTTCCCCTCCTCTCCTGGGAACCAAGGACCTAACAGCTACACTCGCACGTACTCAGTTCCTGAACAATTACCCATATATGTAAGTTTTGGTTCAGTCCCCTGGGAAACGGGGTCAAAATGACCTCTTACCTCATCTGATCTGGCAACAGCTCTCCAGTCAATTATTGGTAATAGTCCTTTCAAATAAGCCAATCAGAATAGTCAAAGAACAACCCCCCTTGCTTCTGTGGCCCCTTTAAAAGTAGACTGTACCCAATATTCGGGGTCCCTCGGCTTCCCGAATGCTGGGGGACCCTGTCATGACAGAATTAATAAAATCCTCATGTTTTTGCATCGGCTGTGGTGTGTGAGATGGTCTCTGAGGCGACTCCTTCTCGGTGTTTGGACGCTAGAGTCCAACATTTGGTTCCCTGACCGGGAATGGAGTCGCTCCCAGACACACTCTGGACCCAGTTGGAGGTGTAGGGATAAGTCCCGCCCCTTAGGGGGCGTGTTCGCCTCGGGCTAATGTCTGCCTATAAATTTGGCGAGCGTGCTCCGAGCTGTCTCTTCTACTTTCCTGGTCTCCGCAGAACGGTGGTTCTGTAAGTCTATTTCTACATTAAAACTATATATATTTTTACAAACTGTCTGCATTCGTTTACGCCGCTACATGGAGGTATTAAGAAACAAGCTCATTTTTATGTCTGTCTGTGTATTGTGTTTTTGTTTCTGTGTAATTGTGAATCAGTAATTTGAGAATTGTACTTGCGCAGGGTCTGAATTGAAACGGGGCTAAGGGAGGAGCAGATGTGTCCTGAGATCCCTTGCCCTAGCCCTGAAAGACGTTTCATGGCCATTTATGGGAGGAAGGGGCGACCAGGTCGCCCTAATCTCCAGGGGAGATGTGATCCTCCATTTGTATTTTTGGATCTGCTGCTGCGCGGCTTCTGATTTTGAGTCTATGTCTGTCTTTTTGTTCTTCTGTATTTTCAGTTCTACACCAGAGTGGTGGTGAGAGCACCAGCTTCTGGTTTTGAGTTTATGTCTGTCTCTTTGTATTTTTGTTTTTGTATGTCGGTTTGTCTTTGTTACAATCCACCTGCAGGAATTCAGAACCTGGCACCAGCCCCCTGGCCATCATCAGTTTCCCTGATTCCGAAAGCAGCCCCACTGCTGGAGGAGGTGATGGCTGCCCCTCCCCAAGCCCTTTGTCTTCTCTCTTTCCTGTACAGGAGCAAAAGAAACCCAAAATACAGCCACCTCTGGTTCTTCCTGATATCCAGCCGAGCATGACCGACTTCTCCCTCCTCCTCCCCCTGAGGAAACACTTCGTTCCTGAGGAGCCCTGCTGGTCGGGCCATAGCCCTGAAAACTTCAGTACTCAGTGTCTATGCTGGGACCTGGGAGGGATGTCCACTAGAGAGAGTGATCTCCCAAGCATTTCCCCTTCACTCAATACTTGTAACCGTTCCTTTTCTCGGGACCTTCAGGCCATGACCGGGCTTATACAATCTGTTCTGGTTATTCATCAGCCCACTTGGGATGATTGCCAGCAGCTCTTACAGGTGCTCCTAACCACAGAGGAAAAAAGAATGTCCCAGGAGCTGACAGCAGGCCAACCCAATCACCGGACAAGATAGAGGATGGGACTTCAATACTCCAGCTGCTAGGGAGCAGCTCCGTCTTTATTGCCAGAGCCCAGTTGGCTGGTCTAAAAAAAGGAGGGGGGGTTGCAAAGCACCCCACTAATTTGCTAATTTGGCTAAGGTAAGAGCAATAGTACAAAGGTCTGATAGTACTCCTACAGGATTTTTAGAAAGACTATTGGAGAGGTACAGGATGTAAACCCCTTTTAATCCCACGGCAGCAGATCGCCAAGCCAATGCAGTGATGTCTTTTATAGGCCAGTCAGCATCAGAGAGCAAGTTGCAGAAAATGGAAGGACTGCAGAGATGCTCCCTCCAGGACTTAGTAAAGGAAAAAAAAATTAGACAGATAGGGAGGCAACAGAAGACGACAGCTGCAGAGACTGCGCACCTCAGACAGAGCAGCCCCTGAGTGGCCGAATGCAGACTTCAGTGAGGAGTGGCCCTACAGGACTTTGGGCTCAAAACACTTCCCAAAGCAGCTGCTGAGCAGAAGCAGGTCGGAAAACGGTGCCGAGCACAGCCGGCTACTGAAGCAATGCTCTGCCCACCTGAGAGGCCTACGCAGCAGCCACAGTGACAGTACTGAAATTCTCCCCCTTGTTTATACTGTACACCCAGGTGTCCGGTGTCCGATTCTGGCGTGTATGGGGGAAAAGGGGGAGGAGTTCCCCCTCGCTATGTCTAAAGCATTTGACTATGGACACAAGGATGGCTGATTATTCCTGAGTGTCCCACACTTTTATTACAAAAAGACCTGTTGGAGACTTTGACTTCCCCTACTGTTCTCCAGGGCTGTAAAGAAAAGCAGGCTGCTCTCTGCCTTCGCCATGCCCACCTTGCTGAGGAGGCTTTGCAGCCACTGCCAAATGAATCCTCCTCCCAGCTGCCTTGGTCACAGCCCAAGCCTGGGAACTCTGCTTAAATGAGGAGGGGCCCTGGAGATGCTGGAGCCCAATTCCAAACAGCCTTCCCGAGCTGCTTGCAAGTTTCCTGCTCCCAGCTCCCAGACCGCAGCTGTGGGAAGCTTGGGGTACTGCAATGCCCAAGCAGAGCCGGTTTTGGTGGCGTGTGCCGGTAGGATTTGCTGAAGAAGACAGGGCAGCAATGGTGAATGAGCTGAGCAGCCAACTTAAAGGGACATCGGCCGAAAGGCAGAGAAGCTTTTTCTTACCAGGACAAAGATCAAAGAAGAAATCTTCTCGAGGTTTGGCCTGCTCAAGGTAATCGAGGTTGATGGTAAAACTGCCTTGTTGCTCAGAAAAGTCAGGGCATAGGTAAGACTGGGGAAAATTACATTGTGCATACAGACCCCAGAGTTCAGGACAGGTAAAAAGGATAAATAAAGACCCTTACCAAATTAGCCTTTGGAATCTGGCACTAGAGACTGGGTACAGCTCCTTTCCCTAGCCCTGTTCTGTGTACGAAACACCCCGTCTCAGCTTGGACTAACCCCCTATGAGATCCAATATGGGGGACTCCCCCTCTTAGTTTCCTAAGGCCCCTCATGACCCATTTGCTCACAAACCCCATCTGCAGGTGTGGTTAAAGGCTCTTCAGATCTCCGAGCCCAGACATAGAGACCCCTGGCCACCCTGACACCTGAAAATCTCGCATTCGTTCCAGAATTGACGCCTGGGGTATATCCGGAGGGACATGAGGAAAGCTACAGCACCCCACAGCCAGAACAGCAGCTGCCCGCTCATACCTACAATCCACGCCTCCTCAAGCCCTTGCTTTTTAATACCCCTGCCCTCACCCCTGATTTTTGTCAACTAGTAGCAGGGCTAGCCTCCTGGGATATCTGAGATGCATATCCCCCCTCCCCCACAGCTGCCCCTGGAGGCTGGCAAAAGATTTTCCTCTGGAAAAAATATTTAAACACGGGGGTTCAGACATCTCCCCCACTTGTATCCCAGGGGTGAGAAACGGGACTGTTTCCATGGGTGTCGGGAAGGACTTGGGACATAAAATGGTATTCATCTGACCAGAGCCTGCTGCTGCCGGCCTGACTAGACCCTCCTCCCTAAAGGGGCCTTCGCTATCCCTGCTGCTGCCCGCTGGACTAAGCTACTCTCCTTGCTTCTCTGCTGGCACCTCCCAACACCAGCCCGGGCACCCGGAAATCTCACACCCGTTCCAGGTTGGCGATTCTGTGTATGTTCAGAGACACCGGTCCCAGAACCTTAAACCTCGCTGGAAGGGACCCTACACCTACTGCCCTCAAAGTGGACGGTATTGCAGCCTGGATGCATGCATCTCACGTCAAGCCTACACCTTCATAGGACGACCCAGGACCATCCAAATGAAAGCTTCAACGTACCCAAAATCCTCTCAAGGAGGCCTGATTCTGCCAGGCTTGCTGATCTTTGCCCTGATGTTTAATCTGGGCCCTGACTAACTTTGAGACTGGGCAAGCCTTAAGGCTAGCCACTGAAGTTCATCCCCTGAATACCTGGTTCCCCCAGCTAACTTTTGACCTGTGTGTTTTAGCAAAAGTCTCTTGGGAGGATACTGAGCAAACCCCCAGAAACTTTATCCTGTATACAAATATTCTGAATGATATATTTGTCCTGGGGGAAAGCAAACTCTGCAGTATGGGGGGGGGGGACTAAAATATTTTATTGTGATGCCTGGGGATGTAAAACCCATGTCAATGTCTCCTGGTTGAGGGTTAACAAAAAGGACTTAGTCTCTTTCACCCGTACCACACCAGAAAAAAATAATCTAAAATCACAATCACTTTCACTGAGAAAAAAAAAAGAGCTAACCAGTCAGTTAACAGGCAATACTTGGGTTTATAGTTACATGATCCAGGAAGGAAAGACATAGGGATTCTGTTCACCCTGTGAGTTGTTGAAACACCTCAAATGACCATAGTACTAGGGCCCAACCTGGCCAGCTGGAGTGGGCCAGCTAGCCCCTGGGCTCCAGTCCTAGTCCTAAAAACCCTTCTACAACTCCTGCTTCACTGCTGGCAAGCTCTAATACAGGCCAGTGACTGTTTAATCTGATAGTGGGAGCCTTTTCTTTGCTAAATAGTACTGACCCCAGCTTGACACAATCTTGTTGGCTATGCTTGTCAGCAGGACCTCCCTATTGTGAGGAAACAACACTGGTTTGTTAATCTCTGTGTACAGATCCAAATGGTCCTCCAAATTTACTAATATCTCAAGATTGAGATATTTGACCAAATAAGAGGAGGGAATGTAAGACTTTAAGACAATCCTGAAGCCATTTCTGACAATTTTGAATACTCTCAGCCTCTGTGCCATAGTGCTTCCCCTCCTCTCCTGGGAACCAAGGACCTAACAGCTACACTCGCACGTACTCAGTTCCTGAACAATTACCCATATACGTAAGTTTTGGTTCAGTCCCCTGGGAAATGGGGTCAAAATGACCTCTTACCTCATCTGATCTGGCAACAGCTCTCCAGTCAATTATTGGTAATAGTCCTTTCAAATAAGCCAATCAGAATAGTCAAAGAACAACCCCCCTTGCTTCTGTGGCCCCTTTAAAAGTAGACTGTACCCAATATTCGGGGTCCCTCGGCTTCCCGAATGCTGGGGGACCCTGTCATGACAGAATTAATAAAATCCTCATGTTTTTGCATCGGCTGTGGTGTGTGAGATGGTCTCTGGGGGTGACTCCTTCTCGGTGTTTGGACGCTAGAGTCCAACACAATCAAACCATAACCACATAATATGTAGGATGGTAAAATTTCTAGCTTTTGCCACAGACTGAGGTAAGGATTTGTGATTAATTTTGTTTTACTTTTTATTTCTGTATCATTATTGTTTCAAATGTATGCATGATCTGTGTTTTCGAGTGCAAGTGTCACATGCTGTGGCATGTATGTGGAAGTCGCAGGGAAGCTTTCAAGAGCGAGCCCTCTCTCTCTACTGTAGAACATGGGGATTGAATAGAGATGGTCGGAGGGCAAAACCAGTGCCATTAAGTCCCCTGGGCTCTCATCAGGAAAAGCTTAATTCTGCCAGGTGAGCGAGATGAACATGAGTAACAGCTATTCAGAAAGAACAACACTAGTGTACCTGAGAATGATTCTGACAAAACTTCTCTGTGTAAATCTCTCAACTCCCAAAGTGGGCAGATTTGCAGTTTCCTGTCTCTGTTTAAAGGGTTCGAAGTGGAACCTTGGGCTGAGACCTTAAAAAAGAGATTTAAGGATAGCAGCGTATATGGAATGCAGAAGTCTAAGATGCACGTAAGTTAGTAAAATCTTTTATTCGCTGCCAGCTCCTCCTTGAGCATTAGCCAGAGCCTGACAAGCGCTATTAAATAGCTTCATTAATCTCTAACTGTGTGGAGTGATTTCTCACTAGCAAGGCATATTATTTCTATAAATATAAACCAAGTCTCTTCATTTTCGACCTACTTTCCATCCCGGGCAAGCCCCACTTCTATTCCTGAACCTTTCTGGGCTGCTCTGATAAGATGGCATGTGTGTATGGTTAATGCTGATTGTTAATTTGGCAGAACATAGAGTCATCCAGAAAACAAACCTCTGAGCATGTCTATGAGTGTTTCTAAATTTACAAGCACCTTTACTTGTGGCTCCATCTCACCAGTCCTGGTTTGTACATTTTTATTCTTGTTCCTCTCCTTCTGCTTCCATATTTAGGGCCATAATCCTTTCACTCCTTTGCTGACAGCATAGTGACTTGGACTAGAAATGGTAATCAATCCTTGTATTAGGTTTACAGGATTAGCATGACTCATCAACGATTCTTACCTTTTGTGAATTTTTTATAAATGTATACATTTATAATACATTTTTATAACTGAATCTGTAGCCTATGTACCCTCTAAATTCACATTTGTAAGTCTGAAATCTAAGAGAAGAAGTGGTATTCCATATTATCTTTATAGTTTATAACCCTAGTCCTAACTCAAAGAGGAAACAGCAGAAAAAAACATCAGACAACCTTCTCCTTTGTACATCAGAGAAACTTACTCCAACGATCCTGAGAACTTTAACAGTAAGGCAGAATGGTTTGTCAGGGTTAGCTCCGTAGCTCAATGGTAGAGTATATGCTTACCAAGTGCAAAGTCCTGAGTACATATTTAAATAAATAAATGAATAAATATTGTCAAGTCATCTTTTTATATTAGCTTATTTCCTTTGGATAGGAGAGTTCTAGTCAAAGTATTGTGCCCTTATCATGTGAGGAAATAAAAGGCAGGGGTCTCTGTGAACAGTACCTTTTCCCTTAGTCTGCAAGGCAAACATTGGATTGTTATTTTGTCCATGAGCTATTCAACTGACACTACCTTTTGGCACAGGACCCCAAGCCCAATAGTCCCAGATTGGTTCCCATGTGGTAATAACACTAGACTGATTGGAGACTTCTGAGAAGCATTTGACGTTGGGACACCTACTTTCTCGAACTCTGTGATCCCCTGTGACTGTGGTGTCACTGTTTTTCTTTTATTTAATATTACATATTTCCTAGTTGCTGTGAGGTTTTGCAATTGGTGGGTGTCTGCTAAAACCCAATCCCAGAAATCCACAATTTCACCTAGTTGCCCTGGTGATGGAGGAAGATCATTGGTTAAAAAAAATAAAGAAACTGCTTGGCTGACCCTAATAGGTTAAAACATAGGTGGGAGGAGTAAACAGAACAGAATGCTGGGAGGAAGAGGAAGTGAGCTCAGAGAGATGCCATGCTCCTCTCTCCCGGGCAGATGCACACGATGAAGCAAGCCGCCAGGTTAGACATGCTGAATCTTTCCCGGTAAGACCGGTGCTCACAGATTATTAGAGATGGGTTGATTGGGATGTGAGAATTAGCCTGTAAGGGCTAGAGCTAAAGGGCCAAGCAGTGTTTAAATGAATACAGTTTGTGTGTTGTTATTTCGGAGCATAAGCTAGCCATGTGGGCAGCCGGGGTGCTAGGGACGCAGCCCCGCCGCTCCTATTACTACATCCTGGCAGGGTAAAAACATGAACTTATAGAAGCACCTGCATCAAGTAACTTCTTTTACATCCCACCTATGGTACTGGGACCAAGGATAGTCACCTGGACTCTCTTTGTAGATTAGTTTCTTCTGCCTAAAAGTCTATTTCTATGACATGGCTTAAACAGATACATATTAATTCTGTTGTTTGGTATCAAAGCAAAGTAGTAGCATCAAATTACATTTTCACCAGATAATGTAAATGAGAAATGGATATTAAGGAGCTAGTTTGATAATGCTGCTGAAGCTGGTGTCTCTTGAATATGCATATGAGGTTTGTATCCTGAATTTATTGTCTATCATCTCTATAGCCTGTCCAATTTCTTGTCAGACTAAGTGTGTCTATTTCCCTCACATACACAGTGACAAACATAGTTTTGCCTGTGCCAACACAGGGAAAGAATTGCTAAACTTCTAAACTTTAGTGGTCAAACCCTGCCCCTAGATGATCTGGTTGAGTAGTTCCATAATAGAACCTAAGGATGTGCATTTTTAATCTAACAGTCTCTCGAAAGCTGCTTCTGCTGCTGCTTCTTCTTCTGCTGCTCTGGCAAACAAATTTTGAGATCCATGCCTATAAGGCTGTGTGGAGACAGACTGAGGGAACATCTGAAACGGGCCAAGCTTGGGGCATAGAAAATGTTCCAATTGTTAAATTGCCTGTGCTGTTGTTATTGGAAAATCTGTGTTTTTTCACTTGTGATCTCTGAATCTAACATCTGTGCCTTAAGACAGTTTCAGGAATGAATAAAAGCAGAGAGGAACAATAACAACTAAGGAACAGATGGCTATAGACAAATCCTATGGACTAGACTGAAGCGTACCTGACCAGTCATAAAAACTCCAAAAATGTTGGAAAATGACAAGAAGAAGAAACACCCACACAGAATGGCAAATAAGACCAATTGCATATTTTTAACTTTTTTATTAAAAGAATTCATACTTCTTTATTGTCTACTCCTTTCCCAATTCCACCCAGATCCACCAAATTTCAATTTTATTCTCTCTTTCTGTCTGCCTTTTCTCTCTCTGTCTCTGCCTATGTCTCTCTCTGTCTCTCTGTCTCTCTCTCTGTCTCTCTCTGTCTCTCTCTCTCTCTCTCTCTCACACACACACACACACACAAACACACACACACACAAAACCAGTTGCATTTGTGATCAAGCCCTGGTCTTCAGTTACCTAGCTGAGGATTCTACTTCTTTTCTAATTTCAAGGATCAGTGTGGGGCAAAGAGGAGAAGTATGAACCAACTGTTTCGATGTCTACTGCTTTGTCTCATTGAGAAATACATGCTTCATAAACCAAATAGTCTTCTGACCAGTTGTTTTAACAACTTAAAAACTTACATTTTTTTCAGGACAAGGATAACACTGATGTGTTATTAGTGTCCCTCCTTTTTTCCCAACTCCATCCAGCCAAAAGGTGACTCCATGGAGCCTATAGCCAAGAAAATGGAAAAGTTGGAATTAGTACGGATTTTAGAATCTTTTCTGTATTTCTCCCTGTTGTGGTCAAAGTAGATATAAGTTATAATCTAGCTAACATGTCTGAACACTTATTATGTGTCAGAACTTGGGGTAGGAACTTATGTAAATCTATCTTGTTAAATACTCACAATAACCAAGTCCTGTAGAATAAATCACAGTAAAAGAGTGGAGTGAAATTTGCAAGAAACAAGGAGCCATCAGAACTGTCTAATCTCTTATTTGCCATGAGTAATTTGATATTTAAAGAAAAACTTGTTTGGATGTCACATCTGCACATTGACTGTCACGCTATTTAATATATTTCAATGGCTCACAAACTCTTGCATGCATATCAATTAATAGAAAATTGTAATTTAAAATCAGACATACCGTGTCTTTTGGTTGACTCAAGAATCTTTCAAAGGCATTTTAAACTATAGGTAATTTTTACCTTAAAAGCTAATTTCTAAAGTGAGACTTTTATGAACATATTTAGTCAAGAAACACTTGTAACTTTAGTTTTTCTTTTACAAGACAAAGGAATGTACCGCCATCAGAAATAAAGCTAAGAACGCTAAAGGATTTTTCTAAGGTCCACTTGACCTAAACATGAAGGAAGTTGATATTAGAGTTATTTTCAATAGTATTTTCAACAAAATTTCATTTGACATTGATTATACTGCCTTAGGTGTTTTGATATGGCAGTAAGTAATGTATAAATTGTTACTCTTATGGGGTATGGTAGTTTGAAGGAGAATAGCCTCTGAAGGCTTATATATATATACTTGGTCCTGAATTGAGGCGACTGGGACTGATTAAGAGGTGTGACTTTGTTGATGGAGGGTTGTCACTATGGGTTTCAAAAGACCATACCATTACCAGTTAGTTCTAATAACACAATATATTCATAATATATTTAATCATGTGCAAGAGGTAGAAAATAACTGTAAGGCATGCAATTATTTTAAGGGAATTAGGTAGGGTGAATCTACTCAGAGAACAGATTCTCAGAAATAAAGTGGAAAAGTGTGTTTTGAAGAAAAGTACACGGTCAATTTGATTTATGAAGAAGGAAGATCTGGTAACATAAAAATCTGTGAAATGGTCATTGGATTTAACAATAAGGACACTGGTGTCCTTGAAGTTATTTTCTACTTTCTTTCCTTCCTTTCTTTCTTTTCCTTCCTCTTTGTTTTTTTTTATGTATTAATATTTGATACAAAAATCTTACTATGTAGTTCAGGCTGACATGATCTTTCCTTATCACAATCTTCATGATTCTCCTGATTTTCCTTCCCTCCAAGCATTGGGATTAAAATATGTCCTACCACATATGTCACAAAGACATTTTCATGGGCTTTGTGGGCCTGGAATCCCGATCAGAATGAGCTCAAGGGAAACAGAAGAAGAAAGTAAATAAGAAAGAGGCTGCTATGGAATTTTGTTATAAATGGCCACAAAGAAATGCTACAATATGCAGAGGACAATGAATGGAGAGAAACACACACATTTACATACTGAGATGATTGGTGGAGTATAGATGGAAAATTGATGATGTGGGTGAAAATAGAATAAGTCTCAGAAACCTGTACCGGAGTAAATTTTCCATAGTGAGCACATACATGTAGAGGGCTTGGCCTTTTGAAAGTAGCCCATTCCGGAACACAGAGGACAGTGTAGACTAAAGGCAAAGACTGTATAATGAAGGCAAATCTGATGGGAAAATATATGCAGACAATAACAATTACTATAAAAAGGGCTATGAATTTGAGTGAGAGCAGGGAAAGTTATATGCAAGAGATTGGAAAGAGGAAAAGGAAGGGAGAAATTTTGTAATTAAATTATTAATCTCAGAAATAAAGAAAATAAAAATTCTGCTTGGAATGGTTATATTTTTCTCACCAGTTAAGAAGCAAGTCTTTTCCCTGAGAAGAAAAAGGAAGGCAGCAGCTATTGGCATGTTGAAAGCAAGAAAAGCATGAGAATAATCATTTAAGATAATAGAAGAATGAATTGATTTGGGAAACTGTTATACTTTCCCAGCAGCTCAAAAAGGTTCATTGGAAGTCAATATGAATATGAATTGCAAGGTGTGAGCTGGCTGGAATACAGCCAGTTTTCAGACTGGCAGGCAAAATGGAGTCCTGCAATGTTAAACCTCTAGCTGAGGGCATACTAGGTTATTTCCTGCTTTATGTAACCCGTTTCATAAATGTCTATGACCTTTGCCTTGAAAGAAAGTTGACATCTACTAGCAGTGACTGTTTGCATTTTTGCATCAATCACAGCACTACACTGTGACAGGCAAGCGAGAAGGGAATGGCACAGTCACATTCTATCAGGCACATGGCCAATATTGTGAAGGCAGAGACCCTCTATCATTTTCAAGAATAAAATAAACAGCCCGGCCTCTTGGACATGGATGTCATTTTGAAAGGGCCTTCTAAACTCATACTGGGTTTTACCATCCTAGTTCATCAGCTGACTATCCATTTAGTTCCCTAATTATCATTAGGCTAATACCCATGTGTGAAAAAGCTGCATTTCTGCTTTCCTTTTATGTCTTTGGTGGCTCCTTGTTTCTTAAATAGGAAGTTTTGCACTCATAAGCCTGACACACAGAGAGAATCTTTCTGTTCTGTCTTTGACTCATCCTCTGCTTATATCACTCTGTCTTCTGCCAACCTATTTTAAACCTATTTTTACCCACCTTTTGTTTTATCCCACATCTGTCTTAGTGTGTCAGATGATTACATTATGAAGTAGTTCAGGCTTCTGAGTTAAGCAAAGTAATTTATGTATTCTTTGTTGTTGATGATGACATTTTGAGACAGGGTTTCTCCATGTAGCCCTGGATGTTCTGGAACTGGCAATGGGGTGACAGGCTGAAACCTGGAACCGGGCTGGCCTTGAACTCAGAGATCCATCAGGCCTCCTGAATTTTGAGATTAAGAACATGCACCACTCTTGATAGTGGAAGCTTTGGGCAATTTATACCAAAGCACTCACTATAAATTAATTAACCCAGAGAAGGGTTTCCTAGCCTATATGCTAAGACAGTCTGTCAAAGCTATTTCTTCTTACACAGGTCTATGGCTTTTGATATCTAGATAGAAAACATATCCTAGGAGAACTTAAGAAATCTTTCTTGCCAATAGCTCACCTGTAGCTATGAGATATTATTGTCTGGTTTATTTTAACTAAAATTATGTTAAAAAACAAATAAATAAATAACAACAAAAAATCCAATCAGTTACCACTGTATAAGCTATGGTCCTCCAGACAACAAATGTCAAGACGGTAAAAAGAATACATTACTGAGAATAGGACTTTATATCTACCTGGATACAAGTCCAACCAATGTAGAAAGAGGAAAAAAGGAAGAAGGGGAAGAGAAATGGAGTGCAGAGGGAGAGAGAGAGAGAGAGAGAGAGAGAGAGAGAGAGAGAAAGAGACAGAGGCAGAGCCAAGATGGCAGCACATCTCTGAAAATAAAAACTCAGTGAGTACAATAGGGAGTGCAGAACAAAAGATGCCAATCGGATATGCTTCATGTTAGGAAAGAGCAGCCCAGCTCTATATGCCATTTGTACTTGATCATTGGGTAGAATATCCTGGACATAGTACAGACTCAAGAGGAACACTGTGGTAGACCTCAGAGAAAGCATTCTGGCCTACTCTTCTCCCAACAGGCTCTTTCCTGTAGAGTAATCCATGTTTGCATATTCATGACTGCCACAGTTTGCATTATTTGTATTACCAGTCTATACCTATTCTTATTTTTATAGTCATAATCAACAGAGCTACAATCTTCTGAATTTCCCTAAATTTTAACAAGGGCTGGTTTGACACAATCTATTCCCTATCTACTTACCTTTTGCTCGTTACTTGGTTATTTGATACTCAAAACTAAATTACTCAAATAGTGGTTTTTTATGCTGACCTCTATACCTATGTTCTCCTTAATATGCCCCCATAGAATTTGGCAATACTTTCAGTGGAGCATGTCTAATATCTGAGTCAGTTATTTGCATGTAGCTCGAGTGTTGGATTTTAAAGCCTTTAGAGAAGAGAACATAGTTCATTCCCATCATTACCATGATTACAAAACTATATGCCTATGTATTCCAGAGCACTCCAGTGAAGTCACAAGGGGCATCATGAAGTAATTTATCTATGCAAGAAAATAAAATAGCCTGGCAGTGGTGGAGCATGCCTTTAATCCCAGCACTCGGGAGGCAGAGGCAGGCGGATCTCTGTGAGTTCGAGACCAACCTGGTCTACAGAGCTAGTTCCAGGACAGGTTCCAAAGCCACAGAGAAACCCTGTCTCGAAAAACCAAAAAAAAAGAAAAAGAAAGAAAATAACATAATACAGTATGAACTACAACTATTAAGTTGTCTAGATATAACTATTTAAACAAAAACAAACCATCGGTTATTTTTCTTGTCATACTGTCATCATAACAAACAAACAAACAAGCAGACAAGCACACAAAAACCTGAAATATTAAAAACTCTAGAAATTGACAGAGTCTTGAAAATGACACCCTCTGAATGTACATAGTACTTGGAACATAACATCTGCTTAGCAAATGACATAATATGATTTTAGATGATTTATTTTACATTTTCCTAGCACATATACACACAGTGTCAGACATTCTTAAATGATTTATATATGTTGTGTCATTTGTCCTTCTAACAGTCCTATAAGGCAATAAATATTATTATTTTCATTTGGAAGATTTATAAACTAGGACATGGCCAGATGAAGTAACTTTTGCAAGGACCCACTAGTGAAAAAATATTTAAGAAATGTTTTTCAAATGTTCCAGAAATATAGCTTAGTGGGAGAACTTACATTTAACATGTATGAGATGTTGGGTATTATCCACTATACCACAAAATAAATTAAAACTAGGCTGCCATACCCATATACCCTCCATATAAATTTTTGAAATTTTTCAAAATTTCAATTGATGAAGTTGCTAGAAAATAACAAAATCTCATTAATATTTTTCCTAGTGTACTTTTGGTAGTTGCATTAAATTGATTCACTTTGGGAGAACAGGAGGGGATCCAGACCAGAGTCATTTGTGGAAGCAGGACTGGGCCGGTAACCTAGGCCAGAGCAGGCCTGAGGCAGTGAGGTCCATGGGAGCAGGACTGAACCAGCTACCTAGGCTGGAATGGGCCTGAGAAAGAGAGCTCCATGGGAGCAGGAACAGATCCATTCCAGGGCCATTAGTGGAGACAGCACTGAGACAGCATCCTAGGCCAGAGCAGACCAGAGACAGCAAACTCCAAAGGGACAGGTACAGGGGAGCAACCACTGAGTGAGTGATCCATAGCTAGAGACTGTTGAGGGTCCGGATGTGAATCTGGAACCTTCAAGTGAGTAGACCTAAGCCAGGACCCCAGTGGGTCTGGGCATGAGTCTAGGACCTCGGAGAAACTAGGCTTGAACCAGGACCTCTGCAGGTGTGTGAGTAAATCTGGGACCTCACAGGGAGTAGCAGAAACCAGAGATCTCTGCGGGCCTAGGCATGAGTCTTGGACCTTAGAGAAAGTAGGACCTCTGTGGGTCCAGTTGTTGGTCTGGGATGTCAATGGGAATAGGCATGAATCAGAAATCTCTGTGGGTCTGAGCATAAGTCTGGGACCTCTGAGAGAGTAAGCCTGAGCCAGGTCCTCTGCGGGTCTGGGCACACCCAACCCTGGGAACTGTGAGAGAGTAGATCAGGGTCAGAGTCCTTTATAGGACCAACCCCAAGACAGGAACCTCTATAGGAATGGATACAGACCAGGGACATTTATGGAAACAGGTCTAAGCCAACAACCTAGGCTAGAGCAGGCCTGAGACAGCAAACTCCAAGGGAGTTGAACAAAGCCTAGGAGCTCTGAGCAACCTCCAGGAACATAATGTGACCAACAGGGTAACTAGAACCGTGGCACTGACTGTACCACAAGGAAGAGCTATCTGAGACTTGGATTCACTGGCACCTAGAAGATTAATCAACAGAATCACAGACAGCTCCAACCACACTGATTAGAGGAAAAGATGAGCAGAAAAGGTAATAACATATGCAACAACAAAAAGAGCAACATCACACCAGTAAAACCTAAAGACCCTACAACAGCAAGACTTGAACAAGCAAATATAGATGAAGCAGGAAAAAATGACCCAAAAAAATAACTTCAGAAGAATGTTTGAAACACTTAAAGAGGAATTTAGAAATTCCCTCAAAGAAATGGAGGAAAAGCAAAAAAAAAAAAAAATATTATAAGACATCAGCAAATCCCTTAAAGAAAACCAAGAAAAAGCAATCAAGCATATGAAAGAAACTATTCAAGACTTGAAAACAGAAATAGAGACAATAAAGGAAAAACAAACCAAGAGAAGTATAAAAATAGAAATCATGAGAAAATGATCAGGAACCATAAATGCAAGCATAAACAGCAGAATACAAGAGATAGAAGACAGAATTTCAAGCACTGAAGATACAATAGAGGAAATAGATTCATCAGTCAAAGAAAACATGAAGTCAAACAAAAGCTTAACCCAAAATATCCAGTAAATATGGGTCTCTATGAAAAGGCCAAACATAGGAACAATAGGTATAGAAGTAGGAGAAGAAGTTCAACTCCAAAATAAGGAATACATATTTAACTGAATCATAGAAGAAAGATATGCTTATAAAGATATAAGAAGCTTACAGAACACTAAACAGACTGGATAAAAAAAAAGTTCCCTCGCCACATAATAAAACACTAAACATACAGAATAAACAAAGAAAAGTACGACCTGCAAAGGAAAAAAGACCAAATAACATATAAGGACAGACTCATCAGAATTACACCTGATGTTTCATTGGAAACAATAAAAGCCAGAAGGTTGTGGTCAAGCATTATGCAGACATTAAGTGAACAAGGATGCTAGGACAGACTACTATAGCCAGCAAAACTTTCAATTACCATAGAATGACATAACAAAATATTCCATGACAAAACCAGATTTAACAGATACCTAGCCACAAACCCATTCCTACACAAAGTACTAGAAGGAAAACTCCAACACAAGGAAGTTGGCTACATCAACAAAAATACAGACAATTGATGGTCTCATACCAGCAAATCCCCAAGAAGGGAAAATGCACAAATTAACATCACCAACAATGAAAACTAAATTAACCGGAGATAGAAATCACTGGACATTAATATCCCTTAATATAAATGGACTCAACTCACCTATAAAAAGACACAGGCTAACAGACTGGATGTGAAAATAGAACCCATCCTTCTGCATACAAGAAACACATCTCAACCTCAACGACAGACATCATCTCAGAGTAAAGGATTGCAAAAAATATTCAAATCAAATGGACCTAAGAATCAAGTGGGTGAGCTGGGCAGTAGTGGCACGTGCCTTTAATCCCAGCACTCGGGAGGCAGAGGCAGGCAGATCTCTGTGAGTTCGAGGCCAGCCTGTTCTACAAGAGCTAGTTCCAGGACAGGAACCAAAAAGCTACTGAGAAACCCTGTCTAGAAAATCAAAAAAAAAAAAAAAAAGAATCAAGTAACAACAAAATATACTTCAAACTAAAATCAATCAAAAGTGACAAGGAAAGACATTTCATACTGGACACAGAAAAAATCCATCAAGAGGAAATCTCAATATTGAACATTTATGCCCCAAATACAAGGGCACCCTCATATGTAAAAAAAAACACTTCTAAAGCTTAAATCATACATTAAACCACACATACTAATAGTGGGAGACTTCAACACTCCCCTCTCACCACTGGACACGTCAGTTAGACAAAAAAGAATGAACAGAGAAATAAGGGAACTAGCAGATGTTATGACTCAAATGGACTTAACAGACATCTATAGAATATTCCATCCAAACAGAAAAGAATATACCTTCTTCTCAGCACCTCATGGAACCTTCTCAAAAACTGATCACATACTTGGTAACAAAGCAAACCTCAACAAATACAAAAATATTGCAATAACCCCATGTATCTTATCAGATCATCATGATTTAAAAGTAGAATTCAACAGGAATACTAATTCCAGAAAGCCCACAAACACATGGAAAATAAACAACGCTCACCTGAATGGGTTAATGAAGAAATAAAGGAAGAAATTAAAGTCTTCCTAAAATTCAATGAAAATAGCCATATAACAAACCCAAATTTATGGGACACAATGAAATCAGTGTTAAGAGGAATGTCTAGATAAAGAAGCTGAAAAAAATCCCCACTATTGAATTAAAAGAACATTTGAAAACTTTAAAACAAAAAGAAGCAAACTCACCCAAGAGAACTAGAAGACATGAAATAATCAAATTTAGTGCTGAAATCAATAAAATAGAAACAAAGAATCAATGAGACAAAGAGTTGGTTCTTCGAGAAACTCAACAAAATAGATAAACCTTTACCCAAACTAACCAAAAGGCAGGGAGAGAATATCTAAATTAATGAAATCAGAAATGAAAATGGGGACATAACAACAGACACGGAGGAAATACAAAGAATCATCAGGTCATATTTCAAAAACTTGTACTCCACAAAATTGGAAAACTTAAAGGAAATGGACAACTTTCAGGGTAAACATCACTTACCAAAATTAAATCAAGACAGGATAAGCAAATTAAACAGGCCTATAACTGCTGAAGCAATAGAAACAGTCATCAAAAGTCTTCCAACTAAAAAAGCCCATTACCGGATGGTTTCAGCTCAAAATTCTACAAGATTTTCAGAGAAGAACTAAAACCAATATTCCTCAAATAATTCCACACAATAGAAACAGAAGGAACATTGCCAAGCTTCTTTTTGAGGCTAAAATTACACTAATACCCAAACCATAAAAGATGTTACTAAGAAAGAGAATTACAGACCATTCTCACTCATGAACACTGATGCAAAAATACTAAATAAAATACTGGCAAATCAAATCCAAGAATACATCAGAACCATCATCCACCATGATCAATAGGGTTTCATCCCAGAGATGCAGGGATGGTTCAACATATGAAAATCTGTCAATGAAATCCACCATATAAACTGATGGAGGAAGGTCATTGGCTAATAAAGGAACTGCCTTGGCCCATTTCATTGGTTAGAAGATAGGTGGGAGGAGTAAACAGAACAGAACGCTGGGAGGAAGAGGAAGTGAGCTCAGACTCCACAGCTCTCCTCTCCGAGCAGACGCCTCAGAGAGACGCCATGCTCCCGGCTCCTGGGCAGAGGCACGCATGAAGCTCCGACCCAGGATGGATTTAGGCTAGAATCTTCCTGGTAAGACCGGTGCTACAGTTTATTAGAAATGGGTTGATCGGGATATCAGAATTAGCCAGTAAGGGCTAGATAGAAATGGGCCAAGCAGTGATTAAAAGAATACAGTGTCCATGTAATTATTTCAGGTAAAGCTAGCCGTGGGGGCGGCCGGGTGCCGGGGACTCAGCCCCGCCGCTCCTATTACTACAAATGGCACCCACGTGGACAACTGCTTCCACATAAAGCCTGAGACAGCTTGGGAAGTAATTCTAGAACAAAATAACAGCTTTGTGCATGGATTCTTGGTAGCAGCACTCTCTCGGATCTACTCTGCTTGCCAGAGGTAAGCAAGCGCCTCATCTAAGAGAGGCTTCCTGACTCAGCTTTAGCTGCAAAACCTGCAGCTCATTAAGAGGTCTTGCCACGAAACATTTAAACGGTGTTGACGAAAAGCTGAACACATGCTTTTTGGTTTTCAGCCATAGCAGGAAAAAAGCTGCGCTGTTTAAAAATGCCGGCTTTCTGGGCCATCCTGCCAGGGCAAACTCTGACTGTTTGAGGCAGGAGGGCCGGCTACCGAGAGAGGACTTGAGTGTTGTCTGTTGTAGCTCAATGGCTGGCAGGGACCTTGAAATGCCATAGAGTTGTGGCTATAAACATGGCTACAGCCAGTACCTCAGCCATGAGGCTGGAAAGCTAAGGAATGGGCTACATCTAGCCAGCAAAGCCAAGGCTTTAGTCCTACTGATATTGCTTGGTAAATTAAAGGCTCTTGTGGTCAGAAAAAGAGAGAGATACAGTAAAAAGAGAGATTCAAAGACAAAGAAAATTTCTAATGGTTGACTGTGTGTTAAAAATATATGCAAGATAAAAGTTGAAGTTCTTAAAGTAAAAAAGAAAAGGAAGAGAGTTGTTGTGTGTGGTAGTACACACCTTTAATCCCAACACTTGGAAGGCAGAGGGAGATTGAACTTTGTGACTTCAAGGCGTGGTAGCACACGCCTTTAATCCCAGTGCCTAAAAGGCAGAGACAAACAGATTTCTGTGAGTTCAAAGTGTAGTAGCAAACACCTTTAATCCCAATGCCTGGGAGGCAGAGACAGGCGGATCTCTGAGAGTTCAAAGACAGCCTGGTCTACAGAGTTATTCCAGGTCAAAGATATATGCTCAAAAAGCAAAAAGTTAACCTAGGAATGTGACAGCTTAGATTCTTAAGCGTCTAGTGATTTAAAGGTGCAAATCAAAAGTGCTCCTGGATAGTAAAAAATTGCAGATTCACACTAGGACAGATTCAGACCACTAAATGAGTCACACTGGTGGATGAATGTACGTAGGCTTGGGAGAGAGAAGAAAAAGAATATAGAGAATAAAGTTAATGGTTTAAAAAAAAAGGTAAAGTCTTTAAAGAGACAGAGTACAGATAGTTAAGAGATTAAAAGAAATAAAGAAAAATAAGCCACGTAAAAATGGAAAATTCACAGAGAGTCTGGATTATGTACATTGTGTTTCCTTTAAAATTTTTGACTGTGAAGGAGCTAAGTACAGCGAGACATTTCATTATATGGGCTGCCAAGTGGAACCAGAACGATATCATGAGGGTATGATTTAAGAATTTGGGTCTAAGGATATGATGCTTTGGAGATGGTCTTCTTTTGTTTTCACAGAGGACCAGACCCTGTGGATTGCATCTATCCCGATATGGTATGATAGACCACGACCTCCCAAAAGGTTCCTGTGAACACCCTCAAAAAATTACTTCACTCAACTGCCAACTGAGATAAACTTGGCACACAGGTTACACCCTAAAATCATTAACAACGCCCCCATTCAGCAGGAAGCAGTTTGGAGAGAAAAAACTGTGCCCATGTTCCCAAATATAGTTTATAAATGTTCTTTTACATTTAAAGGGGGATATGATATAGGTATGAATAATTTGCATTATTATAGGTTTTGCTTTATTAATAGAGATTTAAGGTCAATTTTGTCATATGTATATGCATATTTCTGATATTGATTAAGATATTGTGATTGTGTAGTTCATTAAAAATGCAATGTATAATTAAGGAATATAGATTAGTGGATAATCATCAGTAATAGTCAAGCTTGTTGTCATGTTAGTTAGATTTTCTAGATATATAGAGATACATTTCAGTTAGATAGACATTCTTCATATCTTTCAAAGACTGCAGAATATGGCCTTTAATGTTTCAATAACTTAGGACTTTTCATGACAATGAGACACTCTGCTCCTGACAGCACCAATCTACTTCAAGAAGATGGGCATCGAAGAGGATCCTTCTGGAGTTGGATAGCCATTTGGGCAAGAAACTGTTCTTGCCTGGACTGTTGCATAAACTGGACGAAGAGAACCCACAGAGAGAGGACTGCTGAACTTGCCTAAAGGTGAGATGATCTTTCGGGGTTCCTGATTCATGAAAGAGTCTGCAAGACATTCTTCAGGACAAGCAGATAGTGACTGAACTGTCTTTGAAATTTCCTGCTTTGTGGAAATGTCTGCTGCAAACTATGGGCCTGAAGGCTGAAGATGGATGCCCCAACGGTACAGAGGAACTTTGAATGACTGTCCAGGCAGCGAGATGTCTCTGTCATTTCTAGAGTTTAAAAGTTGCTTTTTTCTCGTTTGCTTAGGTCATATTGTATCTTTTTGGAGTCTTTGATGGAGTTAAGAATAGTTAGTTATAGTTATAGTTTTCCTTAGTTATGATAAAGATTATTGTAACTTTTACTTGATAACTGTTTCGTTATATGTAATTTTGCTATGTTAAAGTTAAAGCCTTCCTTTTTTTGTTTAAACAGAAAAAGGGAAAATGATGGAGGAAGGTCATTGGCTAATAAAGGAACTGCCTTGGCCCATTTCATTGGTTAGAAGATAGGTGGGAGGAGTAAACAGAACAGAACGCTGAGAGGAAGAGGAAGTCAGCTCAGACTCTACAGCTCTCCTCTCCGGAGCAGGCGCCTCAGAGAGACGCCATGCTCCCGGCTCCTGGGCAGAGGCACGCATGAAGCTCCGACCCAGGATGGACTTAGGCTAGAATCTTCCCGGTAAGACTGGTGCTACAGTTTATTAGAAATGGGTTGATCGGGATATCAGAATTAGCCAGTAAGGGCTAGATAGAAATGGGCCAAGCAGTGATTAAAAGAATACAGTGTCCATGTAATTATTTCGGGTAAAGCTAGCCGTGGGGGCGGCCGGGTGCTGGGGACTCAGCCCCGCCACTCCTATTACTACAATAAACAAACTGAAAAATAGAAACCACATGCTCATCTCATTAGATACCAAAAAAGCTTTTTAAAAAATCCAACACCTCTTCATGATAAAGGTCTTGGTAGGATCAGTGATACAAGGAATATACCTAAATATAATAAAGGCAATATACAGCAAGCCAACAGCCAACATCAAACTAAATGGAGAGAAACTTCCAGCAATTCCACTGAAATCAGGAACAAGACAACATTGTCCACTCTCTTCATATCTATTCAATATAGTTCTTGAGGTGCTAGCTAGAGCAATAACACAGCAAAAAGAGATCAAAGGGATACAATCAGAAATGAAGAAGTCAAACTCTCATTATTTGCTGATGATATTATAGTTTACATAAGCGACCCCAAAATTTATACCAAGGAACTTCTACAACTCATAAGTACTTTTAGTTATGTAACAGGATACAAGATTAACTAAAAAATAATAGTAGCCCTCCTGTACATAGATGATAAATAATATTGGAAAAAATCACAGAAACATCACCCTTCACAATAGCCACAAATAGCATAAAATATCTCAGAGTAACACTAACCAAACAAGTGGAAGATTTGTATGACAAGAACTTTAAGTCTTAGAAGAAAGAGATTAAAGAAGACACCAGAAAAGGGAAAGATCTCCCATGCTCTGTGGTAGATAGAATTAACATAGGAAAAATGGCGATCTTACCAAAACAATCCACAGATTCAATACAATGCCCAGCAAAATTCTTCACAGACCTTGAAAGAATTGTATTCAACTTCATATGGATGGAAAAGCAAAAAACTCAGGATAGCCAAAACAATCTTGTACAGTAAAAGAACTTTTGGTGGCGTCACAATCCCTGACTTAAAACTCTACGACAGAGCTACAGTAACGAAAACAGCCTGGTAATGGCATAAAAACAGAAAGGAGGACCAATAGAAGACCCGGATATTAATCCATATACCTCAAACACCTGATTTTTGACAAAGAAACAAAAAAAGTCAAATGAAAAAAGAAACATATTTAATAAATGGTGCTAATATAATTGGAAATCAATAATGTGGAAGAATGAAAATAGATCCATATCTATCACCATGCACAAAATTTAAGTCCATATGGATCAAAGACTTCAACATAAATCCAGTCACACTGAACCTTATAAAAGAGAAATTCAGAAGTACACTTGAATGCATTGGCACAGGAAACCACTTCCTAAATATGACCCCAGCAGCACAGACACTGAGAGAAACAATTAATAAATGGGACCTCCTGAAACTGAAAAGCTTCTGTAAAGCAAAGGACACAGTCAAAAAGACAAAACAACAGCCTACAGAATGGGAAAAGATCTTCACTAACCTGACATCAGACAGAGGCCTGGTCTCCAAAATATACAAAGAACTCAAGAAATCAAAAGAATAAATAATCCAACGAAAAATGGAGTACAGATCTAAACAGAGAACTCTCAACAGAGGAATCTAAAATGACTGAAAGACACTAAAGGAAATGTTTAACATCCTTAGTCATCAGAGAAATGCCAATCAAAACAATTCTGAGATTCCATCTTACACCTGTAAGAATGACCTAGATCACAAACACTGATGACAACTTATGCTGGAGAGGTTGTTGGGAAAAGGGAACACTTCTTCATTGCTGGTGGAAATGCAAGCTGGTACAGTTCCTTTGGATATCAGTATTGTGACTTCTCAGAGACTTAGGAAACAACCTTCCTCAAGACCCAGTAATACGACTTTTGCTCAGTTGTGCCACAATGACATGTTCTCAGCTATGTTCATAGCAGCATTGTTTTTTAGAGCCAGAACCTGGAAACAATACCCTTGACCAAAGAATGGATAAGGAAAATGTGGTACATTTATCCAATAGAGTACTCCACAGCAGAAAATAATAATGACATCTTGAATTTTGCAGGCAAATAGATGGAGCTAGAAAACATCATTTTGAGTGAGGTAATCCAAATCCAGAAAGACAATTATCACATGTACTCACTCATAAGTAGTTTTTAAACATAAAACAAAGAAAAACAGCCCACAAATCACAATCCCAGAGAATCTAGACAACAATGAGGACCCTAAGAGAGACATACATAGATCTAATCTACATGGGAAATAGAAAAGGCAAGATCTCCTGAGTAAATTGGGAGCATGGGGACCTTGGGAGAGGGAGGAATGTAAGGGGAAAGGCAGGAGGGGGACAGACAAAAATGTAGAGCCCAATAAAAATAAAAAATAAAATAAAAATAAAAAATGATTCACCTTGGAATACTTCTTCAACAAGTATCATTGAGAATCTTGTGGTACAAAGGACCATTCTATATTCTAAGAGGAATTAAAACCAATAATTCCAAAGTCAATAACTTTAAAACAAAATTATCATTACAGAAATTATGTATTTTGAAGATACTTCATAATTTTGACTTCAATCTGCTAGTGAACTTTAGAAAGAGGTTGAAAAATTTACAATATATGTTAACAACAAAACTTACTCTATTTTAATTTGAGTAATATTTGGCTAGTGAAGGGGTGATGGGTGGGAGTTGTTTTCTCTTCCTTCATCTTACTCCTAATTTAAAAGGTAAATTTTGTTAATGATTATATAGGAATGAAAGCCATATGGATCCAAGCACATTAGAAGTTAATTAGCAGGAGTTAAGGACAAGTGTTCTCTTACTAGGGCTTATGAATCTCAAGAGAAAAAAGCCACCTTAACACCAGACATCTTTTGAAATAGAACCAGGAACTCCACTCAAGACTCCTAAAATTTGAGCATTATGGAGTCAGTCATACAAATGAGTCTTAGATTCCCACAATTAAATAAAGCCAGACCAAAAAATTTGTAAAAGGGAGGACACTCGGATTGAGCTGTCCATTAATATTCTGTAGTAAATTAAGGCAAAAATGGACTACAAATTTGGCACTATTATTACAGATGGGAGATCAGATATGTAGTTGAGATTCTAATGTTGGTTCCACACTTAATCTTGAGCAAAACACTCAACTACTTTAAATCTAAAATTCATCTATGTCAGATGGTTCCATCCCATATTTTCATATCTTGAATTTCGATGATTGTAATCTTCTCTGCAGTATTTCGAAATAATTTGAGCAGTTATTATTAGAGGCTTATAAAATGAAAACAAAGCCCATAGAACAGTGTAAAGACATATAAAATAAACACAGTCTTAAAAAATAATATAAAAACATGCAGAAAAATTTCACCCCAGCACAAGCACATATCCAAACCCTTCTGTACTTCTGTGTGGATAAGTAGAAAGAAGGGAATTACTTTTATCTTGAAATTATAATGCAAAGAAAATTGGACGAAATGGAGTCAATAGCTGTTTAGAGAATTTAACCAATGTTATGTGATAGATGTGATACTATTTCCATTAGTGAAGACACAAGATAAATCAAGGAACCAGGAAAATAATTTTATTTGTGAGTCATCATACCTCCCTGATAGGTAACAGTTCAAATCCCCTTACTTTTTCTTTTCTTTCTTTATTATGGGAGCCCACAGTGACTCTATTACATACTGACTTAACACCAGAGATTTCAAGGTTGTTCTTCTTCTTTTTTTTTTTTTTTTTTGTTTTGTTTTGTTTTGTTTTTCGAGACAGGGTTTCTCTGTGGTTTTGGAGCCTGTCCTGGAACTAGCTCTTGTAGACCAGGCTGGTCTCGAACTCACAGAGATCCGCCTGCCTCTGCCTCCCGAGTGCTGGGATTAAAGGCGTGCGCCACCACCGCCCGGCTTTCAAGGTTGTTCTTGCTCCTTAAAACCAAATAACAAGTTTTTTGGCTAAAGGTATGGTTACTAGATGTTTTGAGAATTAAGGAGGTGATTATGCTTGTTTGTTCCTTGAACTATAGTTGGAAAAACTTTTACCTTATCATTTTTGCTCTAAGTATAAAAGAGCTATGAGAAATTGCTGTGGGATAATGCTCTTGTATCCTGTTAAGATTTATTACTTTTATTGGTTTAATAAAACCCCAATTGGTCAATAGCCAGGCAGGAAGTATACCCAGGGTGACCAGACTAGGAGAATTCTAGGAAGAAGAAAGGTTCAGTCTGCAGTTGCCACCCAGATGCAGAGGAAGCAAAATGAAAATGTTGTACTGGGAAAAGGTATCAAGCCAGGTGGCTACACATATATAAGAATTATGGGTTTATTTAAGTTGTAAGAGCTAGTTAATAATAATCCCAAGATAACAGGCCAATCACTTTATAATTAATATAAGCCTCTGGGTGTTTTGTTGGAATTGAATGGCTGCAGGACCAGTCAGGATAGAAACTTCCATCTACAAGAAACAAATTTGGGGCGGCTACAATATTTAGTGAGACCCCAGCTAATTCTACCTTCTGTCTTATACTTTCTTAATCCTTGCTCCCCTATTCACATGTCATTTGATAGGTTAGCAGGCCTGACAATCTATTTTTGACCTTGTAAAGTTAATTTCAGTATTTCTACAGTTTGGTATTGGCATAAAAACAGAGAAGTAGACCAATGGAATTGAATAGAAGACCCGGATATCATCCCACAAACTTATGAACACCTGATTTTTGACAAAGGAGCTAAAAGTATACAATGGAAGAAAGAAAGCATCATCAACAAATGGTGCTGGAACAACTGGATGTCAACCTGTAGAAGAATGAAAATAGATCCATATCTATCACCATGCATAAAACTCAAGTCTAAATGGATTAAAGATCTCAATATAAATCCAACCACACTGAAGCTGATAGAAGAGAAAGTGGGAAATACTCTACAACACATAGGCACAGGAGACCACTTACTATGTAGAACCCCAGTAGCACAGACAACAAGGGCAACAATGAATAAAAGGGACCTCCTAAAACTGAGAAGCTTCTGTAAAGCAAAGGACACTGCTATTAAGATGAAAAGGCAACCTACTGACTGGGAGAAGATCTTCACCAACCTCGCATCAAACAAAAGTCTGATCTCCAAAATATATAAAGAACTCAAGAAACTAGACTTTAAAATGCTCATTAACCCAGTAAAATTGGGACACTGAACTGAACAGAGAATTCTCAACAGAAGAAGTTCAAATGGCTAAAAGACACTTAAGGTCATGCTCAACCTCCTTAGCAATCAGGGAAATGCAAATCAAAAGAACTTTGAGATATCATCTTACACCTGTCAGAATGGCTAAAATCAAAAACACCAATGATAGCGTTTGCTGGAGAGGATGTGGAGTAAGGGGCACACTCATCCATTGCTGTTGGGAATGCAAACTTGTGCAACCACTTCGGAAATTGTTAGGACTATTTCCTAAGTCAGCTTTCTGACGATGCAAAAAAATCCCAATCATGCCAAATCAAAACAAGCCAAATTAAGAAATATCCAGGTTTAATGGGAGATCTGCGCTCTTGGGTGGCCCGATGGGAGGACTGGGAAGCTACAGAAATGCAAACCCCGGGAAGAAGAAAGGGAGACCACATGTTCTTCTTTTGGGGGATCACTTAAGTACCCTGGGGAGTGGTCCTGACCCTACCCCCAGGGAAGGGTCAGGACCTGGCCTGCTGGGATTTGAAGTCCATACCAGGCCTGGGGGCTGGGACCTACACTCCCAATTTAACAGAAATCAGTGTGGCGGTTTGTCAGAAATTCAGGATCAACCTACCCCAGGATCCAGCAATACCACTCTTGGGAATACCTCTAAGAGATGCCCTATCATAGTACAAAAGCATTTGTTCAACTATGTTCATAGCAGCATTATTTGTAATAGCCAGAATCTGGACACAACCTAGATGCCCTTCAATGGAAGAATGGATAAAGAAAGTGGGGAATATATACGCATTAGAATACTACTCAGCAGTAAAAAACAATGACATCTTGAATTTTGCATGCAAATCAATGGAAATAGAAAACACTATCCTGAGGGAGGTAACCCAGACCCAAAAAGATGAATGTGGTATGTACTCACTCATAAGTGTATTCTAGCCATGAATAAAGGACATTGAGCCTATAATTTGTGATCCTAGAGAAGCTAAATAACAAGGTGAACCCAAAGAAAAACATATAGTTATCCTCCAGGATATTGGAAGTAGACAAGATTGCCAGGCAAAAATTGGGAGCTTGGGGGTGGGGTTGGGGTGGGGATAAGAGGAGATGGGGAGAGAAAAGTGAGAAGGGGGGATGGGAAGAGCTTGGGGTAATGGGATGGTTGGGATGGAGGCAGGGTGGATATGGGAGCAGGGAAGTATATATCTTAATTAAGGGAACCATTTTAGGGTTGGCAAGAGACTTGACTCTAGAGGGGTTCCCAGGTGTCCAAGGAAATGTCCCCAGCTTGTTCCTTGGGCAGCTGAGGAGAAGGAGCCTAAAATGGCCCTATCCTATAGCCACACTGATGAATATCTTGCATGTCATCATAGAACCTTCATCTGTCAATGGATGGAGATAGAGACCCACATTGGAGCACTGGACTGAGCTCCCAAGGTCCAAATGACTAGCAAAAGGAGGAGGAACCTCAGCAAGGAAGTCAGGACCACCAGGGGTGTGCCCACACACTGAGACGGTGGGGCTGATCTAAAGGGAGCTCACCAAGGCCAGCTGGACTGGGACTGATGGAGCATGTGATCTAACCGGACTCTGAACATGGCTGACAATGAGGGCTGACTGAGAAGTCATGGACAATGGCACTGAGTTTTGATTCTACTGCATGTATTGGCTTTGTGGGAGCCTATTCTGTTTTGATGATCACCTTCCTGGACCTGGATGGAGGGGGGAGGACCTTGGACTTTCCACAGGGCAGGGAATCCTGACTGATCTTTGGACTGGAGAGGGAGGGGAGGAGAAGTGGGGGGAGGGAGAAGGAAATTGGAGGAGGGGAGGAGGTGGAAATTTTTAATTAAAATAATTTCAGTATTTCTCCATTCCCTTTCTTTCCTTCAAGCCCTCCTACATGCCTATCCCCCTTCCCTTCAGATTCATGGCCTCTGTTTCTCACTGTTATTGCACACATGTACAAATATGTGTGTGTATAATACACACACACAGACACATACACACACACACACACACACACACACACACACACACACACACATATATATATATATATATATATATATATATAAATTCATACTCCCAAATATAAGATGTTCAATCCATATAGTGCTGCTTATGTGTATGTTTTCATGACTGACTATTTGGCACTAGGCAAACAGCTGGAAAAGACCACCTCTCCCACTCCCAGCTTTGCTCAGTTGCCTATAGATCTTTGTGTATGGTTGAGGACTTGTGGGCTTTTTTCATCCAGTTTGTCATGTACATTGGTCTCAGCCTTTTTCAATTCATATTTAGGCAGTCATGTTTGTGAGACTTTATGGCCATAGTTTCTGATATTACTAAAAGATACAATATCACAGCCAACTCTTGTAATCCTCTGTTTCATACAAGTGGAAACTAAGTTTAATATTACTTGTACATTGTTGGCAGTATGGAATAATAGAGTAGAAATTACATTTATAACTTTTCTGATAGAACCAGTTTAAGGGAGACTAGTTCTGTTTTGGTTCACAATTTTAGAAAGTACAGTCTATCATGGCAGGGAAGGCATGTTGCCCAGGGCAATTTAAACATATAGCATCAGGAATACATATCAGTTGCTTTTACTGTGTTTGCAGTCAGTAAACAGAGGGCTAAGACTGTAAGTAGGGCTTGGTGGCTTACTTCTATCAATTGAATCTTACATATTTAAGGTTATACAATTTCTGCAAATGGCTGGGGATAAAGTACTAGACAAATGATCATAGAGACTCAAACTATACCAGTAGTATTGTCTTGCAATCTCGGTGGAACTCTGCAACACAGCTTGCTCCAAAACTGAGGGGACTTAAGAGGTGAGTGAACAGCCACACAGCCAGACACCCTACTCACTAGGACCTCCCGAGTGGGACAAAACCCAGGGGCCCTTCACCGACTCCCTTGGCTTTTCTTGCTTGCCAGCAAAAATTTTCTTGTGGCTAGGCACCCCCAGAACTCAAACCCATCCACTAGACCCCCAAGCTACTAACCACACCCCACCTAAGAGCTGAGAGCTTGCTATAATACTGATGGGACCAAGAGTGTGCTACAACACTGAGGGGAAAAGAAAGACCACCAGGAGAGCAAATCAGGAAAGAAGACCAAGAAAGGAGGTATATAGAGAGGCTTTCTGAGACAAATATTGACAGTATAGAGCAGACCAAGAAAAACTCCCAAATACTCAGACAGCCACAGCACGAATTGAACAAAGACACAAAGATACTGCTGGCCTCATTTGAAGGAAAAGATGGTTAGGCGCCAATGCAAAAATTCCTCTAACAACCTAAAAAGCAATGTGGTAACACCAGAAGCCAGCAGTCACATAACAGGAAAACTTAATCATTCTAACACAGAAGAAGTAGAAGAAAACGTCTTTAAATTTAACTTTATGGAAATGATGGAGACCTTTAAAGAGGAAGTAAAAAAACTCCCTTAAATAAATAGAAGAGAAGGCAAACAAAAATCGGAAGAAATTAATAAATCCCTTAAAGAAAAACAAGAAAAAAAAACAATCAAACAGGTGAAGGAAACAGTTCAAGACTTGAAGACTGAAATACAGGTAATAAAGAAAACACAAACTGAGGGAATTCTGGATATGGAAAATCTGGGTAAACAAACAGGAACTACAGAAACAAGTATAACCAGTAGAATACAAGAGATAGAAGAAATAATCTCAGGAGCTGAAGATACTATAGAGAAAATAGACTCATTGGTCAAAGAAAATATTAAATCCAGCAAATTCTTAACCCACAAGATTCAGGAAATCTGGGACACTATGAAGAGACCAAATCTTAGAATAATAGCAGTAGAAGAGAAGAACTCCAGCTCAAAGGAACAGAAAATATATTCAATAGAATTATAGACGAAAACTTTTCCAACCTAAAGAACTATATCCCTATGAAGCTACATGAAGCTTACAGAACAGCAAAGAGACTGAATCAAAAAAAATCCCCTCACCGTATAATAATCAAAACACAAAACATACAGAATAAAGAAAGTATATTAAGAGCTGAAAAGGAAAAAGGTCAAGTAACATATAAAGGTAAACCTATCAGAATTACACCTGACTTCTCAATGAAAACCATGAAAGCCAGAAGATTGTGGATAGAGGTGCTGCAGACATTAAGAGACCACGGATGCAAGCCCAGACTACTATACCCAGCAAAGCTTTCATTCACCATCAGTTGAGAAAACAAGATATTCCATAACAAAACCAGATTTATATAATACATATCCACAAACCTGGCTTTACAGAAAGTACTAGAGGGAAAACCCCAACTCAAGGAAGCTAACTACACCCACAAAACACAGAAATCTGACAACCCTCATCAGAATAACCCAAAGAGGGGAAACACACAAACACTACTATCAAAAAAATGACTGAAGTTAACAATCACTGGTCACTAATATTGCTTAATATCAATGGACTCAATTCACTTATAAAAAGACACAGACTAAGAGAATAAATACAAAACCAGGATCCAACCTTCCGGTGTATATAAGAAACACACCTCAACTTCAAAGACAGACAGTATCTCAGAATAAAGTGTTGGGGAAAAGTTTTCCAATCAAATGGACCTAAGAAACAAGTCAGTGTAGCTATCCTAATTTCTAACAAAATTGATTTCAAACTAAAATCAATCAGAAGAGATGGAGAAGGACACTTTATATTCATAACAGGAACAATTCATCAAAATTAAATCTCAATCCCAAACATCTATGTCCCTAATACAAGAGCACATAAAACCCCACACACTACTACTAGGAGACTTTAACACTCTACTCTTATCAATGGACAGGTGAAAAAAACAGAACCTTAACAGAGAAATAAAGAACTAATAGATGAAATGAATCCAATGAACTTAACAAACATCTATAGAACATTCCACCCAAACACAAAAGAATATACCATCTTCTCAGCACCTCATGGAACCTTCTCTAAGATTGATCACATACTCAGTAACAAAGGAAACCTCCACACAGATACAAAGTATTGGTGTAATTCCCTGTGTCTTATTGAATCATCAGGGATTAAAGTTAGAATTTAACAACAATACTACTCTCAGAAAGTCTACAAACTCATGGAAATTGAACAGTCAACTAGTAAACCACCCCTGGGTCAAGGAAGAAATAAAGAAAGAGATTAAATTCTTTGAGATGGATGAAGGACAGATATGAGAGGAAGGAAATAGTTAATCTTGATTGAGGAAGCCATTATGGGGTTAGCAAGAAACCTGGCTCTAGAAAATTTCCCAGAAATCCACAAGGATGACCCAGACAAGACCCTAAGCAACAGAGGAGGAAGTGCCTGAACTGGCCTTGCCCTGTAGTCAGACTGAGGATTATCTTAAACATCACCATAGAACCTTTGTCAAACAACAGATGGAAACAGAGGTAGAGACTCTTATCAGAGTACTGGAATGAGCTCCCAAGGTCTAGTTGAAGAGTGGAAAGAATGAGAATATGAGCAAAGAGGTCAAGACCATAAAGGGTTCATCCACTGAAACAGTTCACTCTAACTAATGGGAGCTGGACTGGGAAGGACCAAGCATAGTACCAAACTAGTTCCTCTGAATTTGGCTGACAGATGTATGGCTGGGTGATGGAGGAAGGTCATTGGTTAAAAAAATAAAGAAACTGCTTGGCTGGCCCTCATAGGTTAAAACATAGGTGGGAGGAGTAAACAGAACAGAATGCTGGGAGGAAGAGGAAGTGAGCTCAGAGGCGCCATACTCTCCTCTCCTGGGCAGACACACGCGATGAAGCTCCGACCCAGGATGGACATAGGCTAGAATCTTCCCGGTAAGCGCACCTTGGGGTGCTACACACAGATGATTAGAAATGGGCTAAATTAATATGTGAGAATTAGCCTAGAAGAGAATGGGCCAAGCAGTGTTTCAAAGAATACAGTTTCCATGTAATTATTTCGGGTAAAGCTAGCTGAGGGGGCGGCTGGGTGTTGGGAACGCAGCCCCGCCGCTCTTAACACAACAGAATGGTGCCCAGAAGTGATGGACTAAATCCACTTAAAAACCTGAGAAGGCTTAAAAATAAGGGAGAGGGAGTTTAACACAGATTTTTGCTGTTTATTGGTGGTGTGCTGTAGAGAGATTTCCTGATTTGGCATCAGCAGCAGAAAAAACGCTGCGTCATTTTAAAGCGCGGCTTCCTGGGGCTGTGCTGCCAGCGTGAACTCTGGCTTTAAAGCATTTCAATGGATTTTATGGGACTGGATGTTTGTGTTCCCGCTTGGGATTGGAAGGAGAGTGCTCTGAGACAGGGCAGATGGCTCAGCGCTCCCCGTCTGCACCTGGGCAGACAGCAGAATCAGGCTTAGGCAGGCAGAAGAGCATGGTGGATTCCTGCCAATGTTTTCAAACTGTGCCGTACTCTGCGTGTCAGATTTGGATGTAACTTGGATGAAAAGAATTTCTGTGCTGCATGCTCAGTCTCAGAATTAAAGTGCTGAGTGCCGCTCCTACCTGGCGGCCCCAGAGCTAGCACAAAATGGTACGTCCTCCATTTTGAAATTTTCCTGACTCAGCAGCAGGAAAAAACTCCCTGTTTTAAAATGCAGGCTTTCTGGGCTGTGCCACCATTGCAATCTCTGTCTGGCTCCTGTGGGAGACAGAGCTATTGAATGGAGCATTTGGAGTAAAGTGCTACAATTTGTTTGATGGCAACTAGACTCGCTGTGTGCCTAAAAGGAAGTCATTCTGTGCTGTGGCTCAGAGGCACAAGCAGCTCCACCACGCTACTGGTGCAATGTGCAAGAATCAGAGGCACGAGCGGCTCCACCATGTTGGACTGGGCGGTGCCAGCAGGCAGTACCTGTTTTTGACCTAGGAATGTCACAGCTTAGATTCTTAAGCACCTAGTGATTTAAAGGCGCAAATCAAAAGTGCTCCTTCATAGTAAAAAATTGCAGATTCACAATAGGACAGATTCAGACCACTAAATGAGTCACACTGTTGGATGAATGTATGTAGGCTTGAGAGAGAGAAGAAAAAGAATATAGAGAATAAAGTTAATGGTTTTTAAAAAAGGTAAAGTCTTTAAAGAGACAGAGTACAGATAGTTGTAGATTAAAAGAAATAAAGAAAAATAAGCCACGTAAAAATGGAAAATTCACAGAGAGTCTGGATTATGTACATTGTGTTTTCTTTAAAATTTTTGACTGTGAAGGAGCTAAGTACAGAGAGACATTTCATTACATGAGTTGCCAAGCTAAACCAGAATGGATATAAGGGCATTACGATTTCAAAATTTGGGTCTAAGGATATGATGCTTTGGAGCAGGTCTTTTTTGTTTTCACAGAGGACCAGACCCTGTGGATTGCATCTATCCCGATATAGTATGATAGACCACAACCTCCCGAAAAGTTCCTGTGAACACCCTCAAAAAATTACTTCAGTCAACTGCCAACTGAGATAAACCTGGCACACACGTTACACCCAAAATGATCTGAGTAAAAGAGCCCCCATTCAGCAGGAAGCAGTTTGGAGAGAAAAAACTGGGCCCATGTTCCCAAAATATTGTTTATAAATGTTCTTTTACATTTAAAGGGGGAAATGATATAGGTATGAATAATTTGCATTGGTGTGGATTTTAAGGTCAATTTTGTTATATGTATATGTATTTCTGATCCTGATTAAGGTATTGTGATTGTGTAGTTCATTTTTAAAATATAATGTATAATTAGGAAATATAGGTTGTTGATGGATAATCATAAATAATAGTCAAGTTTGTAGTCATGTTACTTAGATTTTCTAGATATATAGAGATATATTTTAGATAGGCATTCTTCATATATCTCAAAGGCTGCAGAATATGACATTTAAAATATTTTAATAACTCAGGGTTTTTCATGACAATGAGACATGTCTGCTCCTGGTGGCACCAATCTACTTCAAAAGGAAGATGGACATTGAAGAGGCTCGTTATGGAGTTTGATAGCCATTTGGGCAAGAAACTGCTCTTGCCTGGACTGATGCATAAACTGGACACAAAGAACCTGCAGAGAGAGGACTGCTGAACTTGCCTAAAGGTGAGATGGTCTTTCGGGGTTCCTGATTCATGAAGGAGTCTGCAAGACATTCTGCAGGACATAACAGATAGTGACTGAACTGACTTTGAATTTTCCTGCTTCATGGAAATGTCTGCTGAACACTATGGGCCTGAAGGCTGAAGATTGATGCCCCAAGGGTACAGAGAATCTTTGGTGACTGGCCAGGCAGCAAGATGTATCTGTGATTTCTAGAGTTTTGTAAGTTGCTTACTTCTTATTTACTTAGGTCTTTGATGGAATTGAAAAATAGATAGTTATAGTTTTCCATTGTTATGATAAAAGATAAGGTAGATATAAATATTGTAACTATAATTCTTGCTTAATTACTGTTTTGTTATATGTAATTTTGCTATGTTAAAGTTAAAGCCTTTCCTTTTTGTTTAAACAGAAAAAGGGGAAATGATGGAGGAAGGTCATTGGTTAAAAAAATAAAGAAACTGCTGGCTGGCCCTCATAGGTTAAAACATAGGTGGGAGGAGTAAACAGAACAGAATGCTGGGAGGAAGAGGAAGTGAGCTCAGAGACGCCATACTCTCCTCTCCTGGGCAGACACACGCGATGAAGCTCTGACCCAGGATGAATGTAGGCTAGAATCTTCCCGGTAAACGCACCTTGATTAGATGATTAGAAATGGGCTAAATTAATATGTGAGAATTAGCCTAGAAGAGAATGGGCCAAGCAGTGTTTCAAAGAATACAGTTTCCGTGTAATTATTTCAGGTAAAGCTAGCTGTGGGGGCGGCTGGGTGCTGGGGACGCAGCCCCGCCGCTCTTACCACAACAGCTGGGACAGATTGAGGGGCCACTGGCAGTGGCACTGGGTTTTATCCCTACTATATATACTGACTTTTGAAGATCCTATTCTCTTTAGATGTATACCATGATTAGCCTCGGTGTAGTAGGGAGGGCCTTGGACCTTCCACAAAGCCAAGTGCCTTACCCTCTCTTATGATCAGAGGGGGTGGGGTGGGAGTGTGTGTGGAGGGAATGGGAGGAGGAGAGGGAGTGGAAATTTGGATTGGTATTTTTAAAAAAATAATCTAATAATTTTTTTTTAAAAAAACCTATACCAGCAGTCAAAGATTAAACATTTTTTTCCTGTAAGATTGGAAACAGTGCAAAGATTTCTATGGTTACAGATCTTATTCCATAGGGTATAAAAGATATAGTGAAATAACCACCCCCACCAAAAATAGAAGAAATGATAGATTTTGAACTTAAAGTAAATGAAACTGTCCCTATTTTCAAATGATGCTATATAGAAAGCTCAATCCACTTAGAAAAATTGGGGAGGGGAGAATCTCTCTAAAAGTTTCATATAGCTCATCAGTTTCATGAACTCACAGGATATAGGCTCTTCACACAGAATTCAATCATATGGTTTTACAATAGCAGACATTTGGAAACCAAAAGCAAAATCACAAGACCACTCTCCAGAGCAGGCCCCATCCCTAAAAGCATTTGGATAGCACAAAGTAGACTGATGTGTTTTAAAAAAGAAAACGTAATGCAAACTTGGTGGGTATAAAATGGTGAGGAGATCTGAAAGGAGCTGGAGTGAATATGATCAAAATATATTATATGCATTTCTCAAGGGATTCGAAATTTAAAATAATTCGAAACAACATATTTTTAATTGGATTAAAAAGTCATATGAAATTGTATATTAAAAAGTGTAAAATGCAAAAAGGGTATAAATTAATTAATAGACACACTACATTTGTGGATAAGATTCACCATGATAAGGATGCTGGGTTTCCACATATTGATCTACAAGTTTAACATTATTTATTTCCTAGAAAGTTTCTTGTTGACATAGACAACCATATTCCATTTTTTTTTTGAGATAAGGTTTTTCTGTGTAGCCCTGGCCGTCCTAGAACTCTATTTGTAGTACAGACTAGCCTCAAACTCATAGAGATCTGCCTACTTTTGCCTCCTGCATGCTGGGATTAAAGGTGTGCTCCACAACCCAGCACACATTAGAAAATTTATAAGAAAAGAGAAATGAATTAAAATGGTTAAAAAAGCTCTTGCAGAGAATTTAAAGACAAAAATATGAGCTGATGACTGACGCTGTAGTTATACTAATCATGACAGTGTGTTACTGGAAAGTGAGTGATCAATAAATAGGTCAATTCAACGTAGTACAAAAATAGAGCAACACAAATACACTCAGTGGGTTTTTGACAAATGTACAAAAGCAATTTGATGGAAGAAAAATATTTTAAATTACTTTATTGTTATATATGTATGAGTTGTTTGCTTGTATGCTTCTATGTGTACTGGTGTACCATCTATAAAGCCCACAGAGGTCACCAGATAGCATTAGACCCCTGTGATAGAGTTACAAATGATTTTAAGTCACTATGTGGGCACTGACTATTAAACCAGGTCCTCTGCAACAGTGGCCAGTACTCCTAACTGACTCAACTCTATCAATGGAAGAAAAATATGTTTAACAAACTGTACTGAGCATGATACACTCAACCTGATCCACTATTTACAAAAGTTCAAGTGAATTTAAATGTTCACAATAAAATATAAAACTATGGTATTATTAGATGCTATCTTTAGAACTTAGTACAAGACAAAGACTTAGTGCTTAAACATGACACCACAAATATCTTTCATTCAAACTTATTAATAATCTGGATTTGATCAACGTTAATGACTTTGTTTAAAAAAAAGCTAAAACGACAACCTTTACATTGAGAAAAAATATTTACAAAACCATTTATATGACAAGTCTCATTTCTTAAATACATTAAAAAGACTGTGAAAATTCACTGGATTCCTTTTTATAAGGAATTATTGATGATACAGGTAGGAATAATTACATGAAAATTTACTAAATCATCACACAATAGATAAAGTCAAATTAAAGCAACAATGACATGTCCCCACCTATTTTTAGAAAACCAAGATAGCACTAGTAATAATATCAAATGCTGTCAGTGATATGAAAAGATTTGACTCTTCATACATTGTAAATGTGATCATTACAGTGGTACACTCTAAAAAAATTTGTCCCAGAATTTTTCTCAAAACTGAGCATGTACTTAAGTGATCCAGCAATCACATTCCTAAGTATTATCTCAGAAAATACATACAATTGCATGAAAACTTCAATTATTGTAATTTATAGCAAAATAGTAGAAAAAACTCAAATGTCCTTTAGTGGGTAGAGTTGAAAATTTGTAGTACATACATACACTATAACACCACACAGCAATACAAAGGAATGAACTCACTATGTATGCAGCCCAATTTAATTTCATGGATACTATGCTTAGTGAAGAATATCTCAAAAATGTCTCACTGGCACAAGTTCATTTATATGACTTCCTTGAAATAATACAAGTGTAAATTCAAGAGGACAGTATAAAGAAGGCTTTTTTAATATACTGGAACCCGTTTTCTATCTGTCTATAGTGGTGGATATACTAAACTAGAAAGGAGAATAAATGTATGTATATAGAAATTCAGATACATGTAGATTAACAAAACTATGAAAATTGGAAAAGCAGGCTATGTTTGAAAACCTACTTTGCTGTTATTTACTTTAATTCAATTTAATTTGTATGTGTGTTACTGGGAGTCAAATCCAGACCTCCACACATGCTAGGAGTGCTTTACCACTGAGCTATGTTCTAAGTCATGGTGTATGTTCTTGTTAAAGCTAAAGTGACTAATGCAGCTTTATGAGATGTCCCATTTAAGGGAAGCTCAAGGATGGTTACATGGACCATTTTGTATTCTTTTTGAAACTGTCTGAAAAGTTCTTATTTCTTACAAAGAAACACTCTTTAACATGTAACTATGAGGAAATGTCACATTCTTGAACAAATATACAAATCTGGGATATTTTCTGGTACTCTACAAAGGCTTTCAGGTACCAGATGCTATGGGATTGATCCCAAGACCATCCATTATGAATACTTCTGGCTTCTGTGCAAAAATAACAAATTATTTTGGCAGAATTAAATAATGATTTAGTATAAAAGTTCCTTATAAGCATTTATCATTTTACCTTTCCAACCTGATCTCCATCTATCCATCCATCCATGTAGTTTGACAGGGTAAATGCGGTGAACTAGTTTCTTTCCTTGAACAGAATAAATGCCATTATAACTCAGAGTCTTCTTATAGCTCTTCTTTTTCAGAAAAGCAGTATCTCCCATTATTCACTACTTAAACTCAGTGTCTCTTGCTTGTTTTGGGACCTGATCCTGGTTACACAAAATTATTTGCTTCCTCTGTATCAAAGAACCTAACACATTTTAATACATAGATGTTTTATTAAAACTGCCCCTGAGATCCGAAGTTACTAGCTGGTGGGGTCTCTATCCTATTTATTCCTAAAGCACAGCACATGGAAATCATGCTCAGTAGATCTTTTTGATGAATTTAGTTTAAAGTAATTAAAATAGAGAACTTTTTTACTTTGCCAGTTGACATACGAGTATTCTATATGAATAAAAAAGATTTGGAGATAATAAAGTAATGAAAACATGGATCATTTCCTTCTATAAAATAATGTTAACAGAAACCAAAATTCTATTAATGGCTTGGATTAGATGATACTTAGCACAGGAACAAGAAAGGAATGAAATCTTTGTAAAGAGAAAAGCAAGAGTTAGTGTTTTCCCACAACCTCTAGGGAACACTTCTGCATTGCTGGTGGGAATGCAAGATAGTACAGCCACTTTGGATGTTAGTGTGGCTATTTCTCAGAAAATTAGGAAACAACCTTCCTCAAGATCCAGTAATACCTCTTTGGGTATATATCCAAAAGGTGCTCAATCATGCCACAAAGACATGTGCTCAAATATTTTCATAGCAGCATTGATTGTCATAGCCAGAACCTGAAAACAACCTAAATGCTCCTTGACTGAAGAATGGATAAGGAAAATGTGCAACATTTGCACAATGGAGTACTACACAGCAGAAAAAAATAACGACATCTTAAATATTGCAGGCAAATGGATGGAGTTAGAAAAAATCATTTTGAGTGAGGTAACCCAGGTCCAGAAAGACAGTTATCACATGTATTCACTCATAGGTGGTTTTTAAAAATAAAGCAAAGAAAACCAGCCCACAAATGTCAATCCCAGAGAACTTAGACAACAATGAGGACACTAAGAGAGACATACATAAATCTAATCTATATAGGAAGTAGAAAAAGACAAGTTCTCCTGAGTAAATTGGGAGCATGGGGACTTAGGGGGAGGGATAAAGGGGAGGAGAGAGACAGGGAGGGGAGCAGAGAAAAATGGACAGCTCAATAAAAATCAATAAAAAAGAGTTAGTGTTATCCAATAAAGGTTCATGATATGTAGGTAGGAGGAACATGAAGCTGTGGAGACACTGTTAAACACCATGTTATTTCACTTAAAAATCTGTTAGTTCAAGCTGGTCATTGTCCAGCTTTGGGTGATAGAAAATGCATACAAGCTTTTCAGATTACACACAAACACATACACAAACATACATGCACATGCACACATGCACACACACATACACACATGGGAAGGAGAAGAGTGAAAAAGAGGATATCTCCTCTCAGACATCAAGGATCAGAATTTTGAAATGAGTCTTAAAGTAGAAGTCCACGGTGTGAGAAATAGTGATGCAAGGGGGATAAATACAGTTAGACAGGAAAACCTGGTGTGCTTTAAGCTCACTATAGGCATTCTAGTTTACTGTAGAGTTAAGGAAGTAGGGTAGTGGTGTAAGGGAAATCAATGAGGCATATACTATAATGAGTTGAATGAGATTTTCTTGATCATTGGAACCAACTTCTTCATTTTCTACATGAACATAATATTACGTATTTTCTTTGCCCATACAGGACTATCTCTTTTATCCTCAGGGGCTATAAGGAACCCTAAGAAGGGCACCTTGATATCATTATCATTAAAATTCTGCTTACTACAGTAGCCAAGGAATGTTCTCTTACTTCCCTATTTCCTGGTTGAGGTAAAGTAATGAAGATGAACTAAACAGGCAACTACCAACACTGTTTCATGTGACCAGTACCTGGGTCAGGGAAAAATGAAAACAACTGTACATAATCCCAGAATATGCTGAACAATCAGACTTACATATTATCACAAAAGGTTTGCTTTCCCCTCATATCTCAACTCTAAAACTACTAATCTGGATGTGTCCAGGGCCATCCCTGAAGTCTCAGCCAGCTGCCTTTTCATGACTCAGCCAGGCTTGACCACAATGATCACATACATACTCTGCCATATGTGGGGGCCAAAAAATGTGATCCTATTTCCACCTTGTCTGAAGGTCAGAGAGTTTTAGGTTGCTCAAAATTGTTAACAACAACTAGGGCTACACACCATGACCTAAAGTGTGTCTACTTGGTTCTTTTGACATTAAGATGGCCCATACAGTTGGATCCACTCCACCCTGACCAATCATCAGGATATTCAAGCATCCTTCTGCTGGTTTCTTCCCCCTGTTGTATTGAGGTATAAAGTGTATGGAAATTTAAATGCAGGCAAATTTCAGTAATGACTGAAACTTTCTCCCAGTACTATCCTATGTTTTCTGTTTTATTAATTTTACTCATGTCCTCGTAATCTTTACTATTTTTCTAGTACCCATGCCTCTACCCTGGTAGGTGGTATTTTTGTCAGAGCTGGTCTCTGACAGTCATCAGTATTGTTCTACTGACATAACAGAAGGTCTTGACATATGCAGATGCAAATTCCATGAATAACAAATTCTCAAGTTACATTTTATATAATAACCAGATATTCTGTTAATTTTTTGGTGGGGGTGGGGGATTAAAACTAGAATTTGGGAATGAATCTGAACACATGAAGCCAGATATCCCTGCCAATGATGTCACAAGCTCAAAAATCCTCTGTTAAGAGCATAGTCAACTCCCCCGCAAAAAACATATAGGACTGGACAGATAGCTCAGCTGTTAGGAGTACTTGCTCTTGCAGCAGACCCAGATTCAATTCCAGCACCCACATGGTGGCTTACAAACATCTGTAAATCCAGTTTCAGGATATCTGACACACTCTTGTCTCATTGGGCACAAGACACAGTGTGGTACATATACATGCATGCAGGCTAAAAACTCATACGCATAAAATAAATATTTAAAAATTCGTGTGACCTATGAGTAAGAGGCCTTGTTATAAAAAACTGTCTTTTCTATCAATTCCACTACTATCTGACTGAGAAGGCACATTTGATGGTGCAATGAAGCAATTTTTTTCTGCCAAAACCTGGTGTTTGCTTATTGGTTTCTATGCATGAAGAGCACTGAGTCTTTGCTCTATAACACTTCCTTAAATTTCATAAAGGGCACATCTTTGCTTCCAGTCTGCTTCTGTGATCTATTTTGGAAAGAACAAGATATTTGCTTTTCATTTTAACCTTGCAGTTGGCATTCAGCTGACCTATTTCACTCTTTATTATCACTGTATTTTACAATTTGAAGGAAGAATAATTTTCACCAAAAACTGAAGCAAATGCTATTTGTTTGTAAACTAGTAAAATGGTTCATCTTTATCCATGGGGACACATTCTAAGAACCCCAGTGGATCTCTGAAAGCACGAATAGTATTGAAACTCTAGGTATACGATGCCTTTTCTTATATGGACATAGGGACATAAACTTTGCTTTGGAAATTAGGCATACTAAGAAACTAGCAACAAAAACTAATAATAAAAAGAATTATTTTTATTTATTTATTTATTTTTCATTTTTAGTTTTGTTTGTTTGTTGAGACAAAGTCTTACTTTGCAGCCATGGCTGGCCTAGAATTTACAAGGATTTTCCAGCTTCTACATCTTGAGTGCTGGGATTAAAAGTATGCACCACCACACATGGCAAAAAGAACTTATTTTAGTAAACTATGTACTGATGTGGGATGTCTTATTTGTTTCAGATTTCACTTGACTATATGTAACTCCAAACACAGAGGGGGAAGTGTGAAGAAAGAGGAACTATACTATTTGATTTTAAATCTTCTAATACATTTTGTGGTCAGATACAAATGACATTTTCCCTCAACATGTTTAAAAATATTTTTGTCAGATCCTGGCTTGGTATATAGTGTCTGAAATGGAGACCTCTGCTGCTGGGCTGTAATCAGGATGCACCTGCAGCACTGCTTTCATTTCTACCACAAATGCAAAATTATGCTATTTCTCACAGCAGGTTTTCTGTATTAGGACTCCCCACCAGCCAAAAAAGGATGAAATTTCAGCAAGCTAGCAAATGAAAGCGTGTATGTCTTATGAGTACAGTGGAGAGAATGTCTTTTATTAATATTTTCTCACTTTAAACATTTTAACTCAGAATAGGAACAAATTAAGGGCGTGAAAACATTGTGTGCATTTTAATTTTGCAACCTTGACATCAAATCATTAAGAAATACAATGCTTCATTAGCATTCAGAAATTTAGTCTCACATCCAAAAGACTAATATATCAGCCAACCTAAGGTTGATATATTTTTTCTTCTTTTGCCCCGAATAGTGTAGGTGATCTCAACATTTTTTTAGACATATTTTGATATCAGTATAAAATCCTTTAACAGATCTCACACTGCCTTTTTTATTTCTCTGTTGTTGTGATAAAACACTGACCAAAAACAACATGGGTAAGAAAGGATTTATTTTATCTTACAGCTTGTAGTCCATTGTGGGGGGAAAATGTCTGGAGACATGGCTCAAGGCAGGGCTTGGAGCAGAGACCATGGACTATGGCTGCTTACTTCTTACACAGCTCAGGACCATTTGCCCATAGGTAGATAGCGCCACTTACAGGGAGATGGGACCCTCCCACATCAATAATTAATGAAGAAAATGTTCAAGACTTGCCCACAGGTCAATATGATGAAGGCAATTCCTCAGTTGAAGCTCTTTTTTTCCTAGATTATTCTAGTTTGTGTCAAGTTGGCAAAAAAGTAACCAGCACACATATAGTAACATATCTCAAATATTAACAATATTAAGTCTGTTTAAAATGACAAAAGAGTGTGTCTCAATGATATAGCACTTACCTATCATAAATAAGACTATGTGATTCTGTCCCAGCAGAACACACACACACACACACACACACACACACATGCATACAAACATACAATCATAACAGTAGTTGCAAAAACTTAAAGATTAAATGAGATAGTAAACTAGAGTACATACACCAACATGGGTAATTTCTACAGTTATTAGAAATAAATTTGATAGCTATGCTCTCCATAGCAAAGTTCCATTCTTTTATTCATCCAAGAAATATTTTTAGATGATCCACAATGTGCCAAAAATTTCACTACATACTAAAACTCACAGGTGACCAAAGCACAGTTCCTGTCTATATGCAGTTTCATCTTAATTGATCAATAAGCTATATAAATGTGTAAGAAAAGTTTTGCTAAATCAGTATCATGCAAGAAAAGCACAGAGTAAAATGAGAGCCTGCAGCAAATGTAGCAGATGAGAACAGTGGTGCACAGATAGAAGGGTTTGACTGAACTTCAGATTATCACTGCATTAATGATGTAGTTTTATAGTTTTAATTGAAAAATGCTTCATTCCAATGATTATATTTCTTTATACAGAATGTTATCTAACATGTTCAATGGGAAGAAACAATGCAGAAACCAGAAAATTACATGAATTATAAATTGAGTTTTAGTTTAAATATTATGAACTGAGGATTAATATGTACCTTCTATTCAACATGCTTCTAATAGTTACAGAATTTATTTGGAGCTTTAAAGTTTAAACTTAAGAGGTATTTGTTGGGACATGCAGCTCTGTGATATCTGCCTTCTGTGCATAGCATCCTGGGTTCAACCCCCAACACAAGAAAGAAAAAAAAGGGAAGAAAGGAAGTAAAGGGAGAAGAAATGGGAAAAAAAATGAAAGCTAGATAGTTTGACGCATAGTCTTCATTTCAAAACTTTATCCTGTTTTACTTTTATTGCCATTTTTGGTGTTAGCAATTGAATCCAGGGCGCCTGCATACCACACAAACTCTACTACTGAGCTATTGGCCCTAGCCCCTATGTTAGCGCTTTTTAAAATTTCAAGGCCAAAAGTCCTCAAACTAAATTCTTCTAGGAAATTTCTTTGACAGATCATGATATTAACCAATGGCATGTATATTAGGAGATGCTGCTCGCATCTACCTACCAAGCCAACAGTTTCCTTTATAAATGGATTGACTTAGAAATGCAAAGGCACAGAAGCTACACAACTGCCTTCTTTCTCATCCAAACAAAACCCAGGAAGTATGAGAGACCATTCATTTCTCCAATACTCCAAATCTTCAATGATCAAACTGAATCCCAGCTTACTTTCTGGAAAAGTCACACTGACCGTATTAGGACAGCATAAGAAACCAGCGACACAATCTGCTCTTCACATTAGTGGACAATTTTAATTGTTTATTTTGACACAGTCTTCTGGAACTGTCAGCAAGAGCTGGGTTTTCAGGTGAAGTGGAGCAGTATTACCCTGGAAGCCTGTGAATTCGGAGGGAACTGGGAACTGTCAAGAAGCTGTTCCACTACTTTGTATGCTTGTACAACGAGGTACCATTAGGAAAAGCCGCATAAAGCTGTTGCAGCTGTGTTATATAAAAAGTGGAGATAATTTAATAGAAAATTTCATCCTTTGCAGAATGCTGATTGCCTATTTCTTTCTGTAAAGACTTCTCATCAGAGGGGCTCCAGCAGCTGTGAGAAGGCATCCTGTCACCCATGTTCCCAGACATCCCATCCTGGCAAACAGAGCTCTCCGTGGGCTATTTGGCATCCCAAACATTCTGATATCGTTTCCTATTTTGTTTCTCATTTTTCATTCTCCACTATATGGAATGTGGAATATTTCCTTTTTGTGAAAGCAGAGCAAAGATTTGCTCCTTGACACTAGCATCTTACCGTAAACAAAACAAGCATCTGCTGAAGACATGATGCTGAGGTTTCTCCCATACCGAGGACGAAGGAGGCAGAAAACCATTACACTTCCATAATCCTATAATGCTGAGAATTTACCCTTAACAGATGGCAGTCATTAGAAGTGACTGCAGGGCATAAGTCTTCAGAGGCTAAAAATTTTCCCATTCAAGAAGAGAAATTTCACAGAGAAGAGGTTTTATTATCATGTTCAATTTATTCTTCTTCTTCAAAGTTCTATTTTCTCATAATCAAAATTAGAAAGGTAATTGTGTCATACATTTCACTCTGGATTTCAGAAATGTAAGCTATGTGTCTTTGTTGAGTTCAACGTTACACCATAGCACTTTTTAAAGACCATATATTCAGCAATTTAGAGTTTATTATCACTAAAATGATAATAATTTATGATGTGGGAGTGTCATATCAATCTGTTGATTTCATTGGTTAAGTAATAAACAAACTGCTTGGCCTCATATCTTAGAACATAGGTGGGTGGAGCAAACAGAACAGAATGCTGGGAGGAAAAGGAAGTGAGGTAAGATGCCTCAGACAGAGACGCTATGCAGCTCTCTCCCAGGCACATGCGATGAAGCTCCGACCCAGGATGGACGTAGGCTAGAATCTTCCCGGTAAGTGCACCTAGGGGTGCTACACACAGATGATTAGAAATGGGCTAAATTAATATGTGAGAATTAGCCTAGAAGAGGCTAGATAGAAATGGGCCAAGCAGTGTTTAAATGAATACAGTTTTTGTGTTGTTATTTCGGGCATAAGCTAGCAGGTGGCCAGGGTGCTGGCGACGCAGACCCGCCGCTCCTATTACTACAAATTTCTACCATTTCTATGTAAAAAAATGCTTCAGTATAAATCTTACACAAGCTGACACAGTCCAAAACACAGGTGTTTCATGCAAAAAGTAGGTGTCCATTTGTCTATGCATGCATTCCTTCCATAAATACCAGTTGACATTTCCTATGTGCTGGATGCTATTGCAAGTGCTAAAGATTCAATTATGACCAAAAAACCCTCCTATTTTAAAAATAAAGCATCCCCATTAAACACACGCTTCCTTAACCCACATGCATGTACACACACACACATTGCTGGAGTTCAGCAAAAGAATGAAATGGTTTGTTATTTCCTTCTGAAACATGCCCTTAAAAGATCAGTTTTCTTAAAACATTTTAAATGTCATATTCTATGGTCTTTGAAAAATCTGAAGAATATCTATCCATTTGAAATATATCTAGGTATATCTAGAAAACCTAACTAACATGACTACAAGCTTGAATATTATAGATGACTATCTATTAACTGTATCTTAACTATACATTACATTTTTAAATGAGCTGCACAAACACAATACCTTAATCAAGAGCAGAAATAAACATATAACAAAATTGACCTTAAATTTGTATCAATAAACCACTGCACATGTCTATAGCATATTTCCCTTTATTTTATATATTTTTTATTGATTTTTGTTGAGCTCCACATTTTTCTCTGCTCCCCTCCCTGCCTCTCCTCTCCCCTTCAACCCTCTCTCCCAAGGTCCCCATGCTCCCAAAATTTACTCAGAAGATCTTGTCTTAATAGAATATGACATTTAAAATGTTTTAAGAACTTAAGACTTTTTATGACAATGCTCCTGGTAGCACTAATCTACTTCAAGAGGATGATGGGCATTGAAAAGGCTCCTTATGGAGTTTGCTAGCCATTTGGACAAGAAAGTGCTCTTGCCTGGACTGCTTGATCTTATGCTGTATTAACTGGACATTCAGACCCACAGAAAAATGACTGCTGAACTTGCCTAAAGGTGAGACCATCTTTTAGGGTTCCTGTTTCATGAAAGAGTATGCCAGACATTCTTCAGGACACAGAAAAAAGTAACTGACAAACTGCCAAAATAGGTGGAGCTGTCTTTGAAATTTCCTGCTTCATGGAAAACTCTGCCACATACTATGAGCCTGTAGGCTGCAAATGTGTGCTCCAATGTTACAGAAAAACTTTGGATGGCTATCCAGGCAGTGAGACACCACTGTCAATTCTAGTTTTGGAAGTTGCTTGCAATGAACTTACTGTTTACTTAGGTGATATTATATCCTTCTGGAGTATTTGATGGAGTTGAAGAAGAGATAATTATATTTATAGTTTTCTTTAGTTATGAGAAAAGATAAAGTAGATATAAATATTGTAGTTGTAATTCTTGCTTGAAACCTGTTCTGCTATGTTAATGTTAAAAACTTTACATTTAGACAGAAAAAGATTAGTTTTCAATATAGTAATATTCAAAGGTCACCAATTGATTCATCCATGGATAAACTTGCAAGTTAGTGGATTACCAAGAAGCAGTTGGCAGTTTAGGAAGTGGGTCTAATTGGAAGCAGTAGATAACAAGGACACTCCCTCGAAGGGTACTCCACCTCATCATAGTGCCGAAACAATAGTTAAGAAACCATAGGCCACAAACTCTAAAACCATGAAGCAAAATAAACATTTTATCTTTTAAGTTGATTATCTGAGGTATTCTGTGACAGTGATGCATAGTTGACCAACAGAAAAAGGTTTGTATTAAATGGTGGGCAGGCTTTACACTGCCTCCAATGATCTGGACTTTGTGGTATCCATGTCTTTGTGTAATCTTCCCTGAAGTGTAGCTGGGACCATAGCTTGCTTCTGTCCAACCCAATAGGACAAAATGATAGAATATAGATGACCTTGTATACTTGCAGCAATCTCTCTCTCTCTCTCTCTCTCTCTCTCTCTCTCTCTCTCTCTCTCTCTCTCTCACACACACACACACACACACACACACACACACACACAGAGAGAGAGAGAGAGAGAGAGAGAGAGAGAGAGAGAGAGAGAGAGAGAATATGTCCAAGATGTCACAAATCCTACGGTCTCAAACAAAAGAGTTGACCACCAATTTCAAAGATCATTCCCTCTTTGAGCCTTTACGAAGATTGCAGTCCTAATGCAGTCCCAACTGATACCTTGATGGTAGCTTTGTGAAAATCTTTAGAGAGATCCCTATTCATTCAGGCCTGGACTCCTGACTCATAGGAAAACATGATAATAAATATGTGATGTTTTGATTTGATTTGCCATAGTGTTGTTATGGGTAGTCCACTAGCAATGACCACTTAGACACAGTTTATAGCTAATTGAAAGTCTTTATTTCAGCCATAAGAAGCAACATCCTCCTAGGTATTCAGAACGTGGGATTTTTTTATGGCAGAAACCACACCCTGGCATCTGGCTTGGCAACTACAGGAGGCAGGGGTCTTTGAAGGGTAAGTAGTTTAAAGCAAGCAGTTTTAACAGAAGCTAAGGCAAGTGGTTAGCTGAAGGGGATTCTGTACAAATGGGGTTTAATAGAAACTAAGGTAGGTCAGTTAGGACATCTTACCTTTGGTTCCTAGAATAGGGTTGGGTAATCTTCTATGAGATTCTCCATTAAGGAGATCAGATTGTAGTTAAACCTGGAATGGCCTCGGCAAGAATACAAGATGGAGGAACTTCTGCACTGTCTTGCCCCGTCACAGGTTCAAGAAGAAAGAGACAGACTATTAGAGGTTAAGGAGTTCATTAGTAATGTTATTTAACCCCATGAACAGAAGACATGGGCAATAGCGTGGCAAAGACTGAAAGTTGAGTTCAGTTCCCAGGACAAGAGAAGGACAGCATGCCAGAGCTCTGAAGGAAATCTGAGCCTCTGTGGCTGAAGTGGAAGCTGCTTCTCACAGTTCTGACTATGGCAAAGGTTCACAGGAGGACCACCCAGGCAGGCTCTCTGAGTCCCAAGCAGTAGGCAGGGAAGGGACAGACAACACGATGTGGTTCCCCTTTGACTTAATTCAGTCCCAGGTGAGAAATCCTGGCACCAAAAATTCTTCTGGCTAACAACTGACAGACAATATCTCAGCAAGGTGCCTGTCAGTGTTTGTGAAAACAGGAGCACTGTTGCAAAGTGGCCAGACTAGAACATTTCACTCTTACACTAAGTCTGTTATTTGTCTGCTATTTGCCAGACAAAATTAACAGAGTTGTCACCCCGCTTTTGAGTCAGACATGCAATTATCATTGTAAAAATAAAATAACTCAGATTTATTTTTTTTGATAATTGGTGGTTGTTTTCTCTTTTGAGAAATGTTTTCAAGACTATTGTATCATTTGGTCACAAAATTGTTGATGCTAATGTCACACAAATCTTACGGACTACATTAATCTGATGGGCTATGCTGTCACTGAATGAATTAATTTATGAACAAATATGTGATAGTCCCATTTCTGCTCCACATCTAATGGTGCCACAACTACGGACCCATTTAAATGACTTGTGCTTTACATATATGGAACAAGGCACTGGGAAATTTTCTGACATCCCCTCTTGATTCTTCACTCTAATTCTCTTAAAGGAAAATTTCCCCTCGATTCCCAAATGAGGAAACTGTGGCAGGTTGAGGCAGGACCACGTTCCTCCCCATTGCATCAAGACTGAGCAGAACATCCCACCATACGGAATAAGTTCCAAAATGCCTAAATCACCAGAGAGAGGTCCTGGTCTCATGGCCAGGAGTCTCTCAAACAGGCCAAGCTACACAACTGTAGCCCATATGCAGGGAGCTTAGATCTGTCCCATAACGGCTTCCTAACTGACGGGCTACAGTCTGAGAGTTTCCACAGCTTAGGTAAATTGTCTCTATGGGTTTTCCCATCATGATCTTAAATCCCTCTATCATCTATTCAACTGGATTTCGGGAGCTCCGCCCAGTGCTTGGCTGTGGATGTCTGCATCTGCTTCCATCAGTTACTGGGTGAAGATTCTATGATGCCCTTTAAGGTAGTCACCAATCTGATTACAGGGAAAGGCCAGTTCAGACACCCTCTCCACTATTGCTAGGAGTCTTAGCTGGGATTCCCGTGCATTTCCCTAGCACCAGGCTTCTCCCTAACCCCCAAATGGTCCCTTCTACCAAGATGTGTCTTTCATTGCTTTCCTTCCCGTGTCTCTCCCCCAACTCTTTTTCCTTCTAATGGCTTTTAAGGATGGTTTCTGATAATAGAAGCCTCAGTGGAGGTCTTCAAAAGCAAGAACCTTTTGATGTGAGTTGTAGCCAAAGGAATTCAGCAAGTGATAGAAGCAGGAAGCAATTTCTAGTCAACAGGAAGGAACTCTGAGCAATTGAGTGTGAATAATGAATGACATATGGAGCATGAAATAGCCAGAGTCAGCAATACAAATTAAATTGTATGTTCGTCTGTTATATGGAAAGCTGTGTGATATAGCAATTACATTATAACAACAAATGATATGTGTACTATTACAATCTTTTTACCTTCTGTGTTTTTGTGTTTTTCTAAATGAGAAAACTGAAGCTCAAAACAGCAAAGTGACTAGTACAAATTTCCATAGTTAATAATTGGCAGAATTGACATTTAATCTTCATTTTTTAAGCTTTAGTTCTTTTTATTTTATGTGTATGGACACACACACACACACACACAGAGAGAGAGAGAGAGAGAGAGAGAGAGAGAGAGAGAGAGAGAGAGAGAGAGAGTCACAGACACAGACAGAAGACATATAAAGGGTGATTGAACTTTGAGAAGACTAATGACTTTCATGAAATCATGAGCTGTGTCTAGTCTGGCCTGTGTCATTCTGGCATGTGGTGTTTCAGCAGAAAGGCATTTTCTCTAGATGGTGATCTCTTAATGGGCAACTTTCTAGCCTCCAGGCTTGTGAGTGAAGGCATTTCTGTTCTTAATAAATTTTCATCTTGGTGGTATTGTATTATAATAGCACCAATGGAATATGACAGCAATTTGTATGTATCATGATGCAGCATATTTTTAAAATGTGAGAAACAGGCTCACTCACATCAGTAGAACTAAGAAGTAAGTGCCAGTCAGTGGTGGCTCAAGACTTTAAGCCCAGGGCTTCAGAGGCAGAAGCTGGTGCAGCTTAGTGTGAGAAGTCTGTCTGGTCCCCAGAGTGAGTTCCAGGACTGCAGGTCTGTTACACCTAGAAACACACTGTCACAGATAAAACAAACAAACAAACAAACAAACAAACAAAAAACAACCAACTAAGAAGTAAAATCTCACAAGCGAATAGGCCTTGGCAATTGTTATAGGAAAGCCTTGCCCTGGAAAGATAAACACCGAACCAGTAAATAGCTTTAGAATTTGTTTCAGAAAATTCCTTGACATCAATTTATCTGAGACAGCAGTCTACCTTCTTGGGGAACCATTTTCCATTCATTTGTTAAACAGTTCACTTAACAATGCCTGCTTCAAAGCCTGCCCCTTCTAGCCCTAGGCCATTTCACTGCAGTTGGAGTGAGGCCTTCACAGGGAAAGCCACACCTTAAAGCAGACCTTTTTTTTCTGTTTTGACCCCTGCCACCAGTCTACCCAGTTTCCTGTTAGTGCTTAGCCTGCTCACTGGACTTCAACCACACTGACACCCTTGAAGTTTCTCAGTTAATCCTGGAAAAGTATATTCACACATCTAGGCATTAAACTTGTTCCTGCACAGTTATTGAGATTTTGTTTAAATGTCTCATTATTATAGTGACTATTCCTAACTGCTGCATGTATATTTAGCCCTCTCAGTCCTACTTATCAGCAATTTGCTTTCCTCCACTGCCCTTTTCATAACTGAACATATTATAAACATCTGTGGGTGCATGATGTGCATTTATCTGTCTTCCACCAGAATGTAACAGTCACTAGAGATGAAAGATTGTTATTATATGCCTGAAAATACCTGAAACGAGATAAGAACCCAATAAATATATGTAGAATAGCAGAGTCAAAGGAATGTTGAGAAAGGTTAGTGTGGGGCGTGACCCTGGAAACGGCAATTTGTGGGCTGGGTTGCCTTGTGTTTGGTTTCAGTATAAACCACACTGTAGAAAGCAGCACCTTCCAAAACTGACCATGTCCCTTCCTTGCTTAAAACCCTGTACAATATTCCTAGTAGTGAGGAAGAAAACTGAGTGTATGGGACAAATCCACTCTGATGTCTGTTTCTGGAAACAAAGCTTTATTGGACCCAGGCAATGCTCATTTACCAATGTACTATAGTTGAGTAAAGTTACAACAGAGAACAAATGCTCCGCAGAGTCTAAAATACTAACAAAAGCTTTCCCTCTGACTCTAGATATTGGCTAAGTAAGTGTTCTTCAGAACTGTCTCATTCCTTGGAAGGCCTAATAGGTATGACAGAAGAACATATTGTAAAGAGACACTTGTATCTCTCAATCTGACTATCAGATTATAGGACAATTTGACCCCAAAGAAATGGGAATTTCCCCAGGAATCTCATGCTGGGAGAAGTAAAGTATGCCAACCACGATGGGGAACTTTATTCTAGGAAGACGGTTTTACACAGTTTTTAAAGCTTGATTGGTTACCTTATAGGATGAGACTGAAGCCTAGACAATGAAGAGTCAATGGAGAGTAGAACCATACCCTGCATATAGACTATTTAGACTTGTACATCCTTGGTTCTATATTGACATTTTAAGCTCACTTCATGACCCTAAAGATTAATTCTGGTGAACTCTTGGGTCTCTTTGTTCTGCTTCTCAAGGTAGTCATGGTGAAGAAATACTCCTTTTCTGCCATCCATTTTTAATTTGGCCTTTCTAATTGGCTTATTGAGCATGAGTAGCTGGATCTGACTTGGGGCACCAGTTGTGAATCCCAAGTTCCATAGCAAAATAGCATTGTAGGATTTGACTGTGTCTAGAGTTATGCATCTGGAGACATGACTTAGTGGTTAAGAGAATTGATTGCTCTTCCCGAGGTTCCAGGTTCATTTCCCAGCACCCACATTGAAGTCAACAACCACCTGTAATTCCATAGGATCTGATGACCTTCTCTGGCTTTCTGGGGGTACTTCTACACTTGCACAGAAGTGTGCTGGGGTCGTAGGGATAGAAAATGAAATAGAAAGGGAGAGATGATGTCACTACATATCTCGGTTGACCTCAAACTCAATGTGCAGCCCAACTTGGCCTTAAATTCATGGTCTTCCTGCTTCAGTCTCCTGAGTGTTGGGGTTTAGGCTATGCTCCATCATTAGAATGAAAGTTAAATTTCAACATGAACTATAGAGAGGCTATTCAAAACACAGTAATTATTTCAAAGTACAAGAACTCGGCTCCAGTGCTAATATTTTGTTGGGCACTGGTATGGAGTCCTTTTCATGAGTTATCAAATTTAATTTTCATGCCATCCTTATATGACAAGCAATGCTTTCCAAGTTTAAGATGTGAAAACTGAGGATCCAGGAATTACTGCTTGTCTTCGTCCAGATCTTGCTCTTGAGACAAAATATCCTTATTAAAATCCAGAGCAGCTGCTGCTCAGGCTAAAATAAATTCTGTAGCCCTCCCATCTCCCTATAGTCATGGACATTGGTGGGTGCTCTGTTTGTGAATCTCTAAATAAGAAACTTCTAGCTGCCTGATTTATCACTTGGGGACGTGAGTTTGTAGGCTCAGATACACTGCCAATTCCCTACTCTCTTCCCTACCACCTGCTGAGGAATCCCAGGTCCTACATGCAGGGTCCTGCCTGTTACAAAGCCTTCTTGCTTCCTCAGAGACCTATGAAAAAGAATAGCTCACTACTTTCTGGTGGTTCTGGTTCTCCTTCAGAACCCCGCTAGGCTACTATCTGACTGTCTGCACACTGCAGACCTTTCTAATATACTTTTTACCTGCAAAGATCAACATAGTAAAAATGGCAATCCCACCAAAAGCAATCTATAGATTCAATGCAATCCCCATCAAAATCCCAACACAATTCTTCACAGCTCTTGAGAGAACAATGATCAACTTAATATGGAAAAACAAAAAATTTGGGATAGCCAAAACAATCCTGTACAATAAAGGAACTTCCAGAGGCATTACCATCCCTGACATCTAACTCTATTACAGAGTTACAGTAGCTTGGTATTGGCATATAAACAGAGATGTTGACCAATGGAATCAAATTGAAGACATGGATATTAATCCACAAACCTATGAACACCTGATTTTTCACAAAGAAACTAAAATTATACAATGGAAAAAGAAAGCATCTTCAACAAATGGTACTGGCATAACTGGATGTCAACATGTAGAAGAATGAAAATAAATCCATATCTATTACCATGCAGAAAACTCAAGTCCAAATGGATTAAAGACCTCAATATAAATCTGACCACACTGAACCTGATAGAAGAGAAAGTGGGAAGTAGCCTTCAGTGCACGTGCACAGGAGACCACTTCCTAAATATAACCCCAGTAGCATAGACACTAAGAGCAACAATAAATAAATGGGACCTCCTGAAACTGAGAAGCTTCTGTAAAGCAAAGAATGCAGTCAATAAGATAAAAAGGCAGCCTACTGAGTGGGAAAAGATCTTCACCAACTGATCTCCAAAATATATAAAGAACTCAAGAAATTAGACTTTAAAATTGTAAATAACCCAATTAAAAAGTGGTGTAATGAACTTGTTATGAATTTGCAGTGAGTCCTCAGCAGCTTGCTTCGGGGTCCCATTGGAGGCAGGTCCACAAACCATGGTGGCTTGTCCCCAGCCATGTGGTAATGGGCTGGCCCCCAGTGAGCCCAGTGAGCAGGGTGAACAGGCCGGGGGTGGAAGGCACATAAAAAGGCGCATCATACAGAATAGAATTGCATATTTATTAGTTGAGTTATAGAAGGGAAGGAAAAATGGGGGAGAAAGAGAGAGAAGAGAGAGGGAGAGAGGGGACAGAGAGAGAAGATGGCTAGGGAGAGAGAGAGGCTGCAGGGTGTGGACGTGGCTTGTCTCTTAAAGGGACAGAATATTACAGAACTAAACAGAATTCTCAACAGAAGAATTTCAAATGGTTAAAAGATTCTTAAGGGCATGTTCTTCTTCCTTAGCTATCAGAGAAATGCAAATCAAAACAACTCTGAGATACCATTTTACACCTGTCAGAATATGAACATCTTGAATTTTGCATGGAAATGATGGAATTAGAAAACACTGTCTTGAGTGAGGTAACCCAGAACCCCAAAAATAAATATAGTATGTACTTACTCATAAGTGAATACTAACCATAAACAGAGGATATTGAGCCTATAGTTCATGATCCTAGAGAAGCTAAGTAATAAGGTGAACCCAAAGAAAAACATATATAGACCCACCTGGGAATTGGAAACAGACAAGATTACCTGACAAAATTGGGAGCATAGGGGCAGGGGGTAGAAGGAAGGGGAGAAGGGAAGTGTTGAAGGCAACTTGAGGGAATGGGATATTCAAAATGGAGGAAGGACAGATATGAGAGCAAGGAAAGAGATATCTTTGATTGAGGGAGCTGTTATGGGGTTAGCAAGAAACCTGGCTCTAGAAAAATTCCCAGGAATCCACAAGGATGACACCAGTTAAGACCCTAAGCAACAGAGAAGAGGGTGCCTGAATTGGCCTTGCCTTGTAGTCAGACTGATGATTAACTTAAATATAATCATAGATCCTTTATCCAGCAACAGATGAAAACAGAGGCAAAGAACCACATTGGAGCACTGGAATGAGCTCCCAAAGTCCAGTTGAATAGTGGAAGGAGTGAGACTATGAGCAAGGGGGTCAAGACCATGAGGAGTTCACCGACTGAGATAGTATGCCTGAGCTAATGGGAGCTCACCAACTCCAACTCGGCTAGGAGTGAATGAGCATGGGATCAAACTAGTCCCTCTGAATGTGGTTGACAGTTGGGGCAGACTGAGGGGCCACTGACAAGTGGTACTGGGATTTGTCTCTACTGCATGTACTGGCTTTTGGGAATTCTATTCTCTTTGGATGTATACTTTGCTCAACCTAGATATAGCAGGGAGGGCCTTGGACTTGCCATAGGGCAGGGTGACTTGTCCTCTCTTAGGATCAGAGTGGGGAGGGATAGGAGGCTATGTGGTGTGTGGAGGGAGTGGGAGGAGGAGAGGGAGTGGGAATTTAGATTGGTATTTTTTAAAATAATAAAATAAAATTTTAAAAAAGAAGAAAAATCATCTCACTGTGTCCCTTTAGCTCCACACCCAAGATTTCTAATCCTAGTTCAGATAACTTTAAAATAATGTAAAATGATTTCATACAGTTCTGATGGCTGAATGCTAGAAGGTGCAGTGTCAGATAAAAACTGCTCCATGCTTGTAAGATGGCACCTTGTGGCTGTGACCTCACATGGCAGAAGGCTAAAGGGCAAAGTTACCTAGATACTTTCTTCCAACCATCTATAAAGGCAGAACTCGTCTGAACAAATCACTTCCTAAAAAGGTATCAGCTTTTAGTTCCTGGAGTTGGAGATTAAGTGTCACAGGAACTTGGCGGAAGAGTGCAAACATTCACATAATGGCCTTGTTCAAGGACACATAGCTAGACTTTGTTACAGCTAGGGTTAAAATCCAAGTCTTTCGCCGACAAGGTCCACATTCTTTCTGGTTGTAGAATACTGGACCCTAAAAAACAAATCAAAAGGCATGCTCCTGACTGTTCCAAGAAGGGAGTCTGGGATGATATGAAGTGCCTCAGTATGGGGTGAGGGTAGAAAATTCAGACTATCATTTAGAATAGAAGGAAAAAATGAGAGGATCCTGTAGAAATCTGCTGGGTTTTCCTAATAACAAGACAAGGAAGCTGGGGCCCTGAGCTTGCATACTCTCTAAGGAAAAACCTTAAATGAAGGTCGGCTGGGACAGGCAGTAACACCATCTAACCACTAGGCCCAGGATGCCCCACCTTTGAAATAACTAGAAGCATAGACTCTTGCTACAGATAGTCAACAAGTACCAATCCACAGCTGAGCTGATGAGTTTTAATCTCTAAAGGCATGGCATTCTGAAGCCTGCATTTTCAGGGCCATTGGAAAGTCATCTCACCAAGCGACTTTTAATCTGAATGTAGGAACACATGGAGACTGAGACCAGTCACATACCTTAAAATTTAATATAAGGGTCCCAAGGAAAGCCTTTGCTGTCCTGTGAAGCCTCTCTCTCTCTCTCTCTCTCTCTCTCTCTCTCTCTCTCTCTCTCTCTCTCTCCCTCTGTGTGTGTGTGTGTGTGTGTGTGTGTGTGTGTGTGTGTGTGTGTGTGTCAGAGAGAAGGAAGAAGGGGGAAGGAGGCACTGTGTGTAAGATAAATGACTATGGCTCATTGTTAAATAAAACATTCTGAACATAGAGGTTCATACCTGCTGAACCAGAGAAGATGACAGTGAGAGTAACCATTAACTGAGGGATTAGTACAGGCCAGAAAGCAGGCATACTGGCTTGACAGGTCTGCCAGGCATGTGCACAGTTATGAAGAAGCATGCTACAATTTCACAGAGCACTTAAAGTAATTTCATAGAGAATTTAAAATGGATATTTGTTGCACTTACATAAGATACTATTGTGAGCTAGAAAAATGGCTCAATAGTTAAGAACACTGGCTGCTCTGGCAGAGGACTTGGGTTCGATTCTCACAACCCACATCAAGTGGCTCAAGCCTGTTTTTAGATTCAGTGCCCTCTTCCGGCACTAGGCACACATGCACACATGGTACACAGATGTAGATGTACACACAGAGAAAACAGTCACATACGCAAAATTAACTTAAATTTTAAAATTAAAAGCATTGCAATTCCATGGATTTGAAAAAAGCTTTAACTGTGAAAATAGGAAAAATATTTTTCTTGCTAAAATATATTGATGTTTGCATATTCAATTGAGAAAAAAGATTTAAACATTTGCATTACCTCAAATTAAACTATGCCATTATCTATTACTTATTACTTTTTGAAAATGATAGGCAATTATATCATTTATGTCTCAAATTGGATAGCATTTACATCAGATATGTGTTTAGGGATTTTTTATTTTTACAAAAGCAAAGACAAAGGAGGAACAAAAGCAAAATTCAAGAAAAATTGATAATTTACCATGAGTCATCTGAAGTACTTCTGCATGAATGAGTATTTTTCAAAAACCTCAGTAATTCTTGCCCCTATTGCTTTTCACAAAGTGACCAAACAAGAAAGACCCCTCAGCATCTTATATTAGACCAACTATTCTTCAGAATTGCAAGTAAAAAAAAGGAGGAAAGAAAGAAAAAAGAACCAACCACAAACACAAGACAGCATCTCATTACTTAGCACAAGCTGTCCTTCAACTTGCTGTAAAGCTTGCTTTAAACTCAAAGTAATCCTCCCACTTCAGCCCCTTAAGTGCTGGAATTGCCTGTGTGAGCTAGCACATCATGCTTAGGAGGTCCTTTCCTAATGAAACCTGGAAAAAGGCAGTACAGAACAATTGTAATCTTCAAGAGCATCATGACTTGGAGTCTGAACTTCTAAAAAGATGGATAGATACAAACCTAAGTAGAAATTTCTCCAGATATTGCAAAGTAATTGATAGTAAGTATATGCCAGGGAATAAGCACTAATTAACACTGACAACCCTAAGACAGTAAGTTCTTTGCTCAAGATCACATAGCTAGTACTTATCAGAATTAGTGTTTGAGTGTTACAATTTCAAAAGAATAAGATGCTCTTCAAAATCTGTGGTACTCAAGAATCCCTTGCTTAATAAAACAAGCTCTGACCCACATATACTTTCCTATCTCTGTTTCCCCAGAACAATTCCCTCAGTTTTGTCCCTAGTTCTGCAACAGAACACCAATTGCAATCTCCCTTCCTCCTTGCCCATAGCTCCTGTGAATCCTACAGACCATCCCTTCCTAAGCCTCCCTTCCCCAACTCAACTTCACCCCCCACCTTCAGCACTAGCTGGCATGCCCTATAAATACACCAGCTGAGGTCACTAAAGCAGGCAATGCACAGCCATAACACTCTCTGAAAATCTAGAGGAAACAGAAACTAAGGAAAAGAATAATCAACCCACAAGGGAAAAAACAGAAATCAGCACTTATGCATACAATCATTCCAAACCCAGATGCCTAGACACCAGCATAAGAACACAATAATGGCCAGGGCAATATGTTACCACTAGAACTCAACTATCTTACCTTAGCAAACCTTGAATATTCCAACATATCTGTAACATAAAAAAAAAGACTTTAAAGTCAACTATATGAAGATGACAGAGGTCTATGAAGAGGAAATGAAAGTTAATCTCTTATAGAAATCCAGAAAAGCACAAGCAACTAAAAAAATGAATAAATCTCTTAAAGGAAACAAAGAAAATTCAAATGGTTGAAGGAAACAAACAAAACTGTTCAAGACATGAAAATAGAAATAGAAGCAATAAATAAAACACAAACTGAGGACATTCTGAAAAAAAAATGTTAGGAATTCAAACAGGAACAACAAGGCAAGCTTCACCAACAGAACACAAAAGGTAGAAGACAGAATCTCAAATGTTAAAGATATGAAAGAAGAAATGGACACAGAGGTCAAAGATAATGTTAAATATGAAAAATTCATGACCCAAAAATATCCAGAAAATCAGGGATATACTATGAAAAGAATAAACCCAAGAATCATAAGAATAGAGGAAGGAGAAGAGTCCAAGTTCAAAAGCCCATAAAATATTTCAACAAAATCATAGATTAAAATTTTCCTTACCTAAAGAAGGAGATGTCAATCAAAGTTACAAGAAGCAAAGAGAACACCAATTAGACTGGAACAAAAAAAAAAGCCCTGGTAAAATATTGATCAAAACACCAAACATACAGAACAAAGAATGAATATTACAAGCTGTAAGAGAAACGGCCAAGTAGCATATAAAGACAGACCTATTAGAATTATAACTGACTTCTCAATGCAGACTCTGAAACCCAGAGGGACCTGGACAGATGTGTTGCAGACTCTAAGAGACCACAGATACCAGTCAAGACTATAATTCCCAGCAAAATTTTCAACCACCATAGACAGAAAAAATAAGATATTCCATGATAGAATTAAATTTAAGCAATATCTATCAACAAACCCAACTTTACAGAAGATGTTAGAAGAAAAAGTCCCACCTAATGTGGGTAACTACACCCATCAACACAGAAAATAAGTAAATAATTTCACACCAGCAAAATCAAAAGCAAGGAAGCACACACATACAAACACACATACACACCTCCACTGAAACCACCACCGCCACCAAAAACAACATAACAAGAATCAACAATCATTGATCATTGTTCTCAGTAGCAATGGTCTCAATACCCCCCCCCCAAAGACACAGGTGAACAGAATGGGTATGAAAACAAGATTCATCTCTCTGCTGCATAAAAGAAATACACTTCACCATTAAGAATTGACATCACCTCAGTGAAAAGGTTGGAAAAAAAGTATTTCAAGCATATGGACCTAAGGAGCAAGCTTGTATAGCCAATTTAATATCTAACTAAATAGATTCCAAACAAATATTAATCAAAAGAGATGATGAAGGCCACTACATACTCACCCAAGGAAACCTCTACAAAGAAAACATTGCAATTCTTAACATCTATGCCCACAAAACAAAGCAGTCTAAGTTTGTAAAAGAAACACTACTGCAGCTTAAATCACATATTGACACTCATATAATGATGGTGGGAGACTTTAAAACCCCACTATTGCCAATGAACATGTCATCTAGGCAACAAATAAATAAAGAAATACTAGACATAACAGATATTATAAGCCAAACGCACCTAAGATATTTTCAGAACATTTTAGCTAACCACAAACAAAAATACACTTTCTCAATACTTTATGGAACATTCTTCAAAAATGACCACATGCTCAGACACAAAGTAAGTCTGAACAGGTATAAGTAAATTGCATTAACTTTCTGCATCCTATTAGACCATGACAGATTAAAGCTGGATATCAATAGTAACAGAAACAACAGTAGGCTTACAAACTCATGGAAACAGAAAAAAAATCTCTACTGAATGAAAATGGGTCAAGAAAAAAAATAAAAAAGAAATAAAAGACTTTCTAGAATTTAATGAAAATGAATACACAACATACACAAACTTATGGGACACAATGAAAACAGTGCTAAGAGGAAAGTACATAGTACTAAGTGGGTACATAAAACCTAGAGAGATCTCATACTAGCTAATTAGGAGCACATCTGAAAGTTCTAGAACAAAAAGAACACCCAAGAGGAGAAATTGACAAGAAATAATCAGAGAGCTAAAATCAATAAAATAAAAACAAGCAGAATTATACAAAAAAATCAATGAAACAAAATTTTGTTTTTTTTGAGAAATTTGGCAAAATCAACAACCCATATCCAAATTAACTAAAAGGCAGAGCGATAATGTCCAAATTAACAAAATCAGAAATAAAAAGGGGCTCATAATAACTGGCATTCATATGAAGGAAATCATAAGGCTATAATTTAAAAACCTGTACTCCTCCAAACTGGAAAATCTAAAAGAAATGGGTAACTTTCCTAATAGGTTCAAAGTGAAATCATTATCAGATGAGCAATTTCAATAGACCTAACCACCCTAGTCAAATACTAGAAGCAATCATTACAAGTCTCCAACCACACAAAAAAAGCAATAAAAGCTCAGAGTCAGACAGTGTTATAGCAGAATTCTATCACACTGTCATTAAAAGAAGAGTTAACACAAATCCTCCTTGAATCATTCCACACAATAGAAAATTAAGGAACAACACCCAGTCCATTTTATGAGACCACAGTTACACTGATGTAAAAAATAACATAATGACTCAACAAAGAAAGAGATTTACAGACCAATTTCCCTTATGAACATAGACACAAAAATACTTGCAAACTGAATCCAAGAACACATTAAAAAGATCATTCACCATGATCGAGTAAGCTTCATCCCAGAGATGCAAGGATGTTTCAATATACTAAAATCAGTAAATATAACTCACCATAAGAACAAACTGACACAAACAGACAAGAAAGAAAATAATCCACATGATCATTTTATTAGATGTATAAAAGGCCTTTGAAAAAATTTAACACTCCTTCGTGATAAAAGTCCTGGAGAGAGTTGTATGTAATAGAGACTATTTACATGAAACCTAGAGCCAACATCAAATTAAGTGGAGAAAAACTCAAAGCAATTCCACTAAAATTAGAAACAAGTCGAGGTTGTTTACTGTCCCCATATCTATTCAATACAGTACTTACAGTTCTAGCTAGAGCAATAATACAACTAAAAGTGATCAAGGGGATACAAATTGGAAAGGAAGAAGTCCAAGTATCTTTATTTGCAGCTGATAGGCTAGTATATATAAGTGACACAAAAATTCCACCAGGGAGTGCCTGCAGCTGATAAACACTTTCAGTGAAGTGACTGGATACAAGATTGATTTTAAAAAAAAAAAATCAGGCGACCTCCTATATAAAATGATCTGAGAAAGAAATCAGGAAAACATCTTTTACAACAGCCTCAAATAAGTTTAAATATAATGGGGTAACTCTAACCAAGCTAGTGAAAGACTTATATAATAAAAACGTCAAGTCTTTAAAGAAAGAAATTGGAGATGATATTAGAAGATAAAAAGATCTCCCATGCTCATGTATTGGTAGGGCTAGATAATATAGTACAAATGGCCATCTTACCAAAAGCAATCTACAGGTTCAACAAAATCCCCATCAAAAGTCTAATGTGATTCTTCATAGATCTTGAAAGGATAATTCTCAACTTCATATGGAAAATAGATAAAAACTGGATACCTAAAATGATCTTGAATAATAAAAAACTTCTGGAGGTATCACCATCCCTCATTTCAAGTCATACTACAGAGATAAAGTAGGAAAAACACATGAAATTGCTTTAAAATCAGATCTGGTGACCAATGGAATTGAATTGAATACTCACACTTACACCCAAACACATATGGACACTTGATTTTTTTTATAAAGAAGCCAGAAATACCTGCTGGAAAAAGGATAGCATCTTCAACAAATGGTGTTGGCCAAAATGGATGTCTGCATGTATAAGAATGTAAAGCTCCATATTAATCACCTTCCACAAAACTCAAGTCGAAGTGAATCAAAGAACTCATCATGAAACCAGATATACTAAACCTGATAGAAGAGAAAGTAGAGAATAGCCTTGACACATGAGACAACTTTTTGAGCAGAACACTGATAGCCCAGGGACTAAGATCAACAATTAATAAATGGAACCTCATCAAACTGAGAATCTCCTATAAGGCAAAGGATATCATCAATGGGACAAAGTGACAGCCTATGTAACAGAAAAAGATTTTTTTTACCACCTCCTTATCTGATAGAGGACAAGAAACTAGGTATCAAAAAACCAAATGATTCAATTTAAAAAATGGGGTACACGCCTAAACAGAATTCTCCACAGAGGAATTTCAAATGACAGAGAAGCACTTAAATAAATGGTAAATATCCTTAAGCCATGTGTGAAATACAAATGAAAACTACTTTGAGATTCTATTTTATACCTGTCAGAATGGCTAAGATGAATTCACAAGTGCCGTTCATGCTGGAGAGGATGTGGAGCAAAGGGAACACTCCTTTATTGCTGGTGGGAGTATAGACTTGTAGAGTCACTGTGAAAATCCAAAAATTGAGTGTCTCCTCAAAAAATTGGGAATCAATCTACCTCAAGACCCAACTATATTACTCTTGGGCATATACCCAAAGAACACTTGCTCAATCATGTTCACTGTAGTTTTATTCATAATTTCCTGAAATTGGAAACAACCAAGACATCCCTCAATCAAAGAATAGCTAAAGAAAATGTGGTACATTTAAACAATGGAGCATTATTCAGTGAAAGGAAAAGTATTAATCTTAGGACTGCCAGACCAATTCTAAGAACAAGTTCTCATACAAGGAGATTTATTTTCCCCAGAGGACAGGGGTTAGGGACAAAGACAGCAGATAAAGGAAGAGGGAGAAGGGAAAGGAAATCAGAGAAAGGGACCAGGGGTATTTTTAAAAATGAATTAAAAATTAATTATCTATAATAAAGAAATGAAATCATTGCATGTATAACTAGTCCATATGAAGCAATTATGATGGGGCCCTAATCCAATAGGCTTAGGGCTTTATAAAAAGTAAAAATTTAGAAACTCAGAGTTAAGACACCCAGGGTTCACTTTTAGATTCTGTAAGCAGAGTGGACACATCTACAGGTGAAGTAATATCTAGGATTGCCAGAAACACCAGAGAAAGAAGGATGTCAAAGACCTCAGTTAGAATGGGGGTTTGATTTTGGATTTCTGGCTGCCAGAACTAAGAGAGGATGAATTTTTACTGTTTTAAGACACCTAGTTGTGGGTACTTTGTTATAATAATCCTTGGAAATAAACATTTTAAACAACAAGAATAACCTTCACAAGTTTTTACATTTCTTTTAAGAAATAACTACAGACTGACAATGGGCTTTATTAGTTTCTGTTACAAATAGTAGAGTATGGACTCTGACTGGATCATCTCATTTCTACAATTCCATCTAACAGGTAGAGTGGCATACAAATATTCATGTTCTGTTAAGAAGAAGTCATTGCCACAAAAAGAATGAGCTGTCAATTGCCAGCTGCTGGAAGAACAAGGGTCAATTTGCTTAGAAGATCTGGCCCCTGGTAGGTCCACCATGCTCCATTGGTTGGCCCTGCACCTAAGTGCATATGGGCAACATATATTGTATTTGATGGGTTAACAGAAACAATGAGGTTATAAAGTATATGGGTAGGAAAGGGAGGAGATCTTGGGGAATTTGGAGAAAGGAGGGTGAATAGGATCAAAATACATTGTACAAAAAGAAGAATTATTATAAATAGTTTTTAAAGGAAAGTAATTGTTTATCTCATGGCCTGAAAAGATACCCCAAAAGTGTCTACTACAAAAGTATTCCTCAGAATGGAATTTTCTGAAAAATTTTCTGAGAAAATTATATGTTCCTAATGCCAAACTATCATATATCCAACAAAAACAGGTGAAGGTTATAATATTTTTTCAAATTCGAAAATGTTCCAAACTTTTAGAAGTTTCTAAAACACAAATTCTAAAAAATCCTTCGTGTTGATTAAATTTTTCAGTTTGCTTTCCTGATTTGGACTCTCAATGACTATAATGCAGAGTATAGAATAACATTAACTCTAAATGAACAAATCTTGCAATACACTCAAATATGAAGTCAATTTATGTCAAATGCTGTTGCATGGAGATTGAAATTTAATCAGCAGAAGTCTTAACAGTATATCTATGGGCCTTCCGTATTCTTAGTAGCCAGCACAAAGCTTATTTGCTAGACAGCTATCTGCCCCGCCCCCAACATGATGTTCCCTGTGAGCTCCGTGGAAACCAATTCTGGGTGGACATAAGAGATAAGACAACAGTGAACCTGGGACCCAGGACCCCCACTCCTAAAAACCTCTTCATTGGAGAAAGGCTAGCCCCTCCCCCCCAGGTGCCTTAGGTATTCCTAGCACCAAGTAGGGAGCTTGTCTGATAGACAGTCATATACGCTGCCCCCAATGTGTCCTTCCCTATGAGCTCCCTGGAGACCAATTCTTGTAGACATAAGAGTTGAAGAAAGAGATGGGAAGGCACCAATGCAAGAACTCCTCCAACATCCTAAAAAGCAACATGGTACCACCAGAACCCAGAGGACACATAACAGGAAGACTTGATAATTCTAACCCAGAAGATATAAAAAACCACATCTTTAAACATTATTTAATGAAAATGATGGAGACCTTTAAAGTGGAAGTGAAAATCTCCCTTAAAGAAGTGGAGGAAAGACAAACAAAAATTGAAAGAAATTAGTAAATCTCTCAAAGAAACTCAAGAAAAACAAGAAAAAAACAATCAAACAGGTGAAGGAAACAGTTCAAGACTTGAAGACTGAAACAGAAGTAATAAAGGAAACACAAATCAAGGGAACTCTGGAAATGGAAAATCTGGGTAAACAAACAGGAACTACAGAGACAAGTATGACCAACAGAATACAAGAGATAGAAGAAGGAATCTCAGGTGCTGAAGATTCTATTGAAGAAATAAACTCATTGAAAACACTAAATCCAAAAAATTCTTAACACAAAAACATCCATGAAATCTGGGACACCATGAAAAGACCAAACCTAAGAATAATAGGGTAGAAGAAGGAGAAGTGAAGGCATAAGTCACAAACAATGCCACACCAGTTTGAAATTATGATTAATAGGGTGGTATTTATTTAAAGGGGAAAAAACTTAAAGATCACTGTCCCAGGCAACAGCCCTCTACGCAACCAGGAAGGGAGTCAAGTCGCCGGTGGAGCAGGAAGTGAAGAGAGAGAGGAGAGGGAAGTGGCCACTTTTTTAAAGGGAGAGAGACCATGCCCCAATGGGCTGGTATCTCAGCAGCTATAGGCTGGAGGAGCGGGAGGACCTCCCGCAACACCTCCCCCTTTTGTTTAAATAAGAGAGTTCTAAACCTACTATGAAATTATATACAATAAGTACAAATATCCTATTCTAACTAGCTTAGGTCTTGTATAATAAATAACTTGGCCAAGTCATGAGAGAAAGTAACTACATTTATATAGTCTTCAACCCCATCGAAGATCTGAGAAGGGAAATAATGTTACCTGGGTAATTAGGAAGTTCAGTAAAACAACTTCCAAAACATGCAACAAATCACAGAGACATCTAGCTACCTGGGCAATCACCCAAAGTCACGTTAGCAGCATTGAAGTGACCAACTTTGGCTAAGGCCTAACATAACTGACATACCATTTTCAAAGGCAAGCAACTTTTCAAAACTATCTTACCCTGTCTTGGCAGGATATGACAGTCTTGTTTTATCCATTAATGCATGCTCTGTATCTCTGTCAGTGGTTGAGGTATGGGCATTTCTTTGCCCAAAGGCCAGTTCTGCCAAAAAGAAATGCTCCAGGTGGAGTGTCTTTGGTGCTCAACATTCTCTCGGGAATAGAGTGGTGTTGCCAGGAGCAATTGTGTCTCACTACCACAAAACTCTGAGTTACATTAAAGGCCATTTTCTACAGCTCTTTGAAGAAGTTGAAGATTATCTATCTATACTGAGTATAATCTCTATATATCTAAAGAACCTGATTAGTCTAATTATAAATGACAAACTTAGATGACTATATAATTCTCAATATCTATCTAACTTAAAGACTAAGAAAATAAACGACTGTGAAACAAATGAGTACAATGACCTCCAAATATAAAAAATGTACAAATATACATTGCAGTAGGTAAATATATATCAATACACAAATATTATATAAGTATCTTAATCAGAGGTAGAAATGTACACTGCAATATGGTAAATATATACTATATATATATATATATATCAATACAATATATGTCAATACATAAGAATGTTTTAAACAGAGGTAGAAACATGCATGCATACAATAGTCAATATAATTTAACTTTGTATCAATATACAAGAATCTATACCAATATATTTGTCTAAAAACAGTAACTCACAATTGCAAATCTATTATCCCATCATCCCTCTTTTTTTTGTCAAAATGTTCCCTGAGCTTATAAAAATCCTTCCCCAACCCTCAATCATATACTGATTATAATCAACCCCTAAATGATGTCCCTAAACCCAAGGGCAAACTTTACTTGGAGAGGGGACATCGTCCTCTAGAATTACTTCCAGCTGTCATGGGGGCGACGTTCTTTCTGGGGGATCCTGTGAAAGTAAAATGAGGGTTAAATTTCAAGATCAATGTCTTTTAAAATTGCAAATAGTCTCTGAGTATTTTGTGCAGGTCTGGCCAAAATGTTGTATAAGATGTGCACCATTTCAGCTAACCAAGTTGGAACTGTCTTTTGCAGCTGGTACCCAAAGCAGGTCTTGTAGTAGCACTATCAGTATCATGACATCATATGAACCAGGTGGAGTTGTTGTTATGGGGCCCCATCTTCTTCCTGGAAACTTCAAATGCCACTTCAGGAAAAACTCATTGTTCATTGTGAAAAACTTAAACATTAATCATATATATATATATATATATATATATATATATATATATATATATTCACTGAAAGGCATGATAGATATATTCAATGAAAAGGATGATAAATATGAAGAAAAGTAAAGATGTTTTCTAAACTCATATTTCTTTCTATCCCATATCATGGCTCTTGACATGAGACAGAAACTCCAGAAACTGTGGGTTTTTCTCTTACTAACAGGCTTGGAATTGGAGCGGGACTGAGCCAGAGTCCAACTTCAAAACCAGCTTTATAAATTTAGAAATATGGTTTAATATTACTTGCACAACCCATTCAGTTTTCTTGATATTTCCTATTGGGCAGTTATTTTTCCATCTGTCAGTATCCAAACATCCAGGGTCCCTTGAATTTTTCAAAGATGAGTGTTTTCCTGTGGAGATAAGAACAGAACCCTGCCCCCATTCTATATGTTTTTCTTACCACCTGTATGAATATCATCATTGTGGATGAGTTGTCATTTCTCATTTCCAAGAGGTTTCTCCTCTTCAAATCGAAACTTTATTAATTTTGATGGTATCCACAGTTTTTCTTCTCCTGTGGAAACAAGAGCAAAACCCCATCCCCAATGTAGCACATCTCCTGGCTTCCATTGAGAGGTCAGCACATCTTTGAAATAAATCGGTTGATTTAGTTCAGCAGACTTTTCCATTATCCAATGTCTTTCTGCTGCTGTTGTTCCTTTCTCATTAGCGTTAAGAAAATTCAAGGTTAATAAAGCATTATGTAATCTATTTCTGGGGGTATTTTCGGTCCCTTTCTGTTTGTTCATCATATCCTTTATAGTACGATTTGATCTTTCTATAACTGCCTGACCTGTAGGATTATTTGGTATACCTGTAATGTGTTTTATATTATAATAATCAAAAAAGTGTTTCATTTTCTTAGATACATATGCTGGACCATTATCTGTCTTTATTTGTGCAGGTATACCCATGATGGCCATAACTTCCAATAAATGTGTGAATACTGAATCAGCCTTTTCTGAGCTCAGGGCAGTAGCCCATTGAAAACCTGAATACGTGTCTATGGTATGGTGTACATATTTTAATTTACCAAATTCCATAAAGTGGAACACATCCATCTGCCAGATTTCATTTCTCTTAGTATCCTTTGGGTTACTCCCTGCAGGCAACGGTGTTTGATTATAGATAGAACAAGTAGGACATCTCTTTATAATGTCCTTAGCTTGTTGCCAAGTAATGGAAAATTCTTTCTTTAGGCCTTTACTATTGACATGATGCTTCTTATGAAATTCTGAGGCCTGCAACATACTTCCAATCAATAATTGATCAATCTCAGCATTGCCTTGGGCTAGAGGACCAGGCAGACCTGTATGGGACTGGATGTGTGTTATGTAAATCGGACAAAGCCTGTTCCTGATTATGTCTTGTACCTGGATAAACAATGAAGTCAACTCTGTGTCATCTGGTATAAATTCAACGGTTTCAATATGCAAGATAACTCTTTCTATGTATTGTGAATCTGTAACTATATTAAGAGGTTCTTTAAAATCACTTAGCACCATAAGAATGGCATATAATTCTGCCTTCTGGACAGAATTATAAGGGCTTTGTTCCACCTTACTCAATTCATCTGACTTGTAACCTGATTTCCCTGATTTATTTGCATCAGTATAGAATGTATGGGCTGCAGTTATTGGAGCATCACGTACAATTCTAGGAAGAATCCAAGAAGTTCTTTTTATGAGGTTAAGTCTACCACTTTTGGGATAGTTGCTATTAATTTCTCCCTAAAAATTAGCACAGCTCTTTGCCATGGTTCATTGTCTTCCCATAACTTTTTTATTTCTTCAGTAGTAAAAGGCACTATAATTTCTGCTGGGTCTATACCTGCTAGTTGACGAAGTCTCAGCTTACCTTTTATAATTAATTCAGAGACTTCTTTCACATAAGTTTTTAATTTTTTACTTGGTTTATTAGGTATAAATATCCACTCTAAAATAATATCTTCCATCTGCATTAGAATCCCTGTAGGAGAAATTCTGGAAGGCAATATGACTAGGATGCAGCTAAGATTTGGGTTCACCCTATCCACATGTGCCTCCTGTAATTTTTCCTCAATCATTGTCAGTTCCTTTTCTGCTTCAGCTGTCAGTTTTCTTGGACTATTCAAATATTTATCACCATCTAAGGTTTTGTTTAAATGAACTATTAGATCAGGTGTTATCCCAACAGCTGGTCATAGACTGGAAATGTCTCCTAACAATCTTTGGAAGTCATTAAGAGTCTTTAACCGGTCTCTCCTGATTTGTGCCTTTTGCGTTTTAATTTTCTTTAACCCTATTCTGTAACCTAGGTAATTAATAGAATTTCCTCTTTGAATTTTTTCAGGGGCAATTTGTAATCCCCACCTAGGCAAGACTTTCTTTACTTCTTCAAACATCCATTCTAAAGTATCTTTATTTGAATCAGATAACAAGATGTCATCCATGTAATGATAAATTATGGACTTGGGGAATTGTTTACGAATTATTTCCAATGGCTTACTTACAAAATATTGGCACAATGTAGGACTATTGAGAATACCCTGTGGGAGGATAGTCCATTGATATCTCCTATTAGGCTGAGAATTATTATAAGTAGGCACTGTGAAGGCAAATTTTTCTCTATCCTTTTCTTGTAACCATATAGTGAAAAAACAATCTTTCAAATCAATAACTGTAAGAGGCCATCCTTTTGGTAACAGAGAAGGCAAAGGAATTCCAGATTGTAGTGGGCCCATAGGTTGAATTACTTTTTTGACAGCTCTTAGATCTGTCACCATTCTCCATTTACCAGATTTCTTTTTTTACAACAAACACAGGAGAATTCCAAGGGCTGGTTGATTCTTCAATATGGTGAGCATCTAGTTGCTCTTGCACCAGCTGTTCCAATGCCTGTAGTTTATCTTCAGCTAGAGGCCACTGTTTGGTCCATATTGGCTTCTCAGTTAGCCATTTTAAAGGTAGGGCTGTTGGTACCTCTAAACGTTTGGTATTTGCTATATGTTCTTGTACAGCCTGAATGGCTGGTGACCTTTTTCCATAATACCTCATCATATCCTTCCCAGAATTATGAGTTCCTGGAACTACAGGTATGTTAATCTGGGTATTCCATTGATGTATCAGGTCACGGCCCCATAAATTTATGGCAATATTGGCTATATATGGCCTTAGTCTTCCTATTTGCCCTTCGGGCCCTATGCATTCAACCCATCTTGTTCTTTGTTTTACACGAGATAGGGTTCCAATTCCCAGGAACTGAACATCTACCTCTTGAAGAGGCCAATTTGGATGCCAAGATTCTGGGGTAATGATACTTACATCCGCACCTGTGTCTAATAAGCCTTCAATAAAAGTGCCATTTATACAGACTCTTAGCTTTGGTCTTTGATCATTAATAGAAGTCTGCCAAAATATACGTTTACTCTGTCCTACTGGGTTTTTTGACTCATCCTCCACACATAATTCATCATTTAGACAAGTATTACTTTTTACAGCAGAAATTGGAGCTTTTAATTTTCTTGGTGAGGCACGTTCTTCACTGTGACTGGGAATGACTGGGCCACTGTTGGCTTGGGGGCCTGCAAGAGGCCCCCCAAGGAGTTTCCTGATGATATCGGATTGCCCCGTCTGTCTGTTGTTGACCTACATTCGTTGGACCAATGCCGGCCTTTACTGCATCTCCTACATATACGTGAAGGCCGAGGTCTCCTATTTTTGTCATTCCCAGAAGAGATATTATTCCTAGAAATTCTTTGCCTACAATCCCTTTGCAAATGTCCTAATTTACCACAATTAAAACACCTGGCAGTTTGATGTCTCCTCTTTGCTTTGGAAATCGCTTCTCCTACCCAAGATTCATCATTATAGCTAAACGTCTCAACATGCATTGTATGCTGAATCCATTCATCCATAGGTGCTGATCTAGACTTTAAAGACCCGATTATCTTTTTGCATTCTATGTTTGCATTCTCAAAAGCTAGAGATTCAAGAAGTATTCATCTAGCTTCTGGGTCTGTTACCCCTATGTCCAGAGCCTTAATTAATCTTTGCGAAAAGTCAATAAATTGTTCTCTCTGTCCCTGCCTAATTCTGGTATATGATTCAACCTTTTTTGCTGGATCTTGTATCCTATTCCAAGCATTTAAAGCTGCTTGGTGACATACACAGTACTTCATCATCATAAAGAGCTTGGACCTGTGGATCAGCATATTCTCCTGCACCAAGAATTTGATCTTGGGAAACCTCAACACCTTTTGCTCTTCCTTGCTGATCCATATGTTTGGATTCTTCTCTGAAATAAATTCCAAACATCAAGGAAGGTCCATTATCTAAAACTGCAGACACTAACTGACGGAAATCATGGGGGGTAGCTCTAGCATTAGAAGCCCAAGTCCTTATCATTTCCTTTACATATGCATTGTGCAAGCCAAAATTAACAACAGCTTGCTTAATTTCTTTCAGATCATTCATTGCTATTGGCGTCCGTCTAGCTTCTCTGACTCCCTTTGTGCCTTTAGAAGTTGACGCTTTGTCAGAATTAAGTATAGGGTATGTTGCTAGAACCCTGGGTAAGCCAGTTCTAATAGCTGGTGGAGGCATTGTATCCTGTCCTTGTGCCTCCTTACTCTGTTCACCAGCTGCAATAATTTCTCCAATCTTTTCAAATCTTTTTTTCATTGTCTCTCTTAAATCCTGAATCTCCTGACCTGTATATATTTCCAGTGATTTCACTGAGGCATCAATTTTTTTGGTCCCCATTCTGCACCTGTGATTCCAAAGCTTTAATTTTTTCCTTCAAAGATAACATGTCCTCCTTAAACTTTTCTTGTATATCATGTAGAATCCCATCTTGGAGGTACATTCTGTCTGTTACCTTATCAAAACTTTATGATAAAGTCAGAACATCAAATTCAACAGCCTGAACCCTTTCAGGTAACTTTCTAATACCCTTGGATATGGAGTCAGTTTTGTCTGTCATAGTATCTGCTTTTTCAGATAACCTCTGATTTTCAATAATTTTAATCCTGTCAATTAGTTGTTCATTATTCATAAAGATTCTATCGTTCTTAGGAGTGCCATATTCTTCCTTAATGATAGAATATGGAAGAGAAAACTGAAACCTAGTAACAAGGAAATTAAGGTATCCCCATAATCATATAAACCTTGTATGACATAATCCATTGTATTAGTAAATATAAATTTACTAATCCATTGGATTAGTGAAAACAAAGCAGTAAAATTTGCGTTAGAAACGAAAACTGCCATATTACCTATTATCCAGCAGGTGGCGCTGTTGCCAAGTCGCGATGAAAATGGGGTCCTGTTTCAGTGCCTTAGTAGATGTTAAAAACTGGAAAATGCAAGTTTCTCAACAAAGTAAATGTAATTAAACCAATTCCAGAGACGGAACCAGAAACCCAGAATCCAGGGGTAGAGAAGAGCAACCTGGAAGCTGCTTATGCCTTCATGTGACAGAGTCACCCTGAGGGGTTGCAGCTTTCAGCAACCATGTTCTCTGGTCCATGCCACTTAAGAGCTGTGCTTGCAAGGGAGATTTAAAAACGACTCAGAAAAGAGCAAACCACGCGGACAGAGACTACGCGGGCCTGTGGAGTTTAAATCCACATGGGGAGGCCAAGGTGGCCGCTGCAAGGCACAGGCGGTGGCTGAGGAAGGGAGGGCTCCCGCCAAGCCGAACTCGCGGCTGGCAGCTGAGCAGGGAAAGGAGAGGTTCTCAAACCAAACGTTGGGCACCAACTGAAGGCGTAAGTCACAAACAATGCCACACCAGTTTGGAATTATGATTAATAGGGTGGTATTTATTTAAAGGGGAAAAAACTTACAGATCACTGTCCCAGGCAACAGCCCTCTATGCAACCAGGAAGGGAGTCTAGTCACCGGCAGAGGAGGAAGTGAAGAGAGAGAGGAGAGGGAAGTGGCCACTTTTTTAGAGGGAGAGAGACCATGCCCCAATGGGCTGGTATCTCAGCAGCTATAGGCTGGAGGAGCGGGAGGACTTCCCGCAACAGAGAATTCCAGCTCAAAGGAACAGAAAATATATCCAACAAAATTATAGAAGAAAACTTTCCCAACCTAAAGAAGGATATACCTATGAAGGTACAAGAAGCTTACAGAACACCAAATAGACTGGATCAAAAAAAAAAAAAAACAATCCCCTCACTATATAATAACCAAAACACAAAACATGCAAAACAAAGAAAGAATATTAAGATTTGTAAAAGAAAAAGGTCAAGTAACATATAAAAGAAAACCTATCAGAATTACACCTGGGGGGTTTTAGAGATGGCTCAGAGGTTAAGACCACTGACTGCTCTTCCAGAAGTCCTGAGTTCAATTCCCAGCAACCACATGAGATCTATAATGAGATCTGATGCCCTCTTCTGGCATGCAAGCATACATGGAATGAATTTTGTATACATAATACATAAATAAATCTTAAAAAAAAAAGAATTACACCTGACTTCTCAATGGAAACCACAAAAGCTGGAAGGTCCTGGATATATGTGCTGCAGACACTAAGAGACCATGGGTGCAAGCCCAGACTACTGTACCCAGCAAAGCTTTCACTAACCATTGATGGAGAAAAGATATTCAATGACAAAAACAGATTTAAACAATACTTATCCACAAACCTGTCCTTACAGAAAGTACTAGAAGGAAAACCACAACCCAAGGAGGCAAACTACACCAACAATAACACAGGCATCTGATAACACCCCAAAAGCATAACCCAAAGAAGGGAAACACACAAACATCACTACCAAAAGACAACCAGAGCTAACAACCACTAGTCATTAATATTAATGATATCAATTCATCTATAAAAAGACAGATACTACCTCAAAGTAAAGAATTGGGAAAAGGTTTTCCAATCAAACAGACATAAAAAACAAGCAGGTATGGCTATTCTAATATCTAAAAAATTGATTTCAAACTAAAATCAATCAGAAAAGATGGAGAAGGATATTTTATAGTCATAACAGGAACAATTCATCAAGGTGAAATCTCAATCCTGAATATCTATGCCCCTAATTCAAGAGCACCCACATATATAAAAGAAACGACTGAAACTTGAGTTGCACATCAAACCCCACACAATAATAGTAGGGATTTCAACACTTCTCTCTTAACAATGAACAAGTCAAACATACAGAAACTTAAGAGAGAAATAAGAGAACTAACAGATGTAATGAATCAAATGGGCTTAACAGACATCTATAGAACATTCAACCCAAACAAAAAAAGAATATACCTTCTTCTCTTCACCTCATGGAACCTTCTCTAAAATTAATCTCATTCTCGGTAACAAAGCAAACACACACCGATAAAAAAATATTGCAGTAATCCACTGTGTCTTATCAGATCACCATGAAGTAAAGTCAGAATTCAACAACAATACTACTCCCAGAAAGCCTACAAAGTCATAAAAACTGAACAGTCAACTACTGAACCACTCCTGGGCCAAGGAAGAAATAAAGAAAGAAATTAATCTTCCTTGAATTCAATGAAAATGAATACACAATATATCCAAAACTATGGGACACTATGAAATCAGTGCTAAAAGGAAAGTTTATAGAACTAAGTGCCCACATAAGGAAAATGGAGAAAGCTCACATCAAGCATGCCTGAAGAGCAATCAGGGTTCCCTGCCCTGTGGGAAGTCCAAGGACCACACACTTCCATCCAGTTCTAGTAAGGTGAGCATCCAAACTGCCTAGGCTCCCACAAAAAGAAGCAGACTCACCCAAAAGGAGAAAGACAGGAAATAATCAAGTCAGGGGCTGAAATCAACAAAATAGAAACACAGAAAACCACACCAAGAATCAATGAAGCAAAGAATTAGTTTTTTTGAGAAAATCAACAAGATTGACAAACTCTTATCCAAACTAATCAAAAGGGAGAGAGAGAGAACATCTAAATTAACAAAATCAGAAATGAAAAGGGGGACATAACAACGGACACTGAGGAAATTCAGAGAATCATTAGGTCCTAGTATAAAAAACTGTACTCCATACAACTGGAAAATGTAAAACAAATGGACAATTTTTTAGGTAGATAACACCTACCAATATTAAATCAAGACCAGATGAGCCATTTAAATAGACATATAAGTTGCAAGGAGATAAAAGCTGAAATCAAAGACCTCCACCCCCCCCAAAAAAAAAAACAGCAGAGGGCCAGATGGTTTCAGTGCTGAATTCTAACAAAACTTTCAATAAGAGCTAATATCTATACTCCTCAAAGGGTTCCACATAGTAGAAACAGAAGGCTCTTATTTATTAAAGATTTCTGTCTCTTCCCCACCACTGCCTCCCATTTCCCTCCCCCTCCCCCAGTAAAGTCCCCCTCCCTCGTCAGCCCAAAGAGCAATCAGGGTTCCCTGCCCTGTGGGAAGTCCAAGGACCACCCACCTCCATCCAGGTCTAGTAAGGTGAGCATCCAAACTGCCTAGGCGCCCAAAAAGCCAGTACGTGCAGTAGGATCAGAAACCCATTGCCATTGTTCTTGAGTTCTCAGTAGTCCTCATTGTCTGCTATGTTCAGGGAGTCTGGTTTTATCCCAGGCTTTTTCAGCCCCAGGCCAGCTGGCCTTGGTGAGTTCCCAATAGAACATCCCCATTGTCTCAGTGTGTGGGTGCACCCCTCGAGGTCCTGAGTTTCTTGCTCGTGCTCTCTCTCCTTCTGCTCCTGATTTGGACCTTGAGATATCTGTCCAGTGCTCCAATGTGGGTCTCTGTCTCTGTCTCCTTTCATCGCCTGATGAAGGTTAATATTCAGGAGGATGCCTATATGTTTTTCTTTGGGTTCTCCTTCTTATTTAGCTTCTCTAGGATCACTAATTATAGGCTCAATGTCCTTTATTTATTGCTAGAAAACAAATATGAGTGAGTACATCCCATGTTCCTCTTTTGGGGTCTGGCTTACCTCACTCAGGATAGTGTTTTCTATTTCCATCCATTTGCATGCAAAATTCAAGAAGTCCTTGTATTTTACTGCTGAGTAGTACTCTAATATGTATATATTCCATACTTTCTTCACCCATTCTTCCATTGAAGGGCATCTAAGTTGTTTCCTGGTTCTGGCTATTACAAACAATGCTGCTATGAACATAATAGAGCATATACTTTTGTTGTATGATAAGGCCTCTCTCTTGGGTATATTCCCAAGAGTGGTATTGCTGGGTCCAGGGGTAGGTTGATCCCGAATTTCCTGAGAAACCTCCACACTGCTTTCCAAAGTGGTTTCAATAAGAGCTAATACCTATACTCCTCAAAGGGTTCCACATAGTAGAAACAGAAGGCTCACTGCCAAACTCTTTTTATGAAGCTACAGTTACTCTGGTACCAAAACTGCACAAAGATTCAACCAAGAAAGATAATTACAGACCAATCTCACTCATGAACATGGATGCAAAAAAAAAAAAATCATCCATCATGACCAAGTATGCTTCATCCCAGAGATGCAGGGCTGGTTTAACCTAAGAAAATCAATCAATGTAATCCACCATATAAATAAACTAAAAGAAAAAAAATGAAATGATCATTTCATTGGATGCAGAAAAAGCATTTGACAAAATTCAACACCACTTCATGATACAGGTCTTGGCAAGATTAGGAATACAAGGATCATATCTAAATATATTAAAAGCAATATACAGCAGGCTGACAGCTAACATCAAATTAAATGGAGAGAAACTTAGAGATTCCACTAAAATCTGGAATAAGACAAGGCTGACCACTCTCTCCATATCTCTTCAACATAGTTCTTGAAGTTTTATCAATAGCAATAAGACAACATAAGGAGATCAAGGGAATTCAAATTGGAAGGGAAGAAGTTAAACTTTCGTTATTTGCAGATGATATGATAGTGTATATAAGTGACCCCAAAAACTCTACTAGAGAACTCCTACAACTGATAAATACCTTCAGTGCACTGGCAGGGTACAAAATCAACTCAAAAAAATCAGTAGCCCTCCTGTACACAAAGGATAAAGAAGCTGACAGGGAAATCAGAAAAACATCACTTTTCACAATAGCCACAAATCACATAAAATATCTTGGGGTAACACTAACAAGGGACATGAAAGACCTATTTGACAAGAACTTTATGTCTTTGAAGAAAGATACAGAAGAAGGTACCAGAAAATGGAAAGAACTCCCATGCTCTTTGATAAGAAGGATCAACATGGTAAAAATGGCCATCTTACTGAAGACAATCTATAGATTCAAGGCAACCCAAATCCCAACACAATTCTTCACAGACCTTGAAACAACAATAATCAACTTCATACGGAAAAACAAGAAACCCAGGACAGCCCAAACAATCCTGTATAACAAAGGTACTGCCGGAGGCATTACCATCCCTGACATCAAGCTCTATTACAGAGCAACAATAATGGAAACAGCTTGGTATTGGCATAAAAACAGACACGTTGACCAATGGAATTGAATTGAAGACCCGGATATTAATTCACACATCTATGAACACCTGATTTATGACAAAGAAATAAAAAAAGATAGCATCTTCAACAAATGTTGCTGGCATAACTGGATGTCAACCTGTAGAAGAATGAAAATGGGTCCATATCTGTCGCCATGCACAAAACTCAAGTCTGAATGGATTAAAGGCCTCAATATAAATCTGACCACACTGAATATGATAGAAGAGAAGGTAGGAAGTAGACTGCAACACATGGGCACAGGAGACCACTTTCTACATATAACCCCAGTAGCACAGACAATAAGAGCATCAATAAATAAGTGAGACCTCCTGAAACGAAGAAGCTTCTGCTTGATATTGGCATAAAAACAGACATATGGATTAATGGAATCAAACTGAAGACCCTGATAATAGTTCATACACCTATGAATAGCTGATTTTTTACAAAGAATCTAAAATTATAAAATGTAAAAAGGAAAGCATCTTTAACAGATAGTGCTGTCATAACTGGAATGTGACATGTAGATAATGAAAATAGAGCCTTATCTATCACCATGCACAAAACTCAAACCAAATGGATCAGAGACTTAAACGTATAACCGACTACACTGAACCTCATAAAAGAGAAAGAGGAAAGCAGCTTTGAATGCATGGGGACAGGAGACAACTTCCTAAATATAACACTAGTATCACAGACAGATAGCAACAATCAATAAATGAGATTTTATGAAACTGAGAAGTTACTGTAAAACAAAGGACATGGTCAACAAGACAAAGTAGAAACATACTGAATGGGTAAAAATCTTTACCAACCCCACATCTGACAGATGACTGATCTCCAAAGAACTCAAAAAGTAGACATCAAAAGACCAAATAATTCAATGAAAAATGGTGTATAGACTTAAACAGAGAACTCTCAACAGAAGATTCTCAAATGGACAAAAGACACTTAAGGAATTGTGAGAATTGCAAATTCAAACAACTCAGACAAATATACCTAGTAGAATCATAGTATCATTTACTAAGGATAAAATTAGAAAGTTATGGGAAGACAAGGAACCCTGGCAACATGCTTGTCCAAATTTTTTTTTTGGGGGGGGAGATTAATAACAACTATCCTAAGAGTGACAAAACTAACCTTATAAAGATAGATAATTGGATCATTCTTTGAATTGTAAGTGACACACCAATGATAGAGACCCTACATTCTCTACTGATACAAATAAATCAGGAAAAGCAGGTTACAAATTGGAAGATTTGAGAAAAGTGGAACAAAACCCTGACGATTCTGTCCAAAAGTCAGAATTACATGCTATTCTCATGGTACTAAGGGATTTTAAAGAACCTCTCAATATAGTTACTGATTCAAAATATGCAGAAAGAGTTGTTTTACATATTGAAATAGCTGAATTTATACCAGATAATACTGAATTGTCTTCATTATTTATTCAGGTTCAAGACATAATTAGTAATAGGCTTTGTCCCACATACATAACACACATCTAATCCCATACAGGTCTGCCAGGTCCTCTAGCATAAAGCAATACAAAAATTAATTGATTATTGATGACAAATGTGCTGAAGGTCTCAGAATTTTATAAAAATTCATGTCAATAGCAATGTTTTTAAAAAAGACTTTTCTATTAAATGGCAACAAGCTAAGGAGATTATAAGAAGATGCCCTACTTGTGTTTTTTTTTAATATTATTTTTTCCTTACAAAAATTTATACTTCTTCCCCTACTCCAATTCCCCTCCCACTCGCCCACGCACAGTCCTCCCTCCCTCCTTAAGAGAGGGCAGGGAACCCTGCACTGTGGGAAGTCCAAGCCCCCCCCCCACATCCAGGCCTAGGAAGCTTTGCATCCAAATAGACTAGATTCCCCAAAAGCCAGTACATGCAATAGAAATAAGTCCCAGTGCCTTTATCAATGGCTTCTTAGTCAGCTCCCACAGTCAGCCACATTCAGAGAGTCAGGTTTGATCACAGGCTCCTTCAGTACCAGTCCAGCTGGATTTGGTGAGCTCCCATTAGACCAGGCACACTGCCTCAGTGGGTGGACCAACCCCTCCTGGTCCTGACTTATTTGCTTGTCTTCTCCCTTCTTCTGCTCAACTGGGCCTTGGGAGCTCAGTCCAGTGCTCTGATGAGGGTCTCTGTCTCTATCTCAATCCTCCACCAAATATAATAATATTCAAAATAATCATCAGTGTGATAGTGGGGCAAGAACAGTTCAGGCACTTTCTCCTGTGCTGCCAAAGGACCTAGCTGGGATCCCCTCTAGAGCCAACTCTCTTGGCAACCCTAAAATAGCTCCCTTAATGTAGATATCTTCTTCCCTGCTCCTATATCCACTCTTCCTCCATCTCCACCCTCCCACTCCCCCAAGCTCTTCCCAGTCTTTCTCTTCTCCCTTCTCTCACCCCCTCTCCCCTTCTGACACCCCTACCCCTAATTCCACCTCCATGGTCCCAACTTTTGCCTGGTGATCTTGTTGCTTCCAATTTCCAGGAGGATAACTATATGTTTTTCTTTCGGTTCACCTTCTTATTTGGCTTCTCTAGGATCGCAAACTATAGGCTCAATGTCCTTTGTTTATGGTTAGAGTCCAGTAATAAGTGAGTACATACCATATCATCTTTTTGGGTCTGGGTTATCTCACTCAGGATAATGTTTTCTATTTCCATCCATTTGTGTAGTAATAAGGAGAGGCGGCAGGGCTGCGTCCCCAGCAGCCCGGCTGCCTGGCTTGGCTAGCTTATGCCCTGAAATAATTACAAGGACACTGTATTCTTTTAATCACTGCTTGGCCCTTTAGCTCTAGCCCTTACTGGCTAATTCTGATATCCCAATCAACCCATCTCTAATAATCTGTGAGCACCGGTCTTACTGGGAAGATTCTAGCCTGAGTCCATCCTGGGTGGGAGCTGGGGCAAGGCGTCTCTCTGAGGCGTCTGCTCCGGAGAGGAGAGCTGTGGAGTCTGAGCTCACTTCCTCTTTTTCCCAGTGTTCTGCTCTGTTTACTCCTCCCACCTATCTTCTAACCAATGAGGACCAAGCAGTTTCTTTTTATTTAACCAATGACCTTCCTCCATCATTTCCCCCTTTTCGGTTTAAACAAAAAAAAAAAGGCTTTAACTTTAACATAGCAAAATTACATACAACAAAACAGTTATCAAGTAAAAATTACAATAATCTTTATCATAACTAAGGAAAACTATAACTATAACTAACTATTCTTAACTTCATCAAAGACTCCAAAAAGATACAATATGACCTAAGCAAACAAGAAAAAAGCAACTTTTAATGACAGAGACATCTCGCTGCCTGGACAGTCACTCAAAGTTCCTCTGTAACGTTGGGGCATCCATCTTCAGCCTACAGGCCCATAGTTTGCAGCAGACATTTCCACAAAGCAGGAAATTTCAAAGGCAGTCACTATCTGCTTGTCCTGAAGAATGTCTTGCAGACTCTTTCATGAATCAGGAACCCTGAAAGATCATCTCACCTTTAGGCAAGTTCAGTAGTCCTCCTTCTGCGGGTTCTCTGTGTCCAGTTTATGCAATAGTTCAGGCAAGAACAGTTTCTTGCCCAAATGGCTATCAAACTCCATAAAGATCCTCTTCGATGCCCATCTTCTTGAAGTAGATTGGTGCTGCCAGGAGCAGAGTGTCTCATTGTCATGAAAAACCCTAAGTTATTAAAACATTTAAAATGCTGTATTCTATAATCTTTGAAAATATGAAAAATGCCGATCTAAAATATATCTATTCACATCTAGAAAATCTTAACTAACATGACTACAAACTTGACTATTATGATTATCTATTAACTACCTATATACATTACATTTTTAAATGAACTACACAATCACAATACCTTAATTAAGATGAGAAATACATATACATATAACAAAATTGACCTTAAATCTCTATCAATAAAGCAAAATCTATACTAATGCAAATTATTCATATCTATATCATATCCCCCCTTTAAATGTAAAAGAACATTTATAAACATTTTTTGGGAATATGGGCGCAGTTATTTCTCTCCAAACTGCTTCCTGCTGAATGGGGGCGTTGTTAATTAGGTCTTTCATGGTATAACCTGTGTGCTAGTTTCATCTCAGTTGGCAGTTGAGGGAAGCAATTTTCTGAAGGTGTTCACACCAACCCTTCAGGAGGGCGTGGTCTATCATACCATAGAGGGATAAATGCAATCCACAAGGTCTGGTCCTCTGTGAAAACAAAAGAAGACCCTCTCTAAAGCATCATATCCTTAGACCCAAATTCTGAAATCATACACTCATGATATCTGTTCTGGTTCCACTTGGCAGCCCATATAATAAAATGTCTCTCTGTACTTAGCTCCTTCACAGTCAAAAATTTTAAAGAAAACACAATGTACATAATCCAGACTCTCTGTGAATTTTCCATTTTTACGTGGCTTATTTTTCTTTATTTCTTTTAATCTCTTATCTATCTGTACTCTGTCTCTTTAAAGACTTTACCTCTTTTTTTTTAACATTAACTTTATTCTCTATGTTCTTTTTCTTCTCTCTCCCAAGCCTATGTACATTCATCCAACAGTGTGGCTCATTTAGTGGCCTGAATCTGTCCTATTGTGAATCTGCATTTTTTTACTATCCAGGAGCACTTTTGATTTGCGCCTTTAAATCACTAGGCGCTTAAGAATCTAAGCTGTGACATTCCTAGGTTAACTTTTTGCTTTTTGAGCGTATATCTCTGACCTGGAATAATTCTGTAGACCAGGCTGTCTTTGAACTCTCAGAGATCCGCCTGTCTCTGCCTCCCAGGCATTGGGATTAAAGGTGATTGCTACTACACCTTGAACTCACAGAGATCTGTTTGTCTCTGCCTTCCAGGCACTGGGATTAAAGGTGTGTGCTACCACACCTTGAAGTCACAGAGGTTTACTTTAAGAATTTTAACTTTTAGTCTGCATATATTTTTAACACACTTTAAACCATTCAGAAATTGTCTCTGTCTTAGAATCTCTCTTTACTGTATATCTCTCTTTTTCTGACCACATGAGTCCTTAATTTACCAAGCAATCTCAGTAGGACTAAAGCCGTGGCTTTGCCGGCTAGATGTAGCCCATTCCTCACCTTTCTGCCATTCTAACCTTGTTGTGGCTGAGGTACCGGCAAGAGCCTCATTCAGTGCCACAAGTCTACAGTGTTTCAAGGTCCTTGCCATCAAACAAGCTGCAAAAGACAACACTCAAGTCCTCTCTCTGTAGCTGGCCCTCCTGCCTCAAACAGTCAGAGTTTTCCCTGGCAGGACAGCCCAGAAAGCCGGCATTTTTAAAAGGTGCAGCTTTTTTCCTGCTACGAAAACCGAAAAGCATGTGTTCGGCTTTTCGTCAACACCATTTAAGTGTTTTGTGGCAGGACCTCTTAATGGGCTGCAGGGTTTTGCAGCTAACGCTGAGTCAGGAAGCTTCTCTTAGATGCTTTTTGTAGTAATAAGAAGCGGTGGCGCGGTTGCGTCCCTAGCACCCCGGCTGCCTGGCTCGGCTAGCTTATGCCCTGAAATAATTACACGGACACTGTATTCTTTTAATCACTGCTTGGTCCTTTAGCTCTAGCTCTTACTGGCTAATTCTGATATCCCAATCAACCCATCTCTAATAATCTGTGAGCACCGGTCTTACCGGGAAGATTCTAGCCTAAGTCCATCCTGGGTGGGAGCTGGGGCAAGGCGTCTCTCTGAGGCGTCTGCTCCGGAGAGGAGAGCTGTGGAGTCTGAGCTCACTTCCTCTTCCTCCCAGCGTTCTGCTCTGTTTACTCCTCCCACCTATCTTCTAACCAATGAGGACCAAGCAGTTTCTTTTTATTTAACCAATGACCTTCCTCCATCACATTTGCATGCAAAATAACACATTGTTTTTTTTACCGCTGAGTAGTACTCTAATGTGTAGATATTCCACACTTTCTTTATCCATTCTTCATTGAGGGGTATCTAGGTTTTTTCCAGGTTCTGGCTGTTACAAATAATGCTGATATGAACATAGTTGAACAAATGCTTTTGTAGTATGACTGGGTATCTCTTGGGTGTATTCACAAGAGTGGTATTACTAGATCTTGAGGTAGGTTGACTCCCAATTTCCTGAGAAACTGCCACTTTGATTTCCAAAGTGGTTGCACAAGTTTGCATTCCCAGCAGGAATGGACGTGTGTTCCCCTAACTCCACACCCTCTCCAGCATAGGCTATCATTGGTGTTTTTGATTTTAGCCATTCTGACAGGTGTAATATGATATCTCAAAGTTGTTTTGATTTACATTTCCCTGATCAGTAAGGAAGTTGAACATGACCGTAAGTATTTTTTGGCCATTTGAACTTCTTCTGTTGAGAATTCTCTATTCAGATCAGTACCCCATTTATTAATTGGATTATTTAGAATTTTAATGTCTAGTTTCTTGAGTTCTTTCTATATTATAGAGATGAGACCTTTGTCTGATGTGGGGTTGGTGAAGATCATCTCCCATTCAGTAGGTTGCCTTTTTGTCTTAATGACAATATCCTTTGCTTTACAGCAAAATGGAAGGATCTCCCATGCTCTTGGATTGGGAGGATCAATATAGTAAAAAATGGCAATTCTACCAAAGAAAATCTATAGATTCAATGCAATCCCCATCAAAATCCCAACAAAATTCATCACAGACCTTGACAGAACAATACTCAACTATATGGGAAAACAAAACCCCAGGATAGCCAAAACAATACTATACAATAAAGGAACCTCCAGAGGCATTACCATCCCTGACTTCAAACTCTATTACAGAGCTACCGTAATGGAAACAGCTTGGTATTGGCATAAAAACAGAGACGTTGACCAACAGAATCAAATTGAAGACCCGGATATTAATCCACAAACCTATGAACACCTGATTTTCAACCTAGGAGCTAAAATTATACAATGGAAGAAAGAAAGTATCTTTAAAAAATGGTGCTGGCATAACTGGATGTCAACCTGTAGAAGAATGAAAATGGGTCCATATCTATCATCATGCAGTAAACTCAAGTCCAAATGGATTAAAGACCTCAATATAAATCTGACCACACTGAACCTGATAGAAGAGAAAGTGGGAAGTAGACTGCAACACAGGGGCACAGGAGACTACTTCCTACATATAACCCCAGTTGCTCTACACTTATTGACTAACATCGAAAACATGGTATGAGAAAGAAACTCTTTCCTACAGAAATCTTTAGCAAAGTTTACATTTGAGGAGGGTATTTTACTGAAACCCACTGACCCTAACAATTCAAAAGTGCACATGTATTATCAACCTACATCCTCACATAGGTGGATATTTATTGTGTTAAACTGCCTTCAAGTCATTGGTTGATCTCAGCAAGTGGTCAAAACACACACACACACACACACACACACACACACACACCTCCCCCACACAAACACATGCACACATTATTCTGGGTTGTGAGCATGAAAGGATAAATGATTTAAAATTAATACTATCCATTCAGGTTTCATTGTGAGAGCTGGTTACACAAGGCAAAGTGAGGTGATTTATACTCTTTTCTTTCTTTTTTAAGAATCATATGGCAAATTTATTTGTAGTTACTTTTTATTATTTTTAATTTATTTTACATACGAACCACAGGTCCCCTCTCTCTTATCTGTTTCTCAGTAACTGTTTCAAGACTGACAGAAGGACAATAAGGGAAACAGCAGTTAGAGTGCCTCAAAGAGGATCCATTCAAGGGGCCATGAGATAACTTGACAGTTGGCAGAGATGCAGGACACAAACAAGTCAGGAGGTAGTAACTGGATGACTTTATGGGGAGCATTACATGAGAAAAACTCTGACATCAAGATTAACATGAGTTAAATGCAATTGCACAACTGGCTGGGCCATGTACCAGAGCTCTGTAGAAGGATAAGGTGACTATAGTTAGGTGTTTGTTTACATCAGACTCTTACATAAGGAACAAGCACCTGGAAGGTTTGTAAAAGAAGTCAGCTGAAGTCAGCATCCAAGGAATGAATCTGAACAGAAAGGGTCTAAGTGGTATTCCTTCCTTCCACATATAGTAAACTTTGTATATTTGATTCAAATAGTAACAATGCCAGCTGTTATTTAATAACAAAACAGTATTTTAAGTGAAACAATATTTTTATTAGATGTAATCTGATGAGTTGAAATTTTAACAATTAGTCCTATTGCCTTAAATGACCATATTTTGTATTTGAAAACATGACAATACATATTTTTGTTAACATCAAATTGTTATCCATACATTCCAACAAATATATTCTAGTAAATATCAGCCTGCATGGAGAGACAATTTAATTCAAAGTTGTAGTCCCCAATAGAAATTATTTTTCAATTTCCAATTTAAAAAGTATAGTCCCAGAAACAATGACTGCCTTGACTAGAGAGAATCATTAGCTTTGCAAAGTTTTCAAAAAGTAATCTTATTAACAGAACCTTTAATAAATTCTATAAAATGTTTTCATTCCATCCACTTAAGCAACAAATGAAAGCAGTCAGTTATGTCAAATCTATAATAATAAATGTAACATTGACTGAGCTGAAAAGAAGGTTACTATCAACTCTTGACTCCTCCAGCCAGTGGACAAGTCTCTAGGTCACCACATGCTGACAGCAGTAAGCATGCTTTTTAATATCATTTTATTTAAAATAGATAAGTTGTTTAGAGGCATAATTTGTAAAGCAAGGCAACCAAATTAAATGAGTCTTTGGCTTGTGGAATTTCTTAGGAACACCCAAAAACACCAGTGCCAAAGCCCTTCTACTTCTTGTAGGCTTCAAGGTGAGAGCACAGGTATCGGCCCTGGAGATCTCTATCTGGGTAGAGAGAAGATTGTGTTCCCAAAGAACCACAGGAGAGTCCAGGTTGGAGAGAATCTTCTTCATTTAAGTCATCTTCTCCTAAAGAATCTAAAGGCTTGGGATATGACTGAATAGAATCATTTGTTGACACTCTGGATATAAAACCAGCTGTCAATGATACCTCTTAGCTATTTTGGGTAACATTCCAAAGTTGTGGGTTTGATGGCAGATGTCTGGCATCTCCTTTAACAAGGGAACATAGCTAGAGTATAGATCATGGAATTAGCTTTTACTAAGAGAAAAACTCAAATGCAAGGTTATCGGGCATTTTCAATTGAACTAGCAAGGGGGTTGCATACCAATCAGGTGATAGGCTTAGGTACAAGGTTCTGTTGTTCACAGCATCCTCTTATGTCCTTTAGGGAAAGATTGAGGGCAGAGCAATTGTCATTTGCCTCTCTGTTGTTTGAGATATTTAGGATGTGGGTGTAGACTCTGAGAGAGTTCACTGGGTAAGAGAATCTATCTCCCTTGTTGTGTGGGACATGAGGGATAATTTGCCTTTAAGATGAAGAGATTTTTGTTTTCTTTTTCTGATTTGGCATACTTGGCTGAAGCTGGTCAGGTCTACACAGCCAGAGGCAGAAGCAGCAGACTTCTGGCAGGTCTTACTTCATCCTTGTCCTGAAATGAGGCTAGCATGCAACTTACTGGGATGGGATGATGCTCCATCCAAGGGAACTTGTGCTCCATCTAAGGGAACTGCTTGAGCCACGAGGTTTGCTGCAATGCAAGTGTATTGAAATTTAACCCATTTTATTTAAGTATTCAGTCTTTTATAATCAATTTTTATACACAAGATTCTGAGTATCATTTCACATTAAACAAACTTTAATTTTACTTTGAACTTGTTTTGCTTTACTTGCTTTAGACTTAACATTGAACACATATACAAAGCACAGTGTGATGGGAAATCAAAATTGTTCTATCTCTTCAAGCTTTTCTCTGTAATGAATTACATCTGTAGTAAGCATGACTGACCAATAAATTGTGTATCTTAATTTTCTGTAACAGTTTATAATAAATTAGTAACTTGACCATAGCATTAAGATTTTATAATAGTTTCATGTTAAGTTTGAACTTTAATAATATAATTCTTGAATGAAGAACCTTTAGTAACAAAAGAAACTAAAACCATGAATATAGCTCACAGAGAGACTGGGAACCTCATTTTCCTGATCTTTTTATGATGTACTTTTACAAATGCCAGTTTGTCTGTTTTATTTTTTTTTATATAACTCACTTTTAAAACAAACCATCTTGGAAGCCTGGCATTGCCTCCTTAGTCTAGTAAATGGGAGATACAATGACAAGCAGAGGGCTCAGTGGTTACTGCCTAAGCTGTGGTCACTTTTACCATGTTTCCCACCTTTATGGAAATGGAATAAATCGATTTTATGTACTGTTTTGCCATTCTGTACTTTATTAGTTTCTACTCAAATCTCCATTATTTTATACTTTTTGTTTGTTTTAGTTTTATTTACTCCTTTATCCCAGTGTCTTGAAACAAAAGGCCAGGTTACAGAGCTGATATCTTTTTTAAAAAATGTGTGTGTGTCTTTGTATGTATGAGTGTGTGTATATGGGAGCTTGAAGAGCCCAGAAGAGATCACATCCCTTGAAGCTAGAATTTCAGATGGTTGTGACTCCTGAATGTGGCTTGCAGGACATAAACTGGGTCCTTTGGAAGAACAGCAAGGGCTTGTAACTGCTGCACCATCTCTCCAACCCCGTTTTCTTGGTTTTTAAACAGGCACTCATAGTTTAAAATTTTCCCTAAGCACTAATTTAGTAATGTCTTACAGATATTAATATATTTTATCTTCACTTGCATTTGTTATTTCCAACATATTTTCTCTGTAGTTGAACTTTCAATTCTCCTGCCTCAGCAGTTCAAGTGACTGGGATTGTAGGCCTTCACCACCATTTGTGGTATTTTCAATATATATTCTAATTTCCCTTTTTAATTTCTTCTTTTACACATTGTTATGCTATTTAGTTTCAACAAATTTTTATTTTCATAAATTTCCTTGTTATAAATTTCTAACTTCATTCCATTGTGGTTAAAGTGTGTACTTCATTCTACACTTTTCTTTTCTTTTTCTACTTCTAGTGTGTGATCTAACATGGAGAATGTTCTACATTCACCTGAGAAGAATGTCTACTTTTGGGTAGAGTGTAGAGTAGACGTATTTCTAGGACTATTTGCTTCTTAGTGTTGTTCGAGTCTTTTATCTCACAGTTAACGACTCTCTAGTGTCCTAACCACTACTGAAAGTAGTTACTGAAATCTCCAATTAGTGTTTAGAATTGTCTATTATAGCTCTGTGACGTTTTGCTTCATGTATTTTTTTCTGTTCTTAGGATATTGTAATAGCTTCCTATTACAATCAACCCTTTCATCGCTAGAAAGCATTATTTAGCCTGTAATATTTTTGTTTTAAAGTGTATTTTGTCAGATACTTATATTGCCACTCTAGCTTTTTTTATTTTCAGTGATATAGTAGTATTTCACAGCCAAAAGATAATAATCTATACAAACTAAAAATGGACCATTAGGTTACTTATAGTCTTATAAACTATAAACATCCTTGTACAGATGTGCAAGCATTTTTGTAAGGCAAATTGCTCTATCAAAGTACATTTGCATTTTAAAATTAGATATAATGATTACAATTATCCAACAGAATGATTATATGTATTTAAATTCCCACCAATAATGTGTAGTAAGTTTCCCACACTCTAGTCAACATTGCATGGTATCAGTAATTTTTTTTTATTGATTTTTATTGAGCTCTACATTTTTCTCTGCTCCCCTCCCTGTAAGGCTTACAATTTATTTCTTGCATCTTTTCCCAATTTTTTTAAACTTTCAGTCTCTCTGATTATTTCTTGAGATACACGGTTTAATAGATTAATTTATCATCCTTACATTCTCAGGGTGAATGGAAATGAACTCATTTCCATTTTCAGAAGTGTACCAAATCTGGAGTCAATGTAAAAAGAGAGAATGGAAAGAGACCTATTCTTCCTCAGTGACAATAGGCTGGAGATGACACCATTTTCTTTTTCTCTCTCTGGGCTGCAGGGCCCTTAAGTTTAGAGCTTCTCCACACCCTTGCACTCAGGATTGAAGAGAAGGGACCAAGTGATTTAGGCATAGAAAGAGTCAGAGGAAGTCACATTAATCAAGAAAGGTGAGCAAGGAATGCAGGCCTTTAATGCCAGCACTGGAGAGGCATTAGCTTGGGGATCTTTGTGTTCTTAAGGACAACCTGGGTCTTTAAAAAATGCCCCCTCCCCTGCCTCACATGTCATCACTATGACATCAGAGTGGTGGGCCAATCATTTGGCTATGGAACATAGTATAATTTACATATGACTACCGATTGGCCGAAGGGCGTAAGCCCGCCCCTAAGATGACGTTTGTGTACAGATAGTTTCCAGAGTAACCTCAGTTTTTGCTGGCGGTTAGACAAGCATAGTGCCGCTCCTCTACCGTCCTTAAAAAAGAGCTAAATTTGGTAAGCAATCGGGAGATTTGATCCTGGTTGTAGAACTAATTCAGACAACAGACTTCTGGGTTGTGTGACCAGTCCATTTTCCCAGATAATACTAGCAAACCTGGGAATTCGTTAGTATTATGTAAATGAGTTCCAGAAAGAAAGGACCTCATGTTTGTGACCAACATTTTGGGGAAGGAGATGACTTTGGGAAACAGACAGCAAGCTACAGGGAAGTCAGAAAGTTGAGAAATCGCCCCTCAGAACAAAAGTCAGCCAAGCCGACGAATCGTCAACCAGCTCTTCCAGGAAGACCACAGGGTTGTCCTGCCACAAAATGTTGCTCAGTGGAGAGAGGTCGCTCCCATGGGAAATCCCGAAGAACAGAGAAAAATCCCTCCCCCGAGAAGTATCACCTTGCAGATAAAAGTCCCACTCCTGAGAAGCACTGCACTAGAGTTAAGAGCACCTTGGCTGAGAAGCCTTTGTTGGCTGAGAAACATCGTGCTACAGAAAAGAGTTCCTCTGCCAGGAAACACCATTCTCTTGGAAAACGTCATACTATGGGGAAATTTTCCTCTGCTGGAAAGTCCCCCTCTGACAGGCGCCTCCCTGGGAAGAAGCGTCACTTCTCTGAGAAAAGACATTCATCTGAGAAGCATCTCTCTCTTGAGAAAGATCTTCCCACACAGAGAGGTGGGCTTATCAAGAAAAGCCGTCTTACAGAAAAACGTCACTCTACAGAGGAATGTGGACTGGCTGAGAGAGGCCGCCCTATCATGAGAGGTCGACCTGCAAAGAAAGGACTTTCTACTAAGAAGAGTGCATCTACTGAGAAAGGTTACTTTGATGGGAGAGCTCGCTCTACTGAGAACCATCACCCTGAAGAGAAAGACCCCTCAGCCAAGAAATTTATTTCTGCAGAGAGCAATCACCAGCTAGTGAGAGGCCATGTGAAGAGAAGACTCACCACAGAGAAGAAAGGTCACCCCGTGGGGAGAGTTCGGCCAGCTGAAAAAAGTCACCTGGCAGGGAAGGGTCGCTCACTAGAGAAGACTAGTGCTGCAGTGAGAGATCGTCCCTTCAAAAGCTGCCCTGCCGAAGAAAGACATTTATCCAAAAAGGGTAACTTTGCAAAGAAAGGACTCTCTCCTGGAAAAGATCACCGCACAAGGAGGCTTCGCCTCAGAAAAAGTTATCCTGCAGAGGAGGGTTACTCATTCATGTGGGGTAACTCTGAGGAGAGAGGACCCTCTGCATGTGAAGATCGCCCTGCAGGTAGTGGTCCCTCTATCAAAAGCCATCCTGCAGAGGAGAGTCCTTCATCTGAGAAAGGTAACTCTGTAAAGAGAGGACCATCTCGTGGGAAAGATCACCACACAAGGAGGCTTCGCCTCAGAAAAAGGTACCCTGAAGAAGAGGGTTATTCATTTGAGTGGGGCAGCTCTGAGGAAAGAGGACACTCTGCACATGAAAATCGTCCTGCAGGGAGAGGTCCCCTCATCAAAAGCTGCCCTGCAGAGGAAATTCATTCCTCTAAGAAGGATAATTCTTCAAAGAGAGGACCCTCTCCTGGAAAAGATCACCCCACAGAGAGAGGTAAGCCTCCGAAGAAAAGGCGCCCTGCAGAGGAGGGTCTGTCAGTGGACAGGGCTGACTCAGCAGTAAGAAGACCCTTTGTAGGTGAAGATCGCCCTACAGGGAGTGATCACCCCATTAATAGCCACTCTGCTGGCAAGCGTCATTCATCCGAGAAGGGTAACTCTGCAAATGAAAGACTCTCTCCTGGGACAGATCGCTGCATAAGGCGGCATCGCCTCAGAAAAAGTTATCCTGCAGAGGAGGGTTACTCATTCATGTGGGGTAACTCTGAGGAGAGAGGACCCTCTGCATGTGAAGATCGCCCTGCAGGTAGTGGTCCCTCTATCAAAAGCCATCCTGCAGAGGAGAGTCCTTCATCTGAGAAAGGTAACTCTGTAAAGAGAGGACCATCTCGTGGGAAAGATCACCACACAAGGAGGCTTCGCCTCAGAAAAAGGTACCCTGAAGAAGAGGGTTATTCATTTGAGTGGGGCAGCTCTGAGGAAAGAGGACACTCTGCACATGAAAATGGTCCTGCAGGGAGAGGTCCCCTCATCAAAGGCTGTCCTGCAGAGGAAAGTCATTCCTCTAAGAAGGATAATTCTTCAAAGAGAGGACCCTCTCCTGGAAAAGATCACCCCACAGAGAGAGGTAAGCCTCCGAAGAAAAGGCGCCCTGCAGAGGAGGTTCTGTCAGTGGACAGGGCTAACTCAGCAGCAAGAAGACCCTTTGTAGGTGAAGATCGCCCTACAGAGAGTGATCACCCCATTAATAGCCACTCTGCTGGCAAGCGTCATTCATCCGAGAAGGGTAACTCTGCAAATGAAGGACTCTCTCCTGGGACAGATTGCTGCATAAGGCAGCATCGCCTCAGAAAAAGTTATCCTGCAGAGGAGGGTTACTCATTCATGTGGGGTAACTCTGAGGAGAGAGGACCCTCTGTACGGAAAGATGGCCCTGCAGGTAGTGGTCCCTCTATCAAAAGCCATCCTGCAGAGGAGAGTCCTTCATCTGAGAAAGGTAACTCTGTAAAGAGAGGACCATCTCGTGGGAAAGATCACCACACAAGGAGGCTTCGCCTCAGAAAAAGGTACCCCGAAGAAGAGGGTTATTCATTTGAGTGGGGCAGCTCTGAGGAAAGAGGACACTCTGCACATGAAAATCGTCCTGCAGGGAGAGGTCCCCTCATCAAAGGCTGTCCTGCAGAGGAAAGTAATTCCTCTAAGAAGGATAACTCTTCAAAGAGAGGACCCTCTCCTGGAAAAGATCACCCCACAGGGAGAGGTAAGCCTCCAAAGAAAAGCTGCCCTGCTGAGGAGGGTTTGTCAGTGGGCAGGGCTGAACTGGCAGCAAGAGGACCCTTTGTTGCTGAATATTGCCCTACAGGGAGAGGTCAGCCTCAGAAGAAAAGCTGCCCTGCAGAGGAGGGTCACTCAGATGAAAGGGGTAGCTCTGCACCAGGAAGACCCTTTGCAGGTGAAGATGGCCCTGCAGGGAGAGGTCAGCCTCTGGAGAAAAGCTGCCCTGCAGAGGAGGGTCACGCAGATGAAAGGGGAAGCTCACCAGCAGGAAGACCCTTCGCAGGTGAAGATCGCCCTGCAGGGAGTGGTCAGCCCATCAAAATCTACTGGGCCAACGCGGGTCATTCATCTGAGAGCGGTATCCCTGCAAAGAGAGGACCCTCTCCCGGAAAAGAGGGTCATGTAGATGAAAGGGCCGATTATGCAGACAGAGTATCCTTTGCAGCCAAAGATTGCCCCACAGGAAGTGGTCAGGCTCCAAAGAAAATCTGCCCTGCAGAGGAGGGTCATTCAGTTGAGAGGGATAACTCGGCAGGGAGAGGACCCTCTGCAGAGAAGGATGGCCCCACAGGGAGAGGTCAGCCTTCAAAGAAAACCTGCCCTGAGGAGGAGGGTCGCTCACTGGATAGGGGTAACTATGTGCAGAGAGAACCCTCTGCAGAGAAAGATGACCCCACAGGGATGCATAGGGCTCCAAAGAAAAGCCAACATGCAGAGAAACATCTATCTGCCCTGGGAAGCTGCCCTCCCCAAACAAGTCCTCCTGCAGAGAAAAGTCTATCTTCCCAGAGTGTCTGCTCCGCAGAGAAAGTGCACACAGGGGAGAGAGGTCACTTTGTCGAGAAAGAATGCCCTGCAGAGAGAGAACTCTCTGCTGAGAAAGGGGAAATGGAAAAGAAAGTCATCTGTTTTGCGAAAGTTCATTCTGAGGAGAAAGATCAGTCTTCCCAAAGCAGCTACACTGCTGAGAAAGGTAACAGAGTAGAGAGTGGGTACCCTGTCGGGCAAGGTCATCACTCCATGGAAAAAAGCTTTCCTGTGGAGAAACCCTCTTCTTCAGGATCCGCACCTAACATGCCAGTGCCAAAGAACATGCAGAATATTCAAGAAAACAGAGTTGGCAGTGGTACCAGCACAGTACCACAGATTCCTCACCAGAATGTGGCTGGGACTGTCACCACTGGTCAATCTGGGCAGGCAGGGAAGGTGAGAATGGGAGTTGAATTGAAGTTGCCTGATGAACTTAAGCCATGTCTTGTTGAGGACTGGGAACTGATAAACAAACATAAGCAGTTATTCCAACTCCCTGCTGAGAAGAATGTAGATACTATTCTTGCGGAGTATGTCACTTTTGTGAAATCACAGGGAAAGGCTGATGATAGGGAATATTCTGTTGATGAACTTGTATATGGAATAAGAGAGTACTTCAACAGGATGCTGGGCACCCAGCTGCTCTGCAAGTTTGAAAAGCCCCAGTTTGCCGAAATCTACCTGGCTTATCCTAATATTCCAATGTCTCAGGTTTATGGGGCTCCACACCTCCTACGATTATTTACTCAAATTGGGACTGTATTGACCCATTCCCTCCTTAGTAGGCATAGTCTTATGCGAGTGTCTACATATCTGCACGATTTCCTTAAATACCTAGCTGAGAATTCCACTTCTCTATTTAGTGCCAGCAATTACAAAGTGGCTTCTGCTGAGTATTGTTGCCAAGCCCTGTGAGGGTCAGCTGACCACTCCCTGTTATGACCTGGAGCAGTAAACATTTGTGTGTTTGCTGTTTTTATTATAGTTGTTCTTGAAAATTCTCAAAGTATAACAGGGCTTAATATTTTAGTCTGCTTATTGTTGTGAACAGAAATAAAAATATAAAATGCTTCATGAGTATTTCAACAACAAATAAATGTTCATTAAAAGAATTTGACAACATTGCTTGAATGTTGGTGCTTTTATTTTTACACATTATGAGTTTCTACTAGGTGTTCATATTATATGATAACATGCACTCATTCCTAGTGCTAAAGATTCAATATAATGGATATGCTCCAAACGTGAGCATACAAATAATTTAAAATATAAAATTGTTTAGAAATGTATAAATATTGGGAATATAGCTAAGGAGGCCCTGGGTTTACTCCTTGGTTTCAAAAGTGAAAGAAAGGGGAAGAAAAAAGGAAGCACTGAGGAGAAGGAAAAGGAAGGATGGCTATAAAGTGAAAGGGAGGCTAGAGAGGGGGAGGTGAGGAGGGAGAGGTAGTGAGGGGAGGAAAGAAATAGGTGGAAAGAAGAGGAGGGGAATAAAGAAAATGAGAGGAGATGGAGGAGGAGAAGGAGAAGGGGCAGGAGGAAGACAAGATGGGGAAGAGAAGGAAGAGGGAAAGTCGAATGGGGAAAAGAAAAGGGAGGAAGAAGAAAAGAGTGGGAGGAGACAGAGAAGGATAGTGAAGAAAAGGAAAGGAAGGAAAAGAGGAAAACAAGGGGGAGAAGGGCAGGAGGATATGGACAAGGATATGGAGGAGGAAAAGGAGAGGAGGGATAGGAAGAGAAGAAGAGATGGAAGAGAGAATGAAGAGAAAGATGGAAAGGAGAAAGATTGGGGACAGAGGGTTGGAGAAGGAGAAGAGGGAGAGTAGAGAGAGGAGGAGGAGAGGTAGAAGGGAAGGTTTGGGAGGAGGAGAATTGAGGGAAGAAAAATAAGAGAAGATGAGGGAAAAGAAGGAAAGAGGAAGAAGAGGTGAGGGAAAAAGAAGGATGGAGAAAGGAGAGAAAGAGGAGAGGGAGGAGAAGGGCAGAGGAAGATGAAAAGATGAGGGAGGAGAAGAGGAAGAAGAAAGGAGAGGAGCGGAGAAAAAGAGTAGGAAAAAAATAAGAGGGGAGTGTAGAAGGAGCCGCAGGCTGCATTCCTGACACCAGGCTCCTGGCTGCCTGCTAGCTTATGCCCTGAAATAACAACACAAAAATTGTATTCATTTAAACACTGCTTGGCCCAGTAGTTTCAGCCTCTTTGGCTAACTCTCACGTCCTGATTAACCCATTTCTAATAATCTGTGTAACACCACAAAGTAGTGGCTTACCGGAAAAGATTCTAGCCTGCATCCATCTTGGAGAGGAGAGCTATTGCATCTATCTGAGGCATCTGCCTCATTTCTCTTCTTCCCAGCATTCTGTTCTGTCTACTCCACCCACCTATGTTCTGACCTATCAGGCCAAGCAGTTTCTTTATTAATTAACCAATGAAAGCAACAGATAAACAGATGACCCTCCTCTATCAGGGGAGGAGAGGAGAAGGAAGAGAAGGAGGGAAAGAAGGATAGAGAAATGAACGAGGAAGAAAATTAAGGGAACAATCAGTAAGGAGAAAGAAAGGCGTGGTGGAAGAGGGAAATAACAGAAGGTGGAACATGAGAAGAGACAAGACAAGAATTAGAAAGAAAGAAGAAAGGGGAGGAATAGAAAAATAGAATAAGAAAGGGGAAGAGGAAGATAACATGAGGAAAGAACAGAAGGAGTGGCAGTAGGAGAAGAGGAGGAAGAGAAGTAGTGGAGGATGAAGGACAAGGGAAGAATATAGAAGACATGGGAGCAAAGGAAAAGAGGAGAAGGTAAAAGGAGAACAAGTAGGGGAAGGAGGATGGAAAGACATAGTGGGGAGGAAACAATAGGAAGAGGAAGAAGGATAAAGAAGTGGAGAGGGAAACACCACCTTTCATGATAGCCACAAACAGCATAAAATATCTTGGGGCAGCACTAACCAAGGAAGTGAAAGATTTATTTGACAAGAACTTTAAGGCATTGAAGAAAGAAATTGAAGAGGACACCAGAAAATGGAAGGATCTCCCTTGCTCTTAGATTGGGAGGATCAACATAGTAAAAACGGCAATTCTACCAAACACAATCTATAAGCTCAACACAATCCCCATCAAAATCCCAACAAAATTCTTCACAGACCTTGAGAGAACAATAATCAACTTTATATGGAAAAACAAAAAACCCAGGATAGCCAAAACAATCCTATATAATAATGGAACTTCCAGAGGCATTACCATCACTGACTTCAAACTATTACAGAGCTACAGTGATGAAAACAGCTTGGTATTGGCATAAAAACAGAGACACTGACCAATGGAATCGTATCGAAGACCCGGATATTAATCCACAAACCTATGAACACCTGATTTTCAACAAAGGAGCTAAAATTATACAATGAAAGAAAGAAAGCATCTTTAACAAATGGTTCTGGCAAAACTGGTTGTCAACCTGTAGAAGAATGAAAATAGATCCATATCTATCACCATGCACAAAACTCAAGTCCAAGTGGATTAAAGACCTCAATATAAATCTGACCACACTGAATCTGATAGAAGAGAAAGTGGGAAGTAGACTGCAACACATGGGCACAGGAGACCACTTCCTACATATAACCCCAGTAGCACAGACAATAAGAGAAACATTGAATAAATGGGTTCTCCTGAAACTGAGAAGCTTCTGTAAAGCAAAGGACACTGTCACTAAGACAAAAAGGTATCCTGCTGAATGGGAGAAGATCTTCACCAACTCCCCATCTGACAGGGTCTGATCTCCAAAATATATAAAGAACTCAAGAAACTAGACATTAAAATTCCAATTAACCCCATTAAAAATGGTGTAATGAACTGAACAGAGAATTCTCAACAGAAGAATTTCAAATGGCCAAAAGGCACTTAAGGTCATGTTCAACCTCCTTAGCAATCAGGGAAATGCAAATCAAAACAACTTTGAGATACCATCCTACTTTTTCTTTATATAACTAAAGGCCACTACCTGCAGAAGTACCTGAAAGGGTACACAAAAGGATGAAATCTGGCAGATAGATGTGTTCCACTTTGTAGAATTATGAAAACTAAAATGTACACCGCACCATTGATATCTATTTAGATTTGTGATGGACAACTGCTTTGATTTCAGAAAAGGCTGGTTTGGTAATCACACCTTTACTAGAAGTTATGGCCATCCTGAGTATACGTGCAGAAATAAAGACAGATTGTGGTCCAGCATATATCTCTAAGAAAATGAAACAGCTTTTTGCTAATTTATTATAATATAAAGTATATTACAGGTATACCACACAATCCTACAGGTCAGGCAGTTATAGAAAGATCAAATCAAGCTATAAAGGATGTGTTAATCAAACAGAAAGGGATAGAAAATATCCCCAGAAATAGATTGCATAATGTTTTATTAACCTTGAATTTTATTAATGCTAATGAGAAAAGAACAATAGTAGAAGAGAGATATTGAATAATTGAAAAAACTTCTAAATTAAATCAGCCCATATATTTCAATGATGTGTTGACGTCAAAATGGAAACCATAAGATGTGCTATGTTGCAGAAGGGGTTTTGCACTTGTTTCCACAGGAGAAGAAAACCTATGGATACCATCAAAATTTATAAATATTTGAATGAAAAGGAGAGATCTCTTGATAAAGAGAAATGACAGCTCATCCACAGGGGTGACAATTCTATAGGTTGTAAGGAAACATTATAAGGGTTAGGGAAGGGTTCTGTTCTTGTCTTTGCAGGAAAATACCAATCTTTGAAAAGTCAAGAGACCTTGGATATCTAGATGCTTAAAGAAGAAAAAAAAAGATATCCAGAAAGAACCACCAAGCAAAGCAAAGAGAAATCTGTCTTATGATACGAATATCCTCTTCAGGGTAAGATATCAATACATAAACATACATATAATAGTATTCATCATTTTTTAAAAATCAAAGCTTGATTTGGAGTTGGACATTAGGTATCCTTCTCTAAATCCAAGAATGGTGTAACTGTTAATAAGATTGAAGCAATGATCCAAAAAATTTTCTCCATACTTAAAAATGTCCAGAACCAGCCAGGTGGTGATGGTGCATGCCTTTAATCCCAGCACTCGGGAGGCAGATGTAGATGGATCTCTGTGAGTTCAAAGTCATCCTGGTCTACAAGGTCTAGTCCAAGGATAGACACCAAATCTACACAGAGAAACCCAGTCTTAAACAAAAAAACTAAAAATACTGTCCATGGCCATATGAACTCACTGAAGAATTCTACCAGAACTTCAAAGAAGAGGTAATACAAACACACCAATACTCGTTAAGTAATTCCACAAAATACACAAGGAAGGAAGATTTCCATCATCTATAAAGACAGTGTTACTCTGATACCAAAACCAGATGAAGAAGATGAAGAAGAGGAAGAGGATTATATAATGATCTCCCTAATTAACTGAGCTGTGAAATTCTCAATAAAAAACTTGAAAAGCCAAATCTTGATAACATCAAAAAGATCATTCATCACAACCAAATTAACCGCCCTCCCGTAATTCATGGCTGGCTCAACATATATAAATTAATAATTGTTATTCTTCCCACAAATGGACTCAAAGACAAAACCACATGATCATCTCAAATGATCCAGAAAAGACATTTCACAAAATCAAACATCACTTCATTACAGAAGTAAGAGAGAATCTATGTAGGGACCGGGGTGCATACTTCAATATAATAAAGCTTTACGTGACAAACCTATAGCCAACATTATTAGAGACGCAGAAAGAAACTGAGTTTCAACTAAGATTAGAAAAAAGGCAAGGGATTTCCATTCTCTCTCTACTACTAAGCAATATGGTTCTTGAGAATTTGTATCAATATACAAGAATCTACACCAATATAAATTGTCTATAAAGTTCATGAATAATCTTACTATTACACATTATTATTATTAGTGTTAATAAGGTCACACTAATCTACATATTATCCCATCCATTCCTTTTTGTTTTTTTCAAGAGAGATCCCCGATCCTGCTTTATTTCCACTTCCAACCCTGTACCACTTCTGATCAGTTTCTAATAATATCCTTAGTCCTAACTCTACACCACGTCTAATCAACTGCTAATAATGTCCTTAGCCCTCAGGACAAACTCTGTTGTAAGAGGGGGTATTGTTTTCAAGGATTACTTCCAGCTGTCACAGGGGCAATGTTATTTCAAAGTTATCCTGTAAAAACTAAAGTGATGGTTAAGTTTTAAGATTACTGGCTAGGACAATTGCAGATAGTCTCTGAGTAAGGCTTTTCTGGAAGTTCTTATTTAAAGTATTGGACAGAACGTTGTAAGAAGGTGCACCATCTCAGTTAATCAAGTTGGAATCATATTGAAGGGTTTGTAACCCAAAACTGATCTTAAAATGGTGCTATCAGCATAATGACATTATATCAACCAGGTGGAATCATTGCTGTGGGGCCCCATCTTTTTCCTGGAAACTCCAAAGATTACTGCAGGAAAATTTAATGATCATTGTGGAAAACTTAAACAATATTTATATATTATTCAAATAGACATATATTCATTGAATGGTACCATAGAAACAAAAATAGGTATGGGAAAAGTAAAATTTTTTGAAAGAAGAGTTTGATAAAAGTAGTACCTAAATTTTATCTGCCTTCTGTTCCATAACAGGTGACTGCTAACATCAGATAGAAAATCTGAATTTTTCTTTTAACAACGTGTCCTTTTTTCCACTTAACATCAGGCTTTCCTTTAATCTGTTTATTTCCCTAAAACAGGATTTAGCTCCATTCCACTTCCTGGTGCCTTTTTATCCTCAAATTGTACATTTTATATTTTTTACTTGCTCAGTTTGTCCCTTCTACTAGAGTTACCACTAATAACCACACAACAGAGTCAATACTAGGGTGTTTTGAGATTTCCTCTGTCAATGGAATTAATACAAAACTCATTTTAGCCTCATGCAGTTTTTTGGACGGGGACAAGAGCAAAAAGCAGTCATATTCTTCACTATATACTAATATTTTTTTTCTCCTCTGAAACCTCTTGAACCAGGCTCCCACAATTCAAATAACCCTAGGCAACATTGTTTTCCATGTTCCTTCTAGGATGGCACATTAAGCCCCATTTAAAACATTCAGCTACTTTTCTGAACTATAGTCCTAAAGTCTATATTCCTCCAATGAAATCATGGTTTGGTCTATCACAGCAATACTACAGTCCCTGGTACTTAGTTTCTAGTCTTTGTGTTTCCATTGCTGGTAAAAGACACCATGACCATGACAACTCCTACAAAAGAAAACATTTAAATGGGGTGGCCACTTACCGTTCAGAGGTTCAGTTCATTATTGTTGTGGTGGGACACGGTAATGTTCAGGCAGACATGATATTAGAGAAGAAGCTGAGAGTTCTACATCTTGATCCATAGTCAGTGTAAGAAGAGATTGTGACTGGACATGACTTGAGCACATACGAGACCTCAAAGCCTGTCCCCACAGTGACACATTTCTTATAACAAGGGCCACACTTCCTCCAACAAGGCCAGTCTTCTGAAAAATGCTACTCCCTATACGGCAATTATACAAACACATGAATCTATGGGGGGCCATACCTATTCAAGCATTCTTCTACTATTTTATTCAAAATATTTTCTACATTTGCTATAGTGTTCTTACATGTCTGTAATTCCGTGATTTTTCAAAATAAGTTTTCATATTTTATCCATATTTTTTTTGAAAATTTCTTCTTGTATTTTACTGAACAACTAATTCTTCTACCTTGTCTTCAAGCTCTGATACTCTTTTTTCCACGTTGTTATTTGACCTACTGTTTTTCATTTCCAGCATCATTTCAGTTCAGATATTCTTTACAAATTCTATCATTTTATTTTATATTTTTCATTTTATTTCATAACGAGTTGTCTTCTTCATTCCATCCCGATCTTTGTTTTTGTTGTTTTGGGCTATATTTATGTCTTCCTTGGGTTGCAATGGTGATTATCTTGAATCCTTTATCTGGAAATCCTTTCAAGTAATTCTCATTGAGACCAATTACTATGGGATTAATACTTTTTGAAGAAGGTATGTTATTTTGTTTTATTTTTATTTCTGTGCTAGGATTTGTGTTTACAGAGTTAGTCAATTGAGCCTCTCTTACTTTGTTTTGTATTCAAGTCACCATTCTTTCAGTGGACATGTTTATGTTTTAATATGTTTAAGTCTTGATAGATTTGAGGTGCTATTTTCTTCTGTATGACTGGTACTCAGGATTGTAAGTAAGCTCTACACCTTGTCTTCTGAGAGTCAGCCACTATCTTGGAACAGTTTAGGACTTTCTTTAGTTCTCCAGCTTCTGCCACCACAGGACTTCCCCTGGACCACCTTACATTCAGTCTTTGGGTCCACAGATTCTATTAAGAGTGAAACTTCCCATACCAGTGCTACTTTCCTGGGTCAGCTCCTGTCTTCTTTTTGAGTTTATGACTTCTGCTAGTCACTGAGGTACTAGTTATACCTGGGATTACAGAATTTTCCATCAAGCCTGACTATTAATTTACTGTTTTGTTTTAATTTCTTACATAAAAGTTGAATGTTAATGACAGAAGGTGGTAAAACAATAATTTATAAATATAGGTGAAATACATAGACATATATGTATATACATATGTAATTATATATATGTAAATATATAATTATTTATTGTATTGCTCTTGTGACTCTCCTAGGTATAAATATTTTTCTAAACAGAAAAACAAATGAAAATGTAGTGCAAGCAAAGTGCCCACTGGGTCTATTCCAAATTGAGACATGTTAGGCTGAGCAGAAGTAAAAGAATCACTGATATATGAAACTTGAAGTAGTTCTTTTACTATGCTAATAAACTGGACACCTGTGCCTATCTCCTTAGAGATAAGATATGATTTGTGCTAAACAAAATCTAAAGAGTCTTTGAATAATATTCCAAAGTGAGTACTATTATTTTTGCCATTGAGTTATGTGAGCAGAACAGAACTTGGCTAATTTGTTATATTTACTTCACACATACTTTTTGACAAATGTTTTCTGGAAATGATTCACTCAGTTTTCTCTTCTATTCCAGTGAATATTACGCATTATTATTGTGGGTTTTATTAAAGTCCCTTCTGGTAATGCCCTAACTTGATAGACTTTCAAGCTTCTTGTACTAGCCTTCATCCAGATGGAAACCTTCCATCTGTCTCTTATTCTGAGTTGATTCACATACCATGAAATATGATGAACACATCGCTCTCTCCTTTGACACAGCTTATCATCCATCACCTGTCATACAGAAGCTGTCAAGTACAACTTGAACCCTTAAACTCAGGATATTTCAAGATCCACATGTGCTAGTAATGATATTTTTCTTCCTTGGGAGGAAGTAATTCAGTTCTGTCACTTATTATTTGTGAAGTATTCAACCACATATTTAGTGAGTACTAACAAGGTTCTCCAACCATGTCCTGGATAGAATGATGAAATGAGTTGTATTCTGAAATTTAGCCAGAGGTTTTATGAGCACAGATATGAGATGGGTATATATATAGAAGAGAAAACCATACATGACTATTTAAATGGGTTGCACTGGCAATTGTACAAAGTCATGTATGTTTGAATCAGTATGTGAAAGTTACTAAAAGGGAGATAAAAGAAAACCCAGAGACTCAACTGAGGGCATTTACAAGTAATTTTTTAATAAACCCAACAAAACCTAATATTCTTTTTTTCATTGTGATGCTGTTTTCTGTACATAGCCTCAAATCTATTCCTGACTTTGAAGTCTGAGAAATAATGTAAATCACAGGCATTTCTTAAAAATAATTATGTAATTATTTGTTCCCTATGCATATGTTGGAGAGAGGTGCCACTTGTTTATCCCAGCTGCCCAGAATCAAAATAACCAAACAGAAACTATATTAATTAAAATACTGCTTGGCTTATTAGCTCTACCTTCTTATTGGCTAAATCTTATATTAATTTAACCCATTTCTATTAATCTGTATGTTGCCACATGGCAGTGGTTTACCGGCAAAGATTCAGCATGTCTGGTTCTAGTGACTCCATGGCGTGTCTCTCTCTCTCTGCCTTCCTTCTCCTAGCACTCACTTCTGTCTTCCCTGCCTACCTAAGTTCTGTCCTATCAACAGGCTAAGGTAGTTTCTTTATTGATTAATGGCAATCACAGCACACAGAGGTGACTCCCACATCATGCACAGAAATAAAACTGGTATTTGTATACTGCATCTCATCCAGTGACCATGGTAAACTTAATACAAAATCATATGTTGTGGAAATAATCACAGTTCACTTTTTTCTTTTGTAACCAGGTTTCTCTGTAGCTTTGGAGCCTGCCCTGGAACTAGCTCTGCAGATCAGGCTGGCCTCGAACTCACAGAGATTTGCTGCCTCTGCTTCCTAAGTGGTGCTGCGATTAAAGGCATGTACCACCACTGCCTGGCTATAAATTCCTTTCTTATTTAGAATCTCTAGTAATGTTAATACATGTTCATCATAAATGTTAGAACTTAGATTAAAATACCCATAAATCATGAACTCTTGGCATGCTGAGCACTTTAAAGGACTCTATATAGCCTCAAAAGCAACCAGAGGAGCCTACTGTCTCACAGACTTTCTCCTGTCTTTCTGTGTCCTGTCATTCTTTTTAGCTGTCCTCAAAGTGTGTTATAGAAAAAAAATCTCATTCTCCAAAGTGGGGTGTAGAAACTAGAATACTACTTCCTCAAAACAAGCATCAAAACCTGGAAAGTCCCCTCTTTTACTTCCTTGGAACCCCTCAAACCAGAGTGGTCCTGTTCATACATAGGAGGGAAGATGTTAGAGGGCAAGAAGGATTCCACCGGGGAGGTCTTAGTGGTGCCTCTCAGCCTCTTACCATAATATATACTTTTGACCAACATTCCCATAGTTCTCTACATTTATCATCATTGAATCTAAGTACAGAAAAATCTTATCCCTGACTATTTTTGAGTCTTCAGTCTGAAGACTGATATGTCATACAAAACTTTGATTAACTAAATTTGTCGTGTTTTTCTCTTTTTATCTTGTCTTCCATTATGGGAAAGTGAACGATGTCTTTATGATGAATGAGGAAAGATGTCACATCTTTTCTGCCCAGAGAGTAGATATAATTTGCATTAGTAAAGAACCTTTCATTAGTCACAGTAGGTAATTCAATAAATCACAATTAATTAAATGGTGGCTAAAGTGCTGCCCCTACTCTCTCTCTTTCTCTCTCTCTGTGTGTGAGTGTGTATGTGTACGTGTGTGTGTGTGTGTGTGTGTGTGTACACCCTTAAAGGGATTCTTTTTCTGTTCTTGCAAATACTTATTTTCTCCAATACTATTTTTGAAGTCACTGAGATGCTCATATTTTTACCTCTTTGTTTCCTTCACATGATATATTGCATTAGCTGAATTTTAAATAAGTCACTTTTGCATTTCTGAAATAAAATAACTGACTTGTGACATTTTATCTTGTTATGTGTTAATGGATATAGACTTAACATATTTTTTTAGGTTTTTATCCATCTTGATAGAAGATACATTTGCTCATAATTAATTTTTTTATGCTGTACTTGTAGATTACAGTATTAAGGTGACTTCAAAAACACTTGGAAATGTCTTTTCATTTGTTCTTTAGTTTCTAAAAAGAGTTTTTCTTTTAAAAATTGCTATTTTTTCTAATGTATTGAAGGTAGTTTGCTGGACAAGACATTTGTGATTTTATAAGTTGTAGTTGTCGATTTACTTTCTTTTTGATTTTTTAATGTTACTTTTTGAAAAAATATGTTTTTATTCATTTTCATACAATATATTTTGATCATATTCACTCATCTCCTCCAACTCTTTTCAGGTCCTTCTCTACCTTCAAAACTATCCAACTTTGTGTTTTCTCTAGCTCATTGTCTTTATATTTCTATCTCTGTCTCTGTTTTCCCCATTTAAAAACCTATCAAGTCCAGTTTGTATTGGATTTGTGCTCCTGGGGATGAACCTACACTGGAGTGTGGCCAATAAACCAAGTGTCACACCATTGAAAAGTTGTCCTTTTTCCTGCAGCAATCAAATGCCAATAGCCCCTCAGGTGGGGTTGACACTTCATGCCTACCTTCCTTCTACCATGCTGTGGTTTTGTCTGTCTTATGCTTGTGCAGGTCTTATGTTGTAACAGTCACTATGAGTTCATATGTATGACTACCCTATAGCATTTGGAAATCATTGTCTATATCATACATTTCTTTTCCATTTTCTTTGACAATTTCACACATGTATATAATGCATAATGACAACATTAATCCTCCGCCATCTCATATCTATCTAAATACCCCGCCTAACCCCTCTCTTCCTTACAAATCTATTCCTCACATTTATGTCTCTTCATTTTGTTTTTAAACCACAGATTTTAAGCAGGGCCATCTGTGTGATCATGGATTTGGATCTACCCATTGGAGCTCAGTGGGTTCAGTGATGAGTATATAACTGAAGACAATGAACAATCTCATACTATGAATTCTTAATAATAAGTAGAGCCATATTATCCCCAATCCTTATTCTGAAGCTATATAAACTTTTATTTACTCCAGTTTTATACTTTCTCTAACCTCTAGAAAATCAAGTCTATTTTCTGCCTTTGTAGATTTGTCTATTCTGTATATTTCATATAAATGGAATTGCAGTGGATAATATTGTGATTTCAACAGGCTCTAAAAGTACCTAAGAGGCAATCCTCTTGCCACACACGAGAGGGGTTATCTTGGTTAGTTTAATTGAGGCAGGAAGACACACCCTAAATGTGTCAGCACTGTTCCACAGGCCAAAATCCTGCCCTGGATAAAAGAGGAGAAATCAAGTCAAGAGTAAACATCCATCACTCTCTGCTTCTTGACTGTGGATACTATGTGAGCACCTGCCTCAAATACCTCAGCCAGAAATTCCTAGCCATGATAGGTTGGAACTATGAGCCAAACAAGCCATTCCTTTCTAAGTTGCTTTTGTTAAGTATTTGTGACAGTGACAAAGAAAATATGTAATACATATAACCTATGACCTTTGTCTGGCATTTATCACTTAGTGTACTGTTATTAAGACATCTCTCTTGTGGCAAATATCAGTATTTCCTTATTTGTAATACCAGAGATAAAACCTACGACTCTGGGCATGCTAGGCAAATGTTCTATTATGGAACAGCATCCCTAGTCCTTCATTCCATTTTATGCCTGGATAACAATTATTGTGTTATATATAAGTAACATATATTTTACTTATTCATACATAAATTGATATACTTTGGGATTGCTTTCTCCATCTGAATATTTATAGCTATTATGAATATCTGTGGACAAGGTTTTCTGGTTCTAAAGCAGCAACACCATGTCATATTCCTAGCAATAATTCACTACAGCTAACTTTCTCCAGATTCTTATGGATGTGTTATTCTATCCACATGAGTTTAAGCTAAGATGTCATTGAAGCTTTGACTGGCTTTCTATAAGGACTAATGATGCTAAACATCTTTACACTTACTTATTTTATTGGGCATTCGTATATTATCTTCAGAGAAATATTCACTTATATGTTTGCTCATTTGTAAATTAGATATTTATCTTTTACTTTTTAATTGTAAGAGCTTTTATATCATGGATTTAATTCCTTATCAATTATATGGTTTACTTTTTCCTCATTTTCTTGCTTCTCTTGTAACTTTCGAGACTGAATCCTTTGAAGGACAAAGGGTGTTTCAATGAAGTCAAGTCTAACAGTTTTTGTTATTTCTTCTTGTTACTGTTAAATATAAAAGGCAATGTTTCTCAATCCACTATCATGAAGATTTATGCTCATATTTTTCTTCTAAGAGGTGTGTACTTTTAGCTCTCACAATTAATCCTTTGACACATTCGGAGTTCTCTTCCTCATCCTCACCCTTCATTGTTCCCCTTGTACTTGGAAGTGAATCCAGAGTCTTCAGCATGCTAAGGAAGCACACTACCACTGAAAAATGTATTCCTAGAACTTGGGTTTAATTTTCTATGTACTAAAGTTAGGAATCAAACCTTATATTTTGCTTGTGATGCCCAGTTGTCTCAATAGCACATGTAGAAATGTTTACTCTTTCTTCCTTGAATTACCTTGGTAACACTGACAAAGATATTTATGTTTTGAGTTCTAATTCTACTCCATTGATCTATGTTATTACTGGTTTGGTTTAATGGTAGTACTATACTGTCTTGATAGGATACCTTTATAGTAGGTTTTAAAGCCAGGAATTCTTTGCTCTTCTCAGTTTTTCCTATTTGGAATCTTTTGCTTTTCCATGTGAATTTTAGAATCACCTTATCAGCTATTACAAGTATCACTGGTAATCTTGCAAGAATCCCTGTCTTATGGTTTCCTTTGTTATGATAAAATACAATAACAAAAGCAACTTGGGAAGGAAAGGGTTTATTTCATAACCTTTCAAAATAGCTTATGGGAGACATTTCTCATTTAAACTGCCATATCTTGATTAAAATCTGTACCTTCCTTTTTAAGATTACTTCAGTTTATTTTGGGGAGATGGCAATGGGTAAGTGGCACAATCTGGCATTTGAAATTCCTGAAGTATGTCCTCTGATTTAGATTTCTGTTTATATTAGCAATAGTAAATTTTCAAGTCTATGAACATATGGTTGTTTACCATCTTCTTAGGTCTGTATTACAATTTACATAATTTCATTCAATGATGTTTTGTAATTTTCAGTATACAATATTCATATTTCTTTTGTCAAATTTATTATTAGATATGTACTTTATTATTTTAGTACTATCATAGATGTAATTGTTTGCCTTATTTTATTTTTGTTTTCCATGGCAGGAATATACAAACATACTTGGTTTTTAGCTGTGGATTTTGTATTTTACAACTTTTTTTTTTAACTTATTGGTTTCAACTGATATGTATGAATGTGCATGTGTGCATATGTGCACACACATATCTGCACACATTCTTTAAGGTTTTTGATGTACAAGATCATATTATGTTCTATTTTAGAGAATTTAAATTTTTTGTTTTCAATCTGAATGCTATATATATATGCATAAACAGGATCTCATATCTGATGTGGGAGTGTCATATATCAATCTGTTGATTTCATTGGTTAAGTAATAAAGAAACTGCTTGGCCCTGATAGGTTAAAACATAGGTGGGAGGAGTAAACAGAACAGAATGCTGGGAGGAAGAGGAAGTGAGCTCAGAGGCCATGCTCTCCTCTCCTGGGCAGACGCTATCGATGAAGCTCTGACCCAGGATGGACGTAGGTTTAGATCTTCCCTGGTAAGCCACCTCGTGGGCTACACAAATCATTAGAAATGGGCTAGTCCAGGTGTGAGAGTTAGCCGAGAAGAGGCTAGATATAATGGGCCCAGCAGGGTTTAAGTGAATACAATTTGTGTGTTGTTATTTTGGGTAAAGCTAGCCGGTGGCGGGAGCTGGGTGGTGGAATGCAACCCGTAGCTCCTACAACACATATCTCTGAAGTTGGCCTTGAACTTACCGTACAGTTGATGATTACTGTTAACTTCTGATCCTCCTGCCTTCATTTTGTTTCATTTAATATATGTGATTATAGAAAAATAATCTAGAGCTCTGTACACACCACATAAGCACTTTACTGACCAAACTGTGTCCCCAGCTTTCCAGTGTTGATATTTTCCTTAGATAATTATCCTTGTTGGAATGTGTGATATAGTTTTGAATAGAAATGGAAAGAAGGCATATACTTGTCTTATTCTTGATCTTAAGGGGATGCACTAACGATGGGCTTGCTTTAGCATATATCACTCTATCTATCTATCTATGTATTTATCTATCTATCTATCTATCATCTATCTATCCATCTATCTATCTATCTAATCGATTAAGACAATCTGTTTAATTGTATATCCTGGGAGCTGGTGAAATGCCTCAGAGGGTAAAGACATTTTACTCGAAGCCTAATGACTTCAGTACAATCCTTTTGAATTCACATAATATGAGGAGAGAACCGATGGCTGCAAGTTATCCTCTCACTTCCAAAAGTGTGTCATGGCATAAATGCATGCACGACCATGTATGTACATGCACCCACTTGTTCGACTATGTGTGTGTGCATGCATACACATACACATGCAGAAGCATGCACACATAAGTGAATATAAAAATAAAGTAAATATTTATTTATAGTTACTCATTTGAGCTTGGGGGTTTTACCCATGGCTAAGGACATGTTACAGTCTCCAACTGTTGTGTTTGAATTTTTCTTATGAGGGAGGAAAGGAAACTCTCTCCACCCCACTCAGGAGATGAAATCCTGGGCATTACTCATGTTATTGCAAGCACTCTGCTACTGATCTACACACACCCTTACCCATGAAACAGTGTTTATACTGCTGCCATTGGGTAATAGTCTTGTATCAGCTAGTATTTCATGGCTAAAAATATAAACTACTTCTTCATGAATTTTTTTTAATCTTGCTTTTCTTTGTTTGCAGAAGAGTCCATAGGTACTATATGGCAATGATCTTTAACTTTGATTTTAGGATTCATGAAAAATAGAAGATGGCATTGTAAATTTCAACACTATTAACAGAAATAAAATTTTGGAAACTTAGAATACCAAATGAATGAAAACATTATGAAAGCTATACAAAACAGGACTCTAGGTATGGTGACTTGTGACTGTAATTCCAATCAGTACTCTGGAGCCTGAGACAAAAGGATAAACCATAGTCTTGTAACTATCCAGGGATGTAGAGAATTTGGTACCCAAAAAATTCAAGAAGAAAGGTTATTCTAACAAAGGAAACTAAATCATAGAGTGGGAAAAATAAATCATCACTAAAATAGCTGAACATGTACAGTTTCATGGGGAAATATTTAAGTTAGTCAATTTAATCAGACTCTACAGAGCTCAAGGAAAAGGATGCCATCTCTAGCAAGATGACTATGACAATTGAATAGAATTGGGAACAAGATAGGAGTACTACTTAGATTGTGATTTCAAGTACATAAGAAGACATTAATGTCATTGGGAGCTTGGACTTGGTTTCCTAAGAATCCTTCATTCTTGTGATCACCACCGAAGAAATTCAGATGGGGCATACAGAGAATAATGCAGAGGACAGAACATATCTTAAGCTATAGCATAGTCTCAAGGGGACAGAGTGAAGAACAATGCTGCAGAACACTGTCTCCCAAGCATAACAACCACCACATTCTTCATCAGAGCAGTTGTGACTGATTACTCCCAAGATACCCTCAAGACCAAATCTGCTGAATTCCCCTCATAGAAAGAAATGAGGTTTTAAAAAGTCATTAGACTCCTATTTGAGATTATAGTCATTTTTCCTGCATCTTCCTACATCTCCCTCTCAGTTATATGCAATTTTGTCCTGACTGTTCAAGATTTCAAGAGATGCTAGTGTATACAAAGTATGGAAGGTTAGCAGGTATAAAAATATCATTGTGCACATTGTGATGAGACCTTTTGGTAATGTGACATTTTAGGGAGGGGTAACCCATATTACTTAAGTAATGCTTCATCTATATTTCTGAAAACAGGTCCAATATACTCATTGGTTAACAAAACTATTCCTGAGTGGAATTCTTACTTTGATCTATAATTGATCTCATATATAAAGATAGTAATATTGTGTTCATATCTTTTCTGGAAAAGTTTATGCAAAAAATCAGCAAATGGTTAATTGTATTGATCTATATTTCAGTAGGCTTTACAGATTTTTAAAGTCTCTAAAGCAAGCAGCTTTTCATAAGGGCCAGTTATGTCTAGTTGTTGACTTTTAGAGGAGGGAGCAATCATTTTTTTTTAGATTAGAAAGCTTCTTGCTATAGATTGGTCGTATAACATTTAGGGTTTCTTGAATAAGCATTAGACAGTTGTCTACTAATGTTTTCCCAGGCAGTTCAGGATATCATATCTATTCTGGGATCAGAGATAAGCCTCAAGACTTATTCTTCTGACAACAAATTAGAATCTTGCAGTTCTAATACTTGGTTTTCCAGGTTTTTGATGATGAGAGAGGGGTGCCACCCAATGTTTTTTCAAGCCTGCTAATACCCAATTAACTACTGTTAGGAATGAAGGAACACCTAAATGTAGTAATATGGAGCGGCCGTGGGGCTGCGTCCCCAACACCCCAGTCGCCTGCCCGGCTAGCTTTTGCCCCGAAATAATTACACAGACACTGTATTCATTTAAACAATGCTTTAGCCCATTCCTATCTAGCCTCTTCTAGGCTAACTCTCGCACCTGGACTAGCCCATTTCTTATCATCTGTATAGCACCGGTCTTACCGGGAAGATTCTAGCCTAAGTCCATCCTGGGTCGGAGTGTCATAGCGTGCATCTTCCCTGGAGCGGGGAGCATGACGTCTCTCTGAAGTGTCTGCTCCGGAGAGCAGAGCTGTCGAGTCTGAGCTCACTTCCTCTTCCTCCCAGCGTTCTGTTCTGTTTACTCCACCCACCTAAGGGTGGGCCTATCCAATGGGCCTAGCAGTTTCTTTATTGCTTAGCCAATGAAATCAACAGATTGATATATGACACTCCCACATCACTTCCCCTTTTTCTGTTTAAACAAAAAAAGAAAGGCTTTAACCTTAACATAGCAAAATTACATATAACAAAACAGTTATCAAGTAAAAATTACAATAATCTTTATCATAACTAAAGAAAACTATAACTATAACTAACTATTCTTAACTCCATCAAAGACTTCAGAAAGATACAATATTACATAAGCAAGCAAGAAAAAAGCAACTTTTAAAACTCTAGAAATGACACAGACATCTCGCTGCCTGGACAGTCACCCAAAGTTCCTCTGTACCGTTGGGGCATCCATCTTCAGCCTTCAGGCCCATGGTATCCAGCAGACATTTCCATAAAGCAGGAAAATTCAAAGTCAGTTCAGTCACTATCTGTTGTGTCCTGCAGAATGTCTCGCAGACTCTTTCATGAATCAGGAACCCCAAAAGATCATCTCACCTTAGGCAAGTTCAGTAGTCCTCTCTCTGCGGGTTCTCTGTGTCCAGTTTATGCAATAGTCCAGGCAAGAGCAGTTTCTTGCCCAAATGGCTATCAAACTCCATAAGGATCCTCTTCAATGCCCATCTTCCTCTCGAAGTAGATTGGTGCCACCAGGAGCAGACATGTCTCATTGTCATGAAAAGTCCTATATCATATCCCCCTTTAAATGTAAAAGAACATTTATAAACTATATTTTGGGAACATGGGCGCAGTTTTTTCTCTCCAAACTGCTTCCTGCTGAATGGGGGCGTCGTTAATTAGGTCTTTCATGGTATAACCTGTGTGCTAGTTTCATCTCAGTTGGCAGTTGAGCAAAGTAATTTTTTGAGGGTGTTCACAGGAACATTTTGGGAGGTCGTGGTCTATCATACCAAATCAGGATAGATGCAATCCACAAGGTCTGATCCTCTGTGAAAACAAAATAAGAAACTCCTTTCCAAAGCATCATGTCCTTAGATCCAAATTTTGAAATCGTAATGCCCTTATGTCCATTCTGGTTTAGCTTGGCAGCCCATATAATGAAATATCTCTCTGTACTTAGCTCCTTCACAGTCAAAAATTTTAAAGAAAACACAATAATACAAAGAATCCAGACTCTCTGTGAATTTTTCATTTTTACGTAGCTTATTTTTACTCTATCACTTTTCTTTATTCTGTCTCTTTAAAGACTTTACCTTTTTTTTAAACATTAACTTTATTTTCTATATTCTTTTTCTTCTCTCTCCCAAGCCTACGTACATTCATCCAACAGTGTGACTCATTTAGTGGTCTGAATCTGTCCTATTGTGAATCTGCAATTTTTTACTATCCAGGAGCACTTTTGATTTGCGCCTTTAAATCATTAGGCGCTTAAGAATCTAATCTGAGACATTCCTAGATTAAGTTTTTGTTTTTTTGAGTGCATATCTTTGACCTGGAATAACCCTGTAGACCAGGCTGTCTTTGAACTCTCAGAGATCCGCCTGTCTCTGCCTCCCAGGCATTGGGATTAAAGGTGTTTGCTACTACACCTTGAACTCACAGAGATCTGTTCGTCTCTGCCTTCTAGGCACTGGGATTAAAGGCATGTGCTGCCACACCTTGAAGTCACAGAGGTTTACTTTAAGAATTTTAACTTTTAGTCTGCATATATTTTTAACACACAGTAAACCATTTAGAAATTTTCATTGTCTTTGAATGTCTCTTTACTGTATATCTCTCTTTTTCTGACCACATGAGTCCTTAATTTAGCAAGTAATATCAGTAGAATTAAAGCCATGGCTTTGCCAGCTAGATCCAGTCCATTCCTTAGCTTTCCAGCCTCGTGGCTCAGGTACTGGCTGTAGCCATGTTTACGGCCACACCTCTATGGCGTTTCAAGGTCCCTGCCAGCCAGCGAGCTACAACAGACAACACTCAAGTCCTCTCTTGGTAGCCGGCCCTCCTGCCTCAAACAGTCAGGGTTTGCCCTGGCAGGATGGCCCAGAAAGCCGGCATTTTTAAACGGTGCAGCTTTTTTCCTGCTACGGCTGAAAACCGAAAAGCATGTGTTCAGCTTTTCGTCAACACCATTTAAGTGTTTCGTGGCAGGACCTCTTAATGAGCTGCAGGCTTTTGCAGCTAGAGCTGAGTCAGGAAGCCTCTCTTAGATGAGGCACTTGCTTGCCTCTGGCAAGCAGAGTAGACCCGAGAAATTGCCACAAGAAACATGCTTTACTCTATTCTTTTCCAAGCTTTCTCAGGCTTTCTGTGGACTCAGTTAGCCACACGTCTGGGCGTCATCTGTAGTAATATGGAGCGGCCGTGGGGCTGCGTCCCCAACACCCCAGTCGCCTGCCCGGCTAGCTTTTGCCCCGAAATATTTACACAGACACTGTATTCATTTAAACACTGCTTTAGCCCATTCCTATCTAGCCTCTTTTAGGCTAACTCTCGCACCTGGACTAGCCCATTTCTTATCATCTGTATAGCACCGGTCTTACCGGGAAGATTCTAGCCTAAGTCCATCCTGGGTCGGAGTGTCATAGCGTGCATCTTCCCTGGAGCGGGGAGCATGACGTCTCTCTGAAGTGTGTGCTCCGGAGAGCAGAGCTGTCGAGTCTGCCCTCACTTCCTCTTCCTCCCAGCGTTCTGTTCTGTTTACTCCACCCACCTAAGGGTGGGCCTATCCAATGGGCCTAGCAGTTTCTTTATTGCTTAGCCAATGAAATCAACAGATTGATATATGACACTCCCACATCACCTAAACACGTCAATACTTACCCTCAGTAGCCAGAGTTATTCCATTCTCTTTGAAAACCCCCTACTCAGGCCCAACCAGACTTTGTGGATTTAACCCAGAAAAGGATTTTAGGAATAACCATTTTGAAGCAGGGTTGAAGATTTTACTCAAGTTAATTTAATATAGGCTTTAAGCATGAAGATAAGAACACCTTTACCTTTTCATGTCCCTATTATTCTCTGTCTTTCTATCCTTCCTCATTATATAACACTATTCCTGTATGAGTTTAAACCACTTATGAAATGGGAATCACCAAGCTCATCTAGCTACTTCTGAATGAAATAGGGTGCTGAAGGGTATAGAATATTTACTCTTGCTGAATTTAAGGCCTTGGAGGATGATCAAGGAGACCCAGGGCCATGAGAAAGCTCCAAATCATAGAAATAGAGATAAAAGGAAAGTAATAGGAAACAATAGGTTCTACAAAAGAAGTTTTCAAGCAAAGGCAGAAGAAAATAGAAAGGGACATGTTTCTCTCATTAAACACGAGGCAGCTCTTCAGGGATACACTTGCTTAGGAAGTACACTTTTTATTAAATGAGTATTGTGAAAGCAAAGTAAAAATTAAATGGAATTTGATCCAAGTTGCTATAGGAAAAGAGAATGGCAAAGTTCCTTGTAAATTTTAAATGGATTTAAGAATAAAAGATGAGATGGCTAGGGGTAAAAACATGGGGAGAAGTCATACATGGTAGGTCAAAAATCATGAAATGGGAGGGTTGGTTACAGGCCAGGGAAACTTGTTAGGGACGAGCCAGTATCTCAGAGGCTGTAGGTTTATAGCTGAGATACTTTCCTTTGGCTACATCTTTATTCTTATTTAGTTATTTCTACATGTTTCTTGAATTGAAATGATGGGTTCATAGAAGTTGATGTTGTGCTATAAGGAAGAAGGTAAGAATAGCAGAGCTTTTTCTTTGGAAAGGAAATACTAAAAACCTTTAAAATACATTACACATTATAAATTTTACCAACACTATGGTGCATCTCTAGAGCAGCGGTTCTCAACCTGTGGGTTGCAATCCCTTCTGCAGTTGCATATCAGATATCTTGAATATCAGACATTTAAATACCAATTCATAACAATAGCAACATTACAGTTATGAAATAGCAAAGAAAATAGTTTCATGTTTAGGAAGTCTGAGAACCACTGCTCTAGAGAGAATATGGTATTTCCATATACCAAGAACTATAAAGCTAAAGCAAACAGTCTCAAAAAAAGTATTTCTGACTTACAGGCCCATATTTCTCAATCTTTTTTTTTCTAAAAAGAACAGGGAAGGGCTTTTGTTCTCAAGTTCCCCTTCGATAGCTAAAGACCAAGTTTTCTAGAAGATTGAGTCACAAGAAAGAAGACCTGATACCATAGCAACTGCCCAGGTAAATTTTATCCCAGGCAATTGTCTTTTAATGTTGTATAAATCTTTTATTTCTCTGGGGCTTTGAGTGATGGCTCCATGGTTGCTGTTGCTATTGCACAAGAGCCAGATGAAATTCCCAGAACCAATGTGATGACTCACAACCATGCATCACTTCAGTTCTAGGGGATGTGTTACACTCTTTTGACTTCCATGCATGTAAGCCGAACATTTATACACACAAAGGAAAATAAATAAATCTTTAAAAAATACCTTTGAAATTAGTTATTTTTGCAAATTTTCGCATTCCTTACCCTTTCTTACTCGAATCTATTCCTCAACTATACCAAAACAACAACCAAAGAAGGAAAAGAAAACCTGCAAACAAAACACAAACAAACAACCAGACTGTTGGAAGACTGGCCCCGGGGGAAAATGTTCAGACATTTCTGTCATAAACCTCCATCTAGGACTTGGATGTAAGTGTGGAGGGCTATTATGTAACAATGGGATGGAAATCTCCCTGTTTCTTGGATTCTTCTGGGGATTCATTTTCTTTCTCGCTCCCTCCCTCCCTCTTTCCCTGGAACCTTGCTTCCCTCCATTTACCCCTCTTTGTCTCTCTCCCCCCCTTTCCCCTTGAAAGTTTAATTGATCCAGGGGTAATAGAAGTCAGAGACTCTATTTTCTTTTCAGACAACACAATTTCTGTTAGCTGGGAGGAGAGATGCTACACGCGCCTCTCTTTGCAATTTAGAATGCCATATGACAAAGCATCAAGAAGAGAAACTAGGTCCTATGTTTTACCCTCTTTGTTTATCACTGTATATCAAAGCAGGTTAAAAGGAACCTGAGCAATCTTTTCTGTCACGGCACTATTCAGATGTCAGTCCAATTTCTACTATAGCCTCCAAATACAAGGTAAGTATAAATTCAAGTTTACAACAACTCTAATACATTTTCCTTTTTTCCTATAGTATTGTCTATAAATTCTTAAGTTTTATTGAATTACTAAAGACTCTCTTTTATTTGACTCCTGGATGTATATAATAAATTTATAGTCTCTTAATTCTGTTAATCTGTGGTTAGTTTATTTCATCAGGCACAATGGAACCTTCAGAAAACTGAGGAAAGTTCATTTACCTCTGCAACCTTCTAGTTAGGCATATCAGTGTGCCCTTCTAGTTGATTTTGATTGCCACAAGCTCAAAACCTCTCCATTTAAAATGCTGAAGGAATTTAGTTGCCCTGGAGAAAACCACTAGTTCTAAAATAGCTCTTTACAAGATTCAAGGAATTATGGTGTGTATGAAAGAGAATTTTTCCAAGTTGTGCTTTGCTGATTAAAAGATCTCAGATAGAGGTTCAAGAGGATATTAAAATAGATTGTGTGATGGTAGGAGCTTATTAGGAGAGTTGTTAACAGCACAGATGGCCCATGGCAGGGAAAGGAATGCTGAAGAAAGAAATCAGAATGCCTCCCCTGCTAGAAGAGGCAGACATGGCAATCTTTTCTTTTTTTTATTGATAAAAAGAGAATAATAAAGAAAAAAAAAACAAATTTCCACCTCCTCCCAGCCTCCCATTTCCCTCCCCCTCCTCCCCCTCCTCTCACTCTTCTCTCCCTCCTCCCACCCCTCTCCCCTTCTCCCCACTCCTCTCCCCCTCCCTCTCCAGTCCAAAGAGCAGTCAGGGTTCCCTGCCCTGTGGTAAGTCCTAGGTCCTCCCCCCTCCGTCCATATCTAGGAAGGTGAACATCCAAACTGGCTAGGCTCCCACCAAGCCAGCACATTAAGTAGGATCATAAACCCGTGCCATTGTCCTTGGCGTCTCATCAGCCCTCATTGTTCGCCATGTTCAGAGAGTCCAGTTTTATTCCATGCTTTTTCGGTAACAGTCCAGCTTGCCTTGGTGAGCTCCCAGTAGATCAGCCCCACTGTCTCCTTGGGTGGGTGCACTCCTCGTGGTCCCGACTTCTTTGCTAATGTTCTCCCTCCTTCTGCTCCTCATTGGGACCTTGGGAGCTCAGTCCAGTGCTCCAGTGTGGGTCTCTGTCTCTATCTCCATCCATTACCAGATGAAGGTTCTATGATGATATGCAAGATATTCGTCAGTATTGCTCTAGGATAGGGTCATTTCAGGTTCCCTATCCTCAGCTGCACCAAGGAACTAACTGGAAACCTGAGCTTGGGCACCTGGGAGCCCCTCTAGGGTCAAGTCTCTTGCCCACCCTAAAGTGGCTCCCTTACCTAAGAATTGTGGTTCCGTGCTCCCCTATCCATCCTTCCTTTATCCCAATCCTCCTGTTTCCCCAAGTCCCCCCTCCTTCCCTTCTACCTTTTCTCTCCCCATCTCCCCTTACCCCCATCCCACCCCATCCCCAAGATCCCAATTTTCTCCCCGGCAGTTTTGTCTACTTCCCTTACCCAAGAGTATAACTATATGTTTTTCCTTGAGTTCACCTTCTTACTTAGCTTCTTTAGGTTCACCTATTGTAGACTCCGTGACCCCTATTTATGGCTAGAAAGCAATTATGAGTGAGTACATCCCATGTTCATCTTTTTGGGTCTGGGATACCTCACTCAGGATAGTGTTTTCTATTTCCATCCATTTGCATGCAAAATTCAAGAAGTCATTGTTTTTTACCGCAGTGTAGTATTCTAGTGTGTATATATTCCATAATTTCTTCATCCATTCTTCCATTGAAGGGCATCTAGGTTGTTTCCAGATTCTGCCTATTACAAATAATACTGCTATGAACATAGTTGAACAAATGCTTTTGTCTTTTGATAGAGCATCTCTTGGGTAAATTCCCAAGAGTGGTATTGCTGGGTCCAGGGGTAGGTTGATCCCGAATTTCCTGAGAAAACGAAACACTGACTTCCACAGTGGTTGCACAAGATTGCATACCCACCAGCAATGGAAGAGGGTACCCCTTCCTCCACAGCCTCTACAGCCAAGGCTATCCTTGGTGTTTTTGACTTTAGCCATTCTGACAGGTGTAAGATGATATCTCAAAGTTGTTTGGATTTGCATTTCCCTGATTGCTAAGGAAATTGAACATGACCTTAAGTGTCTTTTGGCCATTTGAACTTCTTCTGTTGAAAATTCTCTGTTCAGTTCAGTGCCCCATTTTTTAATTGGGTTAATTAGCATTTTAAAGTCTAGTTTCTTGAGTTCTCTATATATTTTGGAGATCAGACCTTTGTCTGTTGCAGGGTTGGTGAAGATCTTCTCCCAGTCAGTAGGTTGCCTTTGTGTCTTAGTGACAGTGTCCTTTGCTTTACAGAAGCTTCTCAGTTTAAGTAGGTCCCATTTATTCAATGTTGCCCTTAATGTCTGTGCTTCTGGGGTTGTACCTAAGAAGCGTTCACCTGTGCCCATCTGTTGTAGGGTATTTCCCACTTTCTCTTCTATCAGGTTTAGTGTTTTCGGGGTGATATTGAGGTCTTTAATCCATTTGGACTTGAGTTTTGTGCATGGTGATAGATATGGGTCTATTTTCATTCTTCTACAGGTTGACATCCAGTTGTGCCAGCACCATTTGTTGAAGATGCTTTCTTTCTTCCATTGTATACTTTTAGCTCCTTTATTGAAAATGAGGTGTTCATAGGTTTGTGGGATAAAATCCGGGTCTTCTATACAATTCCATTGGTCGAATTCTCTGTTTTTATGCCAGTACCACCCTGTTTTCATTACTGTAGCTGTGTAATAGAGTTTAAAGTCAGGGATGGTAATGCCTCCAGAAGATCCTTTATTGTATAGGAATGTTTTGGCTATCCTGGGATTTTTGTTTTTCCATATAAAGTTGATTATTTTCCTCTCCAGATCTGTGAAGAATTTTGATGGGATCTTGATGGGGATTGCATTGAATCTATAAATTGCCTTTGGTAGAATTGCCATTTTTACTATGTTGATCCTCCCAATCCAAGAGCAAGGGATGTCCATCCATTTTTTGGTATCCTCTTCAATTTCTTTCTTGAATGCCTTAAAGTTCTTGTCAAATAGATCTTTCACTTCCTTGGTTAGATTTACCCCAAGATATTTTATGCTGTTTGTGGCTATCATGAATGGAGAAGCTTCTCTGATTTCCCTCTCTGCTTCCATATCCTTTGTGTATAAGAGGGTGACTGATTTTTTGGAGTTGATCTTGTATCCTGCCACATTACTAAAGCTGTTTATCAGCTGTAAAAGTTCTTTGGTGGAGTTTTGGGGGTCGCTTATGTACACTGTCATATCATCTGCAAATAACGAAAGTTTCACCTCTTCCTTTCCAATTCGAATCCCCTTGATCCCATTATGTTGTCTCATTGCTATTGATAGAACTTCAAGCACTATATTGAAGAGGTATGGAGAGAGTGGACAGACTTGTCCTGTTCCTGAGTTAAGCGGGATGGCTTTGAGTTTCTCTCTGTTTAATTTGATGTTAGCTGTCGGCTTGCTGTATATAGCTCTTATTATATTTAGGTATGACCCTTGTATCCCTAATCTCTCCAAGACTTTTAACATAAATGGATGTTGAATTTTGTCAAATGCTTTTTCAGCATCTAAGGAAATGATCATATGGTTTTTTTCTTTCAGTTTATTTATATGGTGGATTACATTGATAGATTTTCGTATGTTGAACCAGCTCTGCATCTCAGGAATGAAGCCTACTTGATCATAATGGATAATTTTTCGGATGTGTTCTTGGATTCGGTTTGCCAGTATTTTGTTGAGGATTTTTGCGTCGATATTCATGAGTGAGATCGGCCTATAATTCTCTTTCCTGGTTGAGTCTTTGTGTGGTTTTGGTATCAGAGTAACTGTAGCTTCATAAAAGGAATTTGGTAATGCCCCTTCTGTTTCTATATTGTGGAATACATTGAGGAGTATAGGTATTAGGTCTTCTTGGAAGTTCTGGTAGAATTCCGCATTGAAACCATCTGGCCCTGGGCTTTTTTTGGTAGGGAGGTTTTTGATAACAGCTTCTAATTCTTCGTGACTGACAGGTCTGTTCAGATTGTTCACCTCGTCCTGGTTTAATTTTGGTAAATGATATTTATCTAAAAAAGTGTCCATTTCTTTTACATTTTCCTGTTTAGTGGCATACAGGCTTTTGTAGTAAGATCTAATGACTCTCTGAATTTCCTCTGTGTTTGTGGTTATGTCCCCCTTTTCATTTTTGATCTTATTAATTTGCAAATTTTCTCTCTGCCATTTTACTAGTTTGGATAGGGGTTTGTCAATCTTGTTGATTTTCTCCAGGAACCAGCTTCTTGATTCATTGATTCTTTGGATTGTTTTCTGTGTTTCTATTTTGTTGATTTCAGCCCTCAGTTTGATTATTTCCAGTCTTCTACTCCTCCTAGTGAGTCTGCTTCTTTTTTTTCTAGAGCTTTCAGGTGGGCTGTTAAGTCTCCAATATGTGCTTTCTCTGTTTTCTTTAAGTGGGCACTTAGTGCTATGAACTTTCCTCTCAGGACTGCTTTCATAGTGTCCCATAAGTTCAAGTATGTTGTTTCTTTATTTTCATTGAATTCAAGGAAGACTTTAATTTCTTTCTTTATTTCTTCCTTAATCCAGGTATGGTTCAGTAGTTGGCTGTTCAGTTTCCATGAGTTTGTAGGCTTTCTGGTGGTAGCATTGTTGTTGAATTCTAACTTTAATCCATGGTGGTCTGATAAGACACAGGTGGTTAGTAATATTTTTTTGTAGCTGTGTAAGTTAGCTTTGTTACCGAGTATGTGGTCAATTTTCGAGAAGGTTCCATGAGCTGCAGAGAAGAAGGTATATTCTTTCCTCTTTGGGTGGAATAATCTATAGATGTCTGTTAAGTCCATTTGCTTCATTACCTCCATTAATTCTCTGATTTCTCTGTTAGGTTTCTGTCTGATTGACCTGGCCATTGGTGAGAGAGGAGTGTTGAAATCTCCTACTATTAGTATGTGCGGTTTGATGGTTGCCTTGAATTTTAGCAATGTTTCTTTTACGTATGTGGGTGCTTTTATATTAGGGGCATAGATATTCAGGATTGAGACTTCTTCCTGATGAATTGTTCCTGTTATGAGTATAAAATGTCCCTCTCCATCTCTTCTGATTGATTTAAGTTTGAAGTGAACTTTGTTAGAAATTATTATTGCCACACCTGCTTGTTTCTTAGGTCCATTTGCTTGATAAGCCTTTTCCCAGCCCTTTACTCTGAGTAGGTGCCTGTCTTTGTGGTTGAGGTATGTTTCTTGTAGACAGCAGAATGTTGGATCATGTTTTCTTATCCAGTCTCTTAGCCTGTGCCTTTTTATAGGTGAGTTGAGCCCATTGACAGTAAGTGATAATAATGACCAGTGGTTGTTAACTCCGGTCACTTTTTTAGTAGTATGGTTTGTGTGTTTCCCTTTTGAGTTGCGCTGGTGAAGGGTCTCTAGATGTCTGAGTTATTGTGGTCATTGTTGGACTCCTTGGTTAGTGATTTTCCTTCTATTATTTTCTGTAAGGCTGGATTTGCGGCTACGTATTGCTTAAATTGGTTTTAATCCTGGAAAATTTTGTTTTCTCCATTTATAGTGAACGAAAGCTTGGCTGGATATAGTAGTCTGGGCTTGCATCCATGGTCTCTTAGTTTTTGCAGTATATCTATCTAGGACCTTCTGGCTTTCATGGTTTCCATAGAGAAGTCAGGTGTAAGTCTGATAGGTTTACCTTTATAAGTAAGTTGGCCTTTTTCCTTTGCGGCTCTTAATATTCTTTCTTTATTCTGTATATTTTGTGTTTTGATTATTATATTGCGAGGGGATGTTTTTTTTTTGATCCAGCCTATTTGGTGTTCTGTATGCTTCTTGAACCTTCATAGGTACATCCGTCTTCAGGTTGGGAAAGTTTTCTTCTATAATTTTATTAAGTATATTTTCTGGACCGTTGAGCTGCACTTCTTCTCCTTCTTCTACTCCAATTATTCTTAGGTTTGGTCTTTTTATTGTGTCCCATATTTCCTGAATGTTCGTGATGAGAGTTTGTTGGACTTGCTGTTTTCTTTGATCAGTGAGTTTATTTTCTCTATGTTATCCTCAGAATCTGAGATTCTTTCTTCTAGCTCTTGTATTCTGCTGGTTATGCTTGTTTCTGTAGTCTCTATTCGTTTACCTAGATTTTCCATGTCCAGCCGGCCCTCTGTTTGTGTTTTCTTCTTTGCCTCCATTTCAGTTTTCAAGTCATGAACTGTTTCCATTATCTGCTTGATTGTTTTTCCTTGGTTTCCTAGGGTATCATTCACTGATTTACTCAATTCCTCGAACTTTCTGATATACTTCTCATCCATTTCTACAATGGCATTTTTCATATGCTGTTTAAGGGTGTCAATCACTTTCATGAAGTCAATTTTTTCTACTTCTTCTTGATTAAGGTGTTCATTTCCTCTTGTTGTGAGGTCTCTGGCTTCTGGTGGTTTCGTGTTGTTTTTCATATTGTTGGGTGAATTCTTGCATTGGCGTCTCCCCATCTCTTCCTCCCAATATTCTCCTATGGATCTTCTTTTACAGGATCAGGTCTTCTTGCTGACTGATGTACCTTCCCAGTGCTGTCACTCCCCAGTTATGTTTCTCCTAGTGTCCGGATCGGATCTCCTTGCTGCTTGGTTAGCTTGCAAACAAAGGGCCTACCCTGCTTGCTGCAGGCAGGCTATGGAGACAAAGGAGCTACTGCCTTCCCCTTTGCCCTCCGCTTTGGGTTCAGTCCCAGTGCCCAGGCAGGCTGAGCAGGGAGGCGCTCTGCCGCCAAAGAAGGGAGGGCGGGAGGGAGACAGGGGGTGGGGGGATCTGTATGTAAGCTGGATGGGATAGGAAGAGAGAGGGGGTACCGGGCAGTATAGCCCCTGTAGGATGACCAGGAAGTGTAGGCGGGCTGTTCCCGGGTGCCGCAGCACTCACTCACCACAATGATGTTTCACTGGGTGCCCAGATCGAAACTCCGTGCTGCTTGGTTAGCTTGCAAACAAAGGGCCCACCCTGCTTGCTGCAGGCAGGCTATGGGGACAAAGGAGCTACCGTGCTCCCCTTTGCCCTTGGTTTTGGGTTAGGTCCTAGCGCCCAAGCAGGCTGAGCAGGGAGGCACTCTGCCTCCAAAGAAGGGAGAGAGGTAGGGAGACAGGGGGTGGGGGGATCTGTATGTAAGCTGGATGGGATAGGAAGAGAGAGGGGATACCGGGCAGTATAGCCCCTGTAGGATGACCAGGAAGTGTAGGCGGGCTGTTCCCGGGTGCCCCAGCACTCACTCACCACAATGATGTTTCACTGGGTGCCCTTTCTGAGGAGAGGGGGCATTTTGCAGCATAAGTTTATAGCTAGCTAGACTCTATGATTCCAAGGAAGGAGGTGTGGAAGGGAATGGGGAGCAAGATGTATGGCCACAGCACGCTCTTTGTTGTCAATTCACCTCCCCAGATGAGATATTCCAGTACCTGGAGCTGTGTTAGCATGGGAGTCACTGCATTTCAACAGGGTGCCTGTCAGCATCTGTGAAAAGGGAAAGGCAGCTTCTTGTATTGTGGCCTCAGCAGCAGCTGGGTTCTAACATTTCAGTCTTCTTACACTGAGATTTTTTTGTTTTAATCTAGTTCTCTTAGAAATTTAGTCTTATTCATCTTATACCAAACTGATTTGTAGCTCCTATATACACTTTGTTTTCAGAGAACTCATTCTAATCTCTTTATTTTCTTTTGTTTCTTATCTATTGCACTCTTTTCAAATGGATATACCAAATAGCACTTGCTGGCTCCATCCTAGAAACAATTTATTGGTGTAGCCCCAAGTTCCCTGTTGTCTTTCTCAACATTTTTCCTGGTTCCTTCCTGTAGAGCACAATTACCACTCCTACTTAGATTCTTCTGGTTTATACTAAACTTATACTACACATATTTGGAAGCCTATGGCTCCATGGGGGCCATATGGCAACATGCAGTTAAATTTCTCACTGTTATGAAAACACAACTCTATTGTTTCCACAGCCCCCGAACAAAGAGCAAATTTCTCTCTTTTTTTAAAAAATAAAAACATCAGGAACTGAAAATAATAAATTCTCTAGGTAGCACAAACAAATCAATATTGCCAGGATTTGTTATATAAAGTGCCAAAAATTTCCCCATCTTTTAAAAGCTTTAGTTGTTGCTCTGCTATTACAGAGAGGTTCAGGAGTTCTGCTACCTATAGGTAGTTAGCAAGAGGGGAAGTATTGTGAAGAAAATATAGTAAGCTTAGCCCTGAGAAATAGGGAGTAATCTATTGACCTTTTTGCATTTTGAATCCGAGAAAATGTTTTATTACAAAAAGTTCTCCTATCCTGACAAAGATTTGGAATTCAACTCTGTTTCATTGCAATTTCCTTCCTATATAAGAACCAATTTTAATTTTGATGTAATTTAAAACTTTCCAGTTGAGTTGACAGTTCTTGGATATATTTGACACTAAATATCAAGCATCAAGTGAAAATCTGGAGTTTCCCTCATTATGTGTTAAGTAGCATACCTAATTCTTTTTTGGCTAGAAAAGTATATTCTAGTATCGATAAACATGAAACAAGTATTAATATCACTGGCATAATTGTTGTAAAATCACGGAATAGGTTGTGACTATGCCTTCTCTCTTCACAGGATTTCTTTCTTAGCTAAAGGACTTCTACATTCTCTTCCGTGCAAGAAACTGTCGTCATGAACAGACCCTTAGATACCATCATTTTCAATCTCTAAGTATTTGCCTTTTTCAAGGAGTCTGCTGGATGTTCAGTGACAGTATATATGGCCTCCCTTCCGTAAATAAACACATCCTTCATTAGAGTCTGATTTATGTTCATCTGCACAAACCTATAATAGATATACAAGTAAGTGGTAGCAACTAGTATTTATCAGCTTTCATTTCAGGAAATCAGAAAAATCATAGAAAAAGATGGCATAAATAACATTTTATCAGAAAGAAAAAATGGTTCTACAGTTGAGAGTGAGAACAGAATATCAGACAAAGGAAAATGTATGTACAAGGGCATGTGAACTGTCTAAACTCTCTAAACTGGTATCTAGATCTAACTCATGCAAACATTTAAGGTTATGGTACTTTGAAGTAGATGTTAAAATAAGCAGTTTAAATAGTTGTGTTTTGTCAGTGAATTTAGAGGAAAGAAAACATTAGTTCTAATGTAGCTTTCCATGAAATAATCTATAAGATGTGTTTTAAATATCTACCATGGAAGTGCTAACATATGTGCATGTGGACACATACATTCATACTTTGTAACTAGGCCTTTTTGTCCTTTTGCATGCTTACCTGTTCTCTGTTAAGGTAAGCATACCTTTGTAATGAGGAAAACTTATGAAGTAATTTCCCATCTAGTTTTTTTATATAACTGCACAGTGAATTTTCTCAGCATTTTTCTGTATATCACATACTTTATCAGCTTATACAGTCATGCTAAGTAATTTGTCCTAAAAGTAGTCCCTAAATTTTGCGCACTTAGAGTTTATCACCTAGTCAAGATAAAAAGTTCTTACAATAACTACTGATAATCTCAACTTTCTGGTATTAATAACCTTGTTTATTCCCATCTAACACTAAATTAAGTTTATACAGTGTAACTCATTATATACAGCAGAGATTAGCTTATTAAATACCATAGATTCCGTCTTCATTTCTTTATCTCTCTGTCTAAGACTACTTGCTCTTTAGGAATCCAGGTCATGTTCAAGGACAAATAGTCTTCTGTACAGGTGTTGGTATGGCAAGGAAGTGTGATGTGTATCCAATGTCTAGAGAAGTGAGTCCATGCCCCAAACCACTTATTATAACTTCAGAGTAGGTTGTCCAGAATTGAGATGATTGCAGCTCGTGGAAGACCCAGAGCCACATCCACTTATTTAAACTCCACTTAGATATTGTTTTAGTAGTTAGTTTTGAAGAAAATTTGTTATCTGGAAATAGAAAACCCTTTTGTGTGGAAATCACAGAGCACATTCAAAGTCTCTTGGAAATTCCTGGAGAAGGAAACAACAGATCCTGTGTCATCTTAACAATGAAGCATCTGAACACCATTTTGGTTTGTGCTGGTATTATGTAACTCTATAATAGAAGTAGTTGTGTGACTCATTAGCCCTTGGAACAGGCTGCTGGTTGGAAAGTTCAATGCCTCTGCTCTGATATTTGATCCTTATTTTAGTTGCTCTACATTATTATAACAAAGTATCAAAGACATTCTACTTAGGAAGCTAAGGGATGTTCATTTTTACCAATGATTTTGTTTCTAGCACAAAGTCATTAGGTGAAGCTGCCGGATGGTGATGGCAAGTAGAGAGAGAAAGAGAGTACTAATGGTAAAGGAGGAAAAATGTCCTCCTCCATCCATCTTAAAGTGTTATTTATGGCTCTCAGTAGGAAAATGACCAGAAGGAAAGTTTAAGGAGAGAAAGTTGATTAACATGTCCATCATACACTTGAAGCCATCCAGAAAAATAACATATGGATTTGTATAACCTGATGCATTATTTTCATGTAGAGTTCATAATGGCCTAGAAATAACCATGGGCTCAAACGTATGGAAATCCTCCTGTCCCAGCTTCCCCTGTGCTGAAATTAAAGGCTTGAGCCACCATACCTGACACATTTTCTTTTGAGGTAGGATGTGATGATGAACTGGCTGTGATCATTCTGCCTCAGCTACAATGCTTGGCTTATATCTTGGGTTTCTACATTTTTAGATTAAAGCAAACAGAAACTGTTTAAGAGTGTCTAGTTATGTGGTGCAAATTATGAAAAAGTGGTCATGAAGAGCATAGCAAAATTGGACTGTTGCTCAGGTTTGTCCACAGATTTAAATATTATGCTTTTTTTTTTTATTTTTCGAGACAGGGTTTCTCCATAGCTTTTGGTTCCTGTCCTGGAACTAGCTCTTGTAGACCAGGCTGGCTTCGAACTCATAGAGATCCGCCTGCCTCTGCCTCCCGAATGCTGGGATTAAAGGCCTGCGCCACCACTGCCCAGCTAAATATTATGCTTTATTCATAGATAAGAGTTAATAGGGACCCTTCTCTTCTTGGCATGAGAGAGGGAAACATTGCAGCACATAGTAATTTTGTTCATAAATGTAAATTTTTTTTACAAAAGGAAAATTGTTCCCTCTTTCAGAGTTTTACTTGTATCTGCCTGTTCTCTTAGATCCTTTAGATCAAAATAATTCATAGGCCAAAGAGTTATATTTTGATACAGCTTGTCCTAGTACTGTTTGTAATAAACAAAAGTTAGCTAATCTTTACTCTCAAGGAATTTATATTCTGACAGGGGAGGCAGTACTGGTAAATAACTAAATGGAAACAGAATTCTCCTTGTCACTAGTGATGAGGTAGAGGCACATAGAGAGGGAGATTCAGTTTAGTGAGAGAAGTAAAGGAATGCCTCTTCACAAAGAGACCCATGAACTGGAACTTTTCTTTTACTACTCGATGTATCTATTCAAGCCTGTAATTGACTCAATGGAATATCTTCACAACAAGTACTTGATACAAACATGTTTTTCTATTGTTCATTCAGGTTGCTATAACAAACTACAATAGTTTCTAGAAAGTTCTGACCAAGTAGTAATGGAAATAAAAACAGAAACATATACCAACAAAATATATAGAGAATCCCAAGCCAGCTGGGACAATTTGAGAACTTGCCTTGAAAACATGCTCACAGACACACAAACATAAGTACCTGCATGCACTTGTGCACACATATGCACTTGTAATTACACATTCACAGGCAGGTACATACACAAATTGAGATCGAGGGAGGATAAATTTTCATGCAAAAGCTTTAATGGAAGCCTTTTCTGAGGAAGAGAAGAAAGACAGACTGTGTGGAAAATATATGGTGAACAGCAATGATACACACAGAAAGAGAGTTCAGGCTACACTAACTCAGAGGAAGAAGTAAGTCCTTTTATTGGATGGCTGGAATAGCCCAATGTCTAGGACATACAAGCACTCTGAGATCTTTTTCATAAGTGCACTAATCCCATTCATAGGCAATCTATCATCATGACCTAACACCTACCAGAACTCTACCTCTGATCCTGTCAATTTTGGGGTTAAGATTTCAACATATCTTTAAATGTGGTAGCAGTTGCATATAATCATGGTAGGAAGATCAGGAACTCAATATTATCTTGGGCTGCATAGTGAGTTCCAGACCAGCTTCAGTTTCAGAGTCAGATTTTACCTCAAAAAACCCTTTTTTTCAACATATTAATTGAGAATAACAGAGTCTATAGCAACCTGTTTCATGCTAAGTAACAAAAACACTACTAAAAGAAACTCTTATAGGATGTAACATTACATATTCTCTCAGTCATATTTTTGCTGCATCAAGGATCAAACCCAGGGTATTATATCTGCTTGGTTATAGTCATATCTGTGGCTTGTTAGTGAAAAGGGGCCAAGCACTATTGGCAAGGGGAAAGGGGACATGAGAGGAAGTTTGGAGGAAACCAAATGAAAGATTATAAGAGTCTTCTCTCATTGGACTATTTGTGGAGAGCAGGCTTAATTTTTTTTAGCATCAAATGATGACAATGTTTGTGAAATGTTTCTTTTCAGGGAATCTCATTAGAGAATCAGCACCCAAAGGTATTCTTGATGATGGGTCACAAAGGTATTGCTTGCATAGCATGAATCAAATCAGAGATTTATGGAAGCTAAGTGTCAAAAACTATATTATTTGTACCATTTACACATTGTGAATACTCTTATCACTTAGGAAACTGATGTGGATTCCACTCTGTATGCTGTGAATATGTTTTGTTACCATTGTCTAGTAAAGAATTTGGCCTATGGCAGGGCAGGATATAGCAAGGAGGGAAATCTAAGCAGAGATAGAGAAGGAAAGAAGGCAGGGTCAGGCAGATGCCAAAGAAGAAAAATGCCAGAACTTTAACAGTAAGCAAAAATCTCATAGTGATACACAGATGACTAGAACTGGGTTAATATAAGATATAAGAACTAGCTAGGAATATTCCTGAGCAGTTAGTTAAACAATGTTATAATTCATACAGCTTTTGTGTGATTATTCAGATATGTGTAGCCAGGAAAGTAAAGTGGAGTCTCCACTTAAAAATGACACCCAATTTGGCAACATACATTCACATGAAGTCTAAGAAAGCTTTAAAAAGGGGCTTCTACACCCACAAAAAGGGAGTAAATTACAGCTTCTTGTTAACTGCGTTATTTTTCCAGATAGGCTCTGTTTGCTGGCAGTGAGCAGGTTTAAGATACAGCTTCCTGACTCAGCATTAGCAGCAAAAACTTCATGGCTCCTTTAAGAAAAGGCTTCCTGGTTCATGATGCCTACACAAATGTCTCTGGCTCTTTTTGGAGGTCCTTCTTGAATGGGATTTAAGAACAGCGTGCTGCACTTACTTGGTGACAGTATGGGCCAACTGCTTCCCAGAGTTGGGGTGGTAAACATGGCTCCCAGAACTGGTGGTTAATGAGCCTCTGCCATGATGAAAAGCCAAACAGGGTGGAACCAACAGCTAAAGTGGTTGTTCTTGTTCTAATCATGCCTTCTTAACAGTTTACAACAGTGATCAAAAAAGGATTACAGATATACAATAAAGATAGATGTTGCAGGGGGCCGCTTGTTCATCCCAGCCACCCAGCTAGCTTAGCCCAGAAATAACCACATAGAAACTGTATTAATTAAATCACTGCTTAGCTAATTAACTCTAGCTTCTTATTGGTTATCTCTTACATCTTAATTTAACCCATTTCTATTAGTCTGTATATCACCACGAAGTCGTGGCCTACCAGCAAAGTTTCAACATGTCTTTCTGTGGTGGAGGATCCATGGTGTCTCTCTCTGACTCTCCTTCCTTTCTCCCAGCATGCTGTTTTGTTTTCCCTGCCTACGTAAGTTCTGCCCTATGAACAGGCCAAGACAGTTTCTTTATTCATTAACCAATGAAAGCAATACATAGACAGAAGGATCTCCCATACCAGATAGATTCAGACAAAAATAAACATCTGAATGGGTTACAGTGTGTTTAAGAAATGTATGTAGGATTACGAAAAAAAGAAAATGGGTAAATTCTGTTAGAGAAATAAATAGTTTTAGAAAATAAAATAAAGTATTTAAAGAGACAGTAAAAATAATATAAAACAAATAATCAAGGTAAAATTGAAAAAAATATAGAGTCTGGATTATGCATATTACTGTGTTTTCTTTGAATTTCTGACTGCAGAGAGACATTTGGTTTTGGGGGCTGCTAAGCTGAACCAACATATATATTTTAAAAGTATCTTGACTTTCAAATTTGAGTCTAAGGATAAGTTACTTTGAAAAAGAGGTTCTGATTTTGTTTCCACAGAGAATGAGAACCTTTGGATTCCTTCCAGGCTAATATGGTTTGATGGAACAAGACCCTCAAAAGGTCTTTATGAACCCTAAAAGTATTTCACCTAACAAACAGCAGGGAGCAGTTTGAAGAAAACTATGCCTAAATCCTCAAAATTATTGTTTATAGATATTTGTTTTTATTTAAAGGGGGTTTATTAAAAGTAGTTAATGGTCACACTAAATCTCTTTCTAAAATAGGGGTTGTTATGATATATAAATGAATATGTTACTTTAGTATGGACTTTATTGATACATGTTTAAGGTCAATTTTGTTATATGTATAATTTTACTCTTGTTTAATATATTATGTTTATACATCTCATTTAAAAATATAATGTATTGCTGGGCAGTGGTGGCACATCCTTTTAATCCCAGCACTCAGGAGGCAGACGCAGGCAGATCTCTGTGAGTTTGAGGCCAGCCTAGTCCACAAGATCTAGTTTCAGGACAGGCTCCAAAGCTACAGAAAACCCCTGTCTCAACACACACACACACACACACACACACACACACACACACACACACATACACACACAGAATGTATAATTTAAAATTACAGATATATAGATAGTTTTAATACTCAAACTTATAGTCAGGTTTTCTATATATACAGAGATATATTTCAGTTAGATAATCTTCAACACTTCAAAGTCCTACAGAACATGGCATCTAAAATGTGTTAAGAACTGAGACTGTTCATGACAATGAGACATATTTGCTCCCAGCAGCACCAATTACTTCAGAGAAGTTGATGGACATTGAAGAAACTTGTTAAGGACTTTGCCTTCAGTGTGAGAAGGCTAGCCATTTGGCAATAAACTGCTCTTGCCTGGACTGCTAGATAGTATGCTATATAAATTGTACATGCAGGACCCACAACAATTGAATGCTGAGCTTGCCAAAAGAAGATGAGACAGTCCTTCTTGGTTCCTGCTCCATTAAAGAGATTGTCAGACATTCTACAGGACATAGAAGAAAGCAGCTTATGGACTTTGACAGAACAAGACATAACAGAGATTCAAAGTTTCTACTTCACAGAAAAGTCTGCCAGACATTATGGGCCTATATGCTGAAGATGGATGCTCCAATGCTACAAAAGAACTTTTACTGGCTGTCTAGGCAGCAAGATGTCTCTGCCATTTCTAGAACTTTGGAAGTTACTTAAAGACTAGATAGTGATAATTGTAGTTTTCCTTAGTTATGATAAAAGAAATTAAATATGAAACTTTGGACTCACAAAGAAATATTGTAACTCTAATTCTTGCCTCATACATGTTTTGATATATGTAATTTTAATATGTTAAAGTTAAAACCTTCTTTTTCATTTAGACAAAAAAAGGGTATATAATGTTGGATTCTCCTCTATATGATGTGAATATATTTTATTACCAATGGTTAATAAAGAAACTGCTTTGGCCTATGGCAGGGCAGAAATCCCAGCAGAGATAGAGTAAGAAAGAAGGTGGGGCCATGCAGATTCCATGAAGCTGCTGAAGGAGAAAGATATCATAACCTCACTGGTAAGCCTCAGACTCATGGCAATACACAGATTACTAAAAATGGGCTAATTTAAGATATAATAGCTAGCTAGGAATATGCCTGAGCAGATGATCAAAAAGTATTGTAATTAGTATAGATTTTTGTGTGATTATTCAGGTCTAGGTATCCGAGAAAATAAAGTGAAGTCTCTCCTTGCAGGGGTTTATAGGATTTCTCCTTAAATATAAGGCTTAAAATGTGATGTTATTCAATGTTTATTTATCTTTTGGGAATCATATCAAAGAAGTCATTATTTTGGGGCTGGAGAGATGGATCTCTGGTTAAGAGCACTTACTTAGGTCTGATTCCCAGCACCCAACCAGGCAGTTCACAACCACTTCTAACTATAGTCCCAAGGGACCTTATGTCCTCCTCTGGCTTCCACAGACACCTACATATAAATCGCTTCTCCTTTCATACTCACATACATATATACACACAAATAAAAATAAAATTTAAAATGGAATCAGTATCTGAAAACTCCAGTTTGTCCCATGTTTTCTTAAAGCTTTATTGCTTTAGTTTTTATATTTATGTCTGTCATCTATTTTTTCATACTTTCATGATAACCTTGTATATGATATAAATAAGTATCCAAATTCATTTGTATGGCTCTAGGTATCACATTATTCAAGTATTCTTTGCTTACAAAGTATTGTTAGAAATCATTTGACAGTAAACATAAGGATTCCTTTTTGCTTCTGAAATATGCTCAACTTACCTGTGCTTGAGACGTATCTCAATATCACATTGCTTTAATAACTATGAATTTATAGATTTATAGTATATAAAGAAAGTAAAAAGTTCAAATATTCAAATTTTGTTCTATTTCTCAAAATTATTTAGATGTTACACATATTTTGTGCATATATGTGTGTTTATAAATAACTAAAATATTAATATATATGTTAAAATCCATTTGTAAGTTTATACAAAAAGCCTACTGAATGTGGGTGCTTTATTTTTCTTTTGTTTTTTATTACATTGAATCTGTAAATAAATCTAAGTAAACTACACTCTTAAATATTTTGAATCTTCCAGTCCATGAGCATGAACTCTTTTTCACTTAATTGATATTATAAATTTCCCTTAATAGTGTTTTGTAATTTTCAGTGTACATTCTTGACTTCTTTAGCTGAATTTATTTCTAAATATTGTATTATTTTCTGTGTGAGTGAGAAAGGAATCAGTCTTACTTTTGACTGCCTCTTGAATGCAATATGTTGATCTTGTATTTTTCTATCTCTCCTTTTAGATGGAATTACTTCCTTTGTTCTATTCTTAGTATGTTTTCTCTATAGTATCACGTCATCTTCATGTAAATAGTTAGATGCTTTCTTTTTAATCTAGCTGCATCAAATACCCATTCATTTGATTGCATTGACTCCAGCATAAGATTGAAAATTTCTCTTGTTTTCTATCTTATAGTGAATTCTTTCATCACTAAGTATTAGGGTCACTGTAAATATTTGGTAGATAATCTTTATCAGTATAAGAAATTTGCCTTTTACTCCAAGTTTATAGTAAGTCTTTGATGTTATGTCCAATTGTTGGATTTTATCAACTACTTTATGAGTATCTATCAAGATGATTACATAATCACCATCCCTTTGGCTATTAATATGAAGTATTGCATTATTCCATTGGCCATATTAAACTTTCATGGTTCAGAACATGATACTTCACAGTATGGCAGAGTACCATACTCGTTCATTAAAACAAAAGGGATTAGAAAGAATTTCTGAATTTCTTGTGACACGAACAGGGGCCTGGCTTGTTTGTTGGGGTTTCTTTCCTGCCCGGTACCCCACAACTGTTTAACCCCAAAGAAAATCACACATAGGTCTCTATAAGTTATAAAGCTGATTGGCCCATTAGCTCTAGCCTCTCACTGACTAACTCTCACACCTTGATTAACCCATTTTTTTGATCTATGTTAGCCATGTGGCTCAGTACCTTTTTCAGTGAGGCAGATCACATTCTACTGCTTTGGTGTTCTGGGCAGGAGTGGGAGGAATCAACTTCCTCCTTCCCAGAATTCTCCTGTTCTTATTACATAATTTTTAATTCCTGTCTGGATTTCACACCTATATTTCCTGCCTGGTCAATCAGCATTTATTTAAAACATGATTGACAGAATACAGACATTTCTGCACCAATATCTCTAGCCTTTCACATTTCTTACTTCTCTTTCTCCCAAATACAGTTATGTAAGATATAATCCTCTTGAAATTAGAAGTGTAGAAATTTGTGTCAAATTCATATTTGGTTGTAAAATTTTGAACAAATGTCTCCAAGCTACCAAATCTGTATTTATAGGGATCAATGTCTTAGCTGATTGCTGTACGGGTCCAAAGATTATTGATTAATTTTCCTCCTCTATGTAATTCTTAGTCTTCCTCAACCCATTCCTTCTTTTCAATTTGCTATCCTGTTCTCTCTCCCTGCCTCTCCCTCTCTCCCTCTTTCTCTCTCTTTCTATACTTTCTCTAATCAACAAGGCCTTTATACATAGGCAAGGACGGTCTTAAAGTATGGTCTTCCTGTCTTACCTCTACGAATATTGGAACTATCAGCATGCACCATCACTCTTTATGAAGATGAGTTCTATTGATTTTCATAAAATCTTCAGAGGTATTATAGCTTTGGAAAAGAGGTTCTGCTTTTGTTTTCACAGAGGATAAGAAGCTGTGAATTCCTTACCAGTTAATATGGTTTGATCAAACAAGCCATGGCCCAGATGGTCCAATATCCATGACAGCTTCAGGACTGCTAGCTGAGATGGACCTACCACACAGGATACCCCATGAAAGGCCTTATTAACAGTGCCCCAATCAGCATGAAGTAGTTTAGAGAACAATGTCCAAATTCCCTAAATGATTGTTTATAGATGTGTGTTTACATTTAAAGGGGGAAATGTTACAGAGGTGAACACTTTGCATTGGTATGGATCTTGATCTATTGATACAAATTTAAGATATCTTCTTTTGGTTAAGGTATTGTGTTTGTGCAGCTCATTTGACAATGTATAATTAAGAAATACAGGTTAAAAGATAGTTATCTATAATAGTCAAGCTTGAAGTCATGTTAGGTTTTCTAGATATATAGAGATATATTTCAGGTAGGTGGATATTCTTAAAATTATTCAAAGAATAACAGGATATGGCATTTAATTTTTTTAAGAACTCAGGACTTTTTGTAACAATGAGACAGATGTCCTCCTGGTAGCACCAATCTACTTCAAGAAGATGATGGGCAATGAAGAGGCTCCTTATGGAGTTGGTTAGCCATCTGGGCAAGAACCTATTCTTATCTGAACTGCTTGACTGGACTTGTGGGACAAAAAGAAAAATGACTACTAAAGTTGCCTAATGAAAGTGAGACAAACCTTCAGGGTTCCTGCTTCATGTAGGAGTCTGCCAGACATTCTGCAGGCCACAGAATAAAGTGACTGACAAACTGCCAATATATACAGAACTGTCTTTGAAATTTGCTGCTTCAAGGAAAAGTCTGCTGGATACTATGAGCCAGTAGGCTGAAGATGGGTGTCCACAACATTACAGAAGAACTTTGGGTGACTGTCCAGGCAGCGAGATGTCTCTGTCAATTCTAGAGTTTTGAAAGTTGCTTATAAAGAACTTCCTGTTTAATTAGGTAATATTATATCCTTCTGGAGTCTTTGATGAAGTTGAAGAATAGATAGTTATAGTTTCTCTTAGTTATGATAAAAGATAAAGTAGATATAAGTGGTGCAACTGTAATTCATTCTTGACACCTGTTTTGTTATACATAATCTTGCTAAAGTTAAAACCTTCCTTTTTATTTACACAGAAAAGGGAGATGATGTGGGAGGTAATGAATGCTGTGAATGTGTTTTATTGCCATTGGTTAATAAAGAAGGTGTTTTGGGCCAATGGCTCAACAGAGTAAAGCCAGACAGAGAGAGAGAGAGAGAGAGAGAGAGAGAGAGAGAGAGAGAGAGAGAGAGAGAGAGAAGGAAGAGTCAGTGAGAAGCCATTAGTCACTAGGAGAGAAAGATGTAAGCTGTTAGCTGGAACCTTGCCGGTAGGCCACAAATCTCATGGAAAAATATAAAGTAATATAAATAGGTTAAGATATAAGAGCTAGTTAGCAATATGCTTAAGTGATTGGCCAAGCAATGATTTAATTTACATAGTTTCTATGTGATTATTTCAAGTCAGGATGGCCGAGAAATGAGTCTGGGAAGCTAGGAAACTAAGAAGCAGCCTCCCCCAACAATAGTATTATTATTACAGAATAAGATTCTAAAAATGTTTGTGCAGTTACTTACTTTATTTTCCTTTCTGGAAAGTCATCAACTGTTCAGATAGTAGTATACCTTCCTAAAAGTTCAGTTTTTTACTAAAACTACATGTTTATTTAAGGTTACAGTGTTGGAAGTTTTCAAAAAGTAATTTTCTAGCATTTGCATCAAAAGAAGTACACTTAGCAATGTTTCATTCTTCTTGTGTGTTACTCTGAGCTTCACAAATATCACATTCTGTGATCTCAGCACTGAGAGCCTACACTTCAACTCCTGATGGTCAAGTTATTAATAGCCTGGTGCTGCGGCTGTTGAGATGTGCTGTCTAGATTGCCACTTCAGGTCTCAAGTATTTATTTCCCAGGAGTATTAGTTTCGGCCAATTTAGTGCTGAGTCCTTCTTTAGGAATCACCCTTGGCAGAAATGGTTTAATTTCCCTAGGTCATAATGCCCTTTCTGTGAGCTGCCAGCACTGAGTTGCTGACTGATGATGCACAATATAAGGCCAGTCCTTCTTGCTCCAGTTGAGGTATCTCTGAGCAGTCATCCCAGTCTCAATGTTTTCCAGGAAACTCTCTGGTTTCTGTCTCTATCACAACTATGCTATAGTAGTGTCTCCCATTATACATGCTGCTCCTAATATCATTTTCCTAAAAACTATCTTCACACAATTATCTTTGAGTTTATTTGCAGGCACTCCAGTTTGGGTATCCAGAAAATTTTTAGAAATCCTTGATGTGAAACCCTATATGTGGGAGTTAATTAGTCAATAGCATCTTTCTTTTTTTTCCTACATACAGAATTCTATTTTATTATGCATCAATGTGCATCACTTAAAAAGTTTATTTTCTTTTTTTTATGAAAGAATGCACCAAACACATTTGCATTTATTTTCTTTTTTTAAGCAAATGACAAAGACCCAAATTACCAGTTTTTCTTAAACCTAAGCTTAACATTACATACTTAAACAATTTTCAGAACTGACGAATTTGCCAACATCCATGCACAACTAGAAAACATCCTTAATTTACACTAAACCAGAAATGTATTACCATTGATGCAGTAATAGCATTCATTACTAAATGCTGAAAATAAAGTTGAAATATTTCTGCAGAAGGTTCATCTGGCAACGTTAGCTTCTCAGCAGGCTGACACTATTCACTCACAGTTTTACACAATGGGAATCAGATCCATGCTGGTGTCAGAACAGTCTCGTCCTAGCACTACTCAAGAGTCACAGGGCTGACCTCGGATTACGGTTTGTTTTGTTTTGTTTAAAGTAAAGTGCATACAGAGGTTACAACAGTTTTAAAGACAAAAAATGGTCCTATTTTGTGGTCCTAACAACAAACTCAAAAGTCTATGACAAATAGGGGCTCCGATGAGCTGTTTTATAAATACTTTAGATTAGGTACAGTCATACAGAAAGTCGAGTTCATTTAAAATCTTCAAATAAAAGTTCCTGTTATTCCTCAAATGGTGCTTGTTGTGGTTTAACATTTCTGTTAGATGCGTGTGTTGAATTACTTGTTATCCAAGCATAGCAGGTGCTCCTTTCCATTTACCGTCAAGGACTTTAACTGCCCGTCTTCTTCAACTTCTACTCTTTCTTGACCATTCTCCATAATTCTCTTTGTAGTGATTTTTTTGCCATTAACTATCTTAGTAGAAGTTGATATTGATTTGAAGTTGCCCATTCTGCTGCCATCAAATGATGCTGAAGAGAATGAAATGAGACCCCAGTGTCCTGGTGGCCCGAACGAACTGAATCCTGTGTCAAAAGCAGGAAATCCACTTCCGAAGGAAGGAAATCCACTGAAGGCAGAGAAAAACGAGCCTGTACCTCGGCTTCTATTTCCTCGGAAAGCCCTTCAGCTCCCAAAAAAATCATCAAATGGTTCTTCAAAGAAGTCAAATGAAAATGGGTCCCTTCCACCAAAAAATTCCCTGAAGACATCATCTGGATTCCGGAATGTGAAGCCAAACTCAAATGGACTGTCCAAATGACTTCCACCTCCTCCTCCACCATTTAATCCTTCTTTGCCGTTTTTGTCATAGATGTCCCGCTTTTTTGCATCCGATAACACCTCATATGCCTCAGCTTCTTGTTTGAATTTCCGCTCTGCTTCTTCTTTATTTTTGTCCAGATGCCATTTAAGTACCTGTTTCCGATACGCCTTTTTAATGTCCTCAGGTGAGGCATGTCTCTGCACGCCCAGAACTTTAGTAATCCACCATGTTTTAACAGATTGTTGGAACAAATCCGAGGACGCAGAGGCCGGCGAGGGGAGAAGTCGGGCGGCTGGTCTCCTCGCGGCTGTGGCACAGTTGCGCTGGCAGCGGTAAAAGTTTATTTTCTTGACTTCAATGCAAAGATGCTACAGGACATTGCATTGGCCAATATGAGTTGGTTAAGTGAGCAGAGAGATGCACTATCAGTTTCTATTTTCTTCCTTCCTGAAAAAATATTGTCAGTGCTAGAAAGAAAGTTATGTTGGTTACTTTTCTCATCTTTGTAACCAAATACCCACCAAGAATCTGCCTATAGAAAAAAGAAAAGATTTCTTCTAGTTTAAAGTATCATGGCAAGGAAGGCATTGTAGTAGTAGACAGCTGAAGTAGCAGGCTTGAGTGTGAGGCTACTGTTCACAACTGGGCAAATGAGGGTGCAGAGAGAAAGGAATTGACGTCATTATTCAAGTACTTTTTTGCTTGTTTCCCCTTTGTTTAGTCTAGGACCCTTGTTAAGGCCTGATTGTCCCCTGTCGGCTTTTACTTTGAGAAAATACTGCCCCAAACAGACACAATGTGGTGTACTTCACTAATGCCGTAGGTACTTCTCAATACAACCAAATTTACGATCTGAATTAATCATCAGAGGAGATGAAGGAAAACCCCTAAAAGTTTGAAACTTCAGATAGTAAAAACTAAGCTCCTGAAAGTCACTACTTAAATTGCAGTTATTTCTTTAATTAGGACTTTTCATAATGAGAAAATCAAATCAGTGACCTAATTTTTAATACATTTAAGAATTCTTCCTTTCTCTCTCCCCTTTTCCATCTTTTTCTCCTTTCCTTCCTGTCTTCCTTACTTTTCATTTCTTCTCCTTTTATTGTGAGAGGACACACACACACACACACACACACAGAGAGAGAGAGAGAGAGAGAGAGAGAGAGAGAGAGAGAGAGAGAGAGAGAACAGCACTCTTTTCAAAAGCTCACAGTTTTTTTTTTTTAATTCAAAAAAGCCCTCCTTTTTCTTTTTGAATGGAAGAGCTGGACTGTGCCTATGATGGTAAAATATATAGAATACCACACATTTAATATTTAATAGGTCTCATTTGGCAGATGTGACAATTGAATGCCTTTAAACATAGCACTTGACAGGAAGAACTCTGTGAGTTTGAGGTGAGCCCCAAGGACATAGTGCGACCTTGTCACCGTGTGTGTGTGTGTGTGTGTGTGTGTGTGTGTGTGTGTGTGTGTGTGTGTGTCTGTTTCTGTGCATATGACACATATCTGTGCAGGGGGTGTATGCCTCCTCATGAGCATGTGAGTTCATATGGAGGCCAGATGGCCACCTCAGATGTTCTTCAGGAGCCATACATCTTGTTTTCTACAACAAGGTCTCTGGGGTTTGGCAATTACTAGACTAAGCTGACATATCAGTGGACACCATGAATTCATCTGTCTCTGTGTCCCCTGTGCTAGGATCACAAATGTGCGCTAACCACACCTGGATTTTTGGGTGGATTCTGTAGTTGAACTTTGGTCTTGACGTCTACACAGTAAGCAATTTAGCAAGCATACTATATCTTCAGCCCTTGGCTCACTGTTTTCAATGAACTACACTTGCTTTAGCCAACATTAATTATTGCTTTTATTGTTCTGAAAGTGGACCACATATAATCAATACGCATGATATTTAATCACTGAAAAAGCAATTTACATACATTATCTCACATAATCTATATAATTGTGTTAGAAGGCTGGAGTCATCACCTTTTTTTCCTTTACTTCCCATAGCCTTATGGAATTATTTACCAATTTCTTCAGTTGCTTAAAGCTAAATAAACATAAAAGTGATGAAGCAAGAAAATAATTAGACATGGGGGATTATGTTTCATAATATATACAGATGATTTCATGATTTTTAAAATGACATTACGCCGGGCCGTGGTGGCACACATCTTTAATCCCAGCACTTGGGAGGCAGAGGCAGGCGGATCTCTGTAAGTTCAAGGCCAACCTGGTCTACAAGAGCTAGTTCCAGGACAGGCTCCAAAGCTACAGAGAAACCCTGTCTCGAAAAACCAAAAAAAAAATTAATAACAATAAAATAAAATGACATTTGAACATTTTTTAGTGTTTTTTTTTCTGGCATGTTGCTGTTTTCTATTAGGGAAACAAAAGAAGGTTAGGTTTTTTTTTTGTCTCCAAATCCAAGTGAATGTTCTTAGTAATCACTCTAGTCACATAGAAGTATGTTTGTGTGTGAGAGAAGTTTTCCAGATGACATAATTGAATCTCAGACAAATTATGTAATTTCCCCAGGGTTCTTAAGTAGTAAAATTTAGAATTGAACTCTACCATTTTAAAGATATATTTTTATTATTTTTATTATGTGTTTGTGAATGTGAATGAGGTTGCCAGTCCAGAAGAGTGTATTGGATATGTAGGGTTTGGATTTATAGGCATTGCTAGCTACCTAATGTCAGTGTCTGAATACCCAAAGTTGGACCTTCTTCAAAAGTTGTAGGCATTTTTTTTCTTTTTGGTTTTTATTGATAAAAGGAGAATAAAAAAAAACAAATTTCCACCTCCTCCCAGCCTCCCATTTCCCTCCCCCTCCTCCCACTCTTCTCCCCCTCCTCCAACCCTTCTCCCCCTCCCCCCACTCCTCTCCCCCTCCCTCTCCAGTCCAAAGAGCAGTCAGGGTTCCCTGCCCTGTGGTAAGTCCTAGGTCCTCCCCCCTCCGAACATATCTAGGAAGGTGAACATCCAAACTGGCTAGGCTCCCACCAAGCCAGCACATTAAGTAGGATCAAAACCCCTTGCCATTGTCCTTGGCGTCTCATCAGCCCTCATTGTTCGCCATGTTCAGAGAGTCCAGTTTTATCCCATGCTTTTTTGGTAACAGTCCAGCTGGCCTTGGTGAGCTCCCAGTAGATCAGCCCCACTGTCTCCGTGGGTGGGTGCACCCCTCGTGTTCCCGACTTCTTTGCTCTTGTTCTCCCTCCTTCTGCTCCTCATTGGGACCTTGGGAGCTCAGTCCAGTGCTCCAGTGTGGGTCTCTGTGTCTATCTCCATCCATCACCAGATGAAGGTTCTATGATGATATGCAAGATATTCGTCAGTATTGCTCTAGGATAGGGTCATTTCAGGTTCCCCATCCTCAGCTGCCCAAGGAACTAACTGGGGACCTGAGCTTGGGCACCTGGGAGCCCCTCTAGGGTCAAGTCTCTTGCCCACCCTAAAGTGGCTCCCTTACCTAAGAATTGTGGTTCTGTGCTCCCCTATCCAACCTTCCTTTATCCCAATCCTCCTGTTTCTCCAAGTCCCCCCCTCCTTCCCTTCTACCTTTTCTCTCCCCATCTCCCCTTACCCCCATCCCACCCCACCCCCAAGATCCCAATTTTCTCCCCAGCAATTTTGTCTAATTCCCATAGCCAAGAGTATAACTATATGTTTTTCCTTGGGTTCACCTTCTTACTTAGCTTCTTTAGGTTCACCTATTGTAGACTCCGTGACCCCTATTTATGGCTAGAAAGCAATTATGAGTGAGTACATCCCATGTTCATCTTTTTGGGTCTAGGATACCTCACTCAGGATGGTGTTTTCTATTTCCATCCATTTGCACTCAAAATTCGAGAAGTCATTGTTTTTTACCGCAGCGTAGTACTCTAGTGTGTATATATTCCATAAAAAGTTGTAGGCATTCTTAAAAGCAAAGCCATTATCTCTAATCACAAACTTTGCAAATATGTGTCTTATGTCTAGGGTACAAAATGTATCCTCTCACATTCAAATAAAACACATATCTGTGATTCTTTTTATTGATATTGGGTTGTGGTTGTACAGGCTAAGATAAGGTAAGTTATCACTAAGTGTCTATTGTTTAGGTTAGGCTTCAGATGGTTTTGTTGCTTGGTAAGAACATTCTTCTTTTGTCACTGTCTCTCCATTTGTCTTTGTATTATATTTTTTTTGTCCTTTGCTCTGGTTCTCTGCCACTGTACTTTTGTTTTTCATCCTCTCTGTTTATATCTAGTTTTTGCTTTATTCCCTTTGGAGTCTCCTCTCCATATCCCTGTATGTGTCTGGCTCTATTTTTATCTCTTTTATTTTTGTCTCTTCACTTTTTTTCTTAGCAATGTACAGATATGCATTAGGAAGCTCTTTGCTTCTTCAGAGATCTTTAGGTCTTCTAAATTAATTCATTTTGTTAAAAGTTTTTTCTCATAATAACTGTAACCAGAAGACAACTGATTAAGCAGAAGAGATGAATATTTAATGATAAATCCTTGAATACTTAGTTTTGTAGATCCCATTATGTTTTCAGAGCCCTTGATGCTCATTAGCTAATTCCTGCTGAGTTTCTGCCTGATGAGCTTCTGTGATAATGCTCCCTAGAGAAGACCTAAGGATCAAAAGGCTCCCGAAACCTTCATTCTCCTGTGGGATAGCTTTGTGTAAGCTAACTTACCACTCTGCTGCTTCTGTTTTTGAACAGTTGGTTTGGTTTTAGTAGTGTGCCACCAACAGTTTTTAAACATTTATTTTTTTATTTTATTTATTTAATTTTTGATTATTTATTTTTAATTATTCATTCTTAATTGTTAAAAGTTATGTATGTGTATGTGTGAGTGTGAGTATGATAACGAGTAAAGGTATGCAAGAAGTTTCGAAGAGAGCCTCAGATGCACTGAAGCTAGAGTTACAGGAGCTTGTGAACCACTCCAAGTGCTCATCATGATGGTTGTAGACTTGGCCTCTCGACATCTGAAGAAGCACTTCAGGCCTTTGCACCAACGCTTTTTAAGACCAAGGAAATATCATACCTACCAGAGACAATGCATGGCATCCAAAGCAGAAAATCTATATTCCTTGTCGAGTTTTCTGACTGCTTCTTTAGAGAATTTTGCATGGGAACAACCACTCGTGATTTTTCTGCATATTTTTCTGAAATTTCTAAGGTTGGATTCTTAAGTTCAAATCTGAGGGAGGAAGGGATACTTATGCCACTAGATGAAAACAGACTGAATAGTAAAGGGCTCGAAAGGAGGCCAGGTAAAGGTGTACATTCAGTTGAAGTCTAGGATCAGTGTGTTTTCACAGGGATCTGTAGGATCTTAGAACACCTCAAGGTAAAACTTTAACACCTCAGGCCAGTGAGTCATTAATAATGGGCCAGCTCCTTCCTGTCTTCTCAACAATTCAGGCCATGTTGACCTAGAACCAGTCGTGCTTGAACTCTGAGCTGCTGGCAGTTAGGATTCACAGTCACAATAGTCCCAATGACAGGAACCCCACAGCAGCTACTATGGAGATGATACAGGGGCTGGGGAGGCTCCTTTACCCTGTTACCCCTGTGCATAGGTTGGAGCCTGTCCTGTATTGCATGGGGTTTCTTGATTCCTAATGCTGCCTGGTGTGAGCTCAGGAGCTTAGATAGATACACAGACAGACAGTTGTACCCAAGAGGGAACTTACTAAGTTGGTAAACATGGTGTATGACCAGTTGTCTCTTCCCAATTAGAGGGTAAAGAGTGGTAGAATGTCTGGGCTGGATAGGTTGAAGCTACATAGATCCAATAGTAAGGAGAAAGAATGAGTTCACAAGATTTAGCAAGTGTGGCAAGCTACCAGATTAGGAAGTACATTCCAATTTTCTAGTTACCTGTATATCATGATTTTCTTCATTCTATCATCTAGCTCTTGGCAAGGTATCTACCATCATAACTTGGAAATGAAAAAAAATTATTAATTGACTCTTCTCTCTGACCCCCTAATAACTATCCCTATGACATATGATGTTATTCCCTGAATTGCAATACCATTTTAAATACACATATTTTTATTAGCTTGTTTTCTGGGATTAGAGGATGATTATGGAGTTCCTTTAAACTCTACATTGTTTTTCTTACTAGATACATTTGATGTTAGTTCATAGCATCACATTTACATAACTGAATATTTCTATATGCAAACATCTGTCTGATTTCTAGCTGAAATTAAGCTCTGTGTTAGCTTTCTATTACTATAATAAGATTTCTGAGATAATCAAGGCAAGAGTAAAAATGTATTGGGGTTCACAGTTTGGAGGTTTCCACCCACAGTTTCCTGGCTCTGTTGCTTTGGGCCTTTACTGGCATCAGACGTCATAACAGAAAAAGGTTACATACCTAAGGGCGGTCAAGAAGGACAGACTAAGAGAAGGAGGGAGGGAGTCATGGAGGGAGGAAAGTAGGAGGGGAAGAGTGAGACAGAGCAAAGGCACACACATAGTGACAAAGAGACAGAGAGAGATTGCCTCCAAGATACACACTGAATGGTCTAATGTCTTGTAATTAGCCCCTGCTGCCTAAGAGCCCACTATCTCCTAACAGTGCCAAGGTGAGCCTTTATTTAATACAAGAACCTTTGTATAACACTTCACATTCAGTCACTGCAGATACAGCTCTTACCACCCACTATCCATATAATTACTTAATTCTATTGTACGTATATATTGTTTTTGGGATTATTAAAACAATCTCCTTTGGGAAAAGACTTTTGCAGCTATAGTAAGTGGGTAATTACAGGTCATTTTGCATTTTAAATACCTTTTTATTTTTGAGATTATAATATAATCACAAGATTATGCCTGCCTTTTTCTCCCTCTACACACTATTCCCATGTACCACTCTTTGCTCTCTTTTACAATCCTTTTTTTGTCATAAATTTCACTAAGTTCTAAGGTAACATAGGTTCATACTTCTTTTTATACCCTCTTCATTAAATTAGTGGCCATTGCTATATTTATTATTTTGAATTTTCTTTGGTAACTCTAATACAAAATTCAAATATTTGTAATGCATTTAGATTATTTTGTCAAATTTGATTTTTTGCCTTGAGTTCTCTTTATAAATGATATTAGAAAACTTTGAATATATTAAGGTTCATATTTTGTACTGTACAAGTCTATGGGTGTTGACAAATGCTTAGTGTTTTATTTCTACCATTGCAGTACCAAAAATTGTATAAAGGTTAAAACATTAAAGAAAAAAGAAACTAAAAATTAGTAACTTCAAGGGTCATTCAAGTAGGCATAAGGGAATAAACAGGAGAAGAACAACTGGAGTGGAAAACTTATTCTTTCTATTTATTTAATTTTACATATTTGAATGTTTTTTCTGCATATGTGCATGTACAGCATGTGTGTGCAGTGCCCATGAAGATTGAAAGAGGGTATCAGATTTCCTTGGAATTAGAGTTACAGATAGTCCTTAGACACCACATGGGTACTGGGAATCAAACTCACATCCCCTATAAGAATTGAAAACACTCTTGACTACTTAGCCATTTCTCCAGGTTTTTGTGTCTTTGCTTAATCTAAGTAGAAACACATATATGAGAAGACAATTTTATAGTTGTTGTGGGAGGTCCTCCCAATCCTCCAGCCTATAGCCGCTGAGATACCAGCCCATTGGGGCGTGGTCTCTCTCCCTTTAAAAAAGCGGGCACTTCCCTCTTCTCTCTCTCTTCACTTCCTGCTCCTCTGGCGACTAGACTCCCTTCCTGGTTGCGCAGAGGGCTGTTGTTTGGGACTGTGATCTGTAAGTTTTTTCCCCTTTAAATAAATATCACCCTATTAATCATAATTCCAAACTGGTGTGGCATTGTTTGTGACTTACGCCTTCATATAGTAGACTAATTATTCAACCATTGTGGTATACTTTTAGACCAGAAGGTAGCAGCAGAGTTAGAAATAACTAGAATGTTGGCTGTGAGCTGAACAGAGAATTCTCAACAGAAGAACTTCAAATGGCCAAAAGACACTTAAGGTCATGCTCAACTTCCTTAGTGATCAGGGAAATGCAGATCAAGACAACTTTAAGATACCATCTTACACCTGTCAGAATGGCTAAAATAAAAAACACCAATGATAGCCTTTGCTGGAGAGGTTGTGGAGAAAGGGTACACTCACCCATTGCTGGTGGGAATGCAAACTTGTGCAACCACTCTGGAAATCAGTGTTTCGGTTTCTCAGGAAATTCGGGATCAACCTACCCCTGGATCCAGCAATACCACTCTTGGGAATATACCCAAGAGAGGCCCTATCATACAACAAAAGTATATGCTCAACTATGTTCATAGCAGCATTGTGTGTAATAGCCAGAACCTGGAAACAATCTAGATGCCCTTCAATGGAAGAATGGATGAAGAAAGTATGGAATATATACATATTAGAGTATTACTCAGCAGTAAAAAACAAGGACTTCTTGAATTTTGCATACAAATGGATGGAAATAGAAAACACTATCCTGAGTGAGGTAAGCCAGACCCAAAAAGGGGAACATGGGATGTACTCACTCATATTTGGTTTCTAGCCATAAATCAAGGACATTGAGCTTATAATTCATGTTCCTAGAGAAGCTATATAAGAAGGTGAATCCAAAGACAAACACATAGGCATCCTCATGAATATTAACCTTCATCAGGCAATGAAAGGAGACAGAGACAGAGACCCACATTGGAGCACCGGACAGAAATCTCAAGATCCAAATCAGGAGCAGAAGGAGACGAAGCATGAGCAAGAAACTCAGGACCGCGAGGGGTGCACCCACACACTGAGACAATGGGGATGTTCTATTGGGAACTCACCAAGGCCAGCTGGCCTGGGTCTGAAAAAGCATGGGATAAATTTGGAGTAGCTGAACATAGCGGACAATGAGGAAGAATGGGAACTCAAGAACAATCGCAATGGGTTTTTGATCCTACTGCACGTACTGGCTTTGGGGGAGCCTAGGCAGTTTGGATGCTCACCTTATGAGACCTGGATAGAGGTGGGCGGTCCTTGGGCTTCCCACAGGTCAGGGAACCCTGATTGCTCTTTGAGCTGATGAGGGAGGGTGACTTGATCGGGGGAGGGGGAGGGAAATGGGAGGCGGTGGCGGGGAGGAGGCAGAAATCCTTAATAAATAAACAAATTAAAAAAAATCAAACAAATAAAACGAAATAACTAGAATGATATCAACAGCATAGGGCAATAAACATAGTAGTGTTTAAACATGTGTTACATTTGACCAGTGAAGTAATTTTAACCAACAGTTTTTATTTCTGTTTAATTTACTGATTAATAATTCACTCATTTATATAGTAATAGTTTATGTTTATGAGTTTTGATAGTGTGTGTCTTCCAAAAGATTGGTACACTTAATCTAGTTATCAAATTTATACGCAGTGTTATTCTTGGTATTCTTTTATAAATAGACAATCTATTTTATTTTTTACTAAAATTTAGTTTCAACAAAAATATATTAATATAAAACAAAAGTCATCCTATCAAAGTTAGTCAAGACAAGCCAACATAAAAATAAAAGAGTTCTAAGAAAAGACACAAGAATTTGTTGGTTTCCCAGCTACCCAGACCCAAATAATCACACAGAAACTTTATTAATTACAACACTGTTTGGTCAATATCTTAGGTGTATTCCTAACTAACTCTTACATGCTAAATTAGCCCATTTCTATTAATCTGGTATTGCCACGAAGCTGTGGCTTACCAGAAAGGTTACGACATCCTCCTCCATCAGCAACTATATGTCATCTCCTTGAATCCGTCTACTCTCTATATACATCTCTTGGATTTCCCACCTGACTTTATTCTGCCTTGCTTTAGGCTGAAACAGCTTCTTTATTAACCAATGGTAATAAAACATATTCCACAGCATACAGAGGGAATCCTACATCAAGAATCAGAATCCTACTCATTTATATATTCAGGAATCCCATAAAAGTATTGAACTAAGAGCAATAGTGCATATTCAGAGGGCCTAGTTCAGACCTGTGTAGACACCCTGATACTGCTTCCATCTTTGTGAGTTTATATGAGTCTTGTTCAGTTGTTTAAAAGCTTTGTTATTTTCATGTTCTCTGTACCCTGCCTCTCCCATTCTTTCTACCTTTATTTTTTCATTGATCCCTGAGTTCTGAGGGGAGAGATTTGATGGAGATATCCCATTTAGAGATGTGTGTTAGAAGGTCTCACTCTCTGCTTAATCTCTGACTGTGGGTCTTTGTACTTGTTCTGACCTGCTACAGGAGGAAACCTCCCTGATAATAGCTAAATAAAGCACTGATATATGAGTATAGCAGACTTTCAGTAGGAGTCATTTATTGTTACTTTTCTTGAACTAGTAAGATTGGGCTATCTAGACTGTTTCTTGGTCATCCAAGTATGGTTTCCATCTTGTAGAGTGGATCTTAAGTCAAATCAGACATTAGTTGGTTACTCTCACAAAGTTTGTGCCACCATTGTCCTAACATTTTTTGCAGGCAGGACAGATTGTAGATCAAAGGTCTTGTGGTGGAGTTGGTGTTTGTATTTCTTTTTTGTTTTTGTAGTCTGCAGAGTATCTTTCCATGCAATAGACACTAGAATATGGGGATTCTGTGTAGATTCCTGTTCTACCTCTCCATGTTCAATGAGAAATGTAGGTGCTGTTTTAAGCCATGGAGCCTTGTTGTTAGTTTGTGGTGAAGAACCTATTTTCTTAGTAACAGCCCGAGTTATTTAGGGATTTACGTGGGACCCTTTTGGCCAGCAACTCAACTGAATGAAACTCAGTCCAAGCACTGGAAACTTTATTTGGTGACAAGCAATGGACAGTTGGGACTCTCTCCCTCATTATTTGAAGACGTCATTATGATTGTTTTTATAGGTTTTAAGAAGTTTCAACTGTACTAGGTTTCTATACCACCCTTTAAATGTCCTTCAGTGTTGAGGGAGAGCCGCTTGTTGGTTCCCAGCCACCCACCTAGCTTAGACATGAAATAATCACACAGGAACTGTATTAATTAAAACACTGCTTGGCCCATTAGCTCTAACTTCTTATTAACTGACTCTTACATCTTAATTAAACCATCTCCATTAATCTGTGCATCCCCACGAGGTTGTGGTGTGCCAGCAAAGTTTCAGCATGTCTGACTCTGGTGGAGGTTCCATCATGTTTCTCTGACTGTGCCTTCTTCCTCCCAGCATTCTGTTTAGTTTTCCCCACCTAGCTCTATTGCTCCCCTATAGCTATGCTATATGCCCAAAGCAGTTCCTTTATCCAATTAACCAATAAAAGCAGGACCAAACACTAACCAATAGACAGAAGGACCTCCTACAACACTTCAGTTCTATCTGTCACTCCCTAAATTTCCTCCCTTAATCCCATTGTCTGTCCCCCTCCTCACCTGATCCTTCTGTTTTCTACTTTTCCCCCACAGGCATCAGTCCACCAGAAAATCTATTTTTCTGCTCCAGGAAGATTCCCCTGCCCCCAATCCCTTCCTAAATACCTAACCTCTGTTGGTCTATCTATTATAGTTTGATTATTATTGATTTAATTGCTAATATCCAGATATAAGCAAATACATACACATTCATATTTCTGTCTCAGTTACTTCACTGAGGATGATTTTTTCTAGTTCCATACATTTCACCTGCAAATTCCTTTATGTCATTTTTTGAGCAGTCACAATACTCATTTGTGCAATTGCATTGCATATTCTTTATCCATTCTTCAGTTGATAAACATCAAGGCTGTATTCAATTTCTTTTTATTCAAAGTCATTTGATCTTTAGGTTGTTTTCAATTTCTGGCTATTATGAATAGAGGAGCAATGAACATGGTTGACCAAGAGTGTCTGTTAAGATGAAACATCCTTGGGTTACATGACTAAAACTGGTATAAGCTGGATCTTGAGGTAGATTGATTCCCATCTTTCTGAGGAACTGTCACACTTATTACCATAGTTTCTGTACAACCTTTGACCCCCCACCAACAATGGAAGAGTTTTCCCCTTGCTCCACACCCTGGCCAGCATGAGATATCAATTGTATTATTGATCTTAGCCACTCTGCCAGGAATAAGATGGAATCTAAAAGTAGTTCTGAATTGCATTTCCATGATGGTCAAGGGTGTTGAACATTTCAAATATTTTTTAGACATTTGAGTTTCCTCAATTGAGAAATCTGTTTAGATCTGTACCCAGTTTTTAAATTGGGTTATTTGGTTTTGGGGGTATCTAGTTTCTTGAATCATTTATATATTTTGGATATTAGCCCTTTATTAGATGTGGAGTTGGCAAAAATCTTTTCAATTATGTAGACTGCTGATTTGTCTGACTTATGGTGCCTTTTGCTGTACAGAAAATTTTCAGTTTTATTAGTTCCAATTAATCAGTTGTTGATCTTAGTGCCTCCATTATTGTTGTTCTGTTCAGAATGTTGTCTCTTATGCCAAAGATTTCAAGGACACTCCCTACTTCCTCTTGTATCAGGTTTGATGTATTTGGTTTTATATTGAGGTTTTTAATCTATAAGAAGTTCTGATGTGTGCAGGGTGATCAGTAGGGATCTATTTTCATTCTTCTGTATGTAGCCATCCAGTTTTTCTAGCATCATTTATTGAAGATTCTGTCTTTTTTTTTCACCATACATTTCTGGTTTCTTTATTTAAAAAAATTACCTAGCTACCCCTCAATAGAAGAATGAATAAAGAAGGTGTGGCACATATACACTTTAGAGTTCTACTCAGTGGTAAAAAGCAATGACATCTTGAATTTTGCATGCAAATGGATGGAAATAGAAAACACTTTACTGAGGGAGATAACCCAGACCCAAAAAGATGAGTATGGTATGTACTCAATCATAAGTTGTAGTGATGAGGCAAGCAAGCCTGCTTTTCACCCTGCATGGCTCCCGCATGGCTATCTTAGCCCCAGAAATAATACCATGGAAACTGTATTCATTTAAACACTGCTTGGCCCATTATTTCTAACCTCTTATTGGCTAACTCTTACATATTCGTTTAACCCATTTCTAATAATCTGTATTGCCACTTGACTGTGGCTTACTGGGATGAGTCTAATGAGCATCCATCTATCTCGGGCAAAAGAATCATGGTGTCTGCATGACTCTTCTTTCTTTCTCCCAGCATTTTATTTGGTCTACTCCACCTATCTAAACTATGCCCTATCAAAAAGCCAAGGTAGTTTCTTTATTAACCAATGAAAGTAACACATAGACAGATGACCCTTCTACATCAATAAGTGGATTTTAGCCATAAATAATGGACACTGAGCCTATAATTCATGACCCTAGAGAAGCTAAATAAGAAGGTGAACCCAAAGAAAAATATATATTTCTCCTCCTTAATGTTGGAAGTAGACAAGATTGCCAGGCAAAAGTTGGGAGCATGGGGAAGGGAGTGAGGTGGGGGAAGGGGAGATGGGGAGAGCGAAGGGGAGGATTGGGGAGAACTTGGGGGAATGGGATGGTTGAGATGGAGGAAGGGTGGATATGGGAGCAGGGAAGAAGATATCTTAACTAAGGGAGCCATTTTGGGGTTGGCAAGGGACTTGGCTCTAGAGCGGTTCCCAGGTGTCCAAGGAGATGTCCCCAGATAGATCCTTGGGCAGCAGAGGAGAGGGTACCCGAACTGGCCTTATCCTATAGCCACACTGATGAATATCTTGCATATCACCATAGAACCTTCATCTGGCAATGGATGGAGATAGAGACAGAGACCCATATTGGAGCACTGGACTGAGATCCCAAGGTCCAGATGAAGAACAGAAGGAGGGAGAACATGAGAAAGGAAGTCAGGGCCACGAGGGGTGTGTCCACCCACGGAGACAGTGTAATTGATCTAATGGGAGCTCACCAAGGCCAGCTGGACTGGGAATGAACTAGCATGTGATCAAAGTGGCCTCTCTGAATGTGGCTGACAATGAGGGCTGACTGAAAAGTTAATGATAATGACACTGGGTTTTGATTGTACTGCATGTGCTGGCTTTTGGGTGTCTAGTTTGTTTGGATGCACACCTTCCTAAACCTGGATGGAGGGGGGAGGGCCTTGGGCTTCCCACAGGGAAAGTCACCCTGACTTCTCTTAGGACTGGAGAGGGAGGGAGAGTTGGGTTAGTGGGAGGAAAATGGGAGGAGGGGAGGAAGTGGAAAATTTTAATAAATAAATAAATAAATTTAAAAAATTGAGGTCACGACCATTCCTGTTACAAACTAGATAAGAACTCAGCTTTGTTGTGTTTATATATGTGCTAGTTAATTTTCTTCTTTTAATAAAGTACCAGTAAGAAACTGTAAAAAAAATCAGTTTTCCATAGTTGTGTGGTTTTATGTCTGGGCCTTCAATTCAATTTCAACAATCATGTGTGTTGCAATGACATTTCTATGCTGTTTTTATTATAGCTTTATAGTATAACTTAAGATCAGGAATGATGAGACCTCCAGTAGCTTATTATCTGTCTGTCTATCTATCTATCTATCTATCTATCTATCTATCTATCTATCTATCTATCTATTTATCTATCTATTATTTGTGTGTTTGTGTGCATTACCATATGAAGCTCAGAATTATTCTTTCAAAATTTGTGATCTTGACTAGGTATGGAGAGAGGTATGTCTTTTGCATCATAAATCTCTCTGGGACTTTTATTCTGAAAGGATGATGGATTCTGTTAAAGACTTTTTCTGTATCAAATGAGATGATCATGTCATTTTTAGTTTTCAGATACATAGTAGATTTATTTCATTTATTGATTTTCATATGTTGAACTATCCCTGTATCTCTGGGATGATGCTTACTTGATCACGATGAATGATCTTTTTGATAAGTTCTTAGGTTGTTTGCAAGTATTTTATTGATTATTTTTGCTTCTATGTTCATAGGGACAAATGGTCTGCAATTCTATTTCTTCGTTGAATGTTAGCATGGTTTGTGGCCTCACCAGATAAATTGGACAATTATTCTTTTTTCTAATTTGTGCAATAATTTGAGACTTCTCAAATTATTGGAGCTAACTGCTTTTTGAAAGTCTGGTAAAATTCTCTGCTAAAACATTCACTACCTTAGCTTTGTTTTATTTTAATTTTTTGGGAGGAAACTTTTAATGACTCTATTTCACAACTGGTTATAGGTCTGTTTAAATTATTTATCTGATCTTGATTTAACTTTTGTATGTGGTATCTATTGAGAAAAGTATTCATCTTTTAAGATTTTCCAACTTGGCGGGGCACAGGTTTTTAAATTATGTCCTTCTGAGTCTATGATTTCCTCAGTGTTTGTTGTTATGTCTCCCTTTTCATTTGCAATTTTACTAATTTAGATCTTCTCTGTCTGCCTTTTAGTTGATTTGGATATAGATTTGTCAATCTAATTTATTTTCTCAAAGAACCAATTCTTTGTTTCATAGATTTTTTTGTATCCATCTCTTATTTGTATTTTATTTGTTTCAATACATAGTTTTTTATATCTAATATCCATTTATGAGTAAGTACATACCATGTTTGTATTTCTGGGTCTAGATTACCTCACTCACAATGATTATTTTCTAGTTCCATTCATTTGCCTGCTAATTTCAATGTGTCATTGTGGTTTTTTTTTCTATTGTATTGTACATACCACATTTTCTCTATTCATTCTTTGGTTGAGGAGTATCTAGGTTGTTCACAGGTTCCGGCTATTATGAATAATGCTTCTATGAACTTAGTTGAGCAAGTATCCTTGGGGTATGGTTGAGTATGATTTGAATATATACACAACAGTGGTATTGCTGGGTCTTGAGCTAGATTGATTCGCAACTTTCTGAGAAACTGTCATACTGATTTTCACAGTGATTATACAAGTTTGCACTCCAGCCAGCAATGGAGGAGTGTTCCCCTTACTCCATATCCTCTCCAACATAGGCTGTCATTAGTGTTTTTGATGTTTGCCATTCTGAGAGCTGTAAAATAGTATCTCAGAGTCATTTGATTTGCATTTCCTGGACAGCTAAGGATGTTGAACATTTCTTTAAGTATATCTTGGCCATTCTAGATTCCTCTGTTGAAAATTCTCTATATAAGACTGTCTCCCATTTTTAAATGGGATTATTTGGTATTTTGATGTCTAGTTTCTTGAGTCCCTTATGTATTTTGGATATCAATCCTCTGTTATATAGATATGGGATTGATGAAAATCTTTTCCCATTATGTAGGCTGCTGTTTTTTTTTTCTTATTGGCAGTGTCCTTTGTCTTCCAGAAGTTTTGCAGTTTCACGAGGTCCTATTTATTTATTAATTGTTGATCTCATTGTTTGGGCTACTGGTATTATATTCAGGAAGTAGTCTCCTGTACTGGTGTAGGAGGATATTGTATCAATGTGTTACTTTCATTGGTTAAATAAAGAAGCTGCCTTGGCCTTTTGATAGGCCAGCCCTTAGGTGGGTGGAGTAGACAGAACAGAATTCTGGGAGGAAGAAGGCAGTGTGGCAGACGCCATGGGTCTCCTCTCGGAGATGGATGCTGGGTAGACTCATGCTGGTAAGCCACAGTCAAGTAGCAATACAGATTATTAGAAATTGGTTACATCAATATATGAGAGTTAGCCAATAAGGGGCTAGAGATAATGGGCCAGGCAGCAATTTAATTAATACATATCTCCGTGTGATTATTTTGGGCATAAGCTAGCCAGGCAGCTGGGAGCCAGACATCAGAAAGTGGCCTGCTGCTCCTCTTATTACAATACTGTACCAATACATTCAAGGCTACTTCCCACTTTCTCTTCTACAAGGTTCTGTGTAACTGGACTTATGTTGAGTACTTTGAGCCACTTGGATTTGAATTTTGTGCATGGCAATAGATATGGATCTATTTGTATTTTCTATATGCTGTCATCCAGTTAAGCCAGCACCATTTGTTGAAGATACTTTCTTTTTTCCATTGTACATTTTTTGTTTCTTTGTCAAAAATCAGGTATTCATATGTGTGTGGGTTCATGTCTGTTGTAATACGGAGCGGCGGGGCTGCATCCCCGGCACCTAGCCACCTGCATGGCTAGCTTATGCCCCAAAATAATTACATGGAAACTGTATTCTTTTAAACACTGCCTGGCCCATTAGTTCCAGCCTCTTATTGGTTATCTCTTACATATTGATCTAACCCATTTCTAATATTCTGTGTAGCACCACAAGCTGGCTTATCAGGAAAGATCTTAATCTGCGTCTGTCTGGAGTGGGAGAATCATGGTGACTGCCTGACTCAGCTTCTTTCGTCAGGGTCTTTGATTTGATTCTATTGATCCACTTCTCTGTTTTTATGCCAGAAGCAAACTGCTTTTATTACTATAGCTCTATAGAAGAGCTTGAAGTTATTTCCTGGATTTTTTTAAGGGATTCATTCATTTCCTCTTTAAAGGCCTCTATCATCTTCATAAGGCCCTTTTTAGGTCTTTTTCTTGGGCTTTAGCTATGTTGTAATAATCAGGGCCTGCTGTAGGCAGGTTGCTGTGCTCCAGTGGAGACTATTGTTCTGACTGTTATTTATTGTATTTTTATATTGAGGTCTAGGCATGGGGGTTGGTTGGATGATTATAGATCTGAATGATGATAGTTGACTTTATCTTTGTTGAGTAAGTGTTCTGTTCCTTGGTTTCTGCTTCCTCCCTAGACTTTAGGAGAGTGTGTTACCTTTCTGTTGCCTGGTAGGAAACTTTCTGTGGCTGTTTCCCTGGTCCACTCAGCTGGTGTGTTTTCAGGGCATATCTACTTGTGTTGAAGGCTGAGATAATGGAAGGAGTTGGGGAGGTAAAGTTGAAGAAGGTGTTTGTGATCTATTTGGGGTGTAGGGAGGGGAAGGGGAAACCACAGCAGGTTTTCTGATAGAGCTAAGGATGAGACTGGGAGGATTGAATCTGGAGAAACAGAAGAAGCATGGATCCACAGGCAATCTACTTGCTACCCTGGCAGGAGTAGCCCTAGGCTTAGCAGATGGTACTTTCTGTGTTTGCGAGAGGGAGGTTATCTAAGGAAGATCTGTGGGATCCACAGGAGATGGAAACAGGGTGCAGGGAAGGCTGCCACAGGTGTCCTGCTGCAGAACTGGGGATTAGACTAGTGGATTGGACCTGGAGGAAAAGAGGGAGAAGAGATTTGCAGGCAGATTACCTGGTTTTCTGGCAGGTGTGGTCTCTGGGTTAGCAGAAGGAGCCTTCTGTATTTGGGGGCTGGGATCAGTATTCTTTTTTGTAACTGTTTAAGTGTGTGTGTTCTCTTTTTCTGTTTTGTGACAGGGTCTCTCAGTAAACTTAAAGCTCACTGGCTAGACTTACTGTTCAGCTAACTCCAGGACTATTTCTGCCTCATTTTTCCCTCTTCATGCCATCCTCAGGGCTAGGGTTACAGATGTGCACCATCCTGTGTGACTTTTGCATGGACTATGGGATCCAAACTCAGGTCCTCCTCATTTTTGCAGCAGTCATTTTTAAAAATTGAGCCATCTCTCAGTCCAATTTTTAATAATCTGTCTAATATTCCTAATATAGCTAATGTGGAACTTTACCTCATAAAGGTAATTTGGATTCTCTCTCTCTCTCTCTCTCTCTCTCTCTCTCTCTCTCTCTCTCTCTCTACCATTATGTTTTATCTATTTTTAAAGTCTTGATGTTTTAAAAGAACCATCGTTTGATTTAATATATTTTCTATATTATTTTTCTGTTTTAAATTTCACAGAGTCCAACTCTATTTTTTAGCATTTTTAATGCTGTATATATTAATTTTTCCTCTTTCTTTTGCTGCCTAAGTTTCAAGCTTTGCTTATTGATCTTAAAGTCTTTCTTCTGTCATACTACATGTGTTTTTTTTTCTATAAATTTCCCCTGAAACTGTTTCACTGTATCTTATATATTTTGCTAAGTGTGCTTTCATTAGCATTTAATTAAAATGCTTTTGTGTGATTTTAAAATTTCCTCTTTGACTCATCTGTTGTAATGAGTATGTTCTTTAATTTTCAAATGTATTATGATTTTAAAGTGCCCTTTATTATTTCCTTCTATGTTAAAATCTGTGACCGGAGAACATACTTTGAATAATTTTAAATCATTTTAAATTTGTTAGAATGACTTTTGTAGTCCAGATTGTCATCTGTCTTGTTAAATGGTACAAGCAAACTTGGAAAGAATGTATATTCTTCTGGTGTTGTAGAGAGAATTCTATTCAAGTCAGTGAGATCAAATTGATTGATGTGGTGTTCATATCAACTTTGTGCTAATTGATTTTTTTTGCCTGCTTGACCTTATCATGTAAAGACAGGGCAATGAGGTATCCAAATACAATGTTAAATTGCTCTACTTTTTTCTTAATTAGTTTTGGCATCATATACTTTGGCACTCTAGTTATGTTCCTACATGTTTGGAATTGTTCTTGCTAGAGAATTGATTTTTTTTGTTATACAATACCTTTCATTATCACTGATAAGGTATTTCATTTTGAATCTACTTTATCTGAATATTGCCACTGCTGATTTTATTTAATGGCATTACCTTAGTACATTTTCTTCATCTTTATCCTTTTAAATTACCAAAGGTATTTCATTTTGAAATCTACTTTGTCTGAATATTGCCACTGCTGATTTTACTTAATTGGTATTACCTTAGTACATTTTCTACATCTTTATCCTTTTAAATTTCCAGTCGTAATATTTAAAGTAGTCTTCTCACAGGAAGCAGCATGTAATTAGGTCTTGTTCTTCATACACTCTGAAAATGCCCATCTTCACCAGTTGTACTTGCTCACAGAAAACCTGTACAAGATCAAGCTAGTCAGAATTCTAATATGGAGTGGGAAGGAACTTAATAAGTCTCCTCCTCTAGCTGAAGAACTTTTGGTAATTGATGATTGTCAGGGGAGTGGGAGTCAGTTTTCTTGTACATGGAAGCTAGTAATAAAACTTTTACATACAGACACACAGGAGATTATTTTGACCATTCTGCAGTATGTTCCACATGTATGCATATACAGTAGTACAAATTAGACTGTGTATATTATTCAAAAGAGTACACAGGGACTAGACAGTTGGCTCACTGACTAAGAGTACTTGTTGCTTTTAGTTGCCAGAATCTACACAGTTGTTCAAAAACATCTGCAATTCTAGTTCTACAGAATCTGATGTCTTCTTCTGACCTCTTAGGGCTCCAGGCATGCACATACTACACACATATACAATCAGAAAAAAAAGCTCATACACAAAAAATAAATAATACTCATTTGGACCTTGGGAGCTCAGTCCAGTGCTCCAATATGGGTCCATGTCTCTATCTTGATCCATCGCCAGACGAAGGTTCTATGGTGATATGCAAGATATTCATCAGTGTGGCTATAGGGTAAGGCCAGTTCAGGCACCCTCTCCTCTGCTGCCCACGGAACTAGTTGGGAAAATCCCCTTGGACACCTGGGAACCCCTCTAGAGTCAAGTCTCTTGCCAACCCTAAAATGGCTCCCTTAATTAAGATATCTACTTCCCTGCTCCCATATCCACCCTTCCTCCATCCTGCCCATCCCATTCCCCCAAGCTCTCCCCAATCCTTCCCTTCTCCCTTCTCTCTCCCTGATGTAATAGGAACGGCGGGGCTGCATCCCCAGCACCCCGGCCGCCTGCTAGCTTATGCTCGAAATAACAACACACAAACTGTATTCATTTAAACACTGCTTGGCCCATTTCTATCTAGCCTCTTCTAGGCTAACTCTCGCACCTGGACTAGCCCATTTCTAATAATCTGCTGTAGCCCACGAGGTGGCTTACCAGGGAGCTTCTAGCCTACGTCCATCCTGGGTTGGAGCTTCATCGCGTGTGTCTGCCCAGGAGCAGGGAGCATGGCATCTCTGCTCCAGAGAGCAGAGCTGTCGAGTCTGAGCTCACTTCCTCTTCCTCCCAGCATTCTGTTCTGTTTACTCCACCCACCTATGTTTTAACCTATGAGGCCAAGCAGTTTCTTTATTATAATTAACCAATGACCTTCCTCCATCATCTCCCCATCTCCCCTTCTCCCCAACCTACCCCCATCCCCTTGCTCCCGACTTTTGCCCAAAGATCTTGTCAACTTCCAATATCCAGGAGAATAAATATATGTTTTTCTTTGGGTTCACCTTCTTATTTAGCTTCTCTAGGATCATGAATTATAGGCTCAATGTCCTTTGTTTATGGCTAGAATCCACTTATGAGTTAGTACATACCATATTCCTCTTTTAGGGTCTGGGTTATCTCACTCAGTAAAGTGTTTTCTATTTCCATTCATTTACATGCAAAGTTCAAGATATCATTGCTTTTACCGCTGAGTATAACTCTAAAGTATATATGTGCCACACCTTCTTTATTCATTCTTTGGTTGAGGGCACCTAGGTTGTTTCCAGGTTCTGGCTATTACAAATAGTGTTGCTATGAACAGAGTTGAGCAAATGCTTTTATAATATGATTGGGCATCTCTTGGGTATATTCCCAAGAGTAGAATTGACTCCCAGTTTCCTGGGAAACCATTACACTGCTCTCCAAAGTGGTTGCACAAGTTTGCATTCCCACCAGCAATGGATGAGTGTACCCCTTACTCCACAACCTCTCCAGCATAGGCTATCATTGGTGATTTTGATTTTAGCCATTCTGACAGGTGTATGATTGTATCTCAAAGTTGTTTTCATTTGCATTTCCTTGATTGCTAAGGAGGTTGAACATGACCTTAAGTGTCTTTTGACCATTTGAGCTTCTTCTGTTGAGAATTCTCTGTTCAGTTCAGTACCCCATTTTTTGATTAGGTTAATTAAAGTTTTAATGTCTAGTTTCTTGAGTTCTTTATATATTTTGGAGATCAGACCTTTGTCTTATACGGGGTTGGTAGAGATCTTCTCCCATTCAGTAGGTTGCCTTTTTGTCTTAATGACAGTGTCCTTTGCATTACAGAAGCTTCTCAGTTTCAGAAGGTCCCATTTATTCATTGTTTCTCTTATTGTCTTTGCTACTGGGGTTATATGTAGGAATTGGTCTCCTGTGCAAATGTGTTGCAGACTACTTCCCACTTTCTCTTCTATCAGGTTCAGCATGGTCAGATTTATATTAAGGTCTTTAATCCATTTGTACTTGAGTTTTGTGCATGGTGATAGATATGGATCTATTTTCATTCTTCTACATGTTGAAATCCAGTTATGCCAGAACCATTTGTTAAAGATACTTTCTTTCTTCCATTGTATAATTTTAGCTCCTTTGTTGAAAATCAGGTGTTCATAGATTTGTGGATTAATATCCGGATCTTCGATTCGATTCCATTGGTCAATGTATCTGATTTTATGGCAATACCAATTCTATATAATAAAAGTACTTCTGGAGGCATTACCATCCCTGACTTCAAACTCTATTACAGAGCTACAGTAATGAAAACAGCCTGGTATTGGCATAAAAACAGAGATATTGACCAATAGAATTGAATCAAAGACCCGGATATTAAACCACAAACCTATGAACACCTGATTTTCGACAAACAAGCTTTTTTTCTATATCTAAACTGAAAACAGAAATTCTATTAGTGCTTTGAAAATCAGCATCTTGTTTTCTTCTTCTCCCCAGAAAATACTAGAACCCTGTTTGACTCAAAGCCTTGATGGTGGTGGAGGTAGTATTCTTGGCTGAGTTGTTGATATTGGGAGCATTGCTTTCTTTTCTATACCACAGCCTCCTGCTTTTTAGAATACACATCTCACTTGACACCTATTCTTCAGCTACTTTTCATAAGGAACACCTCCAATGGAGGCCGTTTCAATCATGTCTTCATAAAACAATCACATATATTGTCTCACAAATCCTGCTGTTTTCTTCCATTTATGTTCATTTTGTGGATCCTCTCAAATATTATAAAAGCTTTAGAAATCCGATTTCACTTAAATTTGTCTCTTATGAGAACTCAAAGCCCAGAGAAAGTGAAAACAAGGGAGTTAACTAATGAAGCATTGGTCTTCCATGGCTTTAGCAGGAAAAGACAACTTGAGCAGAACACAGCTGATGACCATAGTTAACATTTTCGTATAATGAGAAATCTGGCAGGAAACAATCCAAAACTGGCCAAATTAGTGTTCAGTTTCAACTCAACAAGTGTTTGGCTAATAATAACAGATTAATGAACTACATATCTACATTGCCATACTTATGTTTGTTAGAGATTTGAATCTAGATCTCAATATGGCTTCCCCACCTGCTTCTGCCCTATTTATCAGCAATGAAAAATAAGTATTCCCTAAACTAGTGTTTTCTATAGATTTATTTTAAAATGGACATTTTTTTAAAAAAAGGCTTTTAGAATGGGTTTCAGCTTTTGCAGTATCTCTGGGATGTGCCCTAGGGAAATGGACTTGAGAATTCCTATGGGGGTGCATAGTGACCATCCCTGAGGACTTGCTCATAAGTTGCAGAAACTGTACATGCTCCATTTGATCTTTACTGTAGTCTGTGACACAGAAAGGCCTCGTGGAGCACATAATAGGAATTGAAGAAAAGATGCTTTGACTTTGCTACCATTTTTTCCATACTTTAAGGTCAATTTCCTAATTTTCCTCATCAGAACTGAACCAATCTATTCACCCCAGAATCACTCTGTTTTCTTGATCATTCATTTAGTATTATGTATACCAGTGCCCAGGTGAGATGGTGAGGCTTTTTGTTGTTCTTGTTGTTTGTTTGTTTTGTCAGCTTGACAAAAGCCAGTGTAAACTGGGTAGGTAGAATCTTGGTTGAAGAATTACCTCAATCAGATTGGCCTGTAATTTGGTGTGGCTGGGTCCAGCACTTAGGGGATGACATCCTTGGGCAAGTGGCACTAAGTTGCCTTAGAAAGCAAGGTGGGAAAGCCATAAAGAACAAATCAGTAAGCAGCAGGCATCCTGACATGAGTTGCTACCCTGACTTCCCTTAGGGATAGAGTGTGACCTGGGAGTTGTAAGATGAACTAAACACTTTATCCCCCATGTTGCTTTTGGTCATGATGCTTCTTAGAGCAATAGAAACCTTAAAGAAGACAATCTTTTTAGGTCTTCTGTTAAGGAGATGCTTGAACAGAGGGAGAAATGTAAATGAATTATTGGTGATTAACAGGCTTATTATAGATAAAAGGAAGAAAACAGAACAAGACAAACAGAAGCTTGGATTATGAAACATATCTAACAAAAGCCTGGCCAATTCAACAAGGAAGTTTCAAGAACTGATTGCCTATTAGAGTTCTTTCTACATTAGGTAGAAATAGTAATATTTGACATTGCTGTAAAGGTCAGTCATTAGTTGGGAGATGCATAGAAGAATGCATATTTAATGTAAAATCTGCATGAATCCTAGAAGCTGTAAACTAACAGCTCATTTCATAGCTGGATGGCAAGTTCTTTTCGAAAGGGAGATCTGGGTGCTTCTCCTTAATGGATGCCAATGAATATATTTCAGAAATATTACTTATCAAGTTCTCTATAAGCTCTTATTGTGCCCCATACACACACACACACACACACACACACACACACACACACACACATACCAATATGCTAGACTCTTCAAAAATTACTTATTAGTTGCCGGGCGGTGGTGGCACACGCCTTTAATCCCAGTACTCGGGAGGCAGAGGCAGGCGGATCTCTGTGAGTTCGAGACCAGCCTGGTCTACAAGAGCTAGTTCCAGGACAGGCTCCAAAGCCACAGAGAAACCCTGTCTCGAAAAACCAAAAAAAAAATTACTTATTCACTTTTTTGGCTCATTTAATGATTTAGATAGCCTTAGACACTTTCTCTGCTAGATATTTCTATTATCTCCCTTTCTTATTTTTCTGGGTCCCTTTTCTTTTGTTAACACAACACCAGGGACTGTGTTAAAAAAAAGAAAAGAGGTTTACTTTGGTTCATGGTTCAAGAGACCCAATGTCAAAGGACCATCTGGTGCTGGCAAAATCCCGAGCCAGCACATATTATCAGTGTTAAATGGCAAGACACAGGGAGTATATAAGATATCGGCCCAAAGTGGCTTTTGTAGCACATCCATTATGAAAGTAGCGCATCAACCTAGTAATCTACAAATCTATTAATCACATGAACGAATGAATCTATGAAAGCAGCTCCTTCAGCACCCCTTAAAGTTTCACCTGTTCCTACTTCTTTAGATCTCACAATAGAGACCATATGCCAATATGAGTTTGGAAGATAACAAACCATATTTAAGCCATAACATCCTTATTGTTGTTTATTCCCAGACTCTGATCTATATGCCCAGCAGCATTCCAAAACATTCTTGAATCAAATGGGTCTGTCCAATGGAGAGATTTAGCAATAGAGTGAAAGAACATATAATAATTAAGAGGGAACTGCTTCCTCTGAAACTTCCTTTAGTGGATCCCCTTGGGTTGACTGTCTTCCTAATAAAAAGGTTATGTTTTATTTTGAGTCTTTCAAATGATTTTCCAGTAATTTTTCTTTATTTCCTCATCTCAAGTGTAGCTATAGAAGCAACTAGAGATCTCTGTAACATACATATAGATAACTGAATTATTCTTCCTAGTTTCCCTATACACTGCACAAACCTGTGTTATTAGATTCTTTGTAAATCAAATCTCCTCAAATTATCTTAATCAAAGTGTGCCATCTGTTTTCAGCTGGGACCCTAACTCATGCACTTGCTTTTTATTTTTATATGCATATGCCATTTCGACCTAATTTGTTTTATATAAGTAAACTGAGGGAGAAGCCACACCTTACACTAAGTTCTCAATAAGCAAATATCTTTCATACAGTTTCTTCTCTAATACCCATTTCTCCATATCTATAAGCAAATAAACATAGACCCATACGATATGCTAGCTTTGTATGAAAGAGTACTGACCACTGTATCAGTTCATATGTGGCTAGAGAATGGTGTGAAGCCAAAGGCAAAGCTGTGAAAGCCTTTATGAGCTAGATGATAAAAAATACTATACACCATGCTAAGGAGACTTGATTGTTTCATAAATATTGTCAAACTGTTGATAGGTCCTGTTAAAGATTTTGAGGATGACCAGGTGTGCATTTTAGAAAGGAGGTCTTAGAATATGTTGGAGGATGAGTTGCCAAAAAATAAGTCTTATAGTGGAGTTACTTGAGACCTCTATTACAGTAACTCAAGGCAGATGGGAGGAAACTTTGGTTAAGATTGTAGGTAATAGTGGTGATAAAAGATAGAGAGGGAATTATTTGGAGATGTTGCTACTTCAAGAAGAAACTGTAATTCTAGAATGTCATTTGAATTCAGGGAGCAGCATCAACTCATTTTCAATTGTCTATAATATTCTGGAAGTTAATACTCTGCTCTGATGGAAACTGAACAAAGATGTGTTAGTGTGCATTACTGCTTTAAATGGGGAAATGAGTTATATATGCTTCAAATTTCCTATGTAGTTGGTTAATGAAACTACTTTTTTTTTCAAAAAGGAATATTCTACCTATGGGGAAAGAAACTTTATGGAAATAATATGTAAATAGGCTATTACTTTGTGGTTTGCTTATATCTACTTTCCATCATACATGATTGAAAATTTGTTTCCAGAAAGGAATTTTTTTTATTAGTAGTAGCTTAGATTTCTTTTCTCTTTATAAAAAACTAAGCTTGTGTAGTCTGGGGAAAAGAAATTGAAAGCAATAGTGCATCTTATGAAAAAAGTACTGCATTTAAGAGCTGGCATTTTAACTAACACTGTGTTGTAAGTTTTATTACCCTCATGAAGAGATGTTTCTGTTTATTACTAACTTATTCACACAGTCACAGTGAAGTTAATGATAAACATTGTATATTTTTCAAAAAGAGAATAAAATTTGTCTTAAAATTAACTCTGAAAAATATCTCAGTCTTTTAAGCAACATAGAATAAAAGATATTCATTGTGCTATTTGTTAGTTTTTGCTCTTTTTACCTCATTATCAAAAATAAATATTGTCAAGGGGAAAATATCTTAATATAATTAATAAAAGTGATACCTCAATTAGATACAAAGGCAAAAAATACAATAAATAATTTTAAACTTATGAAGAGAAGTATGAATATGTTTACTCTAAGAAATAAAAGAAATGCAAATGAAACCAACAATAAAATAGCTTATACATAAATTTGCAAACATAAAATATTAATATCTAGCTTTAACTGAAGTTCAGTGACTGAGCTGCTCCATATAGTGCTGTATAAATCAGTATAATTTGTCACAAATTTACTGTAGGGAAAATAGAAATCTGTATTAAAATATTTAAAACTATTCACTATCTTTGAACTATCATTTCAACTTCTTAAAATACATACTTGAGGAAATTAAGATAAATTTCTGTTAGGACTAGTTAATATTTAGTACTTGAAATCTACTTATATAAAATCTATGATGCTTTATAGACACAATATCTATATATTTAATGCACATACACATGTAAGTTTGCTTAAATCTTTCTAAAATCAGACCTATTTTCCACAGAAAGTAGAAAAGTACACCTGTGAAAGGGTAATTCCTCAAGGGCTTGTTTACATGCAGGGGCATAGGAGTAGTAACAGCCCAGGTATCATGACTGCAGGCTTGAAAACATAAGAGAAAGAAGTTATAATGTAGGTCCCTTTCTGGTAGAAAAGACTCAATGCTAAAAGTGTTGTGTGTGAGACTGATGAGAGCAGTGACTGAGAAAGTATTAGGTAATAGTGGAAAATTGGTCTATAAATGAATCAAACAGAAGAAATCTCATACAGTCTTTTTCCTTCATTTTACAACATCTACTCTTGTATTTTAACAAGGTGAAAATTTCATTCACCTAACAGAGAGGAATGCATGGAGTCCCATTAACTTTCCACATTATGCCTAAACAATAAAATTCCATCATACTGTCATCCAAAATACAAAACACTAGTCAGTGGCAGAATTCATCTAAGACTGTATGAGGAAAGAGATTAGTTCCATAAAAATGTAGCTGCATTAGATCTCACTTATAGCTACCTGGTCATGAGGGCTGTGATACTTAATATTGTCAACTTGACAGGATCTAAACCACCAAGAGATAACCCCCTACGCATGTTGGTAAGGCAGTTTCTATGGTAGGTTAAGTGAGGTGGAAAGGCTCGCCATTCTATGAGTGGGAGCCCCAGATTGCATAGAAAGAGAAAGCAGTGTCCCTCCTGCGCACCCTCATTCATTGCTTTCTGTTTCCTGAGTGTTGATTCAGTGTCACCAGCTGCCTCAAGCTTTTGCTGTCACACCATCCCCATCATGAAAGTCTTTATCATTGAGTTACAAAGTCAAAAGAAGCCCTTCCTGCTTTCAGCTGCTTTTTTCAGTTATTTTGTCTCAACAACGAACAAAGTAAATAATAATAAGAGGAGTTATTTGGTGAGCACAGCTGCCTTCTTCCACCACATACCACATATGCCTATTTTTGGCCGGCATATCAACTTGATGGCAATCTTTACTGGAGAATGTACCAAATTTAATTCCTAAAATATTTGGGTCTTTGATATCTTGTCTTTATTACAGTAATGCAAGTAATCTTAGATCGGGTCTGTCAAGTGTAGGTTAACTAAGATGTGCCCTAGAAAAAATTCAGCTTTCAATGTAATATGTCTTCTCTCTATAAAGTAGAAGCAATCCAATTTCCCTTCAATAATCACAGTAGATGACATACCCAGGACAGTTATTCCTTCTGTGGGTATTGGTTTAATGGCATAAGAAGTCTCGATTGGCCTGATTGTCACAGCTTCCACTATGTTCTCTGGTACCAAAATTTCTCTCAACAGATAGAACAGGAAAAAAAATCAGTTAACTAGAGCCAAAAAATGGAATACTATATATGCCCTTGCTTACTGGACTCCTGTAATTATGGAGAATATATAAAACAACATGTGTATCTGGTTATTTTTTACTCTTGGTTCTTTTGGGGGGCCTGCCACCCAACTACCAAACAAATACAAATGCAGAAACTTATTCTTACTTATGAATGCCAGGCCTTAGCTTGACTTATTACTAGACAGATTTTCTTAACTTAAATTATCCCATCTATCTTTTGCCTCTGGCTTTTATCTTCTATTTCTGTATACCTTTTTTCTCCTTCTTTCTTAATGGCTTGATGTGTATCTCTGTGGCTTCCACTTCTCTTCATTCTCCTTCCTTGGTCTCTGTCTCTCCAGATTTCTCATCTTATTTATACTCTTTGCCTGCCAGCCCCGCCTATCCTTTTTCCTGCCTTGCCATTCAGCTCTTTATTAGACCAATCCGTGATTTAGACAGGTAAAGTAACACAGCTTCACAGAGTTAAACAAATGTAACATAAAAGAACGCAACACATCTTTGATCATTAAACAAATTTCCCAAAACATAAACAAACTTAACACATCTTAAAGTAATATTTGACAGCCGCCATGTTTGAGAGTTACAAGGCATTCTTTCCTAGATGACAATGTAATTCATTCAACGTTTATTATTCTCTTAAATCCAACTGTTTGCTTCTAAGGTGTGGGTTCCTGTGAAGGTCATGGACTCTGTGGAAGATATTACTTTAGTTGTTTTGCATTTTCCTAGCAGATACATATTCTTGGAATGCTCTGTGACTAGCACAACAGTAAATCAAACATTCTATAAGTACAAAGAAGTGGTGTTGATGGGCTTAGACATCAGTTCTATTTTATAACATGTTTATCTCTATGAAGATAGTATATAAACAGCCAAGGACATCATAGTCAACATGACCATTTAATTAATTGAGCTTTTAGAAGGCAGATCTTTTATTTTCTAATAACCTTAGATTTGCATAGAAGTTTTAAAGAGGATGAATGTGATCATATATAGCATGCCACATTATTTTCATTAAAATCTAACATATGTTCCATTTGTCTAAATTAATTAGCTGATATTGATATATTAATGATTACAGTTCATGTTATTTTATGTTTTCCTCCTTTTTCTTTTCTTTTTTAGGGTTTCTGAGACAGTATTTTACTATGTAGCCTCAACCTGGCCCAAAACTTACAGCAATCCTTGTGCCTCTGCCTGCCAAATGCTAGGCTTACTGACATGAGAGAACATGGTTCCTTCTCCATTTTTATCTATTTTCTGTTACACAAACCCATTGAGCCACAACACATTCATCATCATGCTTCCTTCCCTTAAGCACCTTTTGACTATGACAGTTCCTGAGATTGTCTTTGATTGTCTTGATAGTTTCAAAGAGTACTGGTCAGGTGTTTTAATTTTGTTAAATATTATTTTGATTTAAATTAGCTTTCAATGTATTAGGATTTTATACCAAACTATTATATATATATGAGTATTTCATTTTGGTGGCTTTTCTCCCAAAGCTCCCCCATCATCTTCCTTACTTCTACACTGAACCCTTTCTCTCCCCCAAATCCACCTCATCACTTTATTGTATGCCTACCCACATCCTTAGTGCAATGGGTCTCAGCCCAATGCTGCAACTCTTGAAAAACACTTTCTCATGTTGTAGTGACCCCAACCATAAATTATTTTTGTTGCTACTTTATAACTGTAATTTTGCTACTGTTAAGAATTATAATTTAAGTAATTTTGGAGATAAAAGCTTGTTAAAGGGGTTACAATGTTTGGGTTGAGAACTGCTGCTTTGGAGCATCTTTCTTCCCTTTCTACTTCCTGGCCTTTATACACAATTATTTTTTTATCTGGATACACACATTTCAGAAACAGAAGCTATGATCCACATATGAAAACAAAGATATAATATTAGCATTTGTTCTCCTGAGTCCTAGTTACCTCATTCAGTATAATATTTTCCAGTTCCATTTATTTTCCCATAAATATCATCATTTTATTTTTCTTTAATTCTGATCGAAATATCATTGTGTTTGTGTAGCACATTTTTATTGTCCATTCTTTAGTTGATAGATTCGTAGACTGATTATAGAGTAACAATAAACATGTATGTGCAGGTATCTAAGACATAAATACAGCAAGGTCAAAATTATTAGAACCTCTATCCATGAGATAACTTTATCAACTAAAGTATAAGGTTTATGTATTTTTCTTTACAGACTCCATTCACTTCCGAGCTTTCTTAGGGCAAGCATTTATCTCTTAATCCCTTTCAATGAGATTCTGTAATTTATTTATAACAATTTAATTTTTGTCATATTCATCATTCTTTGACTTCTAAATATTGGATGTGTGTTTTGTTGTTGTTGTTGTTTTATTTTTGAGACAAAGTTTATCTCTCTAACTGCCCTGGCTGTAGATCAGTCTGGCCTCGAACTAACGTAGATCTGCCTGCCTCTGCCTCCCAAATGCTGGGTTTAAAGCTCAGTACCACCACCACCTGGCAGACTTCTAAATAATTTTTAAAGATTTATTTCATCATTGTTTTAATATTTGTTTTGCCTGCATGTTTGTTTTTGTGATACAGTCTGTGCAGTGCCCACAAAGACCAAAAGAGGGTATTGAATCCCTTAAAACTGAAGTTACAGACAATTGTTAGTGTCCTTGTAGGTTTAGGGAAATAAATCCAGGTCCTGTGAAAGAGCAACTAGTGTTCTTAACTGCTGAATCATCTTTCCAGGCCCTAAAAACTTTAAAATACTTTTGCATGCCAGTGCTTAACCTTTGTGCTTTAAATTTATAAGGATTTCAATAAGTATAAAAAGCTATTCTAATCAAAATGTATTCTGTGTACCACTTATTCATATCTCTCCCAATCATATCTCCTGGCAACTGTCTCCATAGCATTTTTAGCTATGTTATACAGTATTACATGTATATGTGTGTGTATATATATATGCATATATATGTATATAATATAGTATTGTGGCAGTTAATTTTATGTGCCAACTTGACTTGCTAATGGATGCCAATGCTGCTAGCAAACCATTATTTCTGGGTATATCTGTGAGTATATTTTTGGAAAAGGTTATTATTGAATTGGTAGACTGAGCAGGAAAGATTGCTCTCACCACCATCTGTTAAGGATCTAAATGGAACAAAGAGCAGAGAAGTGATTTATATTCTCCTCCATCATCTCTTAGTTCTCCCTTCCTCTCCCTCTTTTCCTCTCTAGAGGACTGAACTCAAGGTCTTGTACATCTTAAACATATGCTTTCCTACTGGGCTTTCCCCCTTGCCTCTGCTGTTTTTTCTTGAGTTAGCAGATCTGCTACTATATTGTGGAAATTCTAATTCTTAGGTTCTTAGATTCCAAGGACTTATTCCAATGCCACAGTCCCACATCTGATTTGATCTTTGAGATATACCATTGGCTCCCTCACTTCTCAGTTCTTCCAAGTTTGGCTGGATGATACCATTGCCTTCCATGACTAGGTTTGCTTTTACAGATAGCAACATATGGGAGCCTCTTAGCTTCCACAATCTCTTGAACCTATACTAATTAATTTCATCTCTCCTCTTCCTTTACTTCCTTCTGCCTCCTCCTATGCATACCTTTCCCTCACTTACCCTCCACTGTTCTTCCATCTTCTTTCCTCTTCTCACCTGTCTTATCTTTTACTGATCTAGTTCTCTGGAGAATCTCAATCGAAACATATTTGACCCAAGAGTTTTTAGGTATGCCCTGAAGAAAGACCTGTCTTCTTTAACTGCTGAACTAAAATGGCTTAAAATCAAATATGGGATACAATTGGCTGAATTTATAATTTAATCTGAGTTTTCAGCCTCTCAAGGCATCTTCTGTCAGAGTGGGCATTGATTTGAATCTTCTAAAGGGATACAGATATATTGTAAGACCCTGTTGAGGTTAGAATATCAAAGTCCTAAATTCTGACGAATCTTCTTTAGTGATCTGTTCATGTCTATGGAAAGCAGCCTCTTCACCTACAGTAGTATTATTCTGTGGTGAATCGACCCTGCAATGCTTGAGGGAACATGGCAGCTTCCACTGAAGTAGTTGTCATGCAATCCATTGTTTTTCTCAGGACCCTTCTGCACCAGTCATCTGTTGGGCCAAGATTATCTTAGGGACTGTACCTCGAGGCCTGTAGGTCAGAGAAAAGCCTGGCTGGAGTTTGAGGGACTAGAATGAGGATGAGACAGTAAAATCTAGGTAGACACCCCTCCAGCTAGAGGAAGGGCTTGGCTGTCTCTCATTGTCTGGAGGTACCCCCACATCACAGGATGTCACTTATATAAACTAATGCTCACAGTAATAAACTGAGTTCTTGCTTTGACTTTACTCCCTATCATGTCTGATTGTCCTGCATCATGGAGCTGCAGATCTGATTGTTCTATATCTTGGGGCTGCAGATTGGGTGGTTAGTACACTAACCTTTCCCTGGGGAATAAGGAGGCTAAGGAGGCCTAGCAAATGGTGCTGGAAAGTGGGGCAACTGGTCTCAGGGCAAAGAGGTCTTCAAAGTGAGTAGGACACCACAATGGGTAACACATCACACAAAATGACTCAGTGCTTAAGGAGCTGAGATATCCAACTATTATGGCAATTAAGGCATGTTTTCACCCCACTGCTCTGCCTTCCAGGCTCCTGTCCTAAGCATTCACTGTTTGCACAGATGGAGGGAAGAATGGGGCAGCCTTTGTAGCTTTCCCTGCAGGGAGCACCAAGACAAAGATTACCAAAATTCTCCCTAGTGAGGGATCCGATCAATATAAGGAAATGATGGCCATATATATTGCCCTACAAGAGGTCCCAGAACCCTGCAACCTCTATTCAGACAGCTCTTATGTGGTGAACCTACTGCCACACTTACCCTATTATTAGACTGGATGCTAATCCTATTTCTGCCTTGATGATACAATTCAGATTGCTCTTACAAGGTGGAAAAATCCCCATATATATTCAACATCTCACCCAAACCTCCCTGGCCTCATTTCCCAAGGGGTTGCTGCTGCGGATGCTGCAGCTTCAAGGGCCTGTCTCGTAGAGGTCTCAACTCTGCCCATTCAAAATGCATGGTTTAACTCATGTCAACTGAAGAGAACTCAAATACCTATACCCCCAGATCCCTGTCACAGAATTAAAGAGAATTGCTCATACATGTGAGAGTTCCCATCAGTTTCTCTGCACCTCCACTTTACAATGGCTGGGGGTAAACCCAAGAGGGTTAGGACCCAATATCACCTGGAAAACAGATGTATCACATTACCCTCCATTTGGCAAATTAAAATGTATGTCTGTGACCATAAACAAGAACTCTAAGGCATGCTGAGCTACTGCCCACTCAGGGGAAAAGGCAACCCATGCCCAAAGCCACTTTTTACAATGTTTTGCTACGTTGGAACTACCACAACAGGTCAAGACTGACAATGGCCCCTCTTTTATAAATAAAACATTAAAAAATTCTTCCAGATATGGAATATGTCCCATACCACCAGGATCCCATACAAGCCTCAGGGTCAAGAAATTGTCGAAAGGCATCACCAATATCTCAAAATATTGGTCCTTATTAATAAAAAAGGGGGAGAAGTCTACAACTACAACTGCAAAAGGCATTACTAACCATGAATATTTTAAATTTTCAAAAATCAGATGAGATGAACAAAATGGATTCCAGAAACATTGGGGATCCCTACCAATGAGGCCCTGCCTAAAGGTTGGATGGAAGGATCCTCTTGCTAACCGATGATGGGCCCATATCCCTTGTTGACACAGGGCCAAGGATATGGACGTGTTTTCCCAAACAGAGGAAAAATGCACATTCATAACTTAAAATTTCTCCCCTCCCCTCAGGACAATGGGGAAGACCAAGATGACCAACAAAAAAAAGAAAGAGATTATGGTGGACAATCTTTAAATTCAAACATAAGAAAAGAAAAATCACCACTGCCTAAGGGAGATTGACCCTTAAGGAAAATGTTGCTTGTTTGTCTATTTCAGATGACCCTCCTAGCAGTAATCATGTTAACTCTTCTTAGGGGGATCAAGGTTCAGGCAGGAAGCCCCCACCAACCAGAGAAGGTGACATGAATTCTATCAATCACTGGCACTGGGGGGATCCTAAACCAGACTTCTCAGATGATGATACCCTGGACATGGTGGCATGATCTGCCTGATGTTTGACCTCTGCGATTTGGTGCATGGGAGCTAGGACTTGGGAGAATTGATTCCGGGGACGGAAGGGAGACCTAAATGAGGAGGCTCTCAGGGGTGCACCCTACCCCAAGCATCTTTTTTTAAAGAACCTGGGTGTTCTCATGTCCTCAGGAGACATGCCCTTCTGCAGACACCCTTTTATGTATGCCCAGGAAGCAACTGGACTGCCTCTGCTATTAGAAACTGCAGGGAGAAGGGGGTAGATCCTGATTACTACTGTTCTTACTATGTATGTGAACAGACTGGGCTGGGCATAATTAGAAAAGGCAGAGACTGCATTACATTATTTACAAAAGTATTTAAATTCCTTAGCAAAATAGGCAAGGCTTGGATTTGCTGATTATGGAACAGGGAGGAATTTACAGGGCACTTTTGGGGAAGAATGTTGATTCTATATGGACCATTCTGAGATAGTTACAAGACCCAAGATGAGTTAAGAAAAGATACTGATTCATTTAAGTCAAGTACCCCCTATGAGACCTGCTTCAATTGGTAGTCATGGCTTACCATACTCATCTCTTCCCTATTGGGCCAGTGGCTGTTTGTTTATTGATCTCTCTTTTTGACCCATGAATTCTCCAAAGGCTGAAACAAGCATTCTAAAAACAGATACAACAGGTACAATTCATGGTCCTTTTAGTACATTATGATAGGCTTGATATATCTTCCCCCATGGATAACTCTCAATTTGAGGGTATCCAGGTCAAAACTCCAGATAGGGGTGGCCCTGACCCATACTCTCTTCCCAGTGGGCTATTCTGGCTTGGTGACCGGGGTAGGGGGTGGGATATAAAATAAAAGGGAAAGATGATGGTCCAAAATTATATCAGGGCCTGTACCTCAAGGCCTGTAGGACAGAGAAAAGCCTGGCTCGAGTTTGAAGGAACCGAGTGAGGATGAGACAGCAAAAAGTAGGTAGGCATCACTCCAGCCACAGGGAGAGCTTGGCTACCTCTCATTGGTGGAGGTACCCCCACATCACAGGATGTCACATAACCTATATAAGCTGATGCTCACTGTAATAAACCGAGTTCCTGCTTTGACTTAACTCCTTATTGCATCTGATTGTCCTGCATCATGGGCTGCTGAAAGGGCACATAGTGTATTTACCTTTCCCTGGGGAATAAGGAGGCTAAGGAGGCCTAGCATTCAGCTATTTATCAACATATAAACATATTCAAATCCCACTAAGATCCTAGAGTTTTTGTTACAAAGGATGACCAAGGAGGAGCTATACACCTTCCAAAGAACTACTTGTGCTTTCTAATTCAAGCATGCAGAAGTCCAGTGAATGTGTGTGTGTGTGTGTGTGTGTGTGTGAATATTAATTATATAGGATGATGATCTGAAAAACAGATCATGCATGATTTGTTGAAGCAGTCTCAATAAGCAGCGATACTATATGTATTACTGGAGGGTTACATAGCTCTTAAATAATATCTTTCATTGATTGTCAGTAGCATAAATCAAAAGATGGCCCATTGTGAATAAGTTGTAAGTACCAAATATTCTTTAATGTAATTCAGGGGAAGGGATGTAATGGCATGGGAGAATAGAATGTTACATTGGAGTTATTACTTAATACCTATAAACTCACATTGGAGATGTCCAGAATATGTAACTTTTGCCAATATATGAATGAGTAAATTTGTGAGAGTACTTTTACTGTTCTTGAAGAGCCTCATGGTCACTTTTTGCAGGTCAGTTCCACTTAATGGTATCTTATCTTTTATAGTTCAAATTGAGGGGAATTCACATCCAAGCAAAACTGACACTTTTATCCCATATGGGACATCTCTGTATTTGCTTAAATTTTATATTGTTTTTCCCGTTGTTGTATAGATTTTCTAAAATACATGTATGTATATACTGTCTTCATCAGTGTTCCATTGCTGTGAAGAGACATAGTAACCATGGCAACTCTTATAAAGGAAAACATTTAATTGGGACTTACTTGCAGATTCAGGGTAAATTCATTGTCATCATGATAGGGAGGATGGCAGCATGTAGGCAGACATGGTGCTGGAGAACTTGCTCAGAGTTCTACATCTGCATCTATAGACAACAGAAAGAGTGAGAGAAACATTGGGCCTGGCATGGGCCTTTGAAATCTCATAGTGCCCCCCTCCATCCAGTGACATACTTCTTTCAAGGGCATATCTCCTAAACCCTACAAAGTAGTGCCATTCCCTGATGACTAAGCGTTCAAACATATGAGCATATATAGAACCATTTTATAGTGTTTTTAAAAAATTCATCTATTTATTTTACATCCTGACCTTTCCATGTCCTCATCTCCCAGTCTTTCTTGCCATTCTCCCCTCCCATCACCTAATCCCCTCCTCTTTTCTCTCCATCCAGAAAATGGCAGGTCTCACAAAACTACCAATAAAACATGGCATATCAAGTTGCAGTAAGATTGAACTTGTCTGCATGTATTAAGGCTGGACAAGGCAATCCAGTATGAGGAGTAGGGTCCCAAAAGTCAATAAAAGAGTCGGAGATAGGGATCAGGCAATCAGAAAATAAATGAGGAGGAAGTGGGAATATACTACTGTGGCAAGGGAGCAGCTATAACTAACTGAAGCAATGCTTGTAAAGTCCTCCTCCTTGAGACATGAGTAATGAAAATATTAAGATTTAAATGTAAGAGTTGAAAGAACTTCATTTCATTTCATCTTACCACCACAGAGAAGCCCCACTAGAGCTGTTTAGAGTAGGAAGGCTAACTGCAGACCTTCACATTTTCTTTCTGCTCCTCCAAATAAAGTCCATTGCTGTCCTCCCCAGCTCTGCAACAGAACACCCATGGAGCCTTCCTTTCTCCCTGTCCTCATCTCCAGTGGAGTCCACAGATTTTCTCCCCCTGACATCCTTTCCCCTACTTGTTTCTTATCTAAGCCCCTGACTTTAGCAGATACTCCATGGGAACTTGTAGGTCACTCCTGCTGGGAAAGCAGATAGGCTATCTGCAAATCCTCACCTCTCCTTCCATTCCTCCAAGTACAACCGTCCAGTCTCATTCCCAGTTTTGCCACAGAACACCTGCCACAAGCCTCTCCTTTCTCCCCCAACCTCAGCTCTAGTGTTTCCCACAGATCCTCCACTCCTAAACTTTCTCTTCCCTAATCATTTCTCATCATCAGTAGGTGCTCCCTGGAAACTCAGAGACAACTCTGGCCTAGAAAGTAGGCTAATTGTAGATTCTTCACCTCTCCCTCTGCATGACCAAATCCAATCCCCCAGTCTTACCTCAACTCTGCAGCAGAATGCTTGCTGTAGCTTATCATCCTCACACAGATCATCCCTTCCAAACTGCCTTCCCACAAAACATTGATGTGTCCTAAGCCCTAACTCCAGTAGGCACTCCCTGGGAATATACAGTCTGCTCTGACCAGGGAAGCAGGTAGGCAAACTGTAGATCTTCACTTCTCCCTTCATTCTCCAAGTCCAAATCTCCAGTCTTGGTGTAGGAGGTTCTTCTGTCTTTGTGTTGCTTTCATTGGTTAATAAAGAAACTGCCTTGGCCTAGTTGACAGGGCAGAATTTAGGTAGGCAGGGAAGACAGAACTGAAATCTGGGAAGAAGAAAGGCAGAGTAGGAGAGGAATGTCATGGAACTGCCAGAGACAGACATGTTGAATATTTCCCAGTAAGCCACTGCCACGTGATGATATACAGATTAATAGAAATGGGTTAAATTAAGATGTAAGAATTAGCCAATAAGAAATTAGAGCTAATGGGCCAAGCAAAGTTTTAATTAATACAGTTTCTGTATGGCCATTTAGGGGCTAAGCTAGCTGGCAGCCAGGACTAACAAGCCGGTCCTACTTACAATTGGTACCTAGGCTCAGGGATCTCTTTGAGAAAAAAAGGGGGAAAATTGGATGGGATAATACATTGGTATGAGCTTACTCACACTAATAATAATGGTGAATAATATAGTGAATACTAGTGAGTTATTATTTATAGACAATTACATTGGCATAGATTCTTGTATATTGATGCAAAGTTAAATTATATTGACTATTGTATGCATGCATGCTTCTACCTCTGCTTAAATTTTTGTATATTTATATATATTTATCATATTGCAATGTACATTTCTACCTCTGATCAAGATACTTATACATTGTTTACATTTTGAGGTCATTTTCCTCATTTGATGCACAATTGTTTATTGTATAATATTCTAATATGAAGTCTTAGTCTCTAAATTATATAGGTATTAAGGATTATAGATCAATAGTCATCTATGTTTGTCATACTTATAGTTAGATTAATCAGGTTTTTTTTAGATACATAGACATTATATTCTTCATAGATAATTAATCTTCAACCACTTTAAAAAAACTGTAGAATGTGGCATTTCAATAACGTAGGGTTCTGTTGAAGTGAGACACAATTGCTCCTGGCAGCACCAATTAATTCCTGAGAGATTGTTGAGCACTGAAGACACTCCACTTGGAGCTTATTTTCTTATTGGAAAAACTGGTCTTTCGGCAAAGAAATGCCCATGCTTCAACCACTGACAAGATACATGATATCTGGAAATGGATGAGCAGGACTGTAGAATCTTGCTAAGACAGGATAAGATGGTTTTAAATTTTTTTCTGCCTCTGAAAATGGTACGTCAGTTATTCTAGGCCTTAGCCAAAATTGGTTCCTTCAACGATGCAAATGAGATTTTGAGTGATTGCCTACGTAGCCAGTTGTCTCTGTCATTTGTTGCACATTTTTGGAAGTTGCTTGATTGCACTTCCTGCTTACTCAAGTAATATTGTTTCTCTTCTCTGATCTTTGATGGTGTTGAAGACTAGATAGTTGTAGTTACTTTCCTCTCATGACTTGGCCAAGTTATTTATTATACAAGACTTAAACTAGTTAGGATAGGATAATTATTAAATATATTTTTTCTTATTGTATATAATTTTGTATTAAGCTTAGAACTCTCTTATTTAAACATAAGAGGGAGGATCTGTAGGAAGATTTACAGTTAGTGGTTACCCACTGGGGCGTGGTCTCTTTTACTATATATGTTGATGCAGAGCATGTGTCCAGCCTCTTTTCCTGCCTCTCCCTCTGTTCCAGTTGCGGATTTTGGTTTCTGATCTCCATTCCAGCAGAGGATTCTGATTTGTGAGTTTACCCCTAAATAAATAACCATCTGTTTCACAATTCTGAGCTAGCGTGGGATTTCTTTTAAGTGACCATCTTCACAATCTTTTCCCTGGTTCTGTAGCAGAACAACCAGCAGAGGAGATGCTGGTAGAACACCTAGCTGCACCCTCTTGAGAAACACCTCAACTGTCTTTATACCATCTCCATTCCAAAATGTTAAATTCCAATACCCAGAAACACATTTTACCTGGGACATTCAGAGGCCAAGGTATAAATATCTCAGATGATTTTCCTACCAGGAAACAAACAGCCACCAAACTCTCTTAAGACCAGAAAGGAAACAAAAAATAGGGATATCAGTACCTAAAAGTATAATACTCCAAATCCCAGATAACTAGAAGCCAGTGTAAAAACACAATCAATAACAACCAGCAAAATATGGCTCCATTATAGCCAAGCAATCCTACCAGAGAAGAACCTGAATATTCCAACATAGGTGAAGCATAAGAAAATTACCTAAAAGCAGATTTAATGTATATGATAGCAGTTCTCAAAGATAAAATTAATGAAATCCTTAAAGAAATCCATGAAAACACAAATAAACAGTGGAATTAAACTGTTCAAGATTTGAAAGTAGAAAGAGAATCAATAAATAAAACCAAACAGAGTGAAATGTGGATGTGAAAAATTTAAGATCTTGAAAAGAAACCGGAGACAACCTTCACCAACAACTGAATATAAGAGATAGAAGAGAGAATCTCAGACATTGAAGAAACAGATATATTGATAGAATAAAATGTTAGAACTAAAAACTGTTGGCACATGCAGGAAATCTGAGACACTATGAAAAGACCAAGACTAAGAATTATAGGAATAAATGAAGGAGAAAAAAAAAACAAGTCAAAGACACAGACAATGTTTTAAACAAAATCATAGAAAAAATTCCATAACATAAAGAAGAAGCCTGTCAAGGTACAAGAAGCATAAAATGTAGTCACATTTCATTTGTGGTTTAATAAATAAAGATTGCTGAAGATCAGAAAAGTAAAACAGCCGCATTGGCCAGCCTTACAGACCAGGCAGCAATGGCACATGCCTTTAATTCCAGTAGCCACAATGACATACACCTTTAATCCCAGTAGCCATACTAGCTTGCCATAGAAACCAGGTGGTAGTGGTGCACACCCTTAATCCCAGAACTAGAGAGGATTATAAAATGGAAGGGACAGCTCTCACACATAGTCTCATTCTGAGGTTTCCTGGAGGCAGGATTACCATTTTCAGACTGAGGTTGAGGTAAGAGCCAGTGGCTGGCTGCTTTGCTTTTCTGGTCTTCAGGTTGAACGCCAACATCCATCTCTGAGTTTTTATTAATAGTGTTCTAATAAAGAACAACAAAATAGATTGGACTGGTAAAGAAAATATCATTGCCACATAATAATTAAAACACTAAACATATAGAAGAAAGAAGGAATATTAAAAGCTACAAGAATAAAAGACAAAGCAACATATAAAAGCAGACCTATTAGAATTACACCTAACTTCTCAATGGATCTCTAACAGTCAGAAGGGCCTGGATGAATGTCCTGCAGACTTTATGAGATCACAAATGCCAACCCAGATTACTATACCCAGCAAAACTTTTCAATTACCATAAATGGTGACTATAAGATATTCTAAGTTGAAATATAATTTAAACAATATCTATCTATAAATGCAGCCCTACAGAAGGTGATAGATGGAAAACTTAAACCTAAAGAGGTTAACCACATGCAAGGAAACTCACAGAATAAATAATTTCCAGACTTGTAAAGTCAAATGACAGAGTGTGTGTGTACTCACGCACACACATGCACACACCCACACTCACACAGAAGAGAAATGGGGGAAATAGGGAGGGAGAGAAAGAGGGAAGGAGAGAGAGAGCAATAATAACAAAACACAAAATAACAGGAACTGGCAGTCATTGGTCATTTGATATCTCTCAATATCAATGGTCTCAATTCCCCAGTAAAAGGATGCAGAAAAATTAGCAGAATAGGTACAAAAACAGAATCCATACTTTGGCCACATTCAAGAAACAAATCCCAGTATCAAAGATGGACATTACCTCAGGGTTAAGTGTTGGAAAAAGATATTCCAAGCAAATGAATCTAAGAAGTGAACTGGTGTGGCCATTTTAATATCCAACAAAATAGACTTTAAACCAAAACTGATGTGAAGTATTAGAGAAGCCCACTCCATAAGTATTAAAGGAAAAAGATACCATTTCAATTCTTAACATCTATGCTCCAAACATGTGACACCTAAATTTTAAAGGAAATACTTCTACAGCTTTAAATCACATATTGACCCTCACACTCTGATAGTGGGTGTCATCAATAATCCACTTTCACCAATAGACCGGTCATCTAGACACAAATTAAACAAAGAAATACTGGATTTAATTAAAGTTGTATAGCAAATGAACCTAACATGTATTTACAGAACATTTCACCCAAACACAAAAGAATATACCTTCTTGGCACCACAAAAAACTTTCTCCAAAATTTCTGACATACTAAAACACAAAGGTGATGGAGAAAGGTCATTGGCTAATAAAGGAACTGCCTTGGCCCATTTTATTGGTTAGAACATAGAGGTAGGTGGAGTAAACAGAACAGAAAGGGAGGAAGAGGAAGTGAGCTCAGACTCGACAGCTCTCCTCTCCGGAGCAGACGCCTCAGAGAGACGCCATGCCCCAGCTTCAACCCAGGATGGACTTAGGCTAGAATCTTCCCGGTAAGACCGGTGCTCACAGATTATTAGAGATGGGTTGATCGGGATATCAGAATTAGCCAGTAAGGGCTAGAGCTAAAGGGCCAAGCAGTGATTAAAAGAATGCAGTGTCCGTGTAATTATTTCAGGGCATAGGCTAGCCGAGCAGGTGGCTGGGGTGTTGGGGACGCAGCCCTGCCGCTCATATTACTACACAAAGGAGCCAGGCAGAGGTGTCACAGACCTTTAATTCCCATATGATGATCTCATTAGATGAAGAAAAGGCCTTTAGTAAAATATAAATTCCCTTTATGAGAGAAGTTCAAGAGAGATTAGGGATACAAGGACATACTTTACCATAATGTATGCAGTTTACTGCAAGCCCATAGCTAATGCTTACTTAAATGGAGAGATAATCAAATCAATTCCACTTGTCAGGGAAAAGACAAGATTGTCCACTCTCTCCATGCCTATTCAGTATAGTACTTGAAGTGTTAACTAGAGCAATCAAACAAGTGAGGGGATACAAATTGGAAAGGACATAGTTAAAATATCTGTATACGCAGATGATACAATAGTATACATAAGTGACCCTAAAACTTCCACCAGGAAACTCCTACAGCTGATAAACACTTTCAGCAAAATAGCTGAATACAAAATTAACTCACAAAAATCAGTAGCCTTCCTATATACAGGTGAAAAATGGTCTGAGAAAGAAACCAGGAAAACAACACCTTTTTTAAAAGCCTCAAATAATATAAACTATCTTCACATATATGTAAGCAAGCATGTGAAAGACATGGTATGTATGTCTTTTATATGATAAAAGCTTTAAACCATTGAAGAAGATAACAGAAGATGGAAATATCTCCCATGCTCATGGATCAGTAGGATTAGCACAGTAAAAATACACATCATACCAAAAGCATCCTACAGATTAAATGCAATCCTCATCAAAATTTAACTCAATTCTTCATAGATCTTGAAAGAACAATTTTCAGCTTCATATAGAAACACAAATAAAAAGTGAGAATACCTAACACTATCCTGAATAATAAAAGAATTGCTTGAGGTATAACCATCCGCTATTTCAATTTTTACTACAAAGCTATAGCAATAAAAACAGCATGATATGGACACAAAACAGACACATTGATCAATGGAATCAAATTGAGGACCCAGACACAAATCCACATACTTCCAGACACATGATTTTTGACAAAGAGGCCAGACATATACACTGGAAGAAAGAGAGCATCATCGAGAAATGGTGCTGGTCAAACTGGATGGTTGCATATAGAATATTCAAAATAGAGTCATATTTAAAACCTTGCACAAATCAACTCCAAGTGGACCAAAGGCCTCAGCATAAGACCAGGTATACTGAATCTGCCACAAGGGAAATTGAGGAGTAACCTTAAACTTACTGATACAGGAAAGGACTTTCTGAACAGAACACCATTAGTGTGGGCAATTAGTAATCAACAGTTACTAATGGGATCTCATGAAACTGAGAACTGTCTAAATGGCAAAGAACACTGAGGTGATATTTTGTTTGTTCTATAACAAAGTTTGCCTAAAGGTCAGAGTGTGGAGCTAGCCACACTAGTTATCCAAAGAAACTGGGCAGTAATGGCACACACCTTTAATCTAAAAACTTGGGAGACAGTGGCAGATGGATTTCTTTGAGTTCAAGGCCACCCTGGGCTACAGGAGATAGAATCAGTCTAAAAGAGAAACAGAGCTCAAACCTTTAATCCCAGTACTTGGGACCACACAGCATTAATCCCAGCACTAGGGAGGTGGAGACAGGAGTGATATGGCTGGGCAGAGAGAGGAATAGAAGATGGGAGGAGGTAGGAGCTCAGAGAATTCAGTCTGAGGATTCGTAGAGACAGGACCCTGCCCACTTTGGTCTGAGGATTCTGTAAGAGGTAAAAGTTCTCCAGTGGCTGGCTCCTTTACTTCTCTGATTTTCCACATTTACCCCCATATCTAATTGTGGGTTTTTCTTATGAAGGCCAATTATAATTTATGCTATGTCTGCTGTCCAACTTTTGGGGTATGAATTCACAAAAATGCTGCTTGCTTGTGGCTTTGCAGACACCAGCAGGGGCTGGAGCTATACACAGCTGGAATCACCAACCAATGGCTAGGTTTTCCTTTTCCTCAAGGCCTCTGAGTGGGCCTGACCTTTTCTGTTACAGCCTTTCTGTAGCAAACTCCACAGGCATTTGGGCTACAAATGCCGCATGAGTTATCTGCTTTTGCATGTTTACTGGTGCAGATAGCTTTTTTGGGCTTCTTTTCTTGAAGTGGGTTGTGGGCTTTCCCTGGCCTTACTTCATGGACTGCTGCCTTGAAACTGGTTCAAGCTTCTACTATTCTATGTAGCAGCAGTCAACCTCACATCTGTATCGTCATTGTTGGCAGATTTGGTGAGACAATTGAGAATTCTAAAAGGAAGGAATTAGTTAAAAGGGAGATTTTTTTTCACATTAAAAAATGGAAAACACTATTCTGATGAAGAGAGTTAAGTCTGTGTATTATTAAGCAATGCATGATTTAAAATGGGAACAATTAAATCAATTAAATGAAGGGATAATCAGTTTAACTGGGATTGGTATAATGTTAATTATCATCTTGATAATTCTTTGTTTATCTCCAAAAAAGTTGGTTTATTTGAGTGCCAAAATACAAAACTTAGAAAAACTTATTAAAACAGACCATAGGGATATTGAAGGAGATATTTAAAGAAGAACCAATTTCAGCATTGCATTGTAAGGTTAGAGAGGAACAGCCTAAGGTTTTCAAACAACCAACCTTAATATATCCTGTCATTTTACAAAAATTGCCAAATGACAGATTTCCTCAAGGCTGTTTAAGTACTCACTGGAATCCTGTGGAAACGTTAGATTTAAAGAGATTCAAGGAAGTGATAACCTCATGTGGTATGCATTCACTTTTTGTGAATCAGATATTAAACTTGTGGTCAATTTATAATAGAATTATCCCTAAATATAGACAGATTTGGTTACAATAGCCTTAGAGCCTGGTCTTCTATTACAATGGAAGGCATGGTGGAAAGATGAGGCCATAACCATTGAACAATGAAGTAGGGCTAGAAGTATAGAAATTTTCTAAGACCAACTTCTTGGAGAAGCAGATTATGCTAATGTAAAAAGCAATCTCTATATGATAAACATACACTGGACTTATGCCATGAAGCAGCTTTCAATGCTTGAGACAGAATTGAGAAAGGAGGAAAGAAAATTGAGTCATTTACTAAAGCCATACAGGGCCCAAAAGAAACCTTAACTGATTTCTTACAAAAATTGACTTCAGCAGTAAATATAATGAAACTAAATTCAGAATCTAGACAAATAGTGATTGAATCTCTGGCTTTAAAATGCTAGTTCACAACACAAAAGGGTAAGTAGTCCATTAAAGGTAAAATCTGAAACCTTGGAGGAATAGATCTGAGATACAACCAGTATTGAATCTTATGACCATGATCATGCTTGGATGTGAGAGGTGATTTCCAGAGGTTTGAAGAAAAATCAAAATGTCAAGTATTTCAATTGTGGTAAACAAAGTAACCTAAAAAGGGATTGTAAACAGAGAATTCCTCAAAACAATGTGTTTTTTTTCTCAACACAATCAAACAAAACACCCCCCCCTTGCTGGATTATGCAGGAAGTATGGCAAAGGCAGGCATTGGACTAATAAATGTATATCAATAAGGGACAGTCAAGATAATCTTTTTCTGTAGAAAAATGTAGGAATATGGCTCTCTCCTTCTCTAAACCCAAGCATGCTTATTAAGGTAAAATCCAAAATCTCTGTCTCATGTCAGAAGAGCCTCCTGATATGCCAGAGAGTAAAATCCAAAATTTAGGGACTATTTTTTGCCACTAATTTCATAATCCTTTGGTTTCACTTTGATTCTTTAAAAGATTTTTTTAAGGTATAAATATAATATCAAAATTTATAAGATTAATATATATATATATATTTCAAACTTTATTTATGATATTAGTGGTTAGATAGAATACTAACTAATACTGGAAGAAAAGGTTTCATTTAGTTTTCTGCACATGATTTCAGGTTCGAGTCTCTATCAGGTAATGAGGAGTTAACTTTTTTTTGTTTGTTTGATATTTTTCTCTTGATTTTTCAAGACAGGGTTTTTCTGTAGCTTTGGAGCCTGTCCTAGAACTAACTCTTATAGATCAGGCTGGCATTAAACTAACAGGGATCCATCTGCCTCTGCCTCCCTAGTTCTGGGATTACAGGTGTGAGCTGGCATTTTGTACTCTAGATGTATATAACAAATACTGATCCTCTAACCTCTTCAAGATCTGCTGTATTTGACAGTCAACACATTTAACTTTTCTGCAATGAATCATGACCACACCTGACAGTGACCATTGAAGTGTCCAAAAGGAAGATGGTGTCCCACAATGACAATTCCATCAGGACTATGGTAACTCCACTGAGTTGAAAAATACAACCTGACCATCGGCTTTGGACTATAAACTGTTCAGGACCATTTTGAGATAGCTATTTGAGATGATCCAGCCTCACAGACTACTCTAGTCAGGACTTGAGACAAGTCCTGAACTTTCCTGTTAAGCAGAGACTGGATAACAAATGATACAGTTACCTTTCCCCAGAATAGATACTTGACAATTAACCCTAAAGATGTCACCAACCGCAGACAGCAGAAAATCAATTTAAGAACATGATACCCACCTTCCAAAAGGTGGGATGCATGGATTTTAGGTGTTCAATGAGTTGAAGATATTTGTCATTGTTTAGGGTGGTTAGTTACAAATTGTTATTAGTAATGGTCAGGAAAAATTTATATAAAGGAGATTAGATTCAGAGTTCCTGTTTTGAAAAGAAAAAAGATACAAATAGGATAAAGGAGTGAATTATGGAATCTACTCTGAAAATAAAAGGATGTAGAAATGATAGGACAAAAGGGTAGATTATTGGATCTTCTCTGAAAAGAAAAAAGCAAGAATATAGAAATAGGATAAATAGATTATTGACTCTACTTTAAAAAAAAGCAAGTACTAATTTTAAATGTTTAATATTAATATCAATTTTTATATAATGATGCTATTTTAAGATTATTTTGTTAGAACATAATGTAAATATGTTTCTAATCATGTTGAAGGTATTGTACCCATACAATTTATTTAACAATGTAATTCTAGTCCTTGAAAGTTATTATTACTAACTAATTAGGATATAAAGAAATGCAAGTTAGTAGTTAGCCATTATAATAAAACTTGTAGTCATATTAGTTATATTTTCAAAGTCAAATAGAGATATAGTTTAGATAGGCTGGTTATTTTCAAACACATCAGAGACATACAGTATACAGTATTTAAGATATTTTAATAACATAGGTTCTTTCTTTTTTCAGAGGAGATGATGGGCATGGAAAAAAGTCCACATGGAGTTTACTTTTTTGTGCCAAAAGTAAGCCACTGGGCAGCAAAGTGCCCTTGCCTCAAATGTTGACAGTATGCTGTCCAAATTGAACAAGCAGGACACAAAAGAGAGTGACTGCCAATCATTGCCAAGACAAGGTGGGAAGTCCTTCAAAAATCCTGCTTCAAAGAAAAGTCTGTCAAATATTCTAGGCCTGTAAGTTAAATATGGATGCCCCAACATTGCATAGTTATCTGGAGTGACTGTCCAGGTAGCCAACTGTTTTTGTTATTTCTCATATTTTTGGAAGTCGCTTGCTTGTACTTTCTGTTTACTCAGGTAGTATTATTTCCTTCTTGGTTCTCTGATGGTGTTTGACACTTTATAGTTACTGTTAAGTTGGGAACATAGACCCCTGCCCCTTGCATCTATCCCAGCCTCCAAGCCTGAGAGTTTGTATTGGTCTGGACTCCAAATCCCAGTAGTATTTAAATGGACTCCCAAAAGAGGAACACATGGTCTCTTTTCCTTCCTCCCTGTGGTTGCATTCGTGGCGTTGGGGCCACTCGAGAGCTCAGAACTCCCATTTAACCTGGATATTTTTAATTTGGCTTGTTTTGATTTGGCTTGATTGGGATTTTGCTTTGGCAGAGAGTTGCATTAGGAAATATTCCTAACATCTTAGAGGTTCCACCGAGATGAAGCCAGCCTCTGCAGCATCTTATGTGTGTCCTCTTAGAAGACAAAGACCTACGTTTCCAGGCTTTTTCTGGGTTGCAAAGCACCCACACAAAAGCAAAAAAGGTTTTTCTTGGGGAATTGATCAGCGTATCTGTCAAGCCAGTTAAGATGTTCTTCCCCTCACAGAAAAAATCTTGGGGCCTCTTACACTCAACAGCTAATGGTAAATACTGCTTCTAAGCCTGATGTTCTCCAAGGACCAGGAGAGGACTTGGGATTGCCTGCTGGCTAAAAGCTGTCTCGTGTTTTGCTCCTCCATTCCTCCCAGATCTGTCTAAGGCATTTGACATCTCAATGTGACTGTTCTCTAACAGGCCTCATAGTACAGGATTTCAACTTTGAGAGGTTCAAAGTTCTCGATTTCCTCTAATAGCCTTCTATCAGTTCTCTTACAGGATCTTAAAAAGTTCCATTGCTACACCAAAATCAGGTATGGTAAAATGCAAGGTTTTAATTTTCCAGTTCTAAGCATATTTTTTAGGTTATTCCTGCTGCCTACCCAAGACCAATCTACAAAATGCTCCCAGGACAATGCCAGCCAGCTCCTGGGACACCATTGGTACCAGCTTTCCTGGATCATGGACACCTGCCAACTAAAATCTAGTTTCATCTGCTACTGTGTCTTATCCAAGGGGTAGCCCTACTAAAAAGGTCCAGTAATAACAATATTTTTTTCTCCTAGACACCTGCCTTCTTACCTCTGTCAAAACAAACAAACAAAAACCCAAATGCCTGGCATCTCTGGAATGACAGCTTACAGGATGCCTCTCCAGCCACACCACCTGCTAAAGTGGATCCACCAACAGCCAGCTCTCCCCTCCCCATGTCACCCCATGGCAGCAGGAAGTAGCCAGACTTGAGTCTATGCCCCTTTTCCAAAGAGAGCCTAAATGTCTGTCATAATTATCAATTTCCTGTCACCACTGTATCCAAAGAGACTGGAATGTTATGTTGGCAGCATAGCCCCAGCCCCTGGCTTGGGAGTTGCTTTGATCTAGACTCCAAATCCCAGCATGCCAGGCCCTGAACCCTCCCTGGGGGGTCAGGACTAGTACCACAGGGTATTTAAGGGGCCTCCTAGAGGAAGAACATGTGTTTTTTGGAGTCTGCATGGGCTCCCCCCTGTCCTGTCCCCACCATGCACTCGGCCACCACAGAACATCATCCTTAATAAAACAATGGGCATTTTGATTTGGTCTGATTTGACCTAATTGGATTTCTTGCACTGGCAGAGATGCTCTTATTCTTAGCAGTTGCAGTCATACTTTTTCTTGTTACCAAATTTAGAAAAGAAATTCACTAAATCAGTGTAAAGTGTATAGGATTGAGAAATAATAAAAGATAATTTTGGTAATGCAAGTTAGAATTGAAATGAACTAAGTACAATCTTTTGGATTCACATAGGACAGATAATGGAGTATTTTCTCTGAATTGGTCAAATGCCAGTGGCCTAAACATCATTAATATAATTATTGCCTGTATATATTTTATAGCCATATTTATTATACATAGTTTTTCTTGCGTTAGTTATAGCCTTCTATTTTATTTTTGACACAAAGGGTAAAACGTGGTGATATTTTGTTTGTGCTGTAACACATGAAGTTTGTCTGAAGATTAGAATGTGGAACTAACAACACTAGTTAGCTATAGAGGCCAGGCAGTGGTGCAAACCACCTTTAATCCCAGAACTATGGAGACAGAGGTGCAAGGATCTCTCTGAGTTCAAAGCCACCCTGGGCTACATGAAATAGAATCAGTCTAAAAGAGAAACAGTTCAGATTTTTGATACCAGCACATGGAATCACATCCCTTTAATCCCAGCACTAGAGAAATGGAAACAAGAATGATATGACTAGGCAAAGATGTGAGTATAAGGTGGAAGGAGATAGGAACTCAGAGCATTCAGTCTGAGGCTTGGTGGAGACAGGATGTTGCCCACTTTGCTCTGAGAATTTGGTAGAGTTAAAAGATTTCTCTAGTGACAGGCTACTTTACTCCTCTGATCTTTCAGCATTTACCCTAATATCTGATTCTTAATTTTTATCATTAAAACCAATTAGAATTTGCACGGCATCACACAGCCATTTAACAAAGTGGCCACATTCAGAGTGACAAAATATTTTTAATCAATGACAGTTTTGTTAAATAGCTAATATCCAGAATATATTAATTTAAGAAACTAAATATCAAGAAAGCACATAACCCAATTAAAAATGGTGTTCAGATCTCTGCAGAATTCTCAATAAAGGAATTTTGAATGTCTGAGAAACACTTAAAGAAATGTTTAACATCTTTAGCCATCAGGGAAATGCAAATTAACTACTTTGATATTTTGTCTTATACCTGTCAGAATGTCTAATATCAACAAAACAAGTGACAGCTCATGCTGGCTTTGGTGTGGAGAAAGAACACTCATCAATGCACACTTGTATATCCACTATGGAAATCAGTGTGGCGTTTCCTCTGGGAGATGGGAATTTATCTAACTCAAGATCCTGCTATCCCACTGTTTTGGCATATAAAGGATCGTCCAAGCTCCTAAAAATATGCTTGCTTGATCATATTTATGCAATACCACAGACTGTTCTCAACAAATTATCAGTAAGGCCCCAATGCTGAAGACAACACTTATACAATTATCTGAACATGGAGAAGTCAAGCTAGTGCCTGCTATATAGAAGGATCTGTAACCTTCACCACTGTATGTTACTGTCCTTGTTTCAGGAAGGTACTGTGTATGCTACTAAAGGAGAAATGCAATCCAACCACAAACCTGTGATCTACAATAGCATCCTGCCTACAAGATATGGTAGTGCAATAGTAGCATAAAGTTTGTGGGAATATCTATCTATCATCTATCTATCTATCTATCTATCTATCTATCTATCTATCTATCTATCTATCTATCTATCTAATATTTATGTATGTATATATATTCAGCATTAAATGTCATTTTAAAATGAAAATTAAGATGTGTGTTGTGGAGTCCAGTTAAGGAGGGTCATCCAAAAAAAAATCATAGGAAAGAGGTTAAGTTTTATCATACAAATATGATTAAGTGCTTTACCCATTTATTAGAATCTCTGGATTTTGTTATATTTTTTTCTGGAATAGACAAGGAAATACCTCCAGAGCTGGAGAGTTCCCATTGAGTAACCTCTATTTTCAGAGCATCTGCTTGACTGCAGTTTTCCAGAACAGTGTGCCCAAAATAATCCTCATGCTAAGGATAGATATTTTGATGCAGCTTATTCTGGTCTCACACATCATGTTTTGAGGTAACAAATTTTTGTCTCTTATTGGAGAAGACATTACTTTTTATGCATAGACATATATTCTGAAATACATAGGTATTAGGCATGACCATACTTAATAACACTAACAACTAACAGACTGTGTTTAGAGGTTTCAGGTCAATCTTTACTACCTAGTGAGACCCTGTTTTAAAACAACAATGACAAGACAAATAAACAACTAAAACAAACATTTTAGAAAGTAGAGAAGGAAGGTGAGTTAAGGACTACTCCCTTTGTGTACTTTTGTTATAAGACTAGTATATTGATTTCCCATTTTAAACTGTATGAATGTAGGCATCTGTGAGAAGTGAATATACTGCTATATGAATGAATATTCATGATATGAACACAGTCATGTCAAGAATGGAAATGCCTTAGACCCATCAAAATGGCAAGCCTTTCCCTAGTCTGATGACAGATGCTGACAATCAGTTGACCTTTAGTGAAAACCACTACATGCAGAAAGCATCAATTATGGTTTCTTCCTCCATAATGACTGTATCCTGAGACTGCTCCCTTTAAAAACATTTCTGCTGATAGTACCTAACCAGTGTCCTAGTTTTGTCATCTATACATAATAAGTGAGCTTCCTTCTTCAGGTTTAGATAAAATAAATGTAGCATTTCCAAGCTGCTCATGTGTCACCACCAGAACTCATGGCCTACCCAATCCCAGGTATTTGGTCTCTATATCTGTCATTTCTCCATTCCTGGTTGCCCCAGTCAGTCAATCTCAAAGCTGTGTAGGTCATGTCAGATATCAAAATTATTTTTACAATTATAATTGGTGGGAACGGCATGCACTTTCCACTGGGTATGTGTGAAGGTTCAAGAACATTTTATGGTAGGAATCCAGTTCTTTTCTTCCATCATGTGTATGCCAAGGTTTAAAATCAGATTTTCAGACTTGGTAGACATACCATTTTGCCAGTCTTAAAATCACTTTAGACTATAAGATGTGGAACCTAGATTGAATAATCTTTAATATTACTCTTTAGACAATTTTAACTGTGTTGCAATTCAAATATAATTATTCTCTCAACCAGTGCTGTAGGAATTCCTACAGTCAGAAGCCTCTAAGTTACCTTGCCCACTTGGGTATGGCCTATTATACTATGAAAACCGATGTAAAGCACACATCTGGCCTCTCTTCTGTGGTGCGGGAGAATTCTCTGTATTCTGTCAATCATATTTTAAATAAATGCTGATTGGCCAGGCAGAAAATATAGGTGGAAATATAGGGTCAACCAGAGAGGAAGTAGAGGTGGGGTGATGAGAACAGGAGTATTCTAGATAAGAGGAAGCCCATTGCCCCAGTCCTGCCCAGATCATGGAAGAAGCAAGATGTAATCTACCCAGCTGAGAAAAGGTACCAAGCTGTGTGGCTAACATAGATAAGAAAAATGGGTTAATATAAGCTACAAGAGTTAACAAGAAGCCTGAGCTAATGGGCCAATCAGTTTTTTTTTAATTTATTTATTTATTAAGGATTTCTGCCTCCTCCCCGCCACCGCCTCCCATTTCCCTTCCCCTCCCCCGGTCAAGTCCCCCTCCCTCATCAGCTCAAAGAGCAATCAGGGTTCACTGACCTGTGGGAAGTCCAAGGACCGCCCACCTCCATCCAGGTCTAGTGAGCATCCAAACTGCCTAGGCTCCCCCAAAGCCAGTACGTGCAGTAGGATCAAAAACCCAGTGTCCAAGATTGCATTCCCACCAGCAATGGATGAGGGTACCCCTTCCTCCACAACCTCTCCAGGAAAGGCTATCATTGGAGTTTTTGATTTTAGCCATTCTGACAGGTGTAAGATGGTATCTCAAAGTTGTTTTGATTTGCATTTCCCTGATCGCTAAGGAGGTAGAGCATGACCTTAAGTGTCTTTTGGCCATTTGAACTTCTTCTGTTGAGAATTCTCTGTTCAGATCAGTGCCCCATTTTTTAATTGGGTTAATTAGCATTTTAAAGTCTAGTTTCCTGAGTTCTCTATATATTTTGGAGATCAGACCTTTGTCTGTTGCGGGGTTGGTGAAGATCTTCTCCCAGTCAGTAGGTTGCCTTTTTGTCTTAGTGACAGTGGAAATAGACAAACTTGCCGGGCAGAAAATTGGGATCTTGGGGGTGGGGTGGGATGGGGGTAAGGGGAGATGGGGAGAGAAAAGGGAGAAGGGGAGGATGGGGGGAACTTGGGGGAAACAGGATGATTGGGATAAAGGAAGGTTGGATAGGGGAGCACGGAAGCACAATTCTTAGTTAAGGGAGCCACCTTAGGGTTGGCAAGACACTTGAACCTAGAGTGGCTCCCAGGAGCCCAAGGCGATGTCCCCAGTTAGTTCCTTGGGCAGCTGAGGATAGGGAACCTGAAATGACCCTATCCTATAGCAATACTGACGAATATCTTGCATATCACCATAGAACCTTCATCTGGTGATGGATGGAGATAGACACAGAGACCCACACTGGAGCGCTGGACTGAGCTCCCAAGGTCCCAATGAGGAGCAGAAGGAGGGAGAACATGAGCAAAGAAGTCGGGACCACGAGGGGTGCACCCACCCACGGAGACAGTGGAGCTGATCTATTGGGAGCTCACCAAGGCCAGCTGGACTGTGACTGAAAAAGCATGGGATAAAACCGGACTCTCTGAACATGGCGAACAATGAGGGCTGATGAGAAGCCAAGGACAATGGCATGGGGTTTTGATTCTACTTAATGTGCTGGCGTTGTGGGAGCCTAGCCAGTTTGGATGTTCACCTTCCTAGACATGGACAGAGGGGGGAGGACCTTGGACTTTCCACAGGGCAGGGAACCCTGACTGCTCTTTGGACTCGAGAGGGAGGGGGAGAGGAGTAGGGGAAGGGGGACAAGGGTGGGAGGAGGGAGAGGGAAATGGGAGGCTGGGAGGAGGCAGAAACTTGTTTTTTTTTCTTTTCTCAATAAAAAAAAATAAAATAAAAATAAAATAAAACATTGCCATTGTTCTTGAGTTCTCAGTAGTCCTCATTGTCCACTATGTTCAGCAAGTCCGGTTTTATCCCATGCTTTTTCAGACCCAGGCCAGCTGGCCTTGGTGAGTTCCTGATAGAATAATTCACGATCCTAGAGAAGCTAAATAAGAAGGTGAATCCAAATACAAACATATACGCATCCTTCTGAATATTAACCTTCATCAGGCGCTGAAAGGAGACGGAGGCAGAGACCCACATTGGAGCACCGGACAGAAATCTCAAGGTCCAAATCAGGAGCAGAAGGAGACGGAGTATGAGCAAGGAACTCAGGACCGCGAGGGGTGCACCCACACACTGAGACAATGGGGATATTCTATCAGTTTTATAACTTATGGAGATCTCTGTGTGATTTTCTTTGGGGTTTGCCAGCTGTGGGGTATTGGGTGAGACAGAAACCCCAACAAGCAGGCCCTCCATGTTAAACTTCTGGCTGTGGGATTCAGTTGCTGTTCCTTGTTCAAGTGGAGGACTGTGATCTGTGAGTCTACCCTTAAGTAAATAACCCTTTACTATACACAGTTCTGAGCTAGTATGGGATCTCTTTTTAGCATCCATCTTCTTCTGGAAACCATATGGATCTGAACTCCACACCTACCGAGTGTACAGGCTTAAAAGCCTAACTTGGTTAGCTGAAATGTTGCACTTTATTACAGTGTGCTGGACAGAACTCCAAATAGGAGCCACAGAAAAACCCTACTGAATACTCAAAGACTATTTGCAATTATACCAGACAGTAATCTTAAATCGTAGCCACCATTTTACTTTACCATAGAAAGATCATTGCCCCCAAAACAGCTGGAAGTAATTTTAGAAAACAATGTCGCTCTCCATACTAAGTTTGTTCTCAGGGTTAGGGACATCATTTAGGGAATGACTATAACTATTATAGGGTTGGGAATTGGGGAGAAATTATGTAAGCTCAGGGATCTCTTTTAAAAAAAGTAAATTAGATGGGATAATAGATTAGTGTGAGTAAACTCACACTAACAATAATAGTGAGTAATAGAGTGAATACTTGTGAGCTATTGTTTAAAGACAATTTACATTGATATAGATTCTTGAATATTGACACAAACTAAATTATATTGGATATGTTCCTATTTTTGCCTATAATATTTGAATACCTAGGCAAAGTTATTTTGTCATATTGTATGCATGCATGCTTCTACCTCTGTTTAAGACATTTTATATATTGATACAATATTAGGCTATATTTATCATACTGCAATATACATTTCTCCCTCTGATCCAGATACTTATACATTGTTTACATTTTGAGGTCATTGTCCTCATTTGTTGCACAGTTGTTTAAAGAGTATTTAATATTCTAATATGAAGTCTTAGTCTTTAAGTTATATAGGTATTGGTCAGTAGTCATCCATGTTTGTCATACTTAGTTAGACTAATAAGGTTTTTAAGATACATAGAGACTGTATTCTACATAGATAGGTAATCTTCAACAACTTCAAAGAACTATAGAATATGGCATGCAAACAACTTAGGGTTCTGTTAATGTCAGACACAATTGCTCCTGGCACCACTAATCTATTCCTGAGAGAATGTTGAGCAACAAAAACACTCCACTTCGAGCTTGTTTTCTTCTTGGCAAAACTGATCTTTGGGCAAGGAACTGCCCATGCATCCACAACTGACAAAATGCATGATGTCTGGACAGGACAAGCAGGGTACAAGAAAAAAGACTGTCAGATCTTGCAAACGCAAGGTAAGATGGTTTTGAAAATTTTCCTGCCTCTGAAAATGGTCTGTCAGTTATTCTAGGCTTTAGCCAAAAGTGATTGCTCCAACATTGCAAATGAGACTTTGGGCGATTTCCCAGGTAGCCAGTTGTCTCTGTCATTTGTTATACATTTTGGAAGTTGCTTGATTGCACTTTCTGCTTATTCAAGTAATATTATTTCCCTTCTCTGATCTTTGATTGGGTTGAAGACTAGATAGTTGTAGTTACTTTCCTCTCATGACTTGGCCAAGTTATTTATTATACAAGACTTAAACTAGTTAGGATAGGATAATTATTGAAACATTTATCACATGTTTCTTGCTTGATATTGTTTATATTGGTTGTAATTCTAATTTTTATACCTGATATTGGTTTTTATTGTATATAATTTTATTAGGCTTAGAACTCTCTTATTTAAACAAAAGGGGGGTTTCAATAGGAATTCCTACAGCCAATAGCCTTTAAGTTACCGGCCCACTTGGACCTGGCCTCTTATACTATAAATGCCAATATAAAGCACACATCCAGCCTCTCTTTGGGATGTTGGATTCTGTTGCTGTTCCCTGTTCAAGCAGAGGACTGTGATCTATGAGTCTATGCCTAAATAAATAACCCTTTATTATACTCAATTCTGAACTAGTGTGGGATTTCTTTTTAGCATCCGTTTTCAAACTAAAATAATAAAATTAAATTGAATATATTCTATTTTTTAGTATTGACAAATGCCAGGCATTTTTTATAACTGGCAGTTGATTATCATAATATCCTGAATGTTACTTAAGATGTAAAAACTGGAGGCTGGATAGATGGCCTAGATATTAAGAACACTTGTTTTTGCAAAGAATCTGAGTTTGTTTCCAGCATACATGTGACTGCCAACTCTAGTTTCTGGGGTTCCAATGCCCTTTTCTGAATGTCTAATGATACCTTTATGAGATATATGTATTAAACTATATTTAAATATTCAAATTTAATCCTATCCCAGTATCCAATCTAAGAATTTAATTTTCCAGTCTCAAACCTGAGTCATTTCTTAGTTTGCAAGGGACCAGCCTCAGAAGAGAAGTGAGTCTCAAATTTGGAATGTCTGGAAGGTGAAGTGAGTACATGAACACAGGATTCTGATGCAAGCTGACAGGCTACCAGCTGCAGGGCAGCTTCTTCTTCTTCTTCTTCTTCTTCTTCTTCTTCTTCTTCTTCTTCTTCTTCTTCTTCTTCTTCTTCTTCTCCTCCTCCTCCTCCTCCTCCTCCTCCTCCTCCTCCTCCTCCTCCTCCTCCTCCTCCTCCTCCTCCTTCTGTTTCTGTCTCTGTCTCTTTCTATCCCATTCTTTCTTTTTCTTTTCCTTTCTCTTTCTATATTTCTCCCCAGAGCTTCATACCTCAGTCTTTTATTGTAAATTATACACAAGGAATATGATTCTTTTTTCTTGTCACAGGTTAATCACTACATGGTCAAAGCAGTTCACAGGAAGTATAAAGATTCTTTGAAATCAGAATGTCATAATTCATTGTGATATTTTCCCATTCCCCAAACCCCATGCCAGCCACTATATTCTTAATTCTTAGCTGAGTTAATCATAAAACAACTTTTGAGGCTTTCACCTCAGTGGCTAATTACTTGCAGTTTGCAGAAGTATATTTCAGTGAGTTTTATTCCATTGTTATACCTTTCCCATTGTTGTTCCACACAATTCCAATACATATTTTTATTTATAAAGCCTTTGGCAGTCAGCCCTAAAGCTCTAGGTCCTTCAGAAACATTATTCATCATAGCCAAGTTCCTTTCTGTTTCAGTATAATTATTTTGCCAAGTTTTATAACCAGGCAATTTCTGCATTTTCCTCAAATTTCCCCAATTCTTTCATCAGTCAGTTTTTTTTTCTCATAATCTGCTTTACAACTTTAATACCTGCCCACTCTATCAGTTCAGGTAGACTCATATTATTGTACAGAACATTCATATTTTCATAATAATAAATACACTAGTAGAATTTCCATACCCAGAATCATCTGTAACATTGGCAAATGCATATGCAGATGTCATAGATACAGTCCTCAAGGCATGTTGGTGTTTTCTCCTTGGCCCTTAAATAACATACTCATTTAGCTGGCACTGGGTTTCCTGGAAGGAATTGCTTCCTGCATCTCAGGAACTGCACGTGGAGGAGGGCTATGCTTTGGCTTCTCTGGCCTTAGTCTGTTTTTGTCTTTATGTTTTTGAAAAGGGAAAATCAAGTATCTCATAAACTGCTGCTTAGTAAGAATCTGTCTGCTATTTTCTAGTGGATAAAATTATATTACAGGACATGGATGTTACATCCCATCTTCCAAAGACTCTGGGATCATAGCAAAAGATAGGGACAGAAAGAATGTAAGAGCCAGAAGCAGTAGCTGATTATAAGGTAATAATGTTTCCTGGAAAAATCAGAACTGCTATACATGTGAACCGAAAGTGGTTGTGATAGCATGCACAAGACCTATGCAAGCTCAAACCATACAAAATCCAAACATGGAGAGGAAAGGTCAACACCAAACTCACACACCTATCTGAGGATTTATTGGCAACTGATACCTTCCGGTGTTGTATGAGGTTTCCATCCTGCCCGGTGCAGTAATAATCACAGAGAAACCATATTATTTGCAATATTGTTTGGCCAATAGCTTAAGCTTATTTCTGGGTAACTCATATCTTAAACTAACCCATATTCATTAATCTGTGTATCGCCATGTGGTCATGGTTTACCAGGTAAATTTCCATCTGGCGTTTGTCTCTGGAGTGCCTACATGGTGACTCCTAGACCACGCCTTCTTTCTCCCAGAATTCATTTAGTTTTCCCCCACTAACTTCTATTATGCCCTGTGTAGGCCCAAGGCAGTTCTTTTATAATCAATGGTATTCCCAACATACAGAGCAGAAACCCACATCACCTTCCCTTTTCTGTTTAAATAAAAAGAAAGTTTTTTAACTTTAACGTAGTAAACTTATATTTAACAGTTACCAAGCAAGAACTGCAGTTACAATATTTATATGTAATTAGTCTTTTAGCATAACTAAGGCAAACTGTAATTACAACTATCTATTCTTCAACTTCATCAAAGACTTCAGAAAGATATATCACCTAAGTAAATAGGAAGTGCATTGTAAGCAACTCCAGAATTGAGAGAGACATGTTGCTGCCTGGAGAGTCACCCAAAGTTCCTTCTGTACCATTGGAGCATCATTCTTCATCCTACTGGCCCATAATATGCAGCAAATTTTTCCATGCAGCAGGGAATTTCAAAGACAGTTCTTCCTATATTGGCAGTTTATCAGTCACTTTCTTCTGTGTCCTACAGAATGTCTGGCAGTCTCTTTCATGAAACAGGAACCCCAAAGGACTATCTCACCTGTAGGAAGTTCAGCAGTCATTTCTCTGTGGGTCCTGCATGTCCAGTTCATACAGCATTCCATTGAGCAGTCCAGGCAAAAGCAGTTTCTTGCCCAAATGGCTAACAAACTCCATAAGGAGCCTTTTCTATGTCTATCATCCTCTTGAAGTAGATTGGTGCTGCTAGGAGATGTGTCTCGTTATCGTGAAAAGTCCTAACTTCTTAAAACATTTTAAATGCCATATTTGTCTTTGAGAGGTTTGAAGAATAACTATCCATCTGAAATATACCTCTGTACACTTAGAAAATTAACAAAGAGTAGAAGCTTGACTATTATAGATTACTATTAACCTATATTTCTTAATTATATATTACATTTTTAAATGTGTTGCACAAGCACAATATATACATATAACAAAATTATATTGATAAACAAAGGTCCATACCAATGCAAATATCTATAGTATATCCTCCTTTAAATGTAAACAAGCATTTATAAACAATATTTGGGAATATGAGGGTAGTTCTCTCCAAACTGCTTCTTGATTTTTGCTGGGAAAAATAACTTTGGGGGGTGTTCACGGTGACCTTTTGGGGGATCTTGGTCCATTAAACCATATTAGTCTGGAATGATTCCACAGGTTCCCATCTTCTGTGAAAACAAAAGAAGACCCTCTTTTCCAAACCAACAAATCCTTAGACCCAAATTTTGGAGTCAAGGTATCTTTAAAATATATAGGTTAGTTTAGCTTAGCAGCCCACATGTCTCTCTGTATTTAGCTTTTTCACAGTCAAAAAATTCAAAGAAAAGACAATAATATACATAATCCAGACTCTCCGTATTTTGCATCTTGACTTGGCTTATTTTTCTTTATTCGTTTTAATCTATGACTGTCTGTACTCTGTCTTTTTAAAGAGTTTGTTTTATTGTTTTAAATGATTTACTTTTTCCAACTCTCTATATTCTTTTTCTTCTCTCTCCCAAGCCTATGTGCATTTATCCAACACTGTGACCCATTTAGAGGTCTATTTTTTTTTTATCTGAATCTGTCTTTATTCTGTATCTGTAATTATTTTCTGACCATCCTTTTCTTTTCTTTCTTCTTTTTCTTTTCTTTGTTTTTTTTTTCTAAGCAGACATGGCTAGTTCCAACAAGGCCCTGCCTGTTCACTCTGCCCAGTCCAACATGAAAGAAGCATGTTTACTGCTTCTGAGACTGCCCAGTGGGAACCGTCCTTACAACCTCAACTCTGGGAAGCACCATGCAGTATATAAACCCTTTATATCTGAATAAAGGCTAAATATGCCATGGGTTCATTGCATAGCCTGGAGATACATCGGCAACAGGAATTCGCCATGCTCTCCTGCCTGGTAACACCTAGCAGACCTGATTCCACTGCCTGCCCAGATGGGGAACACTGAGCCATGGACATGGTCTCAGCTACTTTCCTTCCAACCCTGAGAGGGCATACAAGCACGCAGGCCCACAAACCTCATTCAAGTGCTCCATATTTGAACCTCCTGAAAGTGTCACAGCCATTAGTGCTGGTGAACCAGGAAGCTGTCCTTTTAAAATTGTGCAGCTTTTGCTGCTACCGCTGAGTCGGGAAAGCTTCTTTTAAAAAAATTGTGCCTCTGCTTGCTTCTAGCAAACAGAACCCAGACGAGAAAATGCTTAAATTTGTTTGTGTGTGTGTGTGTGTGTGTAAAATTCTTTTTTAAGCTTTCTCACCTTTTATGTGAATTTAATTCACCATGTTTGCATGCCCATGTGTTGTATGAGGTTTCTGCTCCCCCACCCCCAGTACCATAATAATCACACAGAAACCATATTATTTGCAATACTGTTTGGCCAATAGCTTAAGCTTATTTCTGGCTAACTCATATCCTAAACTAACCCATTTCCATTAATTTGTGCATCTGCCATGTGGCTGTGGCTTACCGGGTAAATATCCATCTGAGACTGTCTCTGGTGTGGTTACATGGCTTCTCCCAGACCCTGCCTTCTTTCTCCCAGTATTCAGTTTACTTTTTCCCACCTACCTCTATTCTGCCCTGCACAGACCTAAGGCAGTTCTTTATTAACCAATGGTATTCACAGCATACAGAGGGCAACCCCACCTCACTCTGGGAGAAGACAGTCAGTTCTCTTTGAGGGTGTGAGTCCTGCTAAGATATAAACTTCTAGTGTATGTCCATAGATCCAAAATTATGAGCATAACATCAATTGGATTCAATTTTTTTAAATAAAGAAGGCACAAAGAAGTTGGATCTTAGAAGAACTGGGCAAATATGATCAAAATGTATTGTATGAAATTCTCAAGGAACTAATAAAGATAAAATTACATTATGCAATTTTTATATAAATACCACAAAAATCAGAGCTAGAATATCAAATAAAGAGTCATATGTCTACTTTTTAGTTGACCTGTGCAGAACTTGTCTGCTGGACCTGGGATCTGAGGAACCTAAAGGATGGGGTACACTAAGTCTAATGCTGCAGACAATCTTACTTCAGTTTTAGTGTATTTTATACAGGAAACAAAGAAAGCAATGATTGAAGGAAGATTGAGTTGAAAAAATCATCAGAGAAATATGATCATAAAAATTTTAGTAAACACCAGTAAGCACATACTAAACATTGACAGAGTAGCCCTTTCCCAGAACTTTCTCAGGACAGACCAATTTTAACACAGTTGCCTGGCATGTACTATAGATTATATGTGGGAACACATGAAAGCAAAGCAGAAGACATCTCCAAGTTCAGTACACACTGGCAAGATTAGGTTCTATAGCTATGCTCTGACATGCAACAAGAATAATCATGTCTTATAACTTGAATATAAATGTTTGTCACAGGAAACATGAAGTTACATCCAAGAACAATCCAGGGAACAAATGTATCTGAGGTTAAAGGCCCTCTGCTTTTGTTCCTGGAGCCTCTCTCCATGATGATGATGTTGTTCACCTTGGGTCATTCTTTTGATTGTGTTCTGACAATATGGCATAATTTTAAATTGAATTAGTGAATTTTCTTATATCATTTAGTTATAGTGTTGTTGAAAAAGTTTTACACTGCAAAGTCCCACTTTTGTCTGATAAATTGTAGAAAGTCACTGAGACTAGGTCTGTATACTTTAGCAAATGAACATTAACCCACTAGTTTGCTCACTATTAACTTTTAATAACTTTTTAGTAACTCTTGCTATTATTAAATGGTGATTTTATCCCAATTCCATGACTTTTTGATAATTGTTAATTGAAATTATATAGGAAATAAGAGATTTTCCTTTATAAATTATTCATTTATCATTTTATTTGTATTTTTGGATTTCTATTATTTTTATTTACAGACTTATTAAATGTTACTATCATTACTTACTTTGTATTTGTTTAGAGACAGGGTTTCACTTTATAGGCCAGGAATTTGGAGTCCTATTGCCTCAGCCTCCTGAGCATTGGGATTATAGGTATTTGCCACCATGCTTGGCTGTTTTCTATACTCAAATTTCTTCAAAGTTGGCCAGTTAGAGCTCTTTCAATTTTGAATATACTTTGATATCATCTCATTTTCCAGTTTATCCTCATTAACATACTGGAGAACATTATATAGAAATCATCATCTAAATGATAAGGGTCCTCATTGCTACTTGAGCATCATTCTAGGATTTTTCAGTGAGCAGTGTTAATAACATTTATGTCAATATGTATTGTGCATATCGGCATACATGTATACCTACATGTATCTTCTCCATTTCTCATTATTCACATGCATGTTCATCTGCATATATACATACACATAATCATAGGAAAATTGTATGGATACTTCTTTTTCTATTACCATTCAATACCACAATTTTATTCTTGACTTTCCCTTTTTTTCCCATGTATGTGTCTCTCTTCTGTGACATGAGAATACTAGATTTTGTTATATCTAATTGATCACCTCACATAGATAATTGAAAATAAACACTTTTCTCGCCATTTTACAGATACTTCTTCCATCTCAGAGAGAAAAAGCTTAGGAGGACACATATCCCTTCAGTATCTCTAGCTATGCTTAGACTTTCAGGTTGGCTCTTTGATTTTCAGAAATCCTTTCTTCCAAAAACATGGGAAATTCCCAGGACTATAGAAACACACTTCATTTGTTTTATCTAAAACTGTCTAAGAAGTAAAATTTTAGCCAATTTCAATGTAGTAAAGCAAAATTTAAGCATTTAGACCTCTACTGGGTAATTGACAACACAGTAAGGGTTATTGTAACTAAAATTATTTTGGAAAACGGAGTCCCAGTTGAGAAAACACATTCATAAGATTAGCCTGTAGACAAATTTGTGGTGCATTTTCTTGATTGATATTTGATGTGGGAGGCCCAAACTCACTGTAGGCTATGCCATTTCTGAGCTGGTTGTCCTGGTACTATAAGAAAGATGGTTGAACAAGTCATGAGGTGCAAGCCAGTAAGCAGCATTCCTCCATCTACTTAGTTCATTTTCTCCAGTTTCATGCCTTGAGTTCCTGCTCAAACTTCCCTGGATAATGGATTTCAAGTTATTAGCTGAATTAAACGTTTTCTTCCTCAAGTTGATTTTAGTCATGGTGTTTTACCACAATAAATATAAGACCTACCAAACACAATCATCTAAAGTCATATGGTAAATATAACTCATTTTTCAAATTGCTAATTCTGTTTAATTGAGAATCATTAAATACATCAAAAGTTGTAGAGTTGTTTGAGAGGAAAGTTTTCTTCAAATTTTAAGTAAAATCTCATGCCTAGGGCTTGGATATATCTATTTTATTTAAATAAGCTTTTATAATTGAGTCATATCATGACTTGTTTTGTTTTTCTCTACAAATTTCTCTAAGTGTGTTGTATTCAGGAAGAGTCATTTGGATTTTCCATTTCTTGTTTTCTGATATTAAGGCTTCCTACAATAAGCAAATTATAGTCACTCTCATGGGATATTAAAACCCAAATTCAAGTAATGCTTATTTGTCTGAGACATTTACTAATTATATGTTTTCACATATCTTCATTAACTGTCTTAATACTAATTTTTTTGCATGTAAAATAAGGTAAACAGTACCAATCTCATGGGTTTCATGAGGTAGTAATTAGTTTAATACTACAAAGCATGTTAAGTATTCAGTGCAAATTCCATCCTTTTCCTTTCTCTCTGTACTTTCCTTCTGCCTCTTTCTCCTCAGTATGCTTCTAGATTAAAACATCACGTGGGTGTCCCCTATCATGTTATAGAATTTTCAAGTGGAAAGTTCAGTAGCCCTTAAACTTAACCTTTCTAAAGATTTTTGTTATGAATAGAAAATTCTAGGCTTTCTTGTGGTCTCATAGTAAATAGGGAGTTATAATGTAGATTTCTAAGACAAAAGGCCTGAGAGATCTAAACTCATAAGTTTTGCTAATTTCCCTCCATTTATCCTGTTAGAATTTTCAATTCATTCTATTCTTAACATGTATTTTAATCTGTATTTACCAAAATCTCTAGGTTTCTACATTTGAGCCTGTAAAATAGTACTCAGTACAGATGAATGGGCCTCTTGCAAAAATAGTTGAGGATAGAAGCATTTATTACTTCACAGTAAAACTTCAGTCTCTATCTACCAATTTGTTCTCTTGCCTCAAGGCTCTTAGAAACCAACCTCAAAATAGTTCAACTTCAAACATTTTCAAAAGCCCATGGTATTTTTTCTGAGTTATTGATTTAAGCTTTGGTTACCTTTTGAAATATTAAATGTTTCAAACTCAGAGACTAAAAAACCATTGCTAAGTAAATATAAATTTTCTTTACTTCATTTCTCATTTTCTTAATCTAATTAAGATAATTCTGTGCAAGTAGAATTTTATTAGAATTGTACTTTCCTTCTTATCCTTGGGAACTGACAATGACAAAAGAAACACCTATAAATTAGAAGCCAGTAGGGCAAAAGAAAAATTAAGTGATCTAGTCAATCTGATTGACTAGTTAGTGAGTCCATGCAGAATTAAGAAGTGACTATAAAAATTCCCTTGGAAAAAATGCAATCACTTATTTTCTTTGTGTTCAAGTTTAATTTAGGAATTCTTCATTCAATTAAATTCCAGAATTGTTCTGGTTTCATAATTCATCTGTGTATTCGATACCCAGCATATCTTACATGCTTTCAAAATTTAGGAATGAAAAGAAGGCATCACCAAAACCAATGCCCCTATCTTCTTGACTAACAAGTAAAAATAAAATCAGATTCTAAAGCAGTTCTCACAAAATTCTCAAATGGAAAAAAAAATGTCTGTCTCTTCTTTGAACACACTAAAGATAATTCTGACAGAGAATCTTACCAATTCTGTTCATTGGCACATCTTTTGACCAGTATCTAAATAGTGTCTGCGGTATTGAATTTAAAATCACAAGAGCAATCTGGGTGTGATGGTGAAATACTATAATTCCAGTACTCAGGATCAGAAGTTCCAGGTCATCTTTCTCTATTAAGTGAAACCCTATCACTTCTAAAGCTGTTGTGGGATAATTTGATCACATTCTAGCAACAAAGTTTGCTTTGAATCAGAGGGCAGAGTTAGCTACTAACTGGCCAAAATTAAACATATAGATTTTGGAGCCCTGAGAATAGATAGAAAGACAGGAAGTAGTAGGGCAGAGCTTAGAGAGGAACCATGAACTATTTTGATCGAAGAATGACAGATATAGAGAGTGACTGGTTGCTTCTCCACCATGTCTCTGATCATTCTTAACCTGATACCTGACTCCTGAGTTTTTATTGATAAAGAATAATTAGATAAATGTGTCATATAAGCAAATGAAAATCACAAGAACAACAGGTGTTATGTTGCTTTGAGACATGGTAGGGTAGCCTGTTTCTTGTTTTACAGTCCAGACTGGCCTTGGAGTCATGATCCTGTTGCCTCAGCCTCCCACTCATTGTTAATTATCAGTAGAAAATGTGGAGTCAAGATCTATCCAATGAGATAGACTTTTAAAAAATCTTCTATTTTATTAATAAAATATAATTGAACTATTTTAAGACATCCTAGTTTAATTCAATCTAGATTAATTCAGTTGTTCAGAACAGCAGGCAGAAAAATTATCAAAACTTGAAAATGTCAATGCATGATTCCATGACCACATGTTTAAAATCTCTTATTTTCAACAAAAGGAAATATTAGAAAAATTTAGTTTAATTATTGATGTCCAGGGACATATTTTGACAGTTTTGGCTATTTTGGCAATGGTAGAAATGGAAAGACTGAAAATAAAATAGTACTTAAAGCATAACCTGTAAGCAAGCTTCATTCTCACATATAATCATGCCTTTCTTTATCTGTTTTTCCTCTCATTTTTCTCTCATCGATCCCCTCCTGAAGTTTACAGAAAGAATTTAACTAGACACAATGCACTTCTGAGAATCATCCTACCTGTTTTATTTTCAGTCATAATGATTATTTCACTAATTTCCCTAAACATCATATGGAAGAAAAAAATGAATCTGCTACAGACCCCACCTTGCAAAAACAATGGTGATTAAGGCTATTTATAACTATAACTATTTATAACTATTACTTATTAGCAAATACATCATCATCAATTAACCATCGTTGATCTAGGAGCTTATTATTTTTTCAAACAAAATCAACTTTATCCATGTGAATGTGCATATGTACACATATAAAAACATTTTATTAAATATTTATTCCTAATATTTTTAAATTGGATATATATATACATATATATGTGTGTGTGTATATATATACATATATATGTGTGTGTATGTATATGTATATATGTGTGTGTATATATATATATATATGTATATATATATATATATATATATATATATATATATATATATGGAGAGAGAGAGAGAAGAGAGAGGGAAACATTTGCAGTTGAGTCCCTCTAAGACATTTTTCTTGATTCTTTTCTTCTGGTTACATTGATTACAATTGTTCCAAGTGTATAGCATATGAGGTGCTGTGTTGTCTCCTTTTGATCTAAAGATCAGGCTCTCAGCCTCTAGCAGTGGAAGAGACTTATATACATGAAGAGAAATTTTCCATCTGAAACTGTAGGAGAGTCTATCATTGTATTCATTACTTAGTAAATAATATTAAATATATGATTTTAAAACAAGCCTGGAAACATGATAAGAACACATATACATGAGTAGAAGTATAAATTGGCACAATGTCGTCTTTGGACTATTGTCTGACTGTATCTAATCCACCTAAATATATGCACACCTCAGGGACAAACAATGCAACACCTCATTTTATAATTATCAGAGATGTATATAAATGTTTTCCCATAAGACTTGCTTCAGGATTATTATAGAAACATTAATGAAAATAACAGAGAAGCTCCATACATGAAATTGCAAGAACTTGGCTTCCTAAAAAAGACCTAAGAAGGATGACACCAATAGACAGGTAAAGCTGGAAGCAGGAAAACACATGCGATTTCAGCCCTAAACAAAGAACTATAGGCCACTAAGGAATACTGAGAAAGGCAGAAATCATGTCCCTTTGGAAGAGCAAGTAAGTTGGTGATCCAATACTAAATGGTAAACCCTGCAAACATACAAATACAGGTAAAAACTGAAGTAAGCATATAAATATTTGCATATTTAGAAATGCATACACATATGAAAGAGCAATTAAGGAAAAACAGGTCATAGAGAGTAAGGGGCTATATGGGAGTTGGAGGGAGAAAAAAGAAAGGGGGACATAATATAATTAAGTTGTAATCTCAAAAAAGGTAACAAAAACATAGTCAAAGGGTTGGGCAGGATGGCACACACCTACAGTCTCAGCACTCAAAGAGAAGCAGGAGGATTGTGAATTCTAGGTCAGCCTGGGTTACATAGCAAGACCCTGTCTTTAAAAATCCAAAACCGGTCTCAATAGCCTGCCTGCAGCAAGCAAGGTAGGTGCTTTGTATATGAGCTACCCAACCAGCACAGAAGTCTGATCTCAGCACTAGGAGAGCCATCATTGGGGTGAGTTTCTGACCCACGGCAGCAACCAGGGACACAGAACTCAGACGTTCCTCAACCCCCTATACTTCCTGGGTTTCCTGCAGGGCCTATACTCCCCGCATACTGCTTCTCAATTCATATCCCACCCAGCTTGCATCCAAAACCCTCCCCCTTTCTGCCTCCCTTCCCTCTTTGGGCACATAACATCACCCAACTCAGCCTGTCTGGGCGCTGGGGCCGAATCCTGAAGCCAACCAGGTGAGCAGGAGTTCCTTTGTTTCAATAGCCTGCCTGCAGCAAGCAAGATAGGTGCTTTGTTTATGAGCTACCCAAACAGAACGGAGATTTGATCTTGGCACCAGGAGAGACATCACTTGAGCACCAGGAGGGATGGTACATCAGTAGGCAAGGAGACCTGATACTGTAAAAGAAGATCCATAGGGGAGCATTCGGAGGAAGAGATGAGCAGGCACTAATGCAAGAAATCACCCCAAAATTTGAAAAACAAGATGAAACTACCAGAACCCAGCGACCTCACAACAGGAAGACAGGAACACCTTATCAAGAAGAAGTAGAAAAAATTGACTTTATGAAAGTGATTGACGCCCTTAAACAGCATGTAAAAAACTGCCCTTATAGAAATGGATGAGAATTATGACAGAAAGTTTGAAGAATTGAATAAATCAGTGAATGATACCCTAGGAAACCAAGGAAAAACATCAAAAAAATAATAAAAACAGTTCAAGACTTGAAAACTGAAATGGAAACAAAGAAGAAAACACAAACAGAGGGCCGGCTGGACATGGAAAATCTAGGTAAATGAATAGAGACTACAGAACCAAGCATAACCAACAGAATACAAGAGATAGAAGAAAGAATCTCAGATTCTGAAGATACCATAGAGAAAATAAACGCACTGATCAAAGAAAACAGCAAGTCCAATAAACTCTCATCACAAAACATTCAGGAAATATGGGACACAATAAAAAAGACCAAACCTAAGAATAATAGGAGTAGAAGAAGGAGAAGAAGTGCAGCTCAATGGTCCAGAAAATATATTTAATAAAATTATAGAAGAAAACTTTCCCAACCTAAAGAAAGATGTACCTATGAAGGTTCAAGTAGCATACAGAACACCAAATAGGCTGGATCAGAAAAAAAAAATTCCCTTGCCATATAATAATCAAAACACAAAGCATACAGAATAAAGAAAGAATATTAAGAGCTGCAAAGGAAAAAGGCCAAGTTACTTATAAAGGTAAACCTATCAGACTTACACCTGACTTCTCTATGGAAACTCTGAAAGCCAGAAGATCCTGGATAGATGTACTGCAGAAACTAAGAGACCATGGATGCAAGCCCAGACTACTATACCCAGTCAAGCTTTCATTCACTATAAATGGAGAAAACAAAATTTTCCAGGATAAAAACAAATTTAAACAATATGTAGCCACAAATCCAGCCTTACAGAAAGTAATAGAAGGAAAATCACTAACCAAGGAGTCCAATGATGACCACAATAACTCAGACATCTAGAGACCCTTCACCAGTGCAACGCAAAGAAGGGAAACACACAAACCCACTACTAAAAAAGTGACCGGAGTTAACAACCACTGGTCATTAATATCACTTAATGTCAATGGACACAACTCACCTATAAAAAGGCACAGGCTAAGAGATTGGATACGAAAACAGGACCCAACATTCTGCTGTTTACAAGAAACACACCTCAAACACGAAGACAGGCACCTACTCAGAGTAAAGGGCTGGGGAAAGGCTTATCAAGCAAATGGACCTAAGAAACAAGCAGGTGTGGCCATACTAATTTCTAACAAAGTTTACTTCAAACTTAAATCAATCAGAAGAGATGGAGAGGCACATTTTATATTCATAACAGGAACAATTCATCAGGAAGAAGTCTCAATCCTGAATATCTATGCCCCTAATATAAAAGCACCCACGTACGTAAAAGAAACATTACTAAAACTCAAGGCAGCCATCAAACCGCATACACTAATAGTAGGAGACTTCAAGACTCCTGTCTCACTAATGGACAGGTCAATCAGACAGAAACCTAACAGAGAAATAAGAGAATTAATGGAGGTAATGAATCAAATGGACTTAACAGACATCTATAGAACATTTCACCCAAATAGGAAAGAATATAACTACTTCTCTGCAGCTCATAGAACCTTCTCGAAAATTGACCACATAGTCGGTAATAAAGCAAACTTCCACAGTTACAAAAAAAAATTACTAACCACCTGTGTCTTATTAGATCACCATGGATTAAAGTTAGAATTCAACAACAATGCTACCACCAGAAAGCCTACAAACTCATGGAAACTGAACAGTCAACTACTGAACCATACCTGGATTAAGGAAGAAATAAAGAAAGAAATTAAAGTCTTCCTTGAATTCAATGAAAATAAAGAAACAACATCCTCAAACTTATGGGACACTATGAGAGCAGTCTTACGAGGAAAGTTCATAGCACTAAGTGCCCACTAAAAGAAAACAGAGAAAGCTCACATTGGGGACTAAACAGCCCACCTGAAAGCTCTAGAAAAAAAAGAAGCAGACTCACCTAGGAGGAGTAGAAGACTGGAAATAATCAAACTGAGGGCTGAAATCAACAAAATAGAAACACAGAAAACAATCCAAAGAATCAATGAAACAAAAAGCTGGTTCCTGGAGAAAATCAACAAGATTGATAAACCTCTATCCAAACTAGTCAAATGGCAGAGAGAGAATATGCAAATTAATAAGATCAGAAATGAAAAGGGGAACAAAACCACAGACATGGAGGAAATTCAGAGAATCATTAGATCTTACTACAAAAGACTGTATGCCACAAAACTGGAAAATGTAAAAGAAATGAACACTTTTTTAGATAAATACCATATACCAAAGTTAAGCCAGGACCAGGTGAACAATCTAAATAGTCCCATTAGTCGCAAAGAATTAGAAGCTGTTATCAAAAACCTTCCTACCATCTTACACCTGTCAGAATGGCTAAAATCAAAAACACCAATGATAGCCTCTGCTGGAGAGGTTTTGGAGAGAGGGGTACACTCATCCATTGCTGGTGGGAATGCAAACTTGTGCAACCACTTTGGAAAGCAGTGTGGTGGTTTCTCAGGAAATTCGGGAACAACCTACCCATGGACCCAGGAATACCACTTTTGGGAATATACTCAAGAGATGCCCTATCATACAACAAAAGTATATGCTCAACTATGTTCATAGCAGCATTTTTTGTAATAGCCAAAACCTGGAAAAAACCTAAATGCCCTTCAATGGAAGAATGGATAAAGAAAGTATTGAATATATATATATATTAGATTACTACTCAGCAGTAAAAAATAAGGACTTCTTGAATTTTGCATGCAAATGGACGGGAATAGAAAACACTATCCTGAGTGAGGTAACCCAGACCAAAAAGAGGAACATGGGATGTACTTACTCATATTTGGTTTCTAGCAATAAATAAAGGACATTGAGCCTATAATTAGTGATCGTAGAGAAGCTAAATAAGAAGGTTAACCCAAAGACAAACATATAGTCATCCTTCTGGATATTAACCTTCATAAGGCAATGAAAGGAGACAGAGACAGAGTTCCACATTGGAGCACCGGACTACAACCCCAAGGTTCAAATCAGGAACAGCAGGAGAGAGAGCACTAGAAGGAAGTCAGGACTGCGAGGGGTGCACCCACACACTGAGACAATGCAGATGTACTTTCGGGAACTTACCCGGGCCAGCTGGCCTGGGTCTGAAAAAGCATGGGATAAAACTGGACTTGTTGAACATAGCAGACATTGAGGACGGGTGAGAAGTCAAGAACAATGGCACTGGGTTTTGATCCTACTGCACATACTGGCTTTGTGGGAGCTTGGCTGTTTGGATGTTCACCTTACTAGACCTGGAAGGATATGGGTGGTCCTTGGACTTCGCACAGGGCAGGAAACCCGGTCTCCTGTTCAGGCTGATGAGAGAGGGGGAGTTGACTGGGGAAGGGGGAGGGATATCTGAGGGGGTGGCGGGGAAGAGACATAAATCTTTAATAAATAAATTAATTAATTAAAAAAAAAGCCCAGGACCAGATGGTTTCAACGCGGAATTTTACCAGAACTTCCAAGAAGACCTAATACCTATACTCTTTTAATGTATTTCACAATATAGAAACAGAAGAGTAATTGCCAAATTCCTTTTATGAAGCTATAGTTACTCTGATAACAAAACCACATAAAGACTCAACCAAGAAAGAGAATTACAGGCCAATCTCACTCATGAACATCAAGCAAAAATCCTCAACAAAATACTGGCAAACCAAATCCAAAAACACATTAGAAAAATTATCCATTATGATCAAGTAGGCTTCATCCCAGAGATTCAGGGCTGGTTCAACATACGAAACTCTATCAATGTAACCCATCATATAAATAAACTGAAAGAAAAAACATATGATCATTTCATTAGATGCTGAAAAAGCATTTGACAAAATTCAACATCCCTTTATGATAAAAGTCTTGGAGAGATTAGGGATACAAGTGTCATACCTAAATATAATAAAAGCTATTTACAGCAAGCCGACAGCTAACAACAAATTGAATGGAGAGAAACTCAAAGCCATCCCACTAAAATCAGGAACACAACAAGGCTGTCCACTCTCTCCATACCTCTTCAATATAGTGCTTGAAGTTCTAGCAATAGCAATAAGACAACATAAGGCGATCAAGGGGATTCGAATTGGAAAGGAAGAAGTTAAACTTTTATTTGCAGATGATATGATAGTGTACATAAGCAACCCACAAAACTCCACCAAAGAACTCCTACAGCTGATAACCACCTTTAATAATGTGGAAGGATTCAAGATCAACTCCAAAAAATCAGTCTCCCTCTTATACACAAAGCATATGGATGCAGAGAGGGAAATCAGAGAACCATCACCTTTCACTATAGCCACAAACAGCATAAAATATCTTCGGGTAACTCTAACCAAGGAAGTGAAAGATCTATTTGACAAGAACTTTAAGGCTTTGAAGAAAAATATTGAAGAGGAAACCAGAGAATGGAAGTATCTCCCTTGCTCTTGGATTGGGAAGATCAACATAGTAAAAATGGCAATTCTACCAAAGGCAATATATAGATTCAATGCAAATCCTATCAAAGTCCCATCAAAATTCTTCACAGATCTTGAGAGGACAATAATTAACTTTATGTGGAAAAACAAAAAACCCAGGATAGCCAAAACAATCTTATAAAATACAGGAACTTCTGGAGGCATTACCATCCCTGACTTCAAACACTATTACAGAGCTACAGTAATGAAAACAGCGTGGTACTGGCATAAAAACAGAGAAGTCAACCAATGGAATCATATAGAAGACCCAGGTTTTAACCCACAAACCTATGAACACCTCATTTTCAATAAAGGAGCTAAAAGTATACAATGGAAGAAAGAAAGCATCTTCAACAAATGGTGCTGGCACAACTGGATGTCAACCTGTAGAAGAATGAAAATCAACCCATATCTATTACCATGCACAAAACTCAAGTCCAAATGGATCAAAGACTTCAATATCAATCTGAACACACTGAACCTGATAGAATAGAAAGTGGGAAGTACCCTAAAACATATGGGCACAGGAGATCGCTTCCTATGTATAACCCCAGCAGCTCAGACATTAAGGGCAACATTGAATAAATGGGACCTACTAAAACTGAGAAGCTTCTGTAAAGCAAAAGACACTGTCACTAAGACAGAAAGGCAACCTACTGACTGGGAGAAGATCTTCACCAGCCCCACAACAGACAAAGGTCTGATCTCCAAGATATATAAAAAACTCAAGAAACTAGACTTTAAAATGCTAATTAACCCAATTAAGAAATGGGGCACCGAACTGAACAGAGAATTCTCAACAGAAGAAGTTCAAATGGCCAAAAGACACTTAAGGTCATGCTCAACCTCCTTAGCAATCAGGGAAATGCAAATCAAAACAACTGTGAGATACCATCTTACACCTGTCAGAATGGCTAAAATCAAAAACACCAATGATAGCCTTTGCTGGAGAGGTTGTGGAGGAAGGGGTACCCTCATCCATTGCTGGTGGGAATGCAAACTTGTGCAACCACTTTGGAAATCAGTGTGGCGGTTTCTCAGGAAAATCGGGATCAACCTACCCCTAGACCCAGCAATACCACTCTTGGGAATATACCCAAGAGATGCCCTATCATATGACAAAAGCATTCGTTCAACTATGTTCATAGCAGCATTATTTGTAATAGCCAGAACCTGGTAACAACCTAGATGTCCTTCAATGGAAGAATGGATGAAGGAAGTGTGGAATATATACACATTAGAGTACTACTCAGCAGTAAAAAACATGACTTCTCGAATTTTGCATGCAAATGGATGGAAATAGAAAACACTATCCTGAGTGAGGTATCCCAGACTCAAAAAGATGAACATGGGATGTACTCACTCATAATTGGTTTTTAGCCATAAATAAAGGTCACTGAGTCTATAATTTGTGATCCTAAAGAAGCTAAATAAGAACGTGAACCCAAAGAAAAACATATAGTTATCCTCCTGGCTATGGGAAGTAGACAAGATTGCCAGGCAAAAAGTTGGGATCTTTGGGGTGGGGTGGGATGGGGGTAAGGGGAGATGGGGAGAGAAAAGGGAGAAGGGGAGGATGGGGGGGGACTTGGGGAAACGGGATGATTGGGATAAAGGAAGGCTGGATAGGGGAGCAGGGAAGCACATTCTTAGTTAAGAGAGCCACCTTTGGGTTGGCAAGAGACTTGAACCTAGTGTGGCTCCCAGGTGCCCAAGCTCAGGTCCCCAGTTAGTTCCTTGGGCAGCTGAGGATAGGGAACCTGAAATGACCCTATCCTATAGCCATAATGATGAATATCTTGCATATCACCATAGAACCTTCATCTGGAGATGAATAGAGATAGAGACAGAGACCCACACTGGAGCACCGGACCGAGCTTCCAAGGTCCCAATGAGGAGCAGAAGGAGGGAGAACATGAGCAAAGAAGTCGGGACCACGAGGGGTGCACCCATCCACTGAGACAGTGTGGCTGATCTATTGGGAGCTCACCAAGGCCAGCTGGACTGTGACTGGAAAAGCATGGGGTAAAACAGACTCTCTGAACATGGTGGACAGTGAGGGCTGATGAGAAGCCAAGGACAGTGACACTGGGTTTTGATCCTAATTCATGTTCTGGCTTTGTAGGAGCCTAGCCAGTTTTGATGTTCATCTTCCTAGACCTGGATGGAGGCGGGAGGACCTTGGACTTCCCACTGGGCAGGGAACCCTGACTGCTCTTTGGACTGCAGATGGAGGGTAGAGGAGTCGGAAGAGTGGGAGGGAAATGGGAGGCTGGGAGGAGGCGGAAATTTTTTAAAAATAAAAAATGAAAAAAATCCAAAACCCAAAACAAAGCAAAACAAAAAAATAGTCAATGAAGGGACACTGTTTATGGGCTCAGTAATTAGTAATGAATAAATTGACTGTAGTCTATGAACACAGAGAATTTTATGTCACAATGAGAATGAACAGCTCACAAATAGAACAAAAAAGAAAAATAGACAAAATGTATGGTATATTATTGCAATGATATGAAATTCTCAAACTCATTTGTACTACTGGAAAGTTTATAGTGGCTTCTTCTGGTCAGGATAGTAATAAGAACGGGTCATAAGGGAGCTGCTGATGTGCTTGTGACCACTGCTTTTTAATAAGCAGTGCAGCATACAGAGGCAGATTTAGTTTGGAAATAATTCATGCTATTCATTTAAAAATATATTTTTGACATGTGTTTTTCTATATGCATGTTTTATTTCCAAGAAATGATTTTCTAAATGACATTAACCCTTGAAAACTGGTAAGCTATCCTGAAATGCACATGATCCCTGAATTTGCCCTAGGTTAAATTGTTACTGCTATTACTGTCATTGTTTCTATTTAATTCCATTTCAGTATGAGATGGGAATGGGTGTTGTTCCATGCTCATTTTGAGGTTATGAGAACAATTAGATATTGCAGTTTAATTTTCACAGCAATTTCTACTTTCCTGCATCAACATTTCTCATTTATTATTCTAGAATTACAAGCTTTTGTATAAGCAATATTGTTATTATCAATCAGTGATGTGCAAACTGTCGAAGTGAAGCAGAATTCATGTGTGTTTGTAACTGACAAATACCATCACAGTCCAGCACCCTACTAATCATAGCTATGGACACTGCATCAGGAAATAGTCCTCGAAAATTTAATTAAATTCTATTATGGAGTCTAAAATGAATGTAAAGGGGGGAGTTAACAAAATGAGATGACGGAACAGCAACCTATTGCGTTGAAGTGATATCTTGCCATGTAAACACAAAGATAATTAAATTCACAGAAGATACTAGATTGGAAGGTGCTGCTTTGACCAGCAAACACGGAGAAATCATTCTTTTTGGACTTGGAAAGGTTAAAGTCAGGGCAGGAAATAAAATTAAATTCAACCAGGGGAAAGCAGAAGCTGCTATGCCTGGGGAAAGTAATCTGAAACACAAATATTCTATGTGTTAGAGAAGCCGGAAAGGCCAGCATCCCGAGAGAGACTGAGGAGAGAAGAAGCATAAAAAAAATCAGTCACCAGAACCTGATAGAAATGGAAGGAAAGGCCAATGATTGTTATTAGCTCTTAGGGATCACTTCTTTCCCTCTGAGTTACGGTGAAAATTATTTCAAGGTCAACAGAAATTTCGTAAGGTAGAATTGACATAAATGTGGCATGATGTAAGGTAGAAGGCAGCTGTATCTCTGATCTTTGTACTGTTACTTAGCACAATCAGATTTTTGCTTCAAAAATTATACAGAGATGAACATTCCTGTGTGCGCATCAGTATGTGTATTTGTGCATGTTTATATATTCCTGTTGTATCACTGTTCTTAGAAACCAATTGATAGATTTATTTGTGAGTCCTGAACTATGGTTTGAGTCTTGTTTTACCTTGACCTCCAGCTCATCAAATACAAAAGCTAGTCTTCAATACTCTGAACCTTTTCCTCCTTTATCTATTATCTTTTGGTTTTTGCATTTGCTGGAATTGAGTATAATATAAGCTATTCCTGAATGCATGCTGTATATTTTATAAATAATTCATAGGTTCTATTACATGCTCTGTTTTGCGTTAAAAATGTTTTATTTGCTGATAGAAACTCCAGTATTAGCAAGATGTCAATAAAATAATGGCAAGCAAATTTTAGAGAAATCACACTGAATTACTATGATTCCAGGCCACTTTTATAAAGGCTGAGCCATGTTTCCCCACACTCTGATAGATTATATAATTTCCTGATAATGTTATAGTACATTCATTTTCCGCTGAAGGTGAAAAAGTCAAATCTTGCAATTTATAACGAAGAACACTTCTAGAATACTATGTCATAAATACAAATATTACCATTTACCCCCCCAAAATTAATTTTCAGTATGCTAAACACACATACACACACACACACACACACACACACACACACACACCACTTTTGTCTTTAGAGCATTTATTTGGCCATGGTATCTTAACTGAAAGACATCAAGATAATTTGGACTTTATATAGCTGAGTAGTAGCTTGGTTGCATTCTTTCAATCATATCCTGCTATGAGGACTAAGATTTAAGAAATCTCTCTGGAGTTGATCTCTGAAAGCATACAAAATATGAGTTCACATATATGTGATTTTTTGACTACACTGGAGGTTCCTCTGAGAAACTGTGGGACATGCTTAGATCTGATTGATACCTCCAGAAAATGGTGATGTGGGCTCATTTACCCACAATTTCTCATTCCTCACAGGTAATGTTGGCTTTATTTGGTTCTTACTTTTAAACAAAACAAATCAAACACTAGAATTCAAGTGTGGAACAATATGACTACCTTTGTCTCAAGAGGAAAAATCCCCATGTCCATACATGCTGATATTTTCTAGGAGCAATGTGGGTTGCTCACTAAAATGGCTACTCTAGGCAGTGGCTGGAATTGGTGGCTCAGAAATGGTGGCAAGTATGACATCCAATTGCAATGGCAATCACTTTTCTGTACATGTTTGGTATTGGTGCATGTAAAGTGTTGAGTCTTAGTGAAAGACTACTGAGAGTGATAGGCACAGTATGTCGGGGAGACAGAAGCCAAGGAGTTGTCAGATCAGGTTGAAACATAACTTGACTATTATAAATCAAGGTGCTAGACACTTCTCTTGCAATGTTGTGATTCCTCCACCTAAAACAGGGCAACTTCAGTATAAGTCTCATGTTCAAAAGAGATTTAGGGGTCTAAACAATACCTGGGGGTGGGGGAGACAGCAAAGCTACCTTATTTTCCACATTGGAAAAAAGATTTAATGAGCATTAACTAAAAGAAAAATTCATGGATATTTGGTCATTAAATTTTGTCTCATGGAAAACTCCATTTCATCTAGGACTAAAGAAAAATCACCATGTACACACTCAAGTCACAAGTGAATGTAAGAATGAAGGGCAGAGTTGACAGCAGGAAAACATAACAGGGTCTGGCATCTGTTAGCAAACCAATTCTTGAGAACTTATTTGGAGGTTTTCAAAGGGGAGTGCAGCTACTCCTATACCTGTGACGTAAGTCGGGTCCTTTTTGGAGAAGTTCACCTTTTTTGGGAGGGAATCATTTGGAGCACTGAGGGAGAAAGGGGGCACCCTGCTAGTCAGCCAGATCAGCAGAATCAACCCTGACAATCAGTGGGGTGACAGATATCACAACCATATCAGCCTCACATCCATGCAAAACAAATTTCTAACATATTTCAAGAACTAAATGTCCTCATACTTCTCTAGGTGTATATAGGCACATATATTTCTATAAACAATATGTTCATAGCCTTGTCAACATCTACTTAAGTGATGTGTTAAACTTTCAGAATACCTATTCTTCACTTTTTATGAGTAAAGAAGATTCTGCCAAATAAAAGTCACTAAATGCAGGGTTTTTTTGCAATACTATTACATGTATGTAATTAGTAACCCATAAATGTCTAACACCTGTGTAGTGCCTTACATGTAGTGGTACTTACTAAGTATTTGCCATATTAAGAGTTCATAAGGACAGCAAGCACGCTGTGTGACAAGACGAGTGTAGGAGGGACTCACTGCAACCCTCTGGCTTGTTGGTATTTCGTGCCGAACTCTCTGTCAGTTGTGTTTAGTTGGCAAGTAAAGGGTCTCGGACAGGGCCTTGTACAAGGAGGGTGGGAGGGAGCTGATGCCTGGCTTAGTGTGAGGCTTAGTACTCTGTGGCATTGCCTGTGTTGAAACATAGCCAAAACGTGAAATTAAAATAGTCCTTCCCTTATTTAAAAACGAATAAACACTCAAACTTTGACAAAAAGAGAGTTCATAAGGAATCATTTCATTAACATTTTTTTTGCCAGTCATGTTCGATTCTATCCTAGGTCTCTGGGTTGTCCTGCCTCTGGTTTCTCGCCATTGAAGCAGTGCTAGACACTAGTTCCCTATCATGGATTGGGCCTCAAGTTGAACCCGTCATTGGTTGGCCACTACCACAAGATCTGCACCACCTTTACCTCAGTACCTCTTTTAGGCAGCATAGATTGTAGATCGAAGGTCTTGTGCTTGGGTTGGGGTCCCACTTCCACTACTGCTAGGATCCTTTCCTGATTATAGAGAATGAGTAGTTCGAGCTCCATATCCCCTGTTATGTGGAAACTTTACTAGGGTCACTCTCAAAGATTCCAGAGAGTTTCCACTGCACTAGGTTTCTACATCATCCCCCAATTTCAATCATCTCTTCCAGTACTCTCTTCCTTCATCCCTCCTACCCCACACCTGATCCCTCTTGTTTCCATCCCAGTCCACCCCTAGTTTACTTGAAAAAAATCTATTTTATTTCCCTTTCCCATGGATATCCATGCATAGCTCCCTTTCACTCCTTAAATTCTCCTTGTTACTTTGCCTCTTTGGGTCTGTAGATTGTAGCATGATTATCCTTTATTTAACATTTAATGTCTGTTTATAAGTGAGTATGTTTGTCTTTCTGGGTCTGGGTTACTTCACTCAGGATGATTTTTTTCTAGTTCCATCCATGCCTGCAAATGTCATGATTTCATTGTTTTTAACAATTGGGTAATGATATTCTGCTGTACTAATAGGTCTGTGCTTAGCCCACCTGTCATCAGAGGGGCTTCATCCAGCAACTAATGAAAGCAGATGTAGAGACACAGAGCCAGACATTAGGTGGAACTCGGGAACCTAGTAGAAGAAGGCGAGTAAGTATTTTAGGAGCCAGAGGGGTCAAAGACACGACAATAATATTGCCCATAGGAACAGTCAAGTAGGGTTCACAAGGGTCTCACAGAGACTGAAGTGATAATCAGGAAACCTGTATGGGTCTGATCTAGGTCCTTTGCAAATATGTTTTGGCTGTGTAGATCAGTGTTCTTGTGGGATTCCTAACAGTGGTGGTGGTTCTGACTCTTTTGTCTGCACTTGAGACTCTTTTCTTTTGACTGGGTTGCCTTGTTCAATCTCAATATGAAGGTTTCTGCCTAGTCTTTATTGTAACTTATCATGCCATGTACACTTGATATCCCTGAGAGGCCTGCTTTTTTTTTAAAGGAAACAGAGCGGGGATGGACCTGAGTGATGGAGGAATTGTCAGGAAGGACTAGGAAGAGTGAAGGGAGAGGAAACTGTGGATGAGTGGAATGTAATGTATAAAAGAAGAATTCAAAATTTAAAAATATTTTTAAAAGAATTTATAAGAAAATCCATTGTCTTCTCTTTTTCTTTTTAACGCTTTGAAAAGACATTTTCAATTCTTTGAGAATTTTATATAACGTATTCTAATTCTTCTAATTCTTCCCAGACTGAATTCTGCCTTATAGCCCCTCAATTTCATGTCCTTTTTCATTTTTTTTTTAAATTAAAAATTTCTACTTCCTCCCCTCCTCCCATTTCCCTCTTCCTCCCCTCATCCCCTCCCCCTCTCTCTGTCCTCCAAAGAGCAGTCAGGGTTCCCTGCCCTGTGGGAAGTCCAAGGTCCTCCCCCCCCTCCATCCAGGCCTAGGAAGGTGAGCATCCAAACAGGCTATTTAATACCACATGTATTCTAATTTGTGCTGCCCACGTATATTCCTGAGCCATTCCCCACAACCATTCACTGGAACATGGTTGACCTACCAGGTGGCACATCATTAAGAAAGCTGTTGATCCTCCCCCAGAAGCCATACAGCGTCCATAATTTCTCAGTAAGTAGGTGGGGCTCCTAAACCTCTCTCCCCTCCATAATGGAGAATTGATTGACTTGATATTGGGTAGGCCATGTGGAAATAACCACGGTTGCTGTAAGTCCTTGATTGCAGCAGCCATTTTTTTATTAATTTTTTTTTGAAACCAAGTTTTGCTATATAGGCCATGCTAGCCTCAAACTCATAATCATCCTGCTTCAGTCTCCTAGAGAGTGAAGGGATTAAAGGTATGCATGTGTATACCTGCCTTCTAATTTCTTCTCCTTTTTTACTAAGCAAAGGAAATTTTATAAATCAATTAATTAATTTAACATCATGATCACAGTCTCTTCCCATATTCCTCCCCATCCACTCCTCCATTTCTCTTTAGAAAAAGGCAGGCCTTCATGGATATCAACCAGCTACGGCAGATCAAGTTGCAGAAAGACTAGGCATCTCCTCTCTTCTCTCTTATTACTGCTCAATGAGGTAACATGGTAGGAGGAAAGGGTACCCAAAGCAGGCAACAGAGTCAGAGACAGTCCCTGTGCTCATTATTAATTTCACAAGAAGACCAAACTACACTACTGTACCATATGTGCAGAGGGCCTACACCAGTTCCATGCAGGCTTCTTGGTTGTTGGTTCAGTCTCTGTGAGCCCCTGTGAATCCAAATTAGTTGATTCTGTGAGTTTTCTTGTCATGTCCTTGTCTCCTCTGGATTCTACAATCCTTCCCCCCCCACAGGATTCCCCAAGCTCCAACTAGTATTTGTCTCTGAATATGTTTCTATAACTTGCCAAATGACATCTTTCCAATGACAGTTGGGCTAGGCACAAATCTGTGAGTATAGCTGAATGTTGTTAGGCATTATTATATTGACTTTTTTGCCTGTCGCATTTGGTTCTATTCTAGGCCTGTGTGATATCCAGTCCTTGGATACTGGCCTCTTTGCAGTGTCAGGGGTGGGCTTTCCTGCATGATATGAGTCTTAAGCTTGATCAGTCACTGGTTGGCCATGCCCACAAGTTCTGCACCATCTTTACCCCAGCACATCTTATAGGTAGGACAAATTGAAGGTTGAAGGTTTTGTGGCTGGCTTGGTGACTCAATTTCCCCACTGGAAGTCTTGCATGGTTATAGGAGATGGCCAGTTTAAGCTCTGTATTGCAAGGAGTCACAGCTAGTGTCACCCTCATAGATTCCTGGGAACTTCCATTGCACTAGGTTTCTAGCTTGTTCCAGAGATGCCCCCAGATTCCAGACATCTCTTCCCATACTTTCTCCCTCCACCTTCCCCATCTGATCACTCTTGTTCTCATCCCTGGTCCCATCCAAATCCTTACCCCCATCTACAGTGAGATTATGTGTCCCCTTGAGCCCTCCTTGTTACTAAACTTTTCTGGATCCGTGGTTATCTTTAACTTTATGACTACTATCCACTTTCATTTAGTACATACATATCATTCTTGTTTCTCTGGGTCTGAAATACTTCACACAGGATTATCATTTCTAGTTCCATCCATTTGCCAGCAAATTTCTTAATGTATTTACAACTTAACTTCTAAGTTTAGCAATTGGGAGAGAAACTTCACCTGTAATGGAAAAAGATGGATTTCGTAGTAAGTACATTTACTTCTAATATTCATCTCCTTATTTGCTGAGAATCCACTGATTCCTACTACCAATCTAAGGAGATATGGCTTTCTCTAGAACAAGCTCATGGTTCTTCCTAAAATACTGCAAATTGCGTGTAAGATGGATCATTTAATAGTAAGCACTTGAAATAATGTCTGACACACAACAGTAGTATTTTAATACAGTATGTACCTTACCATGTTTATCCCCACAAAAATATGTGGAGTAAGTACTACAAATACCAGGAAACAGATACTGTTTTAAGAATCTATTCTTGGATATGCTACTTTGGCCTACTTTGCAGTTTTATAGAGAGCAAAATGAAATGAGCCCTGAGAGAAGCATACAATGAACACATTGTACATATCATAAGGCTTATTTGTCTTCATATTTCCTTTTCCCACTTGAGCAAGTTGCTTCCATTTTTCTTCTGCTCTATAGTGTTCTCAGAAAGCTCAAAAGAGCCTGGAAAAGCAACAGAAGGCGATTGTACTCTCTTCTAACTGGTACTCATCATAGCTAGTGTGAGAGTGATATTCAGCCTTCGTATCAAAACCTCCTTATCATGCTTCCACCTAAATATATGAGGAAACAGTGGACACACCTGTCAGCAGCTCATGCAGTGAAGTTTTATGATCTGCACTTAGAGTCCAGAAACATGGAGCTGAAATGTATTGTTCCACCAGCTTCTTTTCAGTGAAAATGGCAGACACATCAATGAGAACATTCATGAAGTTTGTAACAACTCATCCAGTCAGATTTGTAGTTACACTCAGAAGCATGCTGAAGAACAATAAGCAAGTTTCTTAATTTTCTTGTTATTAAGAAAATATTGTCATATTTTTTGCAGTAGAAAAATCAGTAATTTTCAAATTTTGATCCATTTGTTTCATGGTATACAACTGATAAAAATCTATCTAAAATATGGAAGGATGAGCAGTTGTGCATTTTCTCTCTTTGTAACATGTTTATTAAATAAAAACATTTTAATTTCATTTTTATTAATATTTAATTTATATTTTGAATTTTTTCCTATTATGAGATATAGTAAATTGATTTGACAACTAACACATTTCTAAAGGAAATAATTATAATATTTAATATTTTCTTTGGCATATATATAAGATTGGCTATAACTTAGGGATAGTTGTACATACTTTGCAGCAATTGTTAAAAAAGGCCATTGTGGTGGTTTCAATGTAATTGTCCCCCATAGGATCATAGGAAATGTCGCTATTAGGAGGTGTGGCCTTGGAGTAACTATGGCCTTGTTGGAGGAAGTGTGTCATTTGGGTGTGAGCTTTGAGATCTCAGATGCTCAAACCAGGCCCAGTGTCTCTCTCCCTGTTGCCTGCAGATCCATATGTAGACTCTTGACTCTTTCCAGAAACACATCTGCCCCTGTGCCACCATACTACCTGCCATGATGATAATGGGCTAAACCTCTAAACTGTAATCAACCCCAATTAAATATTTTCCTTAGTAAGAGTTATTATGGCCATAGTGTCTCTTCACAGAAATAAAAACCATAAGTAAGACAGTCAGCAATCATATTTTAGTGATTTTGGGGGTTTTATATAAATATGCATATCTTTACAAGAAAAATTGCTTTCTTGGATGCTTCTGAAGATTAGCAGTAACATCTATTCAGTTTCCATATCCAATTACCAATTATAATTTGTAAGAATTAGTGTCTTTAGTTACTGTTCTATTGCTGTGAAGAGACACTGTGACTAAGGCAATGTATAAGAGAAAAGCATTTAATTGGGGCCTTGCTTATAGTTGGAAGATCAGTCAGTGGTCATCATGGTGGGAAGTGAATAGGCATTGTGCTGAAACAGCAGCTGAGAGCTTTAAATCGTGATCCACAGGCAGCAGTCAGGGAGGGAACCTGAAACTTGTGCGGACTTCTGAAACTTCAAAGCCTACTCCCAGCAACAGAGCTCCTCCATCAAAGCCATACCTCTTAATCCTTCTCAAATAGTTCCATTCCCTTGTGACTAAGTAATCAAATATATGAGCCTATGGAGTCTATTGTCAAGCAGATCACCACAAGTAGTAAATTAGAGGGTGGAGTTTTTGTAGTTATCCTGGGTTTCTTTGTTTTCTCCTAGAGCAAATATCTAGGCTTACTTATTTTTAGAACATCTAAAGATTTTTTTCTCAATGCAAATATAAAATATTACTGTACCAGATTTATGGAACTAGCACCATGCTCATTTACATTTTTCAACTCAGATATGACAAACATTCAAGTGACTTAGAACTGTCATTCATAAATTATGTCCACTTTGGAGGACAAGTTCTTAAATTTCTAGAGCTACTTCTCGCTGAAGAATGAAAATGAATTTTAAAATCTCATTCTGTTATACATGGTGCAAATGTTTATGAATATTCTCTGTAAAATTAGAAGTTATTGGAGCCTTAAGATTTGAATTATGTAATTTTTTTTGTTTTTGTTTTAACCACTGAGGGTTAAAAAGCTGTTTCAGTGTGTATGAAGACGATTCAAATCTATCAAATGTAGGAAATTGTGATTCCTTGGAAGTGGCAAGAAATTATCCAGGTCTGAAAATGTTCTGAGAGCAAGAGCATGGTTAAGGAATCCAGAGAGTCCTTGGAGTCCTGAGGTCAAGCGTGGTTGTTTTTCAAGTGTGTATGAGGCTAGTTTTGAAACAGGAGGATGTTCTTTTTCTCTCTACACTCTCAGAAGTCAGAAACTGGTAGAACTTGTATGTTTAATTTACTGTATTATCTCCAATAAATTTTGGTAATAACTCATTTTTAAGTGTCATTTGTGATTATAGTACTTTTTTAAAAAATAAAACTACATCTAAGCCGGGCGGTGGTGGCGACCGCCTTTAATCCCAGCACTCGGGAGGCAGAGGCAGGCGGATCTCTGTGAGTTCTAGACCAGCCTGGTATACAGAGCTAGTTCCAGGACAGGCTCCAAAGCCACAGAGAAACCCTGTCTCGAAAAAACAATAAAATAAAAATAAATAAATAAAACTACATCTAAATGGCTCTAGACTATAAATGTTACATAAAGTTTGTCTTCTAAGTAGGCTAACATTCATGTGAAATTATAATGTCTTGCAGTGTTCTCTCCGTAATAGTTAAATTACAGTCTTTAATTTAAAAAATCATAGGTATGAAGAAATAAAGGTATGATTTTATCTCTCCAGATTTATTTAACTAAGCTGGCCATTAAGAAGATCTTTCTCCATGTCAGGATGTATTCTACTAGAAGCAGGGTGGTTGGTTATTTTAGGGATGAAGTTGGCCAAATCTTTCAATAAACTGTTGTAAAAATGCCTGAGAATAGATACTTTCTTTAAAAATGAGGTTTATTTTGGTTCATAGTTCTGGGAAATAAAGAACATAGTACCGAGTCAGCAGGAGAGTTTTCTGCAGCTAGGTTGCTCCAGTACCCCCATTCTATCTATTGGACCCTGTAAGCTACAAGTACCAACCCATCCCCAAACTTGTTTACCCCCCTGCAACCTCAGTAGAACTCTGAAACACAGCCTGCTACTACACAGAGAGGTCAGAAAGGTGAGTGACCAGTCAACAGCAGGACACACCACTCTCTAGGCCTTCCATACTTAGACAAAACCCCAGGCCCCTCCCCTACCTGCCTGGGCTTCTACAGCCAGCCAATAAGTGAGTTTCCTACAGGTAGGTGGCTCAAAAACTCCCATCCCATCAACCAGACCCTGAAAGTTCCAAATCCCACTTCACCACCAAAACCTACAAACCGCACCCCACCCCCCACTGCAACCTTAGAGAAACACTGAAACACAAGGTGCAGCTACACAGAGAGGACCAAGAGAGGAACTCTGAAGCACAAGCTGTGACTGCACAGAGTGGACTAAGATAATAAACCGGGAGAGCAGACCAAGAGAGCAGGCCAAGAGAGAAAGCCAAGAATGGTCTCAGTGGCTCCCAGAGACACAGACAGCAACAGTACAAAGCAGAACAAAAACAGTTCCCAAGACACAGACAGCCACTGCAAGGATTGAACCAAGATGCAAAGACACTGCCAGCATCAACTGAAGAAAGAGATTGGTAGGTGGCAATGCAAGAATTCATACAACAACATAAAAAGAAACAAGGTAACACAGTGGTCATACAATAGGAAGACCTATTACCCTAACCCAGAAGAAACTGAATAAAATGTTCTTAAATATAACTTTATGAAGGTGATAGAGAAACTTAAAGAAGAAATGAAAAATTTCCTTAAAGAAATGGAGGAAGGGATGCTGGGGCCGAATCCGGAGGGCAACCTAGCCAACGGGAGCTCCTTTGTTTCAATAGCCTGCCTGCAGCAAGCAAGGTAGATGCTTTGTTTATGAGCTACCCAACCATCACAGAGATCTGATCTCGGCACCAGGAGAACCATCATTGGGGTGAGTTTTGGACCCGCAGCAGCAGCCCGGGACAGGAAACTCAGACTTTCCTCATCCTCCCTATACTTCCTGGGCTTCCTGCTGGGACTATACTTCCTGCATACTGTCTCTCTCTTCCTATCCCACAAAGCTTGCATCCAGAACCCTCCCCCTTTCTGCATCCCTTCCCTCTTGGGGCACTGGGGCCAAATCCCGAGGGCAACCTAGCAGTGGGAGCTCCTTTGTTTCAATAGCCTGCCTGCAGCAAGCAAGGTAGGTGCTTTGTTTATGAGCTACCCAACCAGCAAGGAGATCTGATCTCAGCACCAGGAGAGACATCACTCGAGCACCAGGAAAGCCATCACTGGGGAGAGCCATCACTGGGAAGGTACATCAGTAGGCAAGGAGACCTGATACTGTAAAAGAAGGTCCATAGGGAAGCATTCGGAGGAAGAGATGAGCAGGCGCCAATGCAAGAATTCACCCAACAATCTGAAAAACAACATGAAAACACCAGAACCCAGCGACCTCAGAACAGGAGGACAGGAACACATTAATCAAGAAGAAGTAGAAAAAATTGACTTTATGAAAGTGACTGATGCCCTTAAACAGCATGTAAAAAATGCCCTTATAGAAATGGATGAGAAGTATAACAGAAAGTTTGAAGAATTGAATAAATCAGTGAATGATACCCTAGGAAACCAAGGAAAAACAATCAAACAGATAATGGAACAAGTTCAAGACTTGAAAACTGAAATGGAGGGAAAGAAGAACACAAACAGAGGGCCAGCTGGACATGGAAAATCTAGGTAAACAAATAGAGACTACAAAACAAAGCATAACCAACAGAATACAAGAGATAGAAGAAAGAATCTCAGATTCTGAAGATACCATAGAGAAAATAAACGCACTGATCAAAGAAAACAGCAATTCCAACAAACTCTCATCACAAAACATTCAGGAAATATGAGACACAATAAAGAGACCAAACCTAAGAATAATAGGAGTAGAAGAAGGAGAAGAAGTGCAGCTCAACGGTCCAGAAAATATATTTAATAAAATTATAGAAGAAAATTTTCCCAACCTAAAGAAAGATGTACCTATGAAGGTTCAAGAAGCATACAGAACACCAAATAGGCTGGATCGAAAAAACAAACAAACAAACAAACATCCCCTCACCATATAATAATCAAAACACAAAGCATACAGAATAAAGAAAGAATATTAAGAGCTGCAAAGGAAAAAGGCCAAGTTACTTATAAAGGTAAACCTATCAGACTTACACCTGACTTCTCTATGGAAACTCTGAAAGCCAGAATGTCCTGGATAGATGTACTGCAGAAACTAAGAGACCATGGATGCAAGCCCAGACTACTATACCCAGTCAAGCTTTCATTCACTATAAATGGAGAAAACAAAATTTTCCAGGATAAAAACAAATTTAAACAATATGTAGCCACAAATCCAGCCTTACAGAAAGTAATAGAAGGAAAATCACTAACCAAGGAGTCCAATGATGACCACAATAACTCAGACATCTAGAGACCCTTCACCAGCTGATGGAGGAAGGTCATTGGTTAATTATAATAAAGAAATTGCTTGGCTCTCATAGGGTAAAACATAGGTGGGTAGAGTAAAGAGAACACAATGCTGGGAGGAAGAGAAAGTGAGCTCAGACTCGACAGCTCTGCTCTCTGGAACAGGCGTCATGCTCCCCTCTCCCGGGCAGATGCATCCAATGAAGCAAGCCTCCAGGTCAGACATGCTGAATCTTTCCCGGTAAGAGTGGTGCTACACAGATGATTAGAAATGGGATAAATTAATATGTGAGAATTAGCCTAGAAGAGGCTAGAAAGAAATGGGCCAAGCAGTGTTTAAAAGAATACAATTTGTGTGTTGTTATTTTGGGGCATAAGCTAGCCAGGCGGCCAGGGTGCCGGGGACACAGCCACGCCACTCCAATTACAACAATCAGTGCAAATCAAAGAAGGGAAACACACAAACTGTACTACTAAAAAAGTGACTGGAGTTAACAACCACTGGTCATTAAAATCACTTAATGTCAATGGACTCAACTCACCTATAAAAAGGCACAGGCTAAGAGATTGGATACGAAAACAGGACCCAACATTCTGTTGTTTACAAGAAACACATCTCAAACACGAAGACAGGCACCTACTCAGAGTAAAGGTCTGGGAAAAGGCTTATCAAGCAAATGGACCTAAGAAACAAGCAGGTGTGGCCATACTAATTTCTAACAAAGTTCACTTCAAACTTAAATCAATCAGAAGAGATAGAGAGGCACATTTTATATTCATAACAGGAACAATTCATCAGGAAGAAGTCTCAATCCTGAATATCTATGCCCCTAATATAAAAGCACCCACATATGTAAAAGAAACATTACTAAAACTCAAGGCAGCCATCAAACCGCATACACTAATAGTAGGAGACTTCAAGACTCCTGTCTCACTAATGGACAGGTCAATCAGACAGAAACCTAACAGAGAAATAAGAGAATTAATGGAGGTAATGAATCAAATGGCCTTAACAGACATCTATAGAACATTTCACCCAAATAGGAAAGAATATAACTACTTCTCTGCAGCTCATAGAACCTTCTCAAAAATTGACCACATATTCAGTAACAAAGCAAACTTCCACAATTACAAAAAAAATATTAGTAACCACCTGTGTCTTATTAGATCACCATGGATTAAAGTTAGAATTCAACAACAAGGCTACCACCAGAAAGCCTACAAACTCATGGAAACTGAACAGTCAACTACTGAACCATACCTGGATTAAGGAAGAAATACAGAAAGAAATTAAAGTCTTCCTTGAATTCAATGAAAATAAAGAAACAACATACTCAAAATTATGGGACACTATGAAAGCAGTCCTACGAGTAAAGTTCATAGCACTAAGTGCCCACTAAAAGAAAACAGAGAAAGCATACATTGGGGACTAAACAGCACACCTGAAAGCTCTAGAAAAAAAAAGAAGCAGACTCACCTAGGAGGAGTAGAAGACTGGAAATAATCAAACTGAGGGCGGAAATCAACAAAATAGAAACACAGAAAACAATCCAAAGAATCAATGAAACAAAAAGCTGGTTCCTGGAGAAAATCAACAAGATTGATAAACCCCTATCCAAACTAGTCAAATGGCAGAGAGAGAATATGCAAATTAATAAGATCAGAAATGAAAAGGGGGACAAAACCACAGACACGGAGGAAACTCAGAGAATCATTAGATCTTACTACAAAAGCCTGTATACCACAAAATTGGAAAATGTAAAAGAAATGGACACGTTTTTAGATAAATACCATATACAAAAGTTAAACCAGGTCCAGGTGAACAATCTAAATAGACCTGTTAGTCGCGAAGAATTAGAAGCTGTATTCAAAAACCTCCCTATCAAAAAAAAAAAGGCCAGTACCAGATGGATTCGATGTGAAATTCTAACAGAACTTCCAAGCAGACCTAATACCTATACTCCTTAATGTATTTCACAATATAGGAACAGAAGTGTCATTACCAAATTCCTTTTATGAAGCTACAGTTACTCTGATAACAAAACCACACAAAGACTCAATCAAGAAAGAGTATTATAGGCCAATCTCACTAATGAACATCAAGCAAAATCCTCAACAAAATACTGGCAAACCAAATCCAAGAACACTTTAGAAAAATTATCCATTATGACCAAGTAGGCTTCATCCCAGAGATGCATGGCTGGTTCACCATACGAAAATCTATCAATGTAATCCATCATATAAATAAACTGAAAGAAAAAAGCCATATGATTGTTTCATTAGATGCTGAAAAAGCATTTGACAAAATTCAACATCCCTTTATGATAAAAGTCTTGGAGAGATTAGGGATACAAGTGTCATACCTAAATATAATAAAAGCTATTTACAGCAAGGCGACAGCTAACATTAAATTAAATGGAGAGAAACTCAAAGCCATCCCACTAAACTCAGAAACATGACATGGCTGTCCACTCTCTCCATACCTCTTCAATATAGTGCTTGAAGTTCTAGCAATAGCAATAAGACAACATAAGGCAATCAAGGGGATTCGAATGGAAAGGAAGAAGTTAAACTTTCGATATTTGCAGATGATATGATAGTGTACATAAGCAACCCACAAAACTCCACCAAAGAATTCCTACAGCTGATAAACACCTTTAGTAATGTGGCAGGATACAAGATCAACTCCAAATAAAATCAGTCGGCCTCTTATACACAAAGGATATGGTATCAGAGAGGGAAATCAGAGAAGCTTCACCTTTCACGATAGCCACAAACAGCATAAAATATCTTGGGGTAACCCTAACCAAGGAAGTGAAAGATCTATTTGACAAGACTTTAAGGCAATGAAGAAAGAAATTGAAGAGGATACCAGAAAATGGAAGGACCTCCCTTGCTCTTGGATTGGGAGGATCAACATAGTAAAAATGGCAATTGTACCAAAGGCAATTTATAGATTCAATGCAATCCCCATCAAGGTCCCATTAAAATTCTTCACAGATCTTGAGAGAACAATAATTAACTTTATACGGAAAAACAAAAAACCCATGATAGCCAAAACAATCTTATACAATAATAAATGTTCTGGAGGCATTACCATCCTGACTTCAAACTCTATTACAGAGCTACAATATTGAAAACAGTGTGTTACTGGCATAAAAACAGAGAAGTCAACCAATGGAATCATATAGAAGACCCAGGTTTTAACCCACAAACCTATGAACACCTCATTTTCAATAAAGGAGCTAAAAGTATACAATGGAAGAAAGAAAGCATCTTTAACAAATGGTGCTGGCACAACTGGATGTCAACCTGTAGAAGAATGAAAATCAACCCATATCTATTACCATGCACAAAACTCAAGTCCAAATGGATCAAAGACTTCAATATCAATCTGAACACACTGAACCTGATAGAATAGAAAGTGGGAAGTACCCTAAAACAGATGGGCACAGGAGATAGCTTCCTATGTATAACCCCAGCAGTACAGACATTAAGGGCAACATTGAATAAATGGGACCTACTGAAACTGAGAAGCTTCTGTAAAGCAAAAGACACTGTCACCAAGACAGAAAGGCAACCTACTGACTGGGAGAAGATCTTCACCAACCCTGCAACAGACAAAGGTCTGATCTTCAAAATATATAAAGAACTCAAGAAACTAGACTTTAAAATGCTAATTAACCCAATTAAAAAATGGGGCACTGAACTGAACAGAGAATTCTCAACAGAAGAAGTTCAAATGGCTAAAAGACACTTAAGGTCATGCTCAACCTCCTTAGCAATCAGGGAAATGCAAATCAAAACAACTCTGAGATATCATCTTACACCTGTCAGAATGGCTAAAGTCAAAAACACCAATGATAGCCTTTGCTGGAGAGGTTGTGGAGGAAGGGGTACACTCATCCATTGTTGGTGGGAATGCAAACTTGTGCAAACACTTTGGAAAGGAGTGTGGTGGTTTCTCAGGAAAATCGGGATCAACCTACCCCTGGACCCAGCAATACCACTCTTGGGAATATACCCAAGAGATGCCCTATCATATGACAAAAGCTTGCGTTCAACTATGTTCATAGCAGTATTATTTTTAATAGCCAGAACCTGGTAACAACCTAGATGTCCTTCAATGGAAGAATGGATGAAGAAAGTGTGGAATATATACACATTAAAGTACTACTCAGCAGTAAAAACAAGGACTTCTCGAATTTTCATGCAAATGGATGGAAATAGAAAACACTATCCTGAGTGAGGTAACCCACACCCAAAAAGATGAACATGGGATGTACTCACTCATAATTGGTTTTTAGCCATAAGTAAAGGTCACGGAGTCTATAATTGGTGATCCTAAAGAAGCTAAATAAGAACGTAAACCCAAAGAAATACATATAGTTATCCTCCTGGCTATGGGAAGTAGACAAAATTGCCGGGTGAAAAATTGTTATATTGGGGATGGGGTGGGATGGGGGTAAGGGGAGATGGGGAGAGAAAAGGGAGAAGGGGAGGATGGGGGCAACTTGGGGAAACAGGCTGATTGGGATAAAGGAAGGTTGGATAGGGGAGAAGGGAAGCACATTCTTAGTTAAGGGAGCCACCTTTGGTTTGGCAAGAAACTTGAACCTAGTGTGGCTCCCAGGTGCCCAGGGCAATGTCTCCAGTTAGTTCCTTGGGCAGCTGAGGATAGGAAACATGAAATGACCCTATCCTATAGCCATAATGATGAATATCTTGCATATCACCATAGAACCTTCATCTGGAGATGGATGGAGATAGAGACAGAGACCCATACAGGAGCACTGGAGTGAGCTCCCAAAGCCCCAATGAGGAGCAGAAGGAGGGAGAACATGAGCAAAGAAGTCAGGACCATGAGGGGTGCACCTACCCACTGAGACGGTGGGGCTGATCTATTGGGAGCTCACCAAGGTCAGCTGGACTGTGACTGTAAATGCATGGGATAAAACTGGACTCTCTGAACATGGCTAATAATGAGGGCTGATGAGAAGCCAAGGACAATGGCACGGGGTTTTGGTCCTAATTCATGTTCTGGCTTTGTTGGAGCCTAGCCAGTTTGGATGTTCACCTTCCTAGACATGGACGGAGGGGGAAGGACCTTGGACTTTCCACAGGGCAGGGAACCCTGATTGCTCTTTGGACTTGATTGCAATGGGGAGAGGAGTGGGGGGAGGGGGAGAAGGGTGGGAGGAGGGGGAGGGTTATGGGAGGCTGGGAGGATGCAGAAACTTTTTTTTTCTTTTTCTCAAAAAAAAAAGAAAAAGAATTGGAGGAAACGACAAACAAAAGATGAAAGAAATCAATAAATCTCTTCAACAATCTCAAGAATACTAAGAACTCACAAGGGTTGGATGGCATGCATAAGACCTATGAGAGTTCAAGGCATACTGAATCCAGGCATGACAAAGTAGGTGGCAGACAAAATTCTGGCAAAATTAAGTAGGTAGCTTTATGTCCAACCCACTGCAGAAGAGCAACTGGGCAGAGACACTTTTCTCTAAGCAGGAGGCTCCTGGTCACTCAACATGCTCCAGTGGAGATCAAACATCCAGTGACTTACAGCCAGTACCAATTAAACCATTAATCAAATGAAACCTAAAAAAAAAGAATACTAAGAAAAATAAAACATGTGAAGGAAGCAGTTCAAGACTTAAAAACTGAAATAGTGGCAGTAAAGAAAACACAAACAAAAGGAAATCATGAAATGGAAAATCTGGGTAAATAAACAGAAACTAGTGATATAAGCATGACCAACTGAATACAAGAGATGGAAGAGAGAAAGAATCTCAGGTGTTGAAGATACTATAGAGGAACTAGATTCATTTGCAAAGAAAACATTAAATCCAACAAATACTTAACACAAAACATCCAGGAAATCTGGGAAACCATGAAAAGACCAAACCTAAGAATAATAGGGATAGAAGGAGAACTCCAACTCAAAGGCACAGAAGATGTATTTAACAAAATCATAGAAGAAAACTTTCCCAACCTAAAGAAGGAGTTCCCTGTGAAGGTACAAGAAGCTTATAGAACAGCAAATAGACTGGATCAAAACAAAACAAAACAAAACAAAAAACAGAAACAAACAAACAAACAAACAAAAAACACAAAATGCCCCTGATATAGGAAGTTCTTCTGTATATATGTTGCTTTTATTGGTTAATGAATAAAGAACTATCTTGGGCCTGCACAGAGCAGAATAGAGATAGGAGAAGAAAAATAAACTAAATGCTGGGAGAAAGAAGATGGAGTCAATAAAAGTCATGTAGGCACGGCTGAACAGACAAGCCAGGACCTTGCTGGAAAGATTCATATACAGATTAATAGAAATGTGTTAAATTAGGTTGTAAGAGCTAGCCAATAAGAAGTTAGAGCTAATAGGACCAGCAGTGATTTCATTAATACAGTTTCTGTGTGGTTATTTCAAGTTTGGGCAGCCAGGAATGAACGAGTAGCCTCTTACAACACATCCTCTCACCATATAATAATCAAAATACAAAACATACAGAATAAATAAGGAATATTAAGAGCTGAAAAGGAAAAGGTGAGGACACATATAAAGGTAGACCTATCAGAATTACACCTCAATGGAAACCATGAAAGCCAGAAAGCCCTGGACAGATGTGCTGCAAATACTAAGAGACCATGAATGCAAGTCTAGACTACTAAACCCAGCAAAGCTTTCAATCACTATTGATGGAGAACACAAGATATTCCATGACAAAACCAGATTTAAACAATACCTATCTGCAAATCCAGCTCTACAGAAAGTACTAGAAGGAAAATCTTAACCCAAGGAAGCTAACTGTTCTTTTAAAGACACAGGCAACAGATAATCTCACACCAAGAAAACACAAAAAAAGGGAAATACATACACTCCCACTGAAAAATAACAAGAAATAACAATCACTGGTCATTATATCTCTTAATATCAATAAACTAAATTCACCTATAAAAAGACACTTGCTAAGAGAATTGTTACAATAGCAGGATCCAGCCTTCTGCTGGATACAAGAAACATACCTCAACCTCAAATACAGACATTATCTCCGAGTAAATGGTTGGGAAAAGATTTTCCAATGAAATGGACCTACAAAACAAGCTGGTGTAGAGATGCTAATATCTAACAAAAAAAAGACTTCAAACTAAAATCAATCAGAAGAGATGAAGAAAGATGCTTTATACTCATCACAGGAAAAATTCATCAAGATGAAGTCTCAATCCTGAACATCTATGACCCAAATATAAGATCACCCACATATGTAAAAGAAATATTACTGAACTTTAAATTGCACATCAAAACCCACACATTAATATTAGGAGACTTCACACCCAACTCTCTCCAATGGACAGGTCAACCAGACAGAAATTTAACAGAGAAATAAGATAACTGACAGATGTCATGAACCAAATATACTTAATAGCCTTCTACAGAACATTCCACCAAAACACAAAAGAATATACCTTCCTCTCAGCACCTCATGCAACATTCACTAAAAAGAATTGACCACATATGCGGTAACAAATCAAAGCTCAACAGATACAAAAAAATGGAGTAACACCCTGTATCTTATCAGATCACCATGGTTTAAAATTAGAATTCATCAGCAACACAAATTTCAGAAAGACCACAAATACATGGAAATTAAACAGTGATCTATTGAACCAGCCCTGGGTCAAGGAAGAAATAAAGACAGAAATTAAAGACTTCCTAGAATTCAACAAAAATGAAGGCATAACATGACCAAACCTATGGTACACTATGAAAGTAGTATTAAGAAGAAAGTTCATAGCACTGAGTGCCTACATAAAGAAAACAGAGAAAGATCATATTAGTGACTTAACATCACAAATAAAAGCTCTAGAATAAAACTAAGCAGGCTCACCCAGGAGGAATAGAAGACAGGAAATAATCAAATTGAGGGCTGAAATTAATAAAATAGTAACAAAGAAAACAATACAAAAATCAATGAAACAAAGCACTGGTTCTTTGAGAAAATCAATAAGATAAACCTTTATCCAAACTAATAAAAGGGCAGAGAGAAAACATCCAAATTAACAAAATCAGTAGTGAAAATGGGGACATAACAACAGACACTAAGGAAATCCAGAGAACCATTATATCCAACTACAAAAACATGTACTCCAAAAAAAATTGGAAAATGTAAAATAAATGGACAATTTTCTGGATAAGTATCACATACCAAAATTAAATCAAGACCAGGTGAAAAATTTAAATAGACCTATAACCTGCAAGGAAATAGAAGCTGTCACCAAAAGCCTCCCAACAACAACAACAACAACAAAAGGCCCAGGGCTGGATACTTTCAGTCTAGAATTCTTCCAGCACTTCCATAAAGAGCTAATACCTATACACCTCAAAGTGTTCCACATAATAGAAACAGAAGGCACATTGTCAAACTCTTTTTATGAGGCTACAGTTACCCTGATACTGAAACCACACAACCAAGAAAGAGAATAACAGACCAATCTCCCTCATAAACATAGATGCAAAAATGCTCAGTAAAATACTGGCAAACCAAATCCAGGAACACATGAATCCAAGAACAAAAATCATTCACCTTGATCAAGTTGGTTCCATCAAATAGATGCAGGGATGGTTTAACATATAAAAATCTATCAATGTAATTAATTATATAAATCAACTAAAAGAAAAAACATTTCATCATCTCATTAGATACTGGAAAAGCATTGGACAAAATCCAACACCCCTTCATGATAAAGATCTTGGAGAGATCATGGATACAAGGAACATATCTAAACATAATAAAAGCAATATACAGCAAGCTGACAGGCAGCATCAAATTAAACAGAGAGAAACTCAAAATGATTCCACTTGAAAAGGGAACAAGACAAGGCTGTTCACTCTTTTCATATCTATTCAGCATATTTCTTGTAGTTCTAGCTAGAGCAATAAGACAACAAAAAGAGATCAATTGCATTCAACTTGAAAAGGAAGAAGCCAAACTTTCATTATTTGCAGGTGATATGATGTTATACATTAGTGACCCCAAAACTCTACTAGGGAACTCCTACAGCTCATAAATACCTTGAGTAATGTGGCAGGATACAAGATCAACTCAAAAATTCAGCAACCTTACTATATACAAATGATAAAGAAACTGAGTAAAAAAATCAGATAAGCATTACCCTTCAATTAGCCATAAATAACATAAAATATCTTGGGGTAACACTATCCAATTAAAGTTTGACAAGAACTTTAAGTATTTGAAAAAGGAAATTGAAGAAGATACCAGAAAATGGAAAGTCTCCCATGCTCTTGGATAGGTAGGATCAACATAATAAAAATGGCAATCCTACCAAATGCAACTTATAGAGTCAATGCAATCCCAATTAAAATCCCAACACAATTCTTCACAGATCTTGAAAAAAAATAATCAACTTCATGTGGAAAAACAAAATCCCCAGGATAATTTAAAAAAAATTCCTGTACAATAAAGAATTTTTTGGAGGCATGAGCATCCCTAACATCAAGATCTATTAGAGAACTACAGTAATGAAAAAGGCTTGGAATTGGCATAAAAGCAGAGAGGTTGACCAATGGAATTGAATTGAAGACCTGGATATTAATCCACACACCTATGAACACCTGATTTTTGACAAGAAAATTGTTAGAAATTTTTCCTAATGTGAGTTCTCTGCCGACACAAAAATCCCAATGAAGCCAAATCACAACAAGCCAAATTAAGAAATATCCAGCTTTAATGGGATTCCTGCACTCTCGGGTGGCCCCAAGGGGGAACCCAGAGGCCATGAACATGACCACCACTGGGGGGAGAAGAAAGAGACCACCTGTTTCTCCTTTGGGAGCTCACTTAAATACCCTGTGGGAGTGGTCCTGACACCACCATCCCAGGAATGGGTCAGGACCTGACATGCTGGGATTTGGAGTCCAGACCAATACAACTCCCAGGTCTGGGGACTACACTCCCAACTTAACAGAAACTAAAATTATACAATGTAAAAAAGAAAGCATCTTCAACAAATGGTGTTGGCATAACTGGATGTCAACAAGAAGAAGAATAAAGATAGATCCATATCTGTTGCCATGCACAAACTCAAGTCCAAATGGATTAAATATCTCAGTATATATATAACCACACTGAACCTGATAAAAGAGAAAGTGGCAAGTAGCCTTTAATGCATGGGCATAGGAAACCACTTCCTATGTATAACCTCAGTAGCACAGACAATAAGAGCAACAATGAATAAATGGGACGTCCAGAAACCAAGAAGCTTTTGTAAAGCAAAGGACACAGTCAATAAGGCAAAAAGGCAGCCTACTGGATGAGAAAAGACCTTCAACAACCCCATTTCAGACAAAGGACTGCTCTCCAAAATATATAAAGAACTCAAGAAATTAGACATTAAAATTATAAATAACCTAATTAAAAAATTGTGTAAAGAACTAAACAGAGAATTTTCAACAGAAGAATCTAAAATGGCCGAAAGACATTTAAGGAAATGTTCAACATCCTTAGCCAACATAGAAATGCAAATCAAAACGACTCTGAAATTCCATCTTGCGGCAATCTGAATGACTAAGATCAAAACACCAATGATAGCTTATGCTGGAGAGTATGTGGAGTAAAGGGAACATTTCTTCATTGCTGTTAGGAATGAAAACTTGTACATCCACATTGGAAATCAGTATGTCAGTTTCTCAGAAACTTGGGAATCAACCTATCTCAGGACCCAGAAATACCACTTTTGGGCACATACCTCAATTATACTACAAAGATATATGTTCAACTAGATTATTGGCTGCATTATTTTAATAGCCACAAACTGGAAACAACCTAATGACCCTCAACTGAAGAATGGATAATAAAAATGTGGTACATTTAAGCAATGGTGTACTACTCAGGGGTAAAAAAACAATGACATCTTGAAATTTGCATGCAAATGGATGGAACTAGAAAAAAAACCCATCCTGAGTGAAGGTAACCCAGACCCAGAAAGATGAACATGGCATGTATCTAGTCATAAGTGGAGACTAGCTGTAAAGCAAAGGACATTTAGCCTATAGTTTATGATCCTAGAGAAGCTAAGTAACAAGGTGAGGCCTAAGAAAAGCATACAGTGATTCACCAGGTAAAATAGACAAGATCGCCTGACAAAATTGAGGGCATGGGGAATGGAGTAGGAAGAAGAGTGAAAGACGAAGAGGAGGGGAGAAGGAGAGGATGGAGGAGAACTTGAGGGAACAACATAGTCAAGATGGAGGAAGGACAGAGATGAAAGCAAGGAAGGAGCTATCTTGATTTAGGGAGTCATTATAGGCCTAGCAATAAACTTGGCACTAGAGAAATTCCAAGGAATCCACAAGGATGACCCCAACTAAAACCCTAAGCAATAGAGGAGAGGGTGCCCAAATTGGCCTTGCCCCATAGAAGCTTCATCTAGCAACTGATGGAAACAGAGGCAGAGACCTGTATTGAGCTTTCTAAGTTCAGTTGAAGAGTGGGAGGAGTGAGAATATGAGCAAAGAGATCAAGATCATGATGGTTACAACCACTGAAACAGTTTACCTGAGCTAATGGGAGCTCACCAACTCCAGCCGGACAGGGAAGGAAACAGCATAGGTCCAAACTAGTCCCTCTGAATGTGGGTGACAGTTGTATGGCTAGGGCAGACTGCAGAGCTGCTGGCAGTGGCACCAGGATTTATCCCTACTGCTTGTACTGGCTTTTTGGCAACCCATTGTCTTTGGATTGATACCTTGCTCAGCCTAGATACAGTAGGGAGGGCCTTGGAACTTCCTCAAAGCAATGTGTCTTACCCTCTCTGAGGAATAGATGGGGGAAGGAGGGAGAGGATTGGTGGAGACAGTGGGAGGAAGGAAGGGAGTGAGAACTGGGATTGGTATGTAAAATGAAAGAAAATTGTTTTCTTATAAAACATTTTTTAAAAGTGAAAAAAACCCATAGTATCATCATATGTTCAGCTTCTTATGAGGACAAAATGTTGCTCATACCATCGTAGTGTTTTGGAAAGGATAAGCCAACATGTGTACAAACATCATGTATATAAGAAAAGAAACAAAAGGGAAATAAAGAGGTCTATCTTGCCTTATGACCTTCCACTTGCATGATTAATCCCTCTCTTAAAGATTCTACTGCATTTTAGTAATGTCATACTGAGATTTGGGCCTTGATATGAGATTTGGTGGAGACAAACTGTATCCTAATTATAAAGGTAGATTTAAAACATTGCATAGAAATTCTTTTCTATTCTGTGCTTTATCGTGGTTAATTTCTAACCAAATTACCATTTGAGCACAAATCCTGGGTAAGAAATCTTCATGATCCAATGTGGTAATATTACCTTCAAGGTGTTAAAATGGTTTGTCAATATCTAACAATTATCTTTAGACTCTTGTTTGTACAGACCATTTTAAGAATCCAGATTTTAGCTTCTTGTACTTTATAGACATTTGCTTAATTAATAAAAGATGATTGGAAAAGTAATTGTAAAATAATGGAATAAATCACATATGTCATTTTCCCTATTTGAACAAAGGGAAAGTTTCCATACAAAATAGCAATAGTCATGTTATCCAACATAAGCCAAACTAAAAAACAATGAAATCTATACAGAAAAATTGTGAAAGAATTTGAAGAATCATTTATTCAGATCAAAAGGGATATATTCTTCTCACATGGAAAGAAAATTAACATTAAATTCAATGTAGTTCTTATTTCAATACTACTCTTGGAAGGACAAGTTAAAACAAAACTATTTTTATTTTTTAAATGCCTTTGAGAATTTTGTACATGAATATTGTACTTGTTTTCACCCTCTCAGCCCATCCAATTTCTCCCATGACCCAACTCCCTCACAAATTCATGACCTCTTCTTCTTTAAATATTATTCCTCTATAGAGAAAAAATAAGTATATGAATACCATCGACTCAGTTAACTTAGTTTTGCTCATGTATGTGTCTTTAGGGATGACCACTTGATTGAATAACTAATTACAGGGCTCAACCTGGGGAATAGTAATCTCTCAGCAGTTTTTAATTTTACATAGCACTTCATCCATAGGTCAGGCCTCATGTCGATTGATTTAACCATTATTCAGGTCTTGTTTAGGTAACTATACTGTTGAGATTTAATAGGTATATATGTTCCTGTCACATACAAAAGACACAATCGTGCAGCAGAGGTCCTGGTCCTATGGCTCTTATAATCTCTCTGCCTCCTCTTTGGTGATGTTTCCTGAACGTTCATAGTAGAGGTTGTGTGGTAGATTGCAGGGAGCTGGACAGGATCGCCATTACAAGATGGCGCTGACATCCTGTCTTGTTGGAAATAAACAACTCCATATTTGGCTATGCCTTTGGGAGTTGCGTGTCCCCTGCTTCCCGCATGCGCAGTGGTTTAGAGTCCTTGGGCCTATCCTGACGCAGTTTAGTGTCAGCTGATGGTGGCAGCCAATCATAGGGTGACCCCGTGTGCCTACTCCCTATATAAGCAGCTGCTTTAGTGCTCTCGGGGCCCCTCGCTTCCTGCTCTCCCTCAACCAAGGGCACTCCATTAAAGCGTGATCTGAAACAATGGGGAGGTTCTATTGGGAACTCACCAAGGCCAGCTGGCCTGGGTCTGGAAAAGCCTGGGATAAAACCGGACTCTCTGAACATAGCGGACAATGAGGACTACTGAGAACTCAAGAACAATGGCAATGGGTTTCTGATCCTACTGCACGCACTGGCTTTGTGGGAGCCTAGGCAGGTTGGATGCTCAACTTACTAGACCTGGATGGAGGTGGGGGTTCCCAGGACTTCCCACAGGACAGGGAACCCTGATTGCTTTTCGGGCTGGGGGGAGACTTAATTGGGGGGGGGAGGGAAATGGGAGGCGGTGGTGGGGAAGAGACAGAAATCTTTAATAAATAAATAAATTAAAAAAAAATAAAAAAAAATAAAAAAAATAAAAGTAAAAAAAAAATAAAGCGTGATCTGAGAAGAATCCTCGTGTGGTGGTTGTTCTTTCTTGCTGGTCGAGAAGTTCACCGCAGCTGGTGCTGAAACCCGGGAACTTCGGTCACCAGGTGAGGGGCCAAAGAGGATTCAGAACTCAACACACAGAGTGGTGACATAAGGAATGTCAGGGGGTGCAAAGTCCTAGAATAAACTGCAGTGAGAAGAGCTCTGGTGGTTGCCTCATCCTTGCAGGACGAGGGTGAGCATGACAGTGGAACCTCCGAACCTCTCTTTGTGGAGCCCAGAACTTGCTGCAGTCAGGGGGTGCACTGGATAAGGGTTTTCCGCTCTCGCTGGTAGAAGAAGGGAGAGTGGGGATAATAGGGCCGCGGACTATAGCGGACAGATAAAAGTGAAAGTATAGCCACAACCAAAGTGGAAGGTTTAAAATGAAAATAAAAGGAAGAATAGGATTTTAGAATGGGCGCTTTAACATCACACCTGATTTTTCTGGCTCTTTATGAGCTGTTACGGAGCGCTTTGGAGAGGTTTTTGGCTAAATGTGACACAATTGCTCCTTGGTTTGCCATCTCTGGTAATCTTACTGTGTCATCCTGGGATAGGCTTGGTAGAGATCTGGATTTTGCCGCTGAACAAGGTATGCTAAGGAAGGAAATTATATTCATATGATTCGAGTTACTGAGGCCTCCGGAGTTTATAATGGAATGTGAACAGCTGCGGCTCCAAGACCAAGGAGCTCTAGGCAGCTCCAAGGCAAAGCAGCACTGAGGGTCTGCAAAGCTGCAAATACAGGACCTGCCTTGAGGACCAACTAGGCTAGAATGTTAGGCCACTCCCAGCGTGGGCCTCAGGGCATAGAAGCACAGCACAACCCCAGCCGCTCTGCTCAGCCAGGCCTCCAAGCAAGGCTGAGCACATGTTCTTATGGTTAAACAACTTTGTATTTAGGCCCAAAAGGGGTATTGCTAAGTTTTGAGGTAGATATTTGCCTAATTTTAGAAATATAGACATAATGGGGGTCCCTCAATGCTGGGAAGACTCTTACTCAGGTCTCGAGATGGTGCGGGCCACCTCATGGCTAGCTGGAGGCCGTCCTTGCTGAGGTCACAGTGGCTTTGGTTGGCGGGGGAGGAGTTCGACCCCGAGTGACTGGGAGAAAGAATTTTTGAAAAAAGAGGCCACAGCCCAATGGTCAGGGAGGGTCATAAATTACAAAAATCCAATGGTGGTCGCAGGAGGACAGCTCCCTGCCTCGGGACCACTCCCAAGGTCGTAATTGGCTAGTTCCTAAAACACAGCAAGCTGATAATCACAAGGAGGAAACCCCCTGTTTCTCAGGATTGTTATCAGGATTGCAGTCTGGTTTTGTCTTCAGCTAGTTCCTGGTGCAAGGTCCCTGAACAGGCTAGTCCTGGATTTTTGGTTCTTCTCTTCCTGCTGGGAGAGTCTGGTTTGTTTAGATTTTTTAATACTATATGTGATCCAAAGGTGACTGTTGGTTTACTCTTCCAGCAATGAGGTTTTTTCTTTACCCACATTTTCTTAGGCATAGGTTGTTAGCAATAATTTTTAATCTTGGTCATTTTTACAAGGATAAGATACAACAGTTTTGCCAGTTAAGATATTAAACTCTTAATTTAAAACAGTAGCCTGTCTGATACAAAAGGGCAAGTTAAAAGCTAAAAAATGGTTTGACAAAATATCGACTATGATCAATGTTTCTTATACAAAACAATAGATTCATTGATAATTTTAAAATTAATTCCTGGACAATTGTCTTCGCTCAATTCAAAGGCCAAAAACAATAATCTTTTCCCAGATCATTGCTACAATTCACACACCTGTATTTTGCTAATGTTATAGCAAAAAATCCCTTAAAGGATTTTATGCTAAATTTTACAAATGGCTCTTCCAATGGAAGAACTGCATATATGGCTAATAAAAAAAATTATGGAGCATAACAAGGCTCCTTAAAAGCAACTCATAAAAGTTGCAAGCAGATCCTGATGCAAATGGATCTGGCGTGATAACACCAAGCTGACCTTTGCTAAGGCAAGGTGGAGAGGCCCTTGCAATGCATTATAAAAAAAAAACGACCTATATATATTTGGGGTCGAGGATATGTTTATGCTTTTTTCACAGAAAGAAAATAAAAGCTGGATATGATGTTGAGGCTACAGATGTCCCACAGAGGAGTTCCAGAGGCGACTGGGGAGAGGTCCTTGGTCTGGCCTTTCCTGTCCCCAAGGAGAGGAGTGCCTGATAACAGAACCTGCTGCGCCACTCTGCAGGGTGTCCTTCTGCCTCGAGAGTACAGGGAGACCTGGCTGAGATAAGTGCCAGGATGTGCTCCAGATAGCTGAATCCAGCTCACCTCACTCAGGAATCCCACCTGCCCTGAAGCACTAATGCTGAGCTCCTTCTGCAGTTTGAATTCTGGTTTGCTTTGAAACTAAGGTGCAGACTAAACATCTGACAATTTTAACCTTTGGGACACAGAACTCATTTTAATTAAAATATTAACCCCTCTTCACTTAAGAAGGGGGAAGATTGGGGTTCCTGTCACTGTTGCTCAGAGACTGGAACTGGTGGTATTTAATAACAACAATGTATGTCATTGTGCTCTTACTGCAATTGATCTAATGATATTTGTAACTGCTTATAGATGTTGGGAAAAGTCTGACACATGCTGTAAAATGTTTGGGTTTAATACATATGCTAATAATTTTAGATTTTGGTCCCTTTTACACTGCCCTAATTGTTGGCAGACAGCACATATAATTTTATATAGAATAGACATTTAGGAAGGAGGATACCTAAGGCCAGACTAAAAGGTGGATACTGGGTTTGGAAAATGCCCTTTCTTCTTGTCTGGAAATGGAATTATGGGTGCCCAAATTATATCATTATATCTTTTGTTTGAGGAGCTACTCACAGTCTTTTCATTAATGATAGACACAGGGGCCCAATGACGGGAGATACTGTGGAGCCCTCACCTGAACAGCGCACCATACAGAGGTTGTAGAAACTGGCTCAACATGGCATGGTCCCAGGCATGAGGGGTGCACTCCACATGGCCTAAGACAGGGTGCCCTGTGATCTGCTTACTTTAAATCTCACTAGATACCTTTTATTTGAGGAGTTCTAAGGATGGGTGACTTGTGGCAGGACATCCCTCAACCTAAGACAGGATACTGAAAACCCTAGGGCGGGTAAGGGGGAAAAAAGACCTGGTCCCTACTCGACCTAAGAATCATAAGGCATCCCTCTGTTCCCAGGAGAGGTAAATTGCTTCACCATTCAAGAGAAGGGTCTCTCCTTGTCCCAGTCCCTTCTCCTTTAGATCTGACACCATGGTTGGACTCTGACCTGGTACCCTCCACTTAATAGCTGCCTGTCTTTATAAACGAAAGGGGGAACTGCAGGGAGCCGGACAGGATCGCTATTACAAGATGGCGCCAACATCCTGTCTTGTTGGAAATAAACAACTCCATATTTGGCTATGCCTTTGGGAGTTGCGTGTCCCCTGCTTCCCGCATGCGCAGTGGTTTAGAGTCCTTGGGCCTATCTGGACGCAGTTTAGTGTCAGCTGATGGTGGCAGCCAATCACAGGGCGACCCTGTGTGCCTACTCCCTATATAAGCAGCTGCTTTAGTGCTCTCGGGGCCCCTCGCTTCCTGCTCTCCCTCAACCAAGGGCACTCCATTAAAGCGTGATCTGAGAAGAATCCTCGTGTGGTGGTTGTTCTTTCTTGCTGGTCGAGAAGTTCGCCGCAGTAGATGTACCAATGGAGATGGACAACACATGGTCACTTGTTCTCTGCATTGGTACTAGTTGTGCATTTCTGTAATTATCTGTATCTACTGCAAATGAAGTTCCTTTGGTGAGGCATGACAGCTTATCTGTGGGTATAAAAGTACGCTTTTATAATGCTGTTAGAGATTATACTGGCTTAGGAAAGTGGCAGTAGTGGATCCTCCTCTATGGTCCATGGTCTCACCAGCTATGAGTAGTTCGTTCAGGTTGCAATAGAAGACTTGATTTTTATATTATTGGGTGGATCTTAATTCTAATTAAACAGCTGTTGGTTACACCGAACATATAAGTATCTCTATACATTGGTGAAACTCTTAAGAGCCTAGAAATATAGACATGAAATACTAGAGCATATTTCCATGTGTATCTCCTTTAGAGAAGTATCTATTGAGATAATCTGCCTATTTTTAATTGTTATTTGTCTTTTTTGCTATCAACTTGTCTGGATTTTCTAGTTCTACATCTGATACCATATTTTATTTATTTATTTATTTTATTTATTTTTGGTTTTTCAAGATAGGGTTTCTCTGTGGTTTTGGAGCCTGTCTTGGAACTAGCTCTTGTAGACCAGACTGGTTTCGAACTCACAGAGATCTGCCTGCCTCTGCCTCCCAAGTGCTGGGATTAAAGGGATGCGCCACCACCACATATTTTTACTATTCAATATAGTATATATTTTCTCTGTTGAATAATTTTTTTTGTAGTAATATAGAGCGGCGGGGCTGCGTCCCCAGCACCCCAGCCACAAACATGGCTAGCTCTATGCCCTGAAATAATTACACGGACACTGTATTCTTTTAATCACTGCTTGGCCCATTTCTATCTAGCCTCTTCTAGGCTAACTCTCGCACCTGGACTAGCCCATTTCTAATATTCTATGTAGCACAGCTAGGTGCGCTTACCGGGAAGATTCTACCCTACGTCCATCCTGGGTTGGAGCTTCATTGCCGCATGCATCTTCCCGGGAGCGGGGAGCATGGCGTCTCTCTGAGGCGTCTGCTCCCGAGAGGAGAGCTGTGAAGTCTAAGCTCACTTCCTCTTCCTCCCAGCGTTCTGTTCTGTTTACTCCTCCCACCTATGTTCTAACCAATGAGGGCCAAGCAATTTCTTTTTATTTAACCAATGACCTTCCTCCATCACTTTTGTCATGGAGAAACACTTTGATGTAATCTATGTGTGTGTGTGTCTGTATATCAGTGTGTGCATGCATGGGTGTGTGTGTGTGTGTGTGTGTGTGTTTGTGTGTGTGTATGTCTTTGCCTGAACTTCAAAATAACCGTTGGCCAGACCAATGTCAAGCAGCATTTCTCTTATACAGTCTTCTAGGACTTTTTGTTTGTTTTACAGTTTCAGAGATTTTTTCCTTAACATGTATCACTGTATATTTCCCTCTTAAAACTATTTTTGCTGCAGTCCATAAGTTTTAGTATATTGTTTCCAGTTTTGTTTGTCACAGTATTTTTAAAAAGTATTTTTTGATTAGTTTCTTCTTTGACTCACTGTGTATTTCAGAGTTTGATATTTAATTTTAACATATTTATACATTTCTAACATTGTTCTTCATTACCTAGTAGGAGGAATATTTGTTAATCCATCCAGATTCAGATCCTTTCTAGTAGACTGTCAGGTTATTTGTTTGTTTAACAGGAAAAAAAGTCTACTTATAAAAACATCAAATACATGGTGGCACACAGAGCAGGGGCAGGCAGAGCTCTGTGATTTCAAGGCCAGCCTAGTCTACATAGTGAGTTCCAAGGCAGTCAGGTCTAACCAGAGACACCTGTCTCAAAGCAAAACAAAAACACAATGAAACAGAATATATGATAAGAAACCATATTTTAATCGGTGCACAAATAATTCTACTGAAAACTCAGGTCAGTCACATATTTAAAGAAACAATTGAATCTCTCCCCCACAAAGCAGAATAGATGTGAAATATGTTGTCCTATCAAGGAGTGTGTATATTCTATGGTTCATTAACACTGAAAACCTTTCTTCCCTGGGTGGGTAGGTAAATTCAGATACAGTTGGTCCATGAAATGTTGATGAAAGAAAACAGGTAATATCAGAAGGGTTCCAGCACTTCATCTGAATGTAACTCTCTATTGCTCTTTTCTTGATTTAATTTGCCTAGTTTGTGAAAACTTCAGTCCTATAGAGCTCAGAATAAATACATATCAAGTATCTCACAAATTTACATGGGATCTATCAGGAATCTTTCTGCTTCTGCCATCATTGAGACATCACTGAAGTTTTCATAAAGAAGTAGGCACATGCAATCTATAATCTGGCTTGGTGTTGGAGGTTGTATTTCATTCCAGAAGAGTATTAATAATGCTTGAACTACTTATTAGATGAAGGAAATATAAATGCTGGAGAAAGATAACGCATCATGCAAGGATGCTGTTCAAGCGTGGTGAATGAAATATCCCACTATATGTTGAATGAAGAATTGCATTCAGTAGATATATCACACTAAAGATGAATCCATTTACTATAATAGGGTATGTAGTCACAGGACATGAAATGACATCCTCTACATCGTCCTGAGTTTTTCCATCTAAATCATGGCTACAGTTGTTCAAGTTTCTGTATCCGGGACTGAATCCATTTTGAAAATGTCAGCTTGCACTTCCATTTTCTCATTTGATACTGTATCACTGCAAAAATTCCTGAAATTTTGATAATAATTTTTTGAGAACTGTCATTGTCAATGCACAACAAAAATTTTAAGCAAGTATATGCGACCATTTTAGGAATATCATGGAACTCTTTCAGACAGAGCTGTAAAATCTCTGCCTGTTCTAACGCAGTCTCTTGTAAGCTAGGACAGAAGCTATACAGAAGCAATTTGGATAAGCTCCCGCAGGCAGTTCCAGGCATAAACTGGTATTCCACTTACCTAAATTTTATGTAGTTCTACTTCAATGTATTTTTAAAATATTTATTTTTGATGAAAAATATTTAGACCCAGAATCTTCTGGCTTGTAAACTCAATTTTGCTCATATTTTTTCCTAAAATTATCTGTGGCAGTTCTGAAGAGTAAAATCCAAGTTTGTAATCCTGATGTATGTCCCATTTTATACAGTTGCCCGAATTTTAGCTCTACTTGAATTTTGGGAGGGCAGTTGTTAAAGATGATCATTTATACTTATATGGAATCAAAATAAATCATTTAACGTGTGGAGTCAACAGGTTTTTTTTTTCCTGTAAAACTAGGGTTCTGAAATAGTTCGTTGTGGTAACTCTTTTGAAGTTTTACATAATTTAAATGGACAGGAATTCTTCAAAAGCCGGTAGTAGAGGTCCTAGGACTTTTGTGCAATCTTGGGCAGTGTCACATCATTATAAGCACTAAAAACCATAAGTCTTGTGTAAGAATAATATTATTTAATTCTCTGTCACACAAATATGCTGATATGAAGGTTTTATATTACATTGATCAGGGATAAATGACATCAAAAAGATGAATTTATAATCTACACATATGGTAATATTCATTGTAACTAATTTTTCTTCTTGTCTAAGTAAAACTTTAAATGCTTAAGTCATATGATTAGAACATGAGTGCATAAACAAAATTATTTCCAATTTTTCCAATAATAAATATTAAAACAGGATGCCTAAATTCCATAAAAACTTTGACTACTGAATAACTTCTTCATTGGTGATAAGTTTCAATTTTTTGCTGAAGATATGCAATAATTCCTTGAGACTATGAGAAGTATCTCCCTTGAATAGGAAAAGTGTTTCTAAATCTGGGACTGAAAACATTCTATATTTTTCAACTGAACACAATATTCTATCTTGATTTTGCAGCTTCATTATCTTGCTTTTTATGATCTTTATTAATATATAAAACAAGATACTCTTCAGTTTGAAAATTGCATAAAACTAGGCATGTGATAATTTGACCTTATTTCATTGAATAGTTCACCAAGTGTTTTGGATCAGAAACCTAGACTCCACCCAGGTACATATGGCTTGTGACCACAAGCAGTCATATGAGGCTGAGAAAATGGATAAAACCTAATAGAAAATTGTAAATTTACTCAAACAATATACATTCTTAGCTTGGTTGAATGATTCGTGAGCATAAAATTTGTAGATGCTATAAAATATTAGTTACAATGTCTTATGTCTGTTATCTTTATAAAGATGATGGTCCTGCCACTGTATTGTTGTAATAAAGGCAGCGGGCTGCGTCCCCAGCACCCGGTCGCCCCCACGGCTAGCTTTACCCAAAATAATTACACGAAAACTGTATTCTTTTAAACACTGCTTGGCCCATTTCTATCTAGCCTCTTCTAGGCTAGCTCTCGCACCTGGATTAGCCCATTTCTAATAATCTGCTGTAGCTCATGAGCTGGCTTACCAGGAATGATCTTAACCTGCATCTGCCTGGAATGAGAGAATCATGGTGACTCCTGACTCAGCTTCTTTCTCCCAGCCTTCCATTCTATTTACTCCACCCACCTAAGGGTGGGCCTATCAAATGGGCCTAGCAGTTTCTTTATTGCTTAACCAATGAAATCAACAGATTGATATATGACACTCCCACATCACTTCCCCTTTTTCTGTTTAAACAAAAAAAAGGAAGGCTTTAACTTTAACATAGTGAGATTACATATAACAAAACCTTTATCAAGCAAGAATTACAGTTACAATATTTATATCTATTTTCTTTTTTCATAACAATCGAAAACTATAACTACCTATCCATTCTTCAACTCCATCAAAGACTCCAGAAGGATATAATATTACCTAAGCAAACAAGAAATCCAAACTCTAGAAATGACAGAGACATCTCGCTGCCTGGACAGTCACCCAAACTTCATCTGTACTGTTGGGGCATCCATCTTTGGCCTACAGGCCCATAGTACCCAGCAGACATTTCCATGAAGCAGAACATTTCAAAGTCAGTTCAGTCACTATCTGTTGTGTCCTGCAGAATGTCTCACAGACTCTTTTATGAATCAGGAACCCCGAAAGATCATCCCACCTTTAGGCAAGTTCAGTAGTCCTCTCTCTGCGGGTTCTCTGTGTCCAGTTTATGCAATAGTCCAGGCAAGAACAGTTTCTTGCCCAAATGGCTATCAAACTCCATAAGCATCCTCTTCGATGCACATCTTCCTCTCGAAGTAGATTGGTGCCGCCAGGAGCAGACATGTCTCATTGTCATGAAAAGTCCTAAGTTATTAAAATATTTTAAATGCCATATTCTGCAGCCTTTGAGAGATATGAAGAATGCCTATCTGAAATATATCTCTATATATCTAGAAAATCTAACTAATATGACTACAAGCTTGACTATTACTGATGATTATCCATTAACCTATATTTTTTAATTATACATTACATTTTTTAATGAACTACATAATCACAATACCTTAATTGAGAGCAGAAATACATATACATATAGTAAAATTGACCTTAAAATCCACATCAATGAAAATTACCCATACCTATATCATTTCCCCCTTTAAATGTGAAAGAACATATATAAACAATATTTTGGGAACATGGGCACAGTTTTTTCTCTCCAAACTGTTTTCTGCTGAATGGGGGTGTCGTTAATTAGGTCTTTCATGGTATATCCTGTGTGTTCTTTTCATCTCTGATGGAGGAAGGTCATTGGTTAAATAAAAAGAAACTGCTTGGCCCTCATTGGTTAGAAGATAGGTGGGAGGAGTAAACAGAACAGAACGCTGGGAGGAAGAGGAAGTGAGCTCAGACTCCACAGCTCTCCTCTCAGGAGCAGATGCCTCAGAGAGACGCCATGCCCCACTCCTGGGCATACACACGTGATGAAGCTCCGACCCAGGATGGAGGTGGGCTAGAATCTTCCCGGTAAGACCAGTGCTCACAGATTATTAGAGATGGGTTGATCGGGATATCAGAATTAGCCACTAAGGGCTAGAGCTAAAGAGCCAAGCAGTGTTTTAATGAATACAGTTTGTGTGTTCTTATTTCGGGAATAAGCTAGCCAGGCAGCGGGGGTGCTGGAGACACAGCTCTGCCACCCATATTACTACACATCTCAGTTGGCAGTTGAGTGAAGCAATTTTTTGAAGATGTTCACAACAACCTTTCAGGAGGGCGTGGTCTATCATACCAAATTGGAATAGAAGAAATCCATAGGGTCTGGTCCTCTGTGAAAACAAAAGAAGACCCTCTCCATAGCATCATATCCTTAGACCCAAATTTTGAAATCGTAATACCCTTATATTCATTCTGGTTTAGCTTGGCAGCCCATGTAATGAAATGTCTCTCTGTACTTAGCTCCATCATAGTCAAAAATTTTAAAGAAAGCATAATGTACATAATCCAGACTCTCTGTGAATTTTCTATTTTTATGTGGCTTATTTTTTTATTTTTTTTAATCTCTTAACTATCTGTACTCTGTCTTTTTAAAGACTTTACCTTTTTTTTTAAACAATTAACTTTATTATCTCTATTTTTTTCTCTCTCTCTCTCTCAAGCCTACGTACATTCATCCAACAGTGTGGTCTTTTATGTCTGAATCTGTTTTATTGTGAATCTGTAACATTTTTTTTTTACTATCCAGGAGCATTTCTTAAAATGTTAAGCAGTTCTTAAAAACTTAAGTTGTACCATGTACAGGTAATACGGTAATAAGTTACAGCCTGTTTTCTGCCCAGTCTAAACTTTAATTGCGCTGTTTTTATGGTAATTACAGTAGTTCCTGCCTGAGACCAGCACAGTTCAGCATGGAGGAGCTGAGCAGTTCCTGCCTCAGAGCCATTTGGTGTCCCTGAGCCACACACAGTTCCAGGCACACAGCAGTCCATATTGCCATCAAGCAAGCCGTAGAGCTTTACTCCAAATGCTCCATTCAAAAGCTCTGTCTCCCACAGGGGCCAGACAGAGATCACAATAGCGGCACAGCCCAGAAAGCGGCAGTTTAAAACTGCAGCTTTTTTTTCTGTTGTGGCTGCTGAGTCAGGAAATTCTCTCTGCAGCATGCCACCCACAAGCAGCAAAAAACTCTGTCAAACTCTCTCTCTCCTTTTTAAAGCCCTCTCAGTTTTTTAAGTGGATTTAGTCCATCACGTCTGGGCGCCACTCTGTTGTGGTAGGAGCGGCGGGCTGCATCCCTCGCACCTGGCCACCCCCACGGCTAGCTTTACCCAAAAAATTACACGAAAACTGTATTCTTTTAAACACCACTTGGCCTATTTCTATCTAGCCTCTTCTAGGCTAGCTCTCGCACCTGGATTAGCCCATTTCTAATAATCTGCTGTAGCCCATGAGCTGGCTTACCAGGAATGATCTTAACCTGCATCTGCCTGGAATGAGAGAATCATGGTGACTCCTGACTCAGCTTCTTTCTCCCAGCCTTCCATTCTATTTACTCCACCCACCTAAGGGTGGGCCTATCAAATGGGCCTAGCAGTTTCTTTATTGCTTAACCAATGAAATCAACAGATTGATATATGACACTTCCACATCATTGTATGTCACCAAAATGATTCTCTTTTTCAAGCCTAGGGCACCATCATGCCTGGCACCCAGCATTATTGCAAGCAACCTGATTTCTTTACCCAGGGGTGCCATTTTGGTTTAACCTGAGGATGGACAGGCCACTTGAGTTTTGGCTATGATATACCAACTCCATACCTCTAGTTCTCTTCTAAAGGAAAATTCTTAGAAATTAATGCTCTTATTTGTCTTCTCTTTTTATCTTGGTGTGCATGTGTGTGTATGTGTGTGTGTGTGTGTGTGTGTGTGTGTGTGTGTGTGTGTGTGTGTGTGTCTTAGTGCAGGTACATACATGCCAGCTGACATGTATGGAGATCCAAGAGCAAACTTAGGTGTTAGTTCTCACCTCCAACCCTGTTTAAGATAATGTATCTTATTGTTTATCACTGTGTAAGACAGGCTATCTTGACCCTTGGCCTTACAATGCTCTATCTCCACTTCCCATTTCAGTGTAGGAGCATTATGGTTACAGATATATGCTACCATGTCTGAATTTATGTGAGTTTTGGGGATCTATGACCTCAGAACCTCATGCTTGCACAAACATGCTTGTAAGCACTCTACTCACTAGACCATATCCCCAGCTCTTATGCTTTCTTTTGATAGAGTAAAGTTGGACCTGGCACTGTGAATATATTTTTATCTTCCTGAAGTTAGTGCCATGTAATGCTCAAACACATAAACTTTCTCTCAATTCCAGTTGTCTGTCGGATTGTAGTTTGCATGGCATGCCAAGTGTACCATCTATGAGTGTACCATGATATACTGAGGGGATTTTCTTTTTGGTCTTGTCTACTTGGTGATCTGGGTGCTTCCTCTTTCTGTGTGGGTATGTCTTTCATTAGTTTGGGAAAGTTTTCTTCTATTATCTTATTGAAGATTTGGTCTATGCCACTGATTTGGAATTATTCTTCCTCCCTAGGCCTATAATCCAAATATTTGGTCTTTTTATAGTGTCCCACATTTCTAATATTTTCCTTTCCTGTAGCTTTATTTTTTTTGTATTTTTTGCTTATTTGGTCTAGATTTTCTGCTTATATTTGAGACCTGATATTCTATCTTCTATTTGATTCATTTTACTCACAAGTTATTGGATTTTTCAATCTTGTATTCACTTCAGCCTGAGTCCTTCTCTTTTTTTATTTTTTTATTATTTAATTAAAATTTTAGATACCAATCTCAATTCTCCTCCTTCCTCTCCTTCCACTCCCCCCAACTCTCCCACACACACAACATTAATTCCTCAGAGAGGGTAAGGCTTCCCATGGGGAGTCAACAAAGTCTAACACATTGCTTTGAGGCAGGACCAAGGCTCTCCCCACTATATCTAGGCTGAGCAAGGTATCCCTAAGCTATCTCTTTCCAAGCTCTCCCTCTCTGTCCTTCCCCAATCTCAACCATTTCATTCCCTCATGTTCTCCTTCCATCTCCTTTTCAATGTTTCTATCTCATAGTTGAATACCATTCTCAAGTCATGGATTGTCTTTGTCATTTCTATCAACCTTGTGTTTATCTTTTCTTGGACATCACTCAGACATTTATTCTTTCTAAGCCATTTCTCTTTAATTTTAGCAAATTTTTATTTATTTCTTGAATATTTCATTGTTTATTATTGTTATTATTTATATAATATATGTATTTTATATTTATATTCAAATAAATCATAAATTATATTTAATGAGCAATATAATTATTATTTATTAAATGTAATTAAATTAATTGTAATTAATATAATTAAATTAATTAAATTTGAATATAATAGATTTATTATTGTTGCTATTTTAAATTCTATATCATGTGTTCATCTAGATACTTTTCATTGGCATGCATTTCAGTAAGACTGGTAGGTTTTAGAGGAAAATACATGATCATACATATTGTTAGTATTTTTGCATTGAGATCTGGGCATGTAACTTCTTTTGATAGTTCTGTGTCTCATCTAGCAGTGCAGTTTGGAGCAGAAGAAACCATATGCTGAAGGTCTCGGCCTGACTAGACCCTGGAGAAGGATGTTGTTCTCTTAGTTTTGTTTCCTATTGCTGTTGTAAAACACCCCAAGAAAACCAACTTAAGGGAAAGAGGGTTTCCTTGGATCAAAGTTCAAGGTTAAACTCTGTCATTGCAGGGAAGTCAAAGTGACAGGAACTTGAAGCAACTACACAGTCAAGATCAGAGAGCAATGAATTAATACACACATGCTGTTTGTAAATTCTCTACTCTTATACAGTTTTAGATCCATGCCTAAGGAAAGGTGTGGCCTACAGAGATATAACTTTTCCATATCAATTAATATAATTAAAATAATACTCCCGAAACATGCTGACAAGCCACCCTGATCTGGACGTTTTTCATTCATCCTCATTGAGACTTTCTGCCCAGATTCTATGACATCAAGTTGACAATCAGAAATAGCCTTCACAAGGTTTATGTTACAATTTTTACTTTTACATTATTTTCCATCAATTTTGTCATCCATAATTTTTTTCTTTCTTTGTGTGATATGGACAGAGAAGTTTGGGGCAAAAGAAAAAGAATAATAAAATATGCAAAAAAGAGTAAATATAATTCTAAATGATGATAAAAGAAGTGTTTTTTCCTCTTATAATTGAGACAATAAAAAGCAAAAATGTATCTAGGTTAAAGTGTCTAGATCTGAAGATAAACAATATTTTTTGACTTTTGCTTTTATTTTCGAAAGAACTTACCATTAAACAATGGCAGCTTTCACATACCTTGTGGGAGTTGTGGAAATTTAGTTGAGAGAATCCCTTAAGTGACTTAAATTATGAGAGGTAATTCTTGGCTCTCTGGGTAGTGCTTAGAAAAACTTCCTGAACCTTCATAGCACCCCTTTGACAAAAGAATCTCTTTGACCATTTAAAAATATTGGACAATATGACAGAGAGAAAATTATATAAAACCAAAATATATGTCGTAAGAACTTTCTGGAAACCAAACATTGCAAATACTGCCCAGCTAAGAAGCAGAAGCCCATTGGAACATGCTTGTGTATTGCTTGCAGATGATTACTCACTGTCTCTATGTCCCTCACCATCAACACAAGACAAACTGCTTTCCTGTTTTTTAGTATTTTTAATTCCATTCTTTATACTTTTGCAACTTATGTATTGTTTTTCTTTTTAAAATATTTTATGTTTTCCAAATTAGCATTATCATTCAATAGGCATCCTATCTACTCTCCAATCAGACAACTTTAAGGAACGTCTCATGTGAAGGATATTGGGTCTTAAAATGAGATTTGGAGCTGTCTAAAAAATGTTTTACTACCCTCCCCATTTAAAATTTTATATTAGTAGAATTATATATTTCCCTTTGTTCTTTCAATTTTCTAGGATAAATACCTTAGAGTAAATGGTGCAAATAGGCTAAACTGCTCAGCTAGGTTTTTTTTTTTCGTAACTACACTGAAGTTAAAATTTGTCAGAATCATCCATGTTGTTATAGTTGGCTATCAGTGTACTGGATGTGATACATTGCAAGTGACTAAAAACCTATTGATTCTAGGCATATCTTCTTAACCCTGTGTTCACTTGGCTCACATTGTCATCTTCAATTTGGCCAGAGGTGGAAAATTTTTCCATGAAAATAGCACAGAAATAAAGCATCTCTCTCTCTCTCTCTCTCTCTCTCTCTCTCTCTCTCTCTCTCTCTCTCTCTCTCTGATTTAGGAGTAGTTAAACTTTAAACATCTTTGTATCTTATTCTTATTTCATTATGAAATAATTTTCAGTTTTATTTCCAGTTTCCGACTATCTTAACACTTCACCTACTAATTCCTTTTACATATGCTCTGATGTATATAAGCATACTTATATAAAACACATATTTTATTATTTATTTTTTTTGTTTTAAATATCTGGCCTTAGTCCCGCTGGCCTTGGTGAGCTCCCAATAGATCAGTTCCACTGTCACAGTGGGTGGGTTCACCCCTCGTGGTCCTGACTACCTTGCTCATGTTCTCCCTCCTTCTGCTCCTCATATGAATCTTAAGAGCTCAGTCTGGTGCTCCATTTTGGGTCTCTGTCTCTATCTCGATTCATCGCCAGATGAAGGTTCTAAGGTGATATTCAAGATATTCATCAGTATGGCTATAGGAGAGGGTCAGTTCAGGTTCCCTCTTTTCAGTTGCCCAAGGTACTAGCTGGGGACATCTCCCTGGACACCTGCGAGCATGGGATGAAAACGGACTTTCTGAACATAGCGGACAATGAAGGCTGATGAGAAGCCAAGGACAATGGCACTAGGTTTCGATCCTAATACATGAAATGGCTTTGTGGGAGCCTAGCCTGTTTGGATGCTCACCTTCCTGGACCTGGATAGAAGTGGGAGGACCTTGAACTTCCCGCAGGTCAGGGAATCTGGACTGCTCTTCATTCTTGAGAGGGAGGGGGAATGGAGGGGGGGTGGGGAGAGGAGTGGGGGAGGGGGCGATGTGTGGGAGGAAGGGGAGGGAAATGGGAAACGGGGAGGAGGCGGAAATTTTTTTCAACAACTAAAAAATAAATAAACAAAAAAAAAGAAAAGAAAAGAAAAGAAAACTGCACTGGATCCAGCTGGTCTTCAGCTGAATCTGTCATCAAATAAAAAGAGAGAGAGAGAAAAAAAATCTGGTTTTGCTATGTTGCCCAAGATGGTTACAAACTCATTCACCTTCCTCTTGTTTCTCCCCCCTGAATGGTGGGATAACAGGTATGCAGCATAGAGTGTATTTGCTGGAGCACAATCACTTCAGGCTCACTTCAGAAACATGCCTTTATCCTTTATCTTCCTTCAGTTGGCAATGTTTCTTTGTGTTTTAGTAGAAATTTTGTTTCTCAGGTGATATTTATTTGCTTGCTTGCCTTTGTGTCTTTTCCTCACTGGTGTGGGCAGGGGAAGTCAGGGAGAAGGTTGTTATAATTCATCAAAATTTCTATAATCACTTGAGGAAGGTGGCACAGACCTGTGTAATTCCAATAGTTGAAGGCAAGAGGATCAGGAATTCAAGGGCAGCCATGACTACCTAAAAACTTTCTGCATTCTATGAATTATTTGGTTTAGAACACAGTCTTTGATTCACAGAGAACATCAGTTCTAAAAGTGAGTTTTGATCTACTTGATGGTCAAGTGACTGTTCTGAAGTCTAAGTTCAATTAGTTATGTGGTGACTTTCTTCTGTCTTCATTCAAATTGTATATATTCTTGAAGGAGCATTGTAAACAAGAAGGAGTAGAGGTATGATTAGAAGTCCCTTTCTTCATCACTTGACTTAAAAGTATATGCCACTCTTTTCCAAATAGCTCAAGAACTAATGTTGTTCCAACGCTTCCATTTGACCCATTTGTATCCCAAAGTCTTCTGATCACAAACATGCAAATTCTAATTATCTTAAATGCTGTTTACTAGGATAATAAAATAATAAATAAAATGCTGTTTACTGCATAATAAAACTATCTAACCTTACCAATTTATTTCCTTTTCTAAACTATATGGAGAATTTAATGCTATTTTGCTTTCATAATTTGACTTCCAATTATTATATCTGTCCTGTTAGGGTATTGGGAAATATTTTAAAGCAAAATATTTCATATTAGGGATTAGCTTTATCTTATAATTTTGTACCATCTTTCATCTCAGCTATGAAACGCTAAGGCTGAAGAAATATTCAAACAAATGGGTATGCAGTTATAATAGACTAAAACAAGGCAATATAAATAATAATGATGATCTAATATTATTACTTTTTGAAGCTACAATATAGTTAAATAGCTCAGTGTAACAATGTAAATTACAAATGTCAACTAGCACAACTGTGGAAAGATCTAGACACAGTTTTATTTTGGAAGAACATTGAAAAATGAGATGTGCTACACAAAAGCAAGTGAGACTGAAAATATAATAAATTCCTAAGGACACAAGATCCCAAGGCTTTTTTTGAATGAAAAAAGAAATAAACAGGAAAGAAACATTACTGGCACTAGATATGGTTGAGAAGAAAGTTTATTATAGTTATGATGTGGGAGAGCATGGCCAGAGGCAGGACCATCTGGGAGAATCCAGAGTGTACATGACACTGAGCCTTGTGAAGAGACAGAAGGAAAAAAAAAGAGAGGGAGAGAGAGGAACCTCAAACAAGAGTAGATGAAAGGGCCAGGCAACCAAAATAGTTATGTTATATATGGAAGAGCAGCTGGGATAAGGGGAGCCTAGGCCCTGGACTGGAGAAGTTTAGGCCAGCCAGGAAGGCCCTTAACATGTAGGGACTGAGGAGTGAGGGAGAATTTGGAGGCCAATGTCTGCTTTGACATGTTAAATGGGTACTTTAGCAGTTTGTCCTTGTTTGAAATCTGAAATCCAAGCCTTTTTATTAATAATAAATCATTGATAAGTGGTGACACATTGTTGTCTATGACTACTTCCTGCTGACATTGAGGCGTTGTTGGTGGTGGTAGACAGGAAAGCTGGAATGCTGGCCAAGTCCAGGAAGAGCAGGCTATTTCATTTGCTGTCCAGGCTCTGCATGACCATCTGGGCCTAGAGAATTCCAGGCAGCTTTGAAGCAGTCTGTGAGGCTTGAACACATGGGGCTTCCACTTTGAAGCTGTCCTGGGTGTAGTTTTGAGGGAACACCTGGAACTGGCAAGTTGCTCCAGGAACAATCTGCAGTTCATTTGAAATCTGCTGTGACAGATGGACTAGGGAAAGAGAGTAAACTTACAGAGTTTAGGGGGAAATTTTTATCCTGGGTGTATGTTTGAAACTTCCAGACCTACAGTCCTGGTAGTTGGGGTAGGGGAGTCCCATGACCAGGGAAAGGGGGAGAGATTACAGCTTCAGGAATAGGTTGTAGGTAGTAGACCAGAAAACTTAGGTTGTTGGTTGACAGTACTTCTCTGGAGTCGGTTTAACCTGTAAGAGGTGGATACAAATTGATTCCTTGAAGCTGAACAAGATTTTTTTTTTACACTTTTAAAAAGAAACAAAAGTTACAGATATGTTAGCATTACTACTGAAATTACTTGGCTCGAGTGAGAAGGAAACATGAAACATGCAACAAACCCACTTAGGAGTTTATTATGGGTGTGTGTACAGGCCTGGGGAATCCATGTGGAGGAGGGGAGAGAGGAGAGAGAGAGAGAGAGAGAGAGAGAGAGAGAGAGAGAGAGAGAGAGAGAGAGAGAGAGAGAGAGAGAAAGCACATCCAGGTTTTAAAAGCTGCCTAGCGCATGTGCATAATGGGGTTGACATGACTACATACACATGCACACAAAGGCTTAGCTGAGCCATAGGTGGATGATGCAACCACACTGCAGGTTGATCACAAACATCCTTTAACATCCCCGGGGCCATTAGATTTCTGTCTGATGGTTTGTCCATATATGCACTGACCTAGAACAAGGAAGTGTGAGCCTTATTGTAGTTAAAATCATAACACCCTCTGTTTGCAATTGAACTGAAAGCCACATTGTAGAAACCAGAGAAGACTCATACCTTTGAGTCATAGTAAAAACTTGGGGAACCTAAAGTAATTTTAAGTTAAAAGTATGAGCACTCTATTATCATACTGTTTTCAGAATAAAGAGAAGTATTTTTAATTTATACTTAAAGATAACCAACAGAAATTTAAAATTTTGAGCTTGTGACTATGATAATATTAGTACCAGACCAAGATTAATAGCTTATCACAACTCCATTGATGGTTAAAATTCTGAACTTTTGAAGTCTTAGTGTAACAATAGCATAATGAGGAAAATAAGTCTGAAGCATTTTTCATTTTTTATATACCTGTATGACTCAGCCATGACAAACTCAGTAGAGGCCAGAGTCTCAGTAGTTTACCCGAAGGCAATACCTGGTTCCAAGAAAGACCATAAATTGAGACCAGCCAGGCACCACCCGTAACAGACCATCTAAAGTGTAATCTGCTGACCTGGTCTGTCACCCTGTCCCTTAAAGAGATAAGCCCTGTCTACTTTCAACCTCCTTCTCCCTCTTCTTCTACCTCCTCTCCAGTCTCTCTCCCCCTGCCCTTCTTCTGGAGAGGCAGTTTTTGCATCCCTCTCTTCTTTCTTCCTTCTCATCTTTACCCCCTCCCCATGCCTTTCCCCTCCATATCCACTAAATAAACTCTTTACTCAGACTCTTTCTGAATGGCATCTGTCTGTCTCCCACCAAGGCCTCAGGCCACCCACCAGAGGATCTACCTAGGACCCAGAGGGCCTGCCTTTGGTGACCAGCTGCCTCTCTTCATGGGACCTGTTTCCCACCACCTCTTTATAAATGATAACACAAAGGTAATTCCCGACATTCCAACCATTGTAGATAGGATCACCTGCCAGCACACACCCATCACTTTTCATCAAGACACTACTAGACAAATGTCAGCCAATCAGGGGTTCTGAACCTTAGAAATCCCTCCCCCCACATTTGCTGTATAAAAATCCAACCGCAGATGAACTGGGGCTCTCAGACCAAGCCAATACATTGGACACATGGAGAGTCCAAGTTTGCAAACTTGTGTAATAATAAAGACTCTTTGCTTTCACATACAGGAATCGGTCTCCTAGTTGGTTTTGGGAGACTCTGTGATCTGGACATCACAATATCTTAAATCTCTTTCTTAGACCTTTATAACTTATATTTACACCTTAACACACTTTTTTAGACATTGTTTAGGTAAGCTTTCATACCCACAGGCCTTTTGTAATTTGTATTTGTATACCTTAGGGTTTGGTAGCAAGATAAACTGTCTTTCTCAGCTGATGGCCTAGGAAAGGGAGGCTGGAGGTCTGATTTGTACATATAAAGAGGACTGAGAAGGCAGCTGAAACTTTAGGAAAATAGTTGGCATGTTTGTTGCTGCCAAAGTTGCAGTTAGTCAATATGGTCACAGATCTGAGAAGGAAAACATATAGCTGGAAATATAACCCAAATAATCTATGTATCAATCAAAATGTCAGAGACCCATTATGTAGGCAGATTACCCTAGGTTCCCTTGGTTCATGGGGTCAGAATTAGTATTAGGTTGTCATACAGGGTGGCATTTAATCTTTAGCCTTCATACAGAGTAGCACAGGGCTTTGGTCATCAGATGTAGGTTTCAGAGATGTTTCCTACAGAGCACTAGGGGAAACTAACCTTACTTTGACCAGTCTAAATAGGGCAATCAGCCTGTAAGTGTCCATTATAGAGTCCTGGCAGCAGGCAAAGCATGGGGCAGTTTTTCCCAGTGGTTAATGTTATCACAATTTAAATGGGGTCATTGTGGTGTCAGTCATCTTCTTTAGAGACCTTAAGGGTTCCTGCTAAGAGGTGGCATTTATCTCTGTAATTATTAAACATTTAAATGCCAAATTCAGCAGATCTTTGGAGACTTTGAGGACCTATTAAGTGTACCTGATTTTTAGGTTTAGCCTTTAAAATAAATGCATGGCATGATGATCTGTCACTAAATGAATAGTTTACAAACTAGTAGCATATACAATGTTAGGCTTTTATGTTGTATGATATTCTGTTTGCATTCTGGGAAATAAAACTTGCCTGTCAATCAGAGGGCAGAGCTAGCGCTAGTTAACCGTAGAGGTCAGGCAGTGGTGGTAAACACCTTTAATCCCAGCACAAAGAGGCTCACACCTTTGATTCCAGCAATTGGGATCTCATGCTTTTAATCCCAGAACATGGGAGGCTCAAGCCTTTGATTCCAGCACCTAGGAGGCTCAAACCTTTAATCCCAGCACATGGGAGGCTCACACTTTTAAACCAAACACTACAGAAGTGGAGACAGGATTATAAATTGGGTGGAGATAGGATCTCATCCATTCAGTCTGGGGATTTGACTTCCCCCCATTCAGTCTGAGGATTTATAGAGACAGGAACCACTATTTGGTCTGAGATTTAGTAGAGGTAAGAAGTTTCTGATGATTGGCTACTTTGCTTCTCTGATCTTTTAGCTTTCACCTTAATATCTGACTCAGGGGTTTTATTGCTAAGATTAATCAGATTAATGATTCAGTTTCATAATTTTATCCCTGTTAAGTCTGAACCTTAAAATTTGGGTTGAAGATTTAATTGGATATACGTTAGTGTTAAAATGAACCATAAATACGTAAACTTTTACAATTAGAGAATATGACTTATTTTATCCAAATAGAAAAATATTGACAAAATGAGAAAACACAAGGAAACTAGACAAATATTACTGTAAAGCTAAGTAGACCTTAGGAATTTATAAACCTTGATTATCAAATATACCTTATTTAACAAACATGTTACTACTTATATAAATTTTCTAGAAACATGGTATTGAACAATTAGCAACTACATGAGTAGTTAAGTATAAATCTCTAAGTCAGCTTTTGTTAATCTGAATATACCTTTATAACCTTAAATTTTTTTAATAATACAAAAATCATACCAATCTAAAATATTTAAGATCTGTTGCTGTAACCTTAGTTAAAAAGAGATATCAAGGGAATGAGAAGGCTCAGAAGGATTGAGAAATTTTATAAATGTTTGACATGTGGTCATCCTAAGATGGTGAAGTCACATGGCATGTAACCTTTAACGTTAATAAAGATAGTTGTTAGACATGTAGCTTCTTATATTTTGATGGGGGTATCTGCTAAGATGGAGAACAGCCACATGTTTACTATTTAAAAACATATGTTTTCTTAAATAAGAGTTGAAGTTACATACAGTATATTCTAAACCAGAGTTGAATCACATATATGTTGATGGGGATGTGTCCACCCACTGAGATGGCGGGACTGATCTAATGGGAGATCACCAATCCAGTTGGACTGCAACTGATGGAGCATGTGATCAAACTGGACTCTCTGCATGTGGCTGATGGTGGAAGCTGACGGAAAAGCCAAGGACAATGGCACTGGGTTTTGATTCTATTGCATGGATGGGCTTTGTGGGAGCCTAGTGTCTGTTTGGACCTGGGGGAAACCTGGGGGAAACAGGGAGGATCTTGGACTTCCTATAGGGTAGGGAATCCTGACTACTCCTTGGACTGGAGAGGGAGGGGGAGAGGGAGTGAGGGGAGGGGAGGGAAGTGGGAGGAAGGAAGGAGGTGGAAATTTTCAATAAAAAATAAATAAATTAAAAAAAAGAAAGTTAAAATGACCTATATATAGGTTTTAACTATAAGTCTTTTGTTGTAAGTTTTAAAACAAATTTTGTTACAGATTTTTATAGATTTTTAAGTATACCCAATGAACATCTAAATCTTGGGATAGAGTTTACAGCATGGTCTTAATTTTTTTTAATTTTATTTATTTATTTATTTGTTTATTAAAGATTTCTGCCTCTTCCCTGTCACCGCCTCCCATTTCCCTCCCCCTCTCCAGACCAAGTCCCCCTCCCTCATCAGCCCGAAGAGCAATCAGGGTTCCCTGACCTGTGTGAAGTCCAAGGACCACCCACCTCCATCCAGGTCTAGTAAGGTGAGCATCCAAACTGCCTAGAAAAACCAGTATGTGCAGTAGGATAAAAAACCCATTGCCATTGTTCTTGAGTTCTCAGTAGTCCTCATTGTCCACTATGTTCAGCAAGTCCGGTTAGCAGAGTGCAGAGAGAAACCATGGAGATCAAAGATTTTAAGAGTGTAAAGTAGAACCTTTGAGGTAAGAGACTTTTGGAAGTACCAAGCAGAACAAGTTTAGATATAAAAGTTGAGAGACTTTAGGAACACTTGTTCATTGAAAGAGGTTTCTATCCCATCCAGTCCCACAGCCATTTAGTCCCAAAGAAACATATAGAGGTTTACATTAATTATAAACTGGTTTGCCTATTACCTCAGGCTTCTTATTAACTCTTACATCCTACATTAACCCATAATTATTGTCTGTGTTAGCCACATGGCTTGGTGCCTTTTATCAGCGAGGTAGTCACATCTTGCTTCCTGTGCAACTGGTTGGCAACTGCAGATTGATCCTTTCTTCTTCCCAGAATTTTCCTGTTGTTTGCTTTGCCTGTACTTCCTTCCTAGTGGCTCTGCCTATGCTTCCTGCTTGTCTACTGGCCAATCAGCATTTTATTTAACAAATACAAGTGATAAATCATTACAGGGTATAAGACCACAACACTCCCCCCCCTTTTAAAAACAAAACAAACTAACTAACAAAAAGCCTATGAATCTAATCTGCTTTGTTTAGCTTTCTTCCTGACCATTAGATATAACAACTTGTAACCAACACTCTAAACAAAGACAAACATCCATATTCTATTTTTGGAGGGAATGTGGGCATAGTGTTTTAGGCTACATTCTGCTTATTGGGGGTGCTGATAAGAAAATTTTGGATTATGGTCAAGTCCTGACTGGGATATTTTGTGAGGCTTGATCATCTTAGTCAGCAGTCTTGAAGCTGTTTTGGATGTAGAACTCAGAGTAAACGCAAACAAAGTTTTCTAAAATGTTGAATCACCTGGGCCATCAATTCTTATTGGAGATCATTTTGGGGGGTCTTTCTTGATCAAACCTGATTTTTTAAAATGCAGAATGAATACACGGCCTCTCATTTCCTGTGGAAACAAAAGCAAAGCCTCTTTTCTAAAGTAACATATATTTTGACTTAAATTTTGAAGTCAAAGCATTTTAAAAATATATAGGTCGGATTAATCCAGCAGCACTTGAAATCAAATGTCTCTTAGCAGCTGTTGTTCCTTCCTCAGCCATCAAACCATTTAAAAATAAGACAATAACATATAGTGTCCAGATTTTTTGTGTAATTTTTATCTTTACATTGCTTTATTTTAAACATCATTTTTTTTGAGACAAGGTTTTTTTTGTGTGTATCTTTAATTGTCCTGGAACTTACTCTGTAGACCAGGCTGTCCTTGAACTCACAGAGATCTACCTGCCTCTGTTGGTGGGAGACTGCTTATTTGTTTTCAACTGCCCAGACCCAAGGCTGCTCGTTTGTTTCCATCACCCACACCATAAATAATCATGCAGACTGTATTAATCAAAATACTGCTTGACAGATCACTTAGGCATGTTGATAGGTAGTTCTTGCATCTTGAATTAACTCAATTTTTATTATTTTACATTTTTACCATGAGGCTTGTGGTTTACTGGTACCAGTGAACAGTTGTCTTTTTTCTCTGGTGGCTATATGGTATCGATCTGACTTTGTCTAATCTCTCCCTCTCTATTTTTTTAGCCCGACTATATTTTGGCCTGCTATAGGCCCAACACAGCTTGTTTATTAACCAATGGTATTTACAGCATACAGAGAGGAATCCCACATCACCTCCCCTTTTTGAAGAGGAAGGTTTTAACTTTAACATAGTAAAGTTACATATAACAAAACAGGTATCAAGCAAGAATTCTAGTTATAATATTTATTTCTATTTTATCTTTTATCATAACTAAGGAAAACTATAATTATACCTATCTATACTTTAACTTCATTAAAGACTCTAAAAGGATATAATATTATTTAAGTAAACAGGAAGCACATTGTAAACAACTTCCAAAACTCAAGAATTGAAAGAGATATCTCACTGTCTGGGCAGTCAACTAAAGTTATTTTGTAACATTCTTTTAGTCATCCATCTTTAGTCTACAGGCCTATAGTATCTGGCAGACTTTTTTATGAAGCAGAAAATTTTAAAGACAGTTTTTCCTATATTGGAAGTTTGTCAGTAACTTTCTTTTGTGTTCTTCAGAATGTCTGGAAGACTCTTTTATGAAGCAGGAACCCTGAAGGACTTCCTCACCTTGTTTAGCCAATGCTAGTAGTCATTTTTGTGGGTTCTGCATGTCCAGTTTATACATCATGCAGTCAGGCAGTCCAAGCAAAAGCAGTTTCTTGCTCAAATGGCTAGCAAACTCCATAAGGAGCATCTTTGATGCCCATAATCCTCTTGAAGTACATTGGTGCTTCTACGAGATGTGTCTTATGGCCATGAAAAGTCCTAAGTTCTTAAAACATTTTAAATGCCATATTTTGTTAGTCTTTAAAATATCTAAGACTATCTATCTTACTGAAATACATCTCTATATATCTAGAAAAACTTAACTAACATGACTACAAGCTTGACTATTATAAAAGACTATCTATTAACCTGTATTTTTTGTTTTTTATATTTTTTTATTGATTTTTATTGAGTTGTACATTTCTCTCTGCTCCCCTCCCTGCCTCTCCCCTCCCTTTCAACCCTCTCCCAAGGTCCCCATGCTCCCAATTTACTCAGAAGATCTTATCTTTTTCTACTTCCCATGTAGATTAGATCTATGTATGTCTTTCTTGGGGTCCTCATTGTTGTCTAGGTTTTCTGGGATTGTTATTTGTGAGCTGGTTTTCTTTGCTTTATTTTAAAAACCACTTATGAGTGAGTATATGTGATAATTGTCTTTCTGTGACTGGGTTACCTCACTCAAAATGATGTTTTCTAGCTTTATTCATTTGCCTGCAAAATTTAAGATGTCATTATTTTTTTTCTGCTGTATAGTACTCCATTATATAAATGTACCACATTTTCCATTTTCCTTATTTAGGTTATTTCCAGGTTCTGGTTATGACAAACAATGCTGATATGAACATAGTTGAGTACATGTCCTTATGGCATGATTGAGCATCCTTTGTATATATACCCAAAGTGGTATTACAGGGGTAAAGGGAACAGTCCTGCATTGCTGGTGGGAAGGCAAGCTGGCACAGCCCCTTTGGATGTTGGTGTGGTAATTTCTCAGAAAATTGGGAAACAACTTTCCTAATAACCTGTATTTTTAATTATACATTACATTTTAAATGAGCTGCACAAACACAATACCTTTGTTAAGAGCAGAAATATACATATAACAAAACTGACCTTAAATTTGTAGCAGTAGAACAAGATTTATACCAATAAAAAGTATTTATCTCTGTTGCATATCTCTCTTTAAACATAAACAAAAATTTATAAACAATATTTGGGAATTTGGGTGAAGATGTCTCTAAACTGCTTTCTGTTTTTTGTTGTGCAAAGTAATTTTAGGGGTTCATGGAGACCTTTTGTCCATCACACCACATTAGTTTAGAAGGAATCTACAGGTTCTTATCTTTTTGTGGATACAAAAGTAGAACCTCTTTTCCAAAGCTACATAGCCTTAGAACAGAATTTTGAAGTCAAGATATCTTTAAAATACATAAATTGGTTTAGCTTGGCTGCCCATACAAAGACATGTCTTTCTGTACTTAGCTCATTCACAGTCAAAAATTTAAAGAAAACACAATAATATTCATAATCCAGACTCTCTGTGTATTTTTTATTTTTATGTGGCTTCTTTTTATTACTTGTTTACTCTATGACTGTCTGTATTCTGTCTCTTTGAAGACTTTGTTTTATTTTTTAAAACTTTTTACTGTTTTATTTTTATGGCTTTATTAATCTTTTTATTTTTTTTGATGATTCTAGCCTTTTCTCACTGGGTATTTTTTTTTAATTTATTTATTTATTAAGGATTTCTGCCTCTTCCCTGCCACCACCTCCCATTTCCCTCCCCCTCCCCCTATCAAGTCCCTCTCCCTCATCAGCTCAAAGAGCAATCAGGGTTCCCTGACCTGTGGGAAGTCCAAGGACCACCCACCTCCAACCAGGTCTAGTAAGGTGAGCATCCAAACTGCTTAGGCTCCCCCAAAGCCAGTACGTGCAGTAGGATCAAAAACCCATTGCCATTGTTCTTGAGTTCTCAGTTAGTCAAAGACAAACATATAGGCATCCTCCTGAATATTAACCTTCATCAGGTGATGAAAGGAGACAGAGACAGAGACCCACATTGGAGCACCGGACAGAAATCTCAAGGTCCAAATCTGGAGCAGAAGGAGAGAGAACACGAGCAAGGAACTCAGGACCGAGAGGGGTGCACCCACACACTGAGACAATGGGGATGTTCTATCGGGAATTCACCAAGGCCAGCTGGCCTGGGTCTGAAAAAGCATGGGATAAAACCGGACTTGCTGAACATAGCAGACAATGAGGACTACTTTTTACTGTTTTATAACTATTTTTTTTCTTTTTCAATCCTACATGCATTTATCCAACACTGTGACCCATTTAAAGGTCTATTTTTATTTGCCTTTATTGCTTATCCATAACCCTTTTCTGACCAGGCCCACTTTTTAAAATGCTAAGTGGCTTGACTAAGGCTACTTTGCTTTTTGGCTCTGCCAAGTCCAACATGACAGAGGTCTGTTTATCACCTCTGTAAAACATGCTCACAGTCCCATTTTAATGCACACAGTGGGTCTACGTTGCCATTAAACAAGTTGCAAGTTGTCAGAAACCCCATTTAAATGTTCCATATCTGGACCTCCTAAAAGAGTCAATGGCATATGGACGGGAAAACCAGGAAGCCACTGTTTTTAAGAAAGCTGTGCAGTTTTTTTTACAGTTATTTTTAAAGGAAACACATCTCTGCTTGCCACCAGCAAACAGAGACTATCTTTAAAAAATTATGTGATATCTCCTTGGACACCTGGGAACCCCTCTAGAGTCAAGTCTCTTGCCAACCCTAAAATGGCTCCCTTAATTAAGATATCTACTTCCCTGCTCCCATAACCACCCTTTCTCCATCCCGCCCATCCCATTCCCTCAAGCTCTCTCCAATCCTCTCTCCCCTTCTCCCTTCTCTCTCCCCATCTCCCCTTACCCCCACCCCACCCCCACCCCCATGCTCCCAACTTTTGCCTGGCAATCTTGTCTACTTCCAATATCCAAGAGGATAACTATATGTTTTTCTTTGGGTTCACCTTCTTATTTAGTTTCTCTAGGATCATGAATTATAGGCTCAATGTCCTTTATTTATGGATAGAATCCACTTATGAGTGAGTGCATACCATATTCATTATTTTGGATCTGGGTTATCTCACTCAGTAAAATGTTTTCTATTTCCATCCATTTGCATGCAAAATTCAAGATGTCATTGATTTTTACTGCTGAGTAGAACTCTACAGTGTATATGTGCCACACCTTCTTTATTCATTCTTCTATTGAGGGGCACCTAGGTTGTTTCCAGGTTCTGGCTATGGGCAGCAGAGGAGAGGGTGCCTGGACTGTCCTTATCCTATAGCCACACTGATGAATATCTTGCATATCACCATAGAACCTTCATCCGGCAATGGATGAAGATAGAGACAGAGATCCACATTGGAACACTGGACTGAGCTCACAAGGTCCAAATGAGGAGCAGGAGGGAGAACATGAGCAAGGAAGTCAGGACCACCAGGGGTGCGTCCACCCACTGAGATGGTGGTACTGATCTACTGAGAGCTCACCAAGGACAGCAGGACTGAGACTGATGAAGCATGTGATCAAACTGGACTCTCTGAATGTGGCTGACAATGAAGGCTGACTGAGAAGCCAAGGACAATGGCACTGGGTTTTGATTCTACTGTATGGACTGGCTTTGTGGGAGCCTAGTCTGTTTAGATGCTCACCTTTCTAGACCTGGATGGAGGGGGGAGGACCTTGAACTTCCCACAGGGCAGGGAACCCTGACTGCTCTTAGGACTGGAGAGGGAGGGGGAGTGGGGGAAGTGGGAGGGAAATGGGAGGAGGGAAGGAAGTGGAAATTTTTAATAAATAAAAAAAATTGTGTGAATACCAAGAAACTGTGCTTGGTTCTCATTTTTTGTGAGTCTAGAAGCTCTCTTTCTTCAGTGCTTTTATAGGTCTTCTGTGGATCCATGCCCCACATTGGGCACCATTCTGTTTGCGGGAGACTGCTTGTTTGTATCTGGCCATCCAAACCCGAGGCTGCTTGTTTGTTTCCAGCTGCCCAGACCCAAAATAATCACACAGACTGGAATGATGAATGCACTGCTTGACCAATCACTTAGGCAGATTGTTAGCTAGCTCTTACATCTTAAACTAACCCAATTTTATTATTTTATATTTTACCACACGTCTTGTGGTTTACCAGTATTGGCATGCAGGTGTTTTTCTCCTTCTGTGGCTACGTGGTGTCTCAGGGAGACTCTGCCTACTCTCTCTATATATTTCTTTTAGCCTGACTATTCTGCCCTGCTATAGGCCCAATAAAGCTTCTTTATTAACCAATGGTATTTACAGAATATAGAGGGGAATTCCACATCATTTATTGTGTGATGGCAGAAGTTACTACAATCATTGAGAATTTGCCAATTAAGTGCACTGATCTTTTGCCATTCATTTGTATGGAAGAAAAGAGGGAGGGTCACAAAATGAAACTCTATTTGAGGGAATTTCTATAAACTCTACAAAGGAGCTGAATGAGCAGAAGCTGTGAGACTGCAGGGGTGAAGAGAGCAAGTGTCTTTAATAGAGAAACCGAGATGGGTGTAGCAGGCCACAGATGAGAGATGCACTATCACAATGAATGGCACGCTGTGTAACAATAATACTTTGCATTAAAGGAGGTAGGAGGATATTGAGGAAATGCATATGACAGAAACTACTGAAAGCTGAGAATAAAAGAGGAAAACATGGATAAAGTCTCCCATAACTCACATTAAGAAAAAGCTAACATATCCTACCACTGGAAGAATTTTATGTTCTCTAAAGTTAACTATAACAACAAAATATAAATCCCTCTAGACTTGTGATTAAAGTGGCTTAATTACTCCATATTAGTGGACTGCCAGAGGATAGCTGTGCTCATTTCTCAGTGTAACTACTATTGAGCTCAGTTTCTGCACACAATCTGCCATTCAAATAAAAATTATGAAGCTTGCATAAAAGAAAACAACAATGATAGGAAATAAAGATCAGTAAACAAGATGTGGACAGCATATATTAACAGATTCAAAGTTTAAGCAGAGAGGTAAACTGGAAAGTTAGGAAGTTAAAATATGTACAAACCCACTAGAGGTAAAAGCATGTTTATCAACAGACTAGATAGAAAAGGCAAAAAAGCCGTAAATTTACGTAATCATATTCTAATAGAAATGACTAAAAAAGAAATAAAAAGAATTACAAAGTGCATAGACCTAGAATACTTCAGAGTACTGGAAAATATCAAAGCACTAATGAAAATGTAATTGGCATACCAGAGGAAGTAGAAGAGAAAATTTGAGAAAACTGGTAGGGAAATTCTAATGCCATGAATGTAGTCTGCCACAAATCTGAGGAAGGAGTGCTACAACAAAAAATAAATGTGGGCATATAACTCAGTGGGTAATAGTGTTTGTGCACAAGCATGAGGACCAAAGTTTAAATCTCCAGCACACACAAAAAAAGCTGAATATGGCTGTGTGTGCCTATAACCCTAACATTGGGAATCTGAGACAGGCTGATCATGGAAATAATTTGGCTAGCCCACTTAGCTAAAATGCTGTGCCTCAGGTTCTGTAAAGCCAATATGATGAAGAGTTATAGAAAAGACACCTGGCATCTTCTTTTGGCCTCCATACACAAGCATATGTGCATATACATCCCCATACTAATGTGGATATAGACTACACACACACACACACACACACACACACACACACACACACGCACAAGAGGGGGAAGAACATAAGTAAAGAAAAAGGAAAACAGCTATTAGAAGTTTGTAATCTACCTAAAGAAATAAATAGTAGTGAAAACAATAGATGTAGTGGACAATAAAATTACTATTTTTACTCTTCAATATTAAAAATTTTTTATGCATTTGTGTATATGTCTGCCTTAGGTATTCTATTTCTATGAACGGACACCAGGACAACAATGACTCTTATAAAAGAAAACATTTAATTTGGGCTAGCCTACAGTTTCAGAAGTTTAGTCTATTATTGTCGTGGGAGGAAGCATAGCAGTGTGCCAGTAGACATGGTACTGGAGAAAGAGCTGAGAGTTCTACATCTTGATCTGCAGCAGCGTTGGGTCAAAATTATCTCAGGGCCTGTACCTTGAGGCCTGTAGGAGGGAAAAACCTGGCTCAAGTTTGAATGATTGTCTCAAAGTTACAAAGTGAGGATGAGAAAATAAAATCTAGGTAGACATCTCTCCAGCCAGAGGGAGGGATTGATTGTCTCTCATTGTCTGGAGGTACCCCTGCATCACATCAGCCCATATAATGTCACTTAACCTATATAAGTTGACTGACACTCACAGTAATAAACTGAATTCCTGATTTGACTTGACTCCCTATTGTATCTGATTGTCCTGCATTGTGGGGCTACAGAATGGATTGATAGCAACTCACCTTTTCCTGGGGAATAAAGCTAAGGAGGCCTGGCAACTGGCACCCAATGTGATGCTTGACTGGTCCCAGAGCTAAGCAGTCGATTAAGCTGTCTGTGATGAGGAGCAGCAGCCTCCATATGTCTCCAGCCTCCCTGGAAAGGATAAATTGAGAGAGGGGAATGGGACAAATAAGGGGGCTCCATCCTTGCCAGGGGGAAATGAATAGGCTCTCACACAGAGGAATGTGGGGCAGAGTCATTTGGGGATCCTATCCTACTTACGCAAGGGCCTATAGGGCTAAGGCTTATGGACTCCAAGCCTTCCCAGTCAATGTTACGCCTGACCCCAATTGCTCCCTAACCTGGAATCCTTGGGAATCTAAGGACCTGAAAGATTTAAAAAAGACAGTGGCTAAGGATGGCTCCAACTCCCCTTGGGTCATGACCCTCCTTCAGGAGGTAGCCTACTATCCTTGTGTCTTCAAGGAGTGGTATAATCTGGCTAAGTCTACCCTGGGGAAATCCCAATATGTTAAATGGACAGCCTTCTTTAAGAAAGCCTGTCGCACTAGGGCAGAGTTCAATAAAACGGCCAAGGCCCCAATTCCCATCATTTATCCTATGCTAAGTGGTACAGGGGAAGGCTTTTCCACTGAGGTCCAACAAGCCACGATTGTGGATCTCTATCAGGACCAAGTTAGACAAGCAGGCCTGGAGGGCTGGGCCAAGCTAGAGGAGGCTCCCACTGAATCACTTATAGCTGGCATGATGCAAAAACCGGGGGAGCCACTTCCGGACATTATTGTCTGTTTGCAGACCAGTCTTGAGAGGAAACCCCCCTCCCATGGGATTAGAGACCAATTTACTAAACTCCTAGTCTGGGAAGGTGTGAACCAAGATACTAAAATGGCTTGTGCTGACCTTAGGGTTAGGTCCATGAATCAAAAGCTTGTGGCATCGCAAAATGTCAGGACCCAGTCACATACCAATCAGACTCTTGTGGCGGCCCTTCAGGCCCAGAGCCAAACTCTAGCCTCCTTTATTACTCAAGCCCTGGTGGCTGGACAGCAAAAGCAACCACCTGGGAAATGTTTCCTATGCAGTTAACTGGGGCATTTTAAGAGAGATTGCCCACAAAAGGGCAATAAGAACCAGGTGTAGAAGGGACCCGTTCCATATCCCTACCCTCACTGCCACAGGGGTACCATTGGGGCTCAGAATGCCGCTTCAAATTTGATATAAATGGGAAACTCATTAAAAACCAACCTTTAAACTAGATGGGAGGGGTGCCTTCCAGCCCCCTTAACCATAACCAAAGGAAGGAAAGGTGTACCTTCAGTTAACTGGACCATTCCAATGGTAGAGGGGTTCTGATCCAAAACGATTGTGATCTTTGGGGGGACAGAGATTCTAATGCCTAATAGATACAGGAGCTGACAGGACAGTTCTCAGAAAGAAAGAGGTCCAGACCAACAAGGATCTCATAACTAGGCCACCTATTATGGAAGTTGGGAGAAGGTCTATGTCCCAAGAAATGGCCAGTCCCATAACTTGGGTGGGGCCAAACAGAGACAAAGGAAAGTCCAGGCTTCTGATCTTCCAAGGATTGTCTGCTAACCTCCTGGAATAGGATTTGTTAGGTCAAATGGATACCTTTATTACCACTGACCACCTAGCAATTTATGATGATAAAACTGAGCAAAGTATCATCAGGCAGACATCTGACACCTAGATTCACCTTCAAAAGTAGAGGCCACTGTCCCCAGGGTCCCCCCATTAGATGGACACCTAGTAAGTCAGTATGGGTTGAGCAGTGGCCATTACCTGAATTAAACTTAAGATGCTCAAGGAAATCACCAGAAATCTGCCTAAAGAAGGACAGATAAGGCCCTCAATGAGCCCCTGAAACAGACCTGTGTTTGTGATATGTAAGCATAATGGGACCTGTAGAATGTTACAGGACCTACAGTTAATCAATGCCCATATGAGGCTACTAAGGAACACTTTAAAGGGCTTACCTTGGGTCCCAGCAATCCCCTCCCAGTTTCACCTCAATGTAATTTATTTAAAGGACTGCTTCTTCTCAATTCCTCTTCATGAGGAGGATTGCAAAAAGTACACCTTTTCCATTCCTACAGTTAACTCCTCTCAATCTGATGAGAGATATGAATGACTATTTTACACAGGGGATGGCCAATAGTCTGGCCTTTTGCAAACAATATTTGTATAGTATCCTCTCTCTTTATTTTGATAAAGATAATACCCTACTGTATGTTTATATGGATGATCTGATCATTGGCATTTGAAGAAACCAGTGCTATCTCCCTGGGTAACCACTATTGTTGATATCTTCCAACAACATGGCTTTAAAATAACCCCAAATGAAATACAAAAGGTACCCCCATTTTATATATTGGGATCCCAATTAACACTCACTCAAGCCAAAGTGAATGGACCCCAATTAATCCTACCTGAGCTCTCAAATTCTTCCTGAGTCTCTCACTTAATCTGGGTTACAAAAGATATTGAGGGAAATAAACTGGGTAAGGCCCTTGTTGCCTGTAGAGACTGGGAGACTGTGTGTGCTATATGATCTCCTAAAAGGGGGACAACCTTATGAGACCATTTCCCTGCCCCCTGAGGGCCATCAGACACTCACTGAATTCACTGAATTTATCAATGAGCTCCATCAGGATTCTTTGGCAAGGTATATTCCCAACATTCCAGTCCAATGCTGGATATTATTAGGGAAAAAGACCATGCTGGCTGCCATTGATCAGCAGTTACAACCACTAGGATGGGTACACAGCACCCTGGAGGGTGCTCCCAGAGTGTACTCTCTAGTCGATCAAATAGCTGATATGATCATAAAAATTAGGGACACATCCCTCTGACATTATGGAAAAGATCCTTCTAAATTAATAATTCCATTCAAAATTAAGGATTTAGAACGGATGGCCAGGCATTGTTCTCAATTGAATCTCACTCTGGAAGGATTTCTGTGGACCATGGACACCCGCTCTGGGGAGTCCTGGTTAGTGAAGCTATATCAAGAACTACACTGGAGAGTCCCCTTAGACTTTTCTTCCAGGCTCCTGTCCCAAGCATTCACTGTTTGCACAGATGGAGGGGAGAATGGGGCAGCCTTTGTGGCTTTTCCTGCAGGGGGACCAAGACAAAAGTTACCAAAATTCTCCCTTGTGAGGGATCAGCTCAATAAGAAAATGATGGCATGTACATTGCCCTACAAGTGTTCCCAGAGCACTGCAACCTCTATTCAGACAGCTCTTATGTGGTGAACCTACTGCCACACTTACCCTATTATTAGACTGGATGCTAATCCTATTTCTGCCTTGATGATACAATTCAGATTGCTCTTACAAGGTGGAAAAATCCCCATATATATTCAACATCTCACCCAAACCTCCCTGGCCTCATTTCCCAAGGGGTTGCTGCTGCGGATGCTGCAGCTTCAAGGGCCTGTCTCGTAGAGGTCTCAACTCTGCCCATACAAAATGCTGCCCAAATGCATGACATAACTTGTGTCAACTGCAGAAAACTCAAATACCTATACTCTCAGATCCCTGCAACAGATTTAAAGAGAATTGTTCATACATGTAAGACTTGCCAACTGTTTCTCCACACCACCCCCCTTTATAAGGGCTGGAGGTAAACCCAAGAGGGTTAGGACCTAATATCATCTGGCAAGCAGATGTAACACATTACCCTCCATTTGGCAAATTAAAATATATGTCTGTTGATGGAGGAAGGTCATTGGTTAAATTAAAAGAAACTGCTTTGGCCCATCTCATTGATTAGGAGATAGGTGGGAGGAGTAAACAGAACAAAACGCTGGGAGGAAGAGGAAGTGAGGTCAGACTCGACAGCTCTCCTCTCCGGAGCAGACGCAAGAGAGACGCCATGCTACCTGCTCCAGGGAAGACGCACGCTATGAAGCTCCGACCCAGGATAAACTTAGGCTAGAATCTTCCCGGTAAGCGCACCTAGGGGCGCTACACAGATGATTAGAAATGGGCCAGAGCAGTGTTTAAAAGAATACAGTGTCTGTGTAATTATTTGGGGCATAAGCTAGCCGAGCCAGGCGGCTGGGGATTTGGGGACGCAGCCCTGCCACCGCCACTCCATATTACTACAGTCTGTGACTAGAATAGACACATACTCTAAGGTATGCTGGGCTACTGCCCACTCAGAGAAAAAGGCAACCCATGCCAAAAGCCACTTCTTACAATGTTTTGCTATGTTAGGACTATCACAACAGGTTAAAACTGACAACGGCCCTTTTTTATAAGTAAAACATTAAAAGAATTCTTTCAGATATGGAATATGTCCCATACCACTGGGATCCCATACAACACTCAGTGTCAAATGATTGTTGAAAGATATGACCAATATCTCAAAGAAGTCCTTACAAAACAAAAAGGGGGAGAAATATCCCCCCATGTACAACTACAAAAGACGTTATTAACTGCCAATATTTTAAATTTTCAAAAATCAGATAAACAAAATAGATTCCACAAACATTGGAGATCCCTACCAACGAGACCCTGCCTAAAAGTGTGGTGGAAGGATTCTCTCACTAACCAATGGACAGGCCCAGATTCCTTGTTGACACAGGGCTGAGGATATGGATGTATCTTCCCAAACAGAGGGGAAACACCTATGTGGCTACCAGCTCATAACTTAAAATTTCTCCCCTTCCCTCAGGACAATGGGTAAGACCAAAATGACCAAGAAAGAAAGAAAGAGATTATAGTGGACAATCCTTAAATTCAAACACAAGAAAAGAAAAATCACCACTGCTCAAGGGAGACTGACCCTTGAGGAAAGTGTTGCCTGTTTATTTCAGATGGCCCTCCTGGTGGTAATCATGTTAACTCTTCTCAGAGGGATCAAGATCCAGGCAGCAAGCTCCCTCCAAACCATAGAAGGTGATGTGGATTCTAAACCAGACATCTCAGATGATGACACTCTGGACATGGTGACCTGACCTGATGTTTGACCTCTGTGATTTGGCACATGGGAGTTGGGATGTGGGAGACTGGATTCTGGGGATCGAAGAGAGACCTGAATGTGGAGGCTTTCAGCGGTGTACCCTACCCCAGGCATCTTACACTAATGAGCCTAGGAGTTCTCACGTCCTTAGGAGACATGCCCACCTACAGACATCCTTTATGTTTGCTCAGGAAGCACCTGGACTGCCTCAGCTATTAGAAACTGTGTATGGGTATGTGTGGGGGGGGTTACTGATTACTATTTTTCTTCCTGGGGATGTGAGCAGACTAAGACTTGACGTTGGATAAATCAACATGGAGATATAATGATCTTCAGGATCTCCCAATTACCTCTATCCCGAAACCCCCTATATGGAAGATGCACTTGATTTAGATGTTACCTTCTGATATTAAGTTTTGCAGATCAGGGGAAGAAAAAGGACCTACCCTGGTTATCTGGGAAGATGTGGGGATTAAGGCTATACCAAAGGAATATGATCATGGCCTTATAATCATGTTTCAAATGAAGATACTTCCTGAGGACCCTCCTCAGATACTGGTACCTGTTTCCAAGCTAATGCTCATATGTGACACACCTGTACAACCTCAACTTTATATACCTCAACCCCCCATTATCTACCCCTAAGGTATCATTCACCAAGTCGCCTAGAGATGTAGGGGGATTAGAAGCCTCACCTTATTTGATGGAGACCATTAAGATGGTGTTTATGGCTTTAAACCTTATCTACCCTGAAGCCACTGAAGCCTGTTGGCTTTGCTTACAGCCACTACCCCCTACTTTGAAGCTTTGGGATAAATGACTCTTATGAAATACTAGATAAAGCTGATATTTGTAGATGAGAAAACCCCTAAATGAGGAAAATGTCAGGATTGACTATCCCCCTTTGGCAGATATCGAACACAACTTGTGGGTCATACACCAGACATCCTCTTCTTAACCTCACTTATGATGTGGCTAATCGGTTTATAGCTTCATGGAGGGTGCCCAAAAATTATGGGTATTTTCAGATCTGCCAAGAGAATAACGTTACTCCCTGCCTGTCTGACTCACTGATCATTCAGCAAAATGATGCTTGCTTGAATTAATTTTCTCTCCAGTGCTTTACCACACACAAGAAGAATTCCTGGTCTGAAGGCATAAGAGAGAGCCCATAATGTCCCTGGCCATAACCACATTGATGGGTTAGGGGTGGCTGTGACTTCCCTGGGCATCTCATCTCTAGTAATTTTACAACAAGAAATGGGAATAATTCACTCACAATTGACAGTGGCCTTACAAAAGACAGAGATTGTATCTGTCTGGGTCTGGGTTATCACACTCAGGATGGTTTTTCTACTTCCATTAATTTGCATGCAAATTTCAAGACATCATTGATTTTTACCCCTGAGTAGTACTCCATTGTGTAAATGTGCCACATTTTCTTTATCCATTCTTTGGTCGAGGACTATCAGGTTGCTTCCAGTTTCTGGCTATTAAAATAATGCTGCTAGGAACACAGTTGAACATCTGTCCTTGTAGTATGATTGAGCATATCTTGGGTATGTAACTTGATCATGGTGGATAATAGTTCTGATGTGTTCTTGGGTTTGATTTACCAGTAATTTGTTTAGTATTTTTACATCAATGTTCATGAGTGAGATTGGTCTGTAATTCTCTTTCTTTGTAATGTCTTTCTGTGTCTAGTTGTCCCGCTTATACATCCTGCCTGGCTACTGGCCAATCAGCATTGATTTAAAACATAATTGACAGAATATAGACAATTGTCCCACACTACTACCCCCTCTTTTTTTTTAAACAAGAACATCCATAGTCCATTTTTTGGGAATGTGGCATAGTATTCCAGGCTACTTCCAGCTGGTTGGGGGCACTGATAATCTTATGGGCATGTAAAGAAAATTTAGAATTATGATCAAGTCCTGACTGGAGTATCCTGTGAGTCTTGATCATCTCAGGCAACAATCTTGAATCTATTCTGGATGTAGAACTCAGACAACTGGGCCATCAGTTCCTACTGGAGATTTCTCAGGTAGTCTTCCTTGATCAAACCTGATTTTTCTTAACTCAGAATGAATCCACAGTCTCTCATTTCTGTGGAAACAAAAGCAAAATCTCTTCTCTAAAGTAACATACCTTTTGACTTCAATTTTGAAGTCAGGGTACTTTCAAAGCACAAAGCTTGGATTAATTCATCAGTATTTATAAACAAATATCTTTTGGCAGTTGTTGCTCTTTCCTCAGCATTCAAACAATTCAAAGAGAACATAATAACATATAGTATCAAAATTCTCTGTGTGTTTTCCATCTTTATGTGGCTTTATTTTAAACTCCATTTCTTTTATTTTTAAGTTTTGGCTTTTTGAGACATTCTTTCAATTATATTTTAAACAAACGCTGATTGGTCAGTAGCCAGGCAAGAAGTTTAGGCGGGGCAACCAGGCAGGAAGTAGAGGCAGGTCAATGAGAACAGAAGAATTCTGGGAAGAGAGAAGCTCCCTCTGCAGTCCTGTGCAGACACAGAGAAAGCAAGATTTGACTATGCTACTGAAAAATGTACTGAGCCATGTGGCTAACCCAGATAAGAGTAATGGGCTAAAATAAGTTATAAAAGTTAATAAGAAGCTTGAGCTAATGGGCCAATCAGTTTACAATTAATGTAGACCTCTGTGTGATTTCTTTGGGACTTAATGATTGCGGGAACCAGGCAGGACAGAAAACCCAGACAACAAATGCTCATCTGAATCATCAATGGGTCAAGGAAGAAATAAAGGGGTAAATTAAAGTCTTTGTAAAATTCAATGAAAATGATCACACAACATACACAAATTAATGAAACACAAGGAAGCAATGTTAAGAGGAAAGTGCATAGCACTAAATGCCTACATAAAGAATCTGAAAAATCCCACACTAGTGAAATAACAGAACATTTGAAAACTTTAGAACAAAAAGAAGCAAACTCACCCAAGAGAACTGGATGGCAAGAAATAATCAAATTGAGAGGTGAAATCAACAAAATAGAAACAAAGAAAACAATACAAATAATCAATGAAACAAAGAGTTGGCTCTTCAAGAAAATCAACAAAATAGACAAACCTTTATCCAAACTAACCAAAAGAAAGGGAAATAATATCCAATTTAACAAAATAAGAAATGAAAAGGGGGACATAACAACAGACACGGAGGAAATACAGAGAATCATCAGGTCATATTTCAAAAACCTATACTCCACAAAATTGGAAAACTTAAAAGAAATAGACAACGTTATGGATAATTATAACATACCAAGATTAAATCAAGACCAGATAAACAAATTAAACAGACCTATAGCTGACGAAGAAATGGAAACAGTCATCAAAAATCTGTCATCAAAAAAAACCCCAGGAGCAGATGGTTTCAGATCAGAATTTTAAAAATCTTTCAAAGAAAAACTAAGGCCTATACTCCTCAAATTATTCCACACAATAGAAACAGAAGGAACATTGCCAAAATTTTTTATGAGGCTACAATTAACCTGATACCCAAACTACAGAAAGACATTACAAAGAAAGAGAATTACAGACCACTCTCATTCATGAACATTGATGTAAATATACTAAATAAATTACTGGCAAATCAAACCCAAGAACACATCAGAACTATTATCCACTATGATCAAGTTAGCTTCATCCCAGAGATGAAGGGATGGTTCAAAATGTGAAAATCTGTCAACATAATCCACCATATAAACAAGCTGAAAAATAAAAACCACATGATCATCTCATTAGATGCCAAAAAAACATTTGACAAAATACAACATCCCTTCATGATAAATATCTTGGAGATAGCAGGGATAAAAGGAACATACCTAAACATAATAAAGGCAATATATAGCAAGCCAACAGCCAGCATCAAACTAAATGGAGAGAAACTCCCAGCAATGCTACTGAAATCAGGAACAAGACAAAGTTGTCCACTCTCTCCATATCTATTCAATATAATTCTTGAGGTCCTAGCCAGAGCATAAGACACCAAAATGAGATCAAGGGGATACAAATCAGAAAAGAGGAAGTCAAGCTCTTACTGTTTGCTGATGATACGATAGTTTACATAAGCGACCCTAAAAATTCAACCAAGGAACTTCTACAATTCATAAACACTTTCAGTAATGTAGCAGGTTATAAAATTAACTCAAAAAAAATAGTAGCCCTCCTTTTCACAGAAGATAAAAGGGCTCAGAAAGAAATCAGGGAAATATCACCCTTCACAATAACTACAAATAGCATAAAATATCTCAGAGTAACTGTGTAATCAAACAAGTTGAAGACTTGTATGACAAAAACTTTAAATCATTAAAGAAAGAAACTGAAGACACCAAAAAGTGGAAAAATCTCCCATGCTCTTGGCTAGGCAGAATTAACAGTAAAAATGGCAATCTTACCAAAAGCAATCTACTGATTCAATGCAATGCCCAGCAAAATTCTTCACAGACCATGAAAGAATGGTAATCAACTTCATATGGAAAAACAAAATCCCAGGATAGCCAAAATAATCCTGTACAATAAAAGAACTTCTGGAGGCATCACAATCTCTGACTTCAAACTTTACTACAAAGCTATAGTACTGAAAACAGCCTGGTATTGACATAAGAACAGACAGGAGGAAAAATTGAACCAAATAGAAGACCTGGATACTAATCCACACTCCTTCAAACACCTGATTTTTGACAAAGAAGCAATAAATATCAAATGGAAAAAAGAAAGCATATTTAACAAATGGTGCTGGCATAGCTGGATATCAACATGTAGAAGAATGAAAATAAACCCATATCTATTCCCATGCACAAAACTCAAGTTTGTATGGATCAAAGACCTCAACATAAAGCCAGCCACACTGAACCTTATAGATGAGAAAGTGGGAAGTAGACTTGAACGCATTGGCACAGGGAACCACTTCCCAAATATAACCCCAGCAGCACAGACACTGAGAGAAACAATTAATAAATGGGACCTCCTGAAACTGAAAAGGTTCTATAAAGAAAAGGACATGGTCAACAAGATAAAACAACAGCCTACAGAATGGGAAAAGATCTTCACTAACTCCACATCAGACAGAGGTCTGATCTCCAAAATATACAAAGAACTCAAGAAATTGGACGCCAAAAGATCACATAATCCAGTAAAAAAAGGAGTACAGACCTAAACAGAGAACTCTCAACAGAGGAATCTAAAATGGCTGAAAGACACTTAAGGAAATGTTCAACATTGTTAGTCATCAGAGAAATACAAATCAAAACAACTCTGAGATTTCATCTTACACCTGTAAGAATGGCAAAGATCAAAAACACTGATGACAATTTATGATGGAGAGGTTGTGGGGGAAAGGGAACACTTCTGCATTGTTGTTGGGAATGCAAAATGGTACAATCCCTTTGTATGTCACTGTGATGATTTCTCAGAAAATTAGGAAAGAACCTTCCCCAAGATCCACTAATTCTACTTTTGAATATATATCCAAAGGATGTTCAATCTAGCCACAAGGACTTGTGCTCAACTATGTTCATAGCAGCATTGTTTGTCATATCCAGAACCTGGAAACAACCTAAATGCCACTCAAGTGAAGAATGGATAAAGAAAATGTGGTAAATTTACACAATGGAATACTACACAGCAGAAAAAAAAATAATGACAGCTTGAATTTTGCAGGAAAATGGATGGAGCTAGAAAGGATAATTTTGAGTGAGGTAACCCAGACCCAGAAAGACAATTATCAAATGTCCTCACTCATAGGTGGTTTTTAAACATAAAGCAAATAAAACTAGTCTACAAACCACAATCCCAGAGAACTTAGACAACAATGAGGACACTGATACTTACATAGATCAAATCTACAAAGGAAGTATGAAAAGATAAGATCTTCTGACTAAATTGGGAGCATGGAGACCTTGCAGGAGGGTTGAAGATAGTAAGCAGAGAAAAATGTAGAGCTCAATAAAAATCAATAAAAAATGCTTACATGGTCTTGATTTAATTTTGCTATGTGTTACCTATCCAGAAAATTATCCATTTCTTTTCCATTTTCCAATTTTGTGGAGTACAGGTTTTTGTAGTAGGATGCAATGGTTCTCTGATTTTCCTCAGTGTCTGTGGTTATGTCCCTCTTTTCATTTCTGATTTTGTTAATTTGGATGTTCTCTCTCTGACTTTTGATACGTTTGAATAAAGGTTTTTATCTATCTTGTTGATTTTCTCAAAGGACTAGCACTTCGTTTCATTGGTTCTTTGTATTGTTTTCTTTGTTTCTATTGTATTGATTTCAGCCCTCAATTTGATCATTTCCTGTCCTCTACTCCTCCTGGGTGAGTCTGCTTCTTTTTTGTTCTAGAGCTTTCAGGGTGCTATTAAGTTGCTAGTTGCTGCCTTCTTTATGTAGGCACTTAGTGCTATGAAATTTCCTCTTATCACTGCTTTCATAGTGTTGATACATTTAGGTGCATTATGTTTTCATTTTCACTGAATTCTAGGAAGTCTTTAATTTCTTATTTCTTCCTTGACCCGGGAGTGAATCAATTGAGCCCTGTTCAATTTCCATGGGTTTGTAAACTTTCTGCAATTATTGTTGTTGTTGAATTCTAACTTTAAACCATGGTGATCTAATAATATACAGGGGCTTATTCCATTTTTTTGTACCTGTGGTGGTTTGCTTTGTTTCTGAGTATGTGGTCAATTTTAGAGAAGATTCCATGAGGTGCTGAAAATACAGTATAATCTTTTGTGCTTTGGTGAAATGTTCTATAGATGTCTATTAAGTCTATTTGTGTCATGACATATGTTAGTTCTCTTATTTCCCTGTTAAATTTCTGTCTTGTTGACCTGCCCATTGTTGAAAGTGGGACGTTTAGTCTCCTACTGTTAATGTATGTGGTTTTATGTGCAATTTAAGCACATCAGTAATGTTTTTTTTATATATGTGAGTGTTCTTGTGTTTGGGGCATAGGTGTTAAAGATTAAGATTTCTTTCATCTTGATGGATGTTACCTGTGATGAGTATGAAGTGTCTTTCTCCACTTCTTCTGATTGAGTTTAGTTCAAATTCTATTTTGTTAGATATTAGGATAGCTGCACCTGCTTGTTTCTTAGCTACATTTGATTGGAAAATGTTTTCCCAATCCTTTACTCTGAGGTAATGTCTGTCTTTGAGGTTAAAGTGTGTTTCTTGTTTACAGCAGAAGGATGGATCCTACTTTCATATCCATTCTCTTAGCCTGTGTCTTTTTATAAGTAAATTGAGTCCACTGATATTCAGAGATAGTAATCACCAGTGATTATTAATTCCTATTATTTTTTGGTGGGAGTGTTTGAGTATTTCCTTTCTTTGGTGTTTGCTGGTGGGAGGTCATCTGTTGCCTGTTTTTTGTGGGTACAGTTAGTTTCTTAGGGTTGGAGTTGTCCTTCTATTACTTTATGTAGAGTTGGATTTGTGAATGGGTATTGTTTAAATTTGGTTTTGTCATGGAATATCTTGCTTTCTCCATCAATGGTGATTGAAAGTTTTGCTGGTATAGTTTTCTGGGCTTGCATCCATGGTATCTTAGTGTCTCCAGCACATCTATCCACAACCTTCTGGCTTTCATAGTCTATTGAGAAGTCGTGTGTAATCCTGATAAGTTTGCCTTTATTTGTTACTTGGCCTTTTTCCTTTGCAGCTCTTAATTTTTTTTATTTATTCTGTATTTTTCACATTTTGATTATTATATGATGAAGGAACTTCTTCTTCTTCTTCTTCTTCTTCTTCTTCTTCTTCTTCTTCTTCTTCTTCTTCTTCTTCTTCTTCTTCTCCTCCTCCTCCTCCTCCTCCTTCTTCTCCTTCTCCTTCTCCTTCTCCCTCTCCCTCTCCCTCTCCCTCTCCCTCTCCCTCTCCCTCTCCCTTCCCCTCTCCCTCTCCCTCTTTTCCTCCTCCTCCTCTTGTTCCAGTCTATTTGGTGTTCTACAAACTCCTTGTACCTAAATTTCTTTAGGTTGGGAAAGTTTGTTGAATTTATATTCTGTGCCTTTGAGATGAAGTTTTTTCCTCATTATATCCCTATTATTTTTAGGTTTAGTTATTCATGGTGTCCAAGATTTTCTGGATGTTTTGTGTTAAGAATTTGTTAGATTTAACATTTTCTTTATAGTATCTTCAACATCTGAGATTCTCTCTTCCATCCCTTGTATTCCGTTGGTTATGTTTGAATCTGTAGTTCCCATTCATTTACCCTGATTTTCCATTTCCAGAATTCCCTCAGTTTGTGTTTTCTTTTATTGCCTCTGTTTCAGTTTCAAGTCTTGTTCTGTTTGAACTCTTTGCTTCATCTGTTTGATAGTTTTTTTCTTGGCTTTCTTTAATAGATTTATTGATTTCTTCCTATTTTTATTTGTCTTTCCCTCCATTTTAAGGGAATTTTTCATTTCCTCTTTAAATTTCTCCATCATCCTCATAAAATTAAATTTAAAATTGATTTCTTCTCTTTCTTCTTGGTTAGGATGTCCAAGTCTTCCTGTTTTATAACCACTGGGTTCTTTTTTTTTTTACCATGTTGCTTTTTAGGTTTTTGAATGAATTTTTGCATCTGCGCCTACCCATCTCTTTCTCCAATTGGTGCCAGCAGTGTCTTTACCTCTTGGTCCAAACCTTGCAGTTGCTGTCTGTGTCTTCAGGAGCTGCTCTTGGCCTGCTCTGTACTGTTGCTGTCTGTGTCTCAGGGAGCTGTTAACATCTCTCTTGGCCTGTTCTCTTGGTACACTCTCTTGGTTTGCTCTCTTGATCTTAGTTCTCTCTGTGTAGTTGTAGCCTGTGCTTCAAGTGTTCCTCTGAGATTGTGAGTGTGTAGGGGACTTGGGGTGAACTAATATTTGTAGTTTACAGGATCCAGTTGATGGGCTGGGTGTTTTGGATCAGCCTACCTGCAGAAAGCTTGCTTACTGGTTGGCCAGAGAAGCTGAGGCAAGTGGGGGCAGGGCCCCCACTGGTAACCAAGGGTCAGGGGCTAGGAAGTGGGTGCCCAGTTGTGTGGGTGATCACTCACCTCTTTGTCTTCTCTATGCAGCCACAGCCTCTGTTATCTCCCCCACCCCCTTTTGAAGCTTTCTCAGGCTTTATGTGGAAATTCTTGCCAAATGTTTGGGTGCCATTTCCTTATAAAGAACCTTGAATAAATCACAAACCCTCGCAGTCCTGACTTTCTGGCTCATGTGCTCCACCCTTCTGCTCCTCATTTGGACCTTGGGAGCTCAGTCCAGTGCTCCAAAGTGAGTCTCTGTCTCTATCTCCATCCATCGCCAGATGAAGGTTCTATGGTGATATGCAAGATATTCATCAGTGTGGCTATAGGATAAGGTTAGTACAGGCACCCTCTCCTCTGCTGCCCATGGAACTAGTTGGGGAAATCACCTTCGCACCTGGGAACTCCTCTAGAGCCAAGACTCTAGCCAACCCTAAAATGGCTTCCTTGGTTAGGATACCTTCTTCCCTGCTTCCATATCCACCCTTCCTCCATTTCAATTATTGCATTTCCCCAAGCTCTCCCCAATCCTCCCCTTCTTCTTTCTGTCTCCCTATCTTCCCTTTCCCCTAATCCACCCCCACTCCCCTGCTCCAAACTTTTAAAATGAGTATAAAAATTATCACCTTTGGTCATCAACCAAACCTAACAAGAAGAGTACATCAGCCAGTAATAATTGGGTTGCTTTGTTCTTGTTCCCTCACCTTAAAGAGCTCCGCATTCAACTGTGGCCCTTTCTCAAACTTTTGATTGTCTTCTTGGGTTTTTCACCTCAGTTATTTAATAAAATCATCTTAGTTTCACTGTTATTTTCAAAACTTTGTTTCATCTGTGATGCACTCCAAGACCTGTGAACTTATCTCCCAACATTAAGGTTAGAGAAATTAAAAATTGTTAGGCTCTTGGGACTCAATTGTTAGTCATTAACTTGAGCTACAATCCATGCAGCTCCTCAGGCGAGACTTGGAGACCCTGGTTGTGAAAAATATCCTTGTATTCATTTTTATTCATCAAAACTCTGTATAAGTTATCACTATGATTATCAAATTAGACTGTATGGCTTAGGGAGGTGTCATCTTCTTGACAATGCACAGGTAAAAATGCCCAGTGGAACAGCATATTTCCAAGAGATAAACTATATTACAAGCAATGGAGATCTCAGATCCACTCACACACATCAGAAAAAGAGAGACACGGCAAACATGTAAAGGCACAGTAGAAGAGAAAGACATTCTAGGGTCATAGTCCCATGGCTTTGCCTAAATAAGATCGGCCTATCAGAGGATTCTCTGCTTGTGGGCTGGCACCTGGAACTTCAACTGCAACTTGCTGCCTGTCTGGCATGGCCAATGACATCTCTTCCATATTTGTTTATTACATGGATTGTGTGGATTTTCCTCTGTGTTGAGCATACTGTGGATATTAAAAGTCTGAATAAGACTGGAAGGAGAAATAAAAGTAGTATAATTATTCCTCCAAATTGCAAATTAAGAAGGAAACGCCATAAAGCATTATTTTGAACAAAATTTTTGACTAAGTTGGTAAATTAATTAGCCATCTCTTTTTTAGAGGAGAACTGTAGCCTAGAATGACTAATAGCATTAATTTGAAAATGAACATTCATATTGATAGCAAGCTGAAAACTATTCCAAATACCTTGTAGGTGTAGCTGTCCTTGATCCCAGGCTGTCTCTGATCTATTGTAAAGCAGAAGAAAAACATAAATCTATTTATAGTTAGCACTACACAATGTGGTGAAGTGCATTTTAATATTTTGAATCTGAGTTCCCATATAAAAAATGCCTTTTTTTTTCTAGAGCATTTACTCTAAATCGCTGTTCCCTTGGCATGGCCAATGGCAAGAACTAATTTTAACAACATTGAAATTATCTTGCAAAGTAGAAAACAAAATCTTCTGAACTATTTTTATGAAGTTAGTATTACTCTGACAGTAAAACCAGGCAAGACACAATAATAAAAAAAAGTTACTCACAGACCCATCTCCCTAATGAATATTTTAATAAGAATTCTCAGTAAATGTCCTGAAATTCAAATTCAAGATCACATCACAAAGAACATTTACCATGGTGAAGTTAGATTCATTCCAGTCACACAGGGATGGTTCAAAATAAGTAAATAAATGTACATAATTTATCAGCTGAATGGACTCAAAAATTGAAATCACTTGATTTTCTCAATATATACAGACAAGGCCTATCATGAATTCCATATACTTACATTATAATAGTCAAGTAGAGGGGAGAAGTGGAGGGAACATACCTCAACATAAAAAAAAAACTTTAAACCACAAACCAACTTTCTACCAAACATATACTAAGGAGCAGAAACTCAAAGTGTCTATTAACACGTGGAATGAAGCAACGTCTCCACTCTTTATACTCTTATTCAATATAGTTCTTGCAGTATTAATAAGAGAAGACCAATAAGAGAAGGAAACTGGTACACACAGAAAAAAAGAGAAGGCAACATTATTTAAAAAATATATTATCCATATTGAAAGACTCTAAAGACTTCACCAAAATAAAACAAATATACTACGAGAGCTAATAAACCCTTTCAGCAAAGTAGTATGTTAAAAAGATTCACATACAAAAAAATCAATAGCCTTCCTATACCAGTGATGAACATATAAAAAATAATCAGTTAAACAATCCAATTCATAATACACACACACACACACACACACACACACACACACACACACACACCAAGGAAAGGAAAGACCTACACAACAAAAACTTGAAGACCCTGAAGAAAATAGCAGGGGAAGACACTAGAAGATATAAACCTTCCATGCTCATGGAAATGATCATACTACTAAAAGTGATTTGCAGAAATAAATTCCAATCAAAATTCCAGGGACATTCTTCACAGACATACAAAAAAAAAGCAATTTTAAAATTTATATAACTTACAAAAGACCAAAGACAGCAAAAGCAGTCTTAACAGATAGACTATTACAGAAGGTGTCACCATGCCTGATTTCAAGCACATTATGCCTGATTTAAAAGTTCTACAGAGTTACATTAACAAAAACAGCATGGCATCAGGAGTAAGAGAATTTATGATCTTATCCACTTGTGAATTCTGTGAACTACACTCTTAACCTACCAGGTACAACTAGTGCAATAGTGGCATGGTTGTTATGAGGTTAGCTCTGTGATTGGATTCAAGGCTTCCCCAACAAGAGGGAATCCAGCCAAACTCAAAACCCAGACAAAGCCCAATAACTGAGGTGGTCTTGGGTCCCAGGCCGGGAAACATTACTGATGCTTAGTTAAATAAGTGTAGCTTAAGACTGCCTCGTAAATATCTATGTGTAAACCCACAGACAAAAGCTACTCAACAGTTATCAGAAATTTCTTTGCAGTGAATGGAAGTGAATATAGAAATTTATGATTGCACAAACTACTGATTATAAAAGATGTTTGAGGGTGTAGCCATGAACAAGACAATTATACCACCTCCTCAAAGTCTCAGGGAACATTGCAGAAGAGGAATAGAAAGAATATAAGAGCCAGGAGACAGAAAGAATGGCTATAATTTTCTAAACACAACATGTTTACAGAAATAAGGAGTGTAAATGAAAGTAACCAAAATACACATCTATGAAACTGTAAAAGAACAGGATTTATTAATAAAAGAAGTACAGAGAGCTTTAGGAGGTGGAGAGTAGAGAATATGACTGAATTACTGCAGATGTACTCTCAGATGGGATCCTTTGGGTATTTCTCTCAAGAGTGAATTGTTATTTTTTAAAAAAAGGTGGGGCACGGCCATTTTAATTACTCTTGATTATTGATGCTATGTTTTTACTTTAGGGGCAGACTTATCATTAAATACCTACTTTTATGCTGTATCTATTTGGTGACCAGGATGGGGTTGAAGATGTGGGAATCTCCTTAGGTGCTTCAGATGAAATAACTGAAGAACAAAATAGCACTGGTAGGTTAGGTAGAGACCTTTCCTTTGATAGCAATCTTTTCACACAACTGTACTGAACTCCATGATGATAAATTTGTGTCATATGTTGGATAGAAATATATATGGGAATATTGTGGAAAGCGGAGTAATCTTACCCTGTTGAATCTCAGCAGCTTCCTATCCCTATCTTGTTATGTGATATGTGCCTGCACTGTGTCTACCTACTATGTTGTGATAGAGCCATATGACTCCTCCAAGAAACAAAGCAGTTGTTGCTACTTCACCTTGGATTTATAGACTTTCAAGTTGTGTAAATCTCTTTTCTTTATACCTTAATCTGTTTTAGGCATTTTGTGTTACTAAAAAATTTCAGAAATTTAACCCACACAAAATCTTTCTTAGACTTTAAATGTGTGTGGGTAACAGTATTAGTTCAATTAAGGTAGGAAAATGAGTAAAAGTATTTTTAAAATATTTTTATAACTTATTGTATTAATTTTATTACTTGAAAAAATTGTAAAACCAGTCCATTACTACTGTTTATATTAAGAAGGAATATTGGTTCCCTTTAGGGAGTCAGTTTGGGTAAAAGGGAGGCTCAAAGAAAAATAGTATTTTTCTACTGTGCATGATCTGTTACTGAGTATAAAATCCAAGTCATACTACTATTGTTAGATATAAATCTTGGGGCCTATAGTATTTCCATTGGGGCCATAGAGCCATCTTCCTAAGATGAAGATTATTAAAAAGTTTCTCATGTATCAAGACAGTTTATGGTCAGTGTATACAAAATGTGCAGTCATCTTTAAACTTTCTGTTAAAAAATGGAGGGGGAGGGAAATGGGAGGAGGTTGCGGGGAGGAGGCAGAAATCCTTAATAAATAAATAAATTAAAAAAATAAATAAATCAATAAATTAGTAACTAAAAAAAAAATTTGTGGGCCAGGCAGGCAATATGTCTGAACTCCCCCAGGATGCCAGTAATAAAAATAGCCCCAGAGCTTTTCATATAATGAAAGATAAGTTTCTTCAATTACATATATATTCTAGAAATGTTAATAATTTATAATTATTGCTGATGGAGCTTGGGGAGTAAGTAGAATGCTAACTCCATGATATTGGGTGTATATTAACTATAATTATACTATATATAAATGTAGGAACTGCATTTTTAAAATTATGTGATTTTAAGAAAAACATCTATCATTTTATGTCTTTTGTGTGATTCCAGGCCAATCAGGTTCACACTATTAAGCAAATAGACATAATTACGTTTCTCCATGAATATGTCCATGCACGTCTCCTTTATAACTTTTATCTTTTTATGATCCTGCATCTTACTCATATTCCTCTATTATGTATTATTAAGCAACTGTTGACCAAAATAGAGTGATTTGAGTCCTTCTATGCGTGTGAAATACTAAATGAGAATAATTATTTACCCTGAATCACACGTATCTTATACTGTGCATCCCAGAGAGTTGATTCACTACATTGTTTCATGAATTATATGTTTTCAGGTCTCATACATTGTGTCCCAAAGTGAATTACATAATCATCATCTACATGATTTATCAATAACAATTTAAATAATGTTCACTCTACCATTACAGTTGTTACAGAACTTGAGAAAAATAAAAAATTATCCCAGATCATCTGTCACTCAGAAATTTTCATAATTATCATTCAGTCACTACCAGTCTTTAAAATCTCAGTGTGTACATGTATATAAATAGACAAAGATACAGAAGAATGGACAAAAGTAGTTTCATGAAAAGATCGCTCTTCAAATGACTATCTTTTGTAAAATTATTTAACACAATATTATTTAACTTCCATCTGGTTCATTAAGTGGAGGTTAAACAGTGGGACATTGTATGGTATGAACACACTGGACTATATTTGATTTAATATAATAAAAACTCTGAATAGTATTGCTTTGATTTTCTTTCCTGGAAGGAAACTGAATGTCTAAAAAGGATCTACTCTTAAAAATTAAAGTATACTCAAAAGTAGAATAACACATTCAATTCCTAGATACTCTTCACCTAGTTTAAATAATTCCTAAGATTTTATCATATGCAATTCATTAAATGATACTTTTTCCTTTTGCCTTTGCTGAGAAAGTTTGAAACACATCCCAGAAATATTGTCATTTTTTACTTCCACATATTTAGTATTCATGTCCAAATGTGTTGTACGGTCTCTATTTTTTAAATGACCACAGTATCCCTGTCATGCCTATCAAAAATAACAAGAATATTTTATAATGCCAGCGATTGAACCCCAGTCTTGTACACACTAGATGAGTGTTTACTAATTAGTTTCTTGATCTTCCCACATTATTTCCTACAAACAAATACACACTCTGTGCTGTATACTTTTCTGTCAGATAGTCATTTGGGAAGAGGGAACCTCAATTGAGAAAATGTCCCTATCAGATAGGCCTGGAGACAAGCCTATGGTATCTTTTTTTTTAATTAGTAATTAATGTGGGAGGACCCAGCCTGCCCATTGTGGGTAGTGCCATCCCCGGGTAGGTGAATCTGAATTATATAAGAAAGCATGTTTGACCAAACAAGAGAGCACTCCTCCATGGGCTGTACATCTGTTCCTGCTCTCAGGTTTCTGCCCTGCTTTAATTCCTGTCTTGACTTCCCTCAGTGATGGAGGAAATCACTCTTACCTGGAAGTGTATTTCCATTCCTTTCCAATATGCTTTTTGTCATGGCATTTCATCACAGTAATGGAAACCTTAACTAAGACAATTCATATTCAAGTTGTTCTTTTATATTGGTTTACTTGAAACAGGAATAAGTGAATGTTTACACATGGTGGTTTTTTCCACTGATACTACTGAAGACTAATTTATGATGTTAAGTATTATAAATGGTTATTTTCAACGTGGCTTTTATAAAATTAGTCTCCAGAGGAGGACAAGCTAACTGCTTATTTGCCTATTTGCCAATTTTATGGAGTTTATATCCTTGTTTCCATTTTTGCCCAAGTTGGGCACTTTATTTTCTATTTATTGTTAGTGTGATTAGACACATAATATTAATATTCTCACCACATTTTATCAATTGTTTTCATTATTTGATTTGGTGCTGAAGTTGTCCCTTCTTTTCGTCAATGAAAAACCAGTGAAAGTTGGCTCTCATCTATGCCTGACACTGCCTTTTATACTTTTACAACCTTTTATCTTTATGGCATAATGTTTTCTGACTGAAACCTAGAAATAGACTTGAATGAGTCTTTTTTAGTTATTTTTTGTTTGTTTTCATGTGTACGTCTGCATGAATGTCTGCGAACCACATGTATGCCTTGTACCTGCAGAGGAAGAAAAAAAAATCATCAGATCCCTTAGGACTGTAGTTACAGATGACTGTAAGACACCACATGGGTTCTGAGAATTTAACTTGTGTCCTCTGGAAGACCAGCCAGTGCTTTTAATTCCCAAGTCATCTCTCCATCCCTAGCAGTCATTTTTGTTGAGGGGAGACAGTATTTAGTAACTACAAGTTGAGAGTTTAATTGCGCTTTCTGCTGGTGAGCTGCAATTGCATCCTTTCAGTTTGCAGGGCTTACATATATGTTTCTTAAGAAAAATGATAATGGCTTTATGGTAATAATTTTAATTCAAAAGAATATTTTTGTTTAAATTATTTGATATTTTATGCTTTAATTTTTTCTTCTGAATCATTATTATTTATTAGCATTAAACTACAAAATAGATTAAAAATGACACTTATACTACAAAGTGAATTAAAAATAATACACCACTAACAATTTGTATGAGTTAATTTCAAGCTTTGCAAATTAAGTTGCAAATAACTCTACTTTTCTTGAAAACATATTTATCTTTTAATTTTGATTTAAAATTTTTACACAGTCTATTTTGACCATATTCTTTTTCTTCCCCAACTCCTCCCAGATCCTCAGTTCCTTACCTACTCCAAGTTCTTTTCTCTGCATCTCAATAAAAATACATAAAAATAACAACAAAAATGAAAACAGACAAACTAGAAAGAAAGGGAAAATCAATAAGACAAAATTGGCTGTGTTTCTTAAAGAATGTACGGTTGAATTACTAGGTTCTAAAGTTACTTGAAATAGTTGTCTTATCTTTTATTATGTCACCAACTCAGCAGATGATTCATTTTATTTAAAATTATCTATAACTTCTTTTCTTTTGTACATAATTATAATATACAAACATAAAAATAATTATGGATCCAATATCAAAACTATGTATTAAGGCATAATCAGAAAAAATGTTGATTGAATTTTTTTTCTTTATGTGTGTTTGTGTATGTAAGCACACGTACATGCAGGTACCTATGGGTACCATAAGGGGCCCTCAGATTTCTTGGGGCTAGAGTTATAGGCAGTTTATGAAATACCCAGCTTGAATGCCGAGAATGTAACTCAGGTTCTGTAGAGGAAGAAGCAATACAAAATGTTGATATATCAGAAAAATGGGCTAGATGATCAGAATGTGAAAAGCAGAGAAGAATGTGTTGACTGACTGCCTTTGTTCTTTTCCTTTTGCTGCTATCACAATTGCTACAAGCTCAGCAGCTCAAAAGGATAAAGATTTATCATCTTAAAGTAACACAGAATTATATAGTTACAAGTCAGAAGTCCAAAACATGTCAACAGGGCTGCACTTCTTGGGAACCTAGAAGACAATATCTATTCCCTTGGTCCTTTCTAAGTGGAACAGGGCTGCGTTTCTTGACATGTGACTGAATCACTCCAATATCTGCTTCTGCCATCCATCATTTATATCTCTTTCTTTGACTTTCAGAGTTTCTCTTTCTACATAAAGGCCCTTTGTGGTTCCATTGAACACACCTGGATTATGCATGAAAATTGTCTCATCTCATAGTTGTTGACTGAATTAAATATGCCCAGTCCCTTTTGTCTCCTATCATATTACCAGGTTTGGGGAATTAGGGCATGGACATATATGGAAATGACATCATTTTACTGACCACAGGTAGAAACTAGGATTAAAAACATAATACTTCACAAAAAAACACATGGTAGAAAAGAAGAGTAACAGGTAAGTTGATGCATTAGAGAATCAGTAGAGAGTACAGAAAACGAAAGACTATTATGGTATTAGTGTAAAAGAAGTCATCAGTACAAAATTATAGCTCTTTATAAGTATCAAAACATATAACATAAAAAGGGGGGATCAAAAATACTTCCTAGCAAAATACTATGTTTATATGAGTATGTATTTACATATATACATACATATACTAAATGTTTTCCTCTCGCGCGCTATATATATATATACATATATATATAAAAGATATGAGAGTTTCCTATTAATAATAAGCATTTACATCCCTCTCAATTTAAGAAAGACTTAGTCAATAAAAAATTTAGGAAGATTTGGAAAGCAATTAATAATGCATAACTTATAGCAAACTCTGAATTTATATAATGTACATAAATCATTCATAAATTTGATAATATTTTGGGTGTGCCGCTGAGAAAAATTCAATAAAATAAAAGCATACAAATAAAACAAACAGTATTTGAAACAGTATTTCTTAAACACACTTTAATAAAACTGGAATCTAATAAAATTATTGAAAAACAAATAAACCCATGCTTTTTCTTATTTGTGGCTTTTGGCTTTGATGTCAATATGTAAAATCATATATGTGAATATGGTATTAAACTATAAGTAAACCTGTTTATGGGAACAAAAGGGACTGACAAGAAGGGGAGAGATAACAAAGGGCCAGGTTACAGACTACAGGGATATGCTCAAAGTGCATCACATACTTTCATAAACATGATGTTATATGATTCAGTACAATAAAATTATAAAACTTCCTTGAAGATAAGGAAGATACAGATTAAAATTGCCGGCTTAAAAAGTGATCTATCAGATTCTATAGATGTAGTAAAACCTCTAAGAAATTTCTATTTGGTAATTTTAAATACTTAAAAAATCCAACTATATTTTTCTTCATTTTGTCCAAGAATATATTTGCTTCAATCATGACAACAATAGAATCATTACTTAGGCTGTCATGAGTTTTAATTTTAAATCTTAATTTTTGTTCAACATTGGATGTTAACATTGATTATGTTTTTAGCATGGTACATTAAATTAGATTACTTATCATAACTAACGCATATATGGTGTATCTTTAAAGGCTAAATGTTAGTGCCTCACCATCTCATGCTAATCTTTTTTTTTTTCAAAATGTTCTGTTCATTTACAAACCACGGCTAAGGTTGAACTTGTAAGAAATAAAATTCCATGTAAATCCTGAAGACAGGCCCCTTGGGGTTAAACACTGTCATCCTGTTCTCCTTCTTCCCTGGGCCCAAGCGCCTCTCTGTTCCTTGGGAATGGAGCCAGAGGCCACAGAAGGATGCCCGGTCCTCACTGGGACACTGGAGCGGAGGTTTCTGGGTTATTCAGAGGGTCCTCTAGCAGTTCCCAGATGCTCATGGCATGAAGGCCCAGTTCTACAGGTCTCATCTTGAGTCCAGAGCTGCAGGCACTGTGGGGAGCAGGAGCTGCCGGTCCGGCACTCACATGGGATAATTGAGCACAACGTCCTGTTTGGCAAGCTCCAGCAACACAGGACAATCGAAGAACTTACTAATGCTCACATCTTCACTCAGGCCCTTCCTAAGCCGGGTTTTGTTCATGAACTCCCGGGCCAGGTGAGGAGCTGGCTGTGGCTCCAATGGGTAGATGACAATGCGCTTGTCCAGAGGATCACCAGGTACAATCTGCCAATGGTGGAAGAATGACAGGGAAAAGGCCTGGCCTTGGGTATGAGTGCAGAGGTCAGTCTCCCATCCAAAAGAGTCGATAGCTGGGATGAAAGCTTTGATGGTGTAGAGAGGGGAGCCTGAAATGGGTGCATCCTGGGTCACGTGCCCCCTGTGCCTGGCCAGGACTGTGTTAACAGCAGACACACAGTCTGCAGGGGCCTGTGCCTCTACAAAGTAGTAAGGCTCCATCAGACGGGGAGTGGCCATGAGGAAGGCAGAGTAAACCACCCTCCTAGCTGTGGGGACGACACATTGCCCTCTGAGGTAGACAAGACACTTCTTGGCTCAGTGAAGGACAGCATCGTTCAAGGTTTCCAGTGGGGAATCCAGGAGGGACCTCTCTGTGATGAATTGATTCGAAATGTCAAGTTTAAGGTCCTGGATGCAGTGGTTGCCCAGGAACCCCTCCATAGCGGTGGAGGCCAGATCGTCCCCACAGCTAGGAGAGCTGAGAGAGTGGAAGAGAGAGAAGAAAAAGAAAGCAAAGCAATGCTCTCCAGTGATACGCTTCCTCCAACTAGCAACTAGGCCCTGATCCTTAAAGTTTCCAGAACCTTCTAAAGCACTGACAACACCTGGGAACCAAGCTTTTTAAACATGAGCATTTTGGAGGAACGCTTCAGATCCAAACTGTAATATACGATCAAGAGTGCTACAGACTCACATCCGTCTTAGCTTCAGTTCATCAGTTTTTAAAGCATAAACACCACTCAAGTCTTTAGTCATTTTTCAGAGTTAGTAGATTTCCAATTTTGGGGTAATATTGTCAATTTCACATAGCTCTACAATGGTTTCTTGGGATTTGCCTGTGTCTTCTTTTGACTTTAACTAGAAGTCTAGCCTCAGGTCAGCATTTTTTAAATGTCAACAACTAATTTTATTTTAATTTTTTACAGAATAAAGCTAGTAAAAACCAGTCAAATCTGCGGGCTATTTTCAATACTTTAAAGATTTATCTGAAATAACATATTTATGTCAATAAAGCCCAGAGTAATGCTTTTATCGTAATCACATTTCAAAGATCAAAGTTACTAATACATAGTGAATAGTTCTGATTAGCTAAAATATAAAATCAAATTATGACTTAATAAATGCAGTTTGTTTTCTAGACACTGTGTCAAAATTTGATGCCCATGGGAAAAAAGAATGAATAAGTGCTATATGGTGTTGTAAAGTTGATTCCTTATTTTAAATGTAAGTTAGAACAACCATTTCTATTAAGTGCAGAGAATATTGTATAATGGAAATCAAGTAAACACACACTTTAAAGGGTAACCTCAGTGATAGAAATGTATCTTGATATCTTTTTGGAAAATGAGATGAATACCCTGTTAAAAAAAATCCTTCCTGTGTTTCTTTTCTTCAGGCAACAATACCTACAACGAAGATTATAAAACTGTAATAATACATGTTCTTATTGTTGCAAATAAGGAAGCTCTTCTCTACTGATAGCCACATTTTGAAAATTCTAACATTAAAACTTCCACTATGATTGTAGAATTTTCATTTTCTTTTTTTGATAATTACAGAAAACTTTAGTATTTTGAGAAGAAATTTAGTCTCAGATAAGTTTCAAACACTCAGGGCAATTTTCTTATTTTCTGCTTTTAAGGATTTATGATTAATCTTTATTTTTAATTTCATACATGTATACAATAAAAATATTTTTTCTCCAACTTCTCATTTCATTCAACACATTTCTTTTCAAACTTTCCCTCAAATATATTCTTTTCTGAACTTCATCTCTTTTATTTTTTTAGATGACTGATTAAATACAGTTAGTGTATTTAATAGTACCAATATGTGTGGGACCATCATTGAGGCATGGGAGAACCTACCAGTAACTTTCCCTCCCCATGCAGCTATCAACTGTAGTTGGACTTTTCTTGGACTATCAGCTCCTGTTGACTCAGATTTCTTTCCCACCAGGTCTCACATCTATTGACTGGGGTCTCTGTCCTGTCTGGTCCTGCAGGCATTCAGTCCCAAAGAAACACAAAGAGTTCTACAATAATTATAAACTGATTGGCCTATTAACTCAGGCTTCTTATTAACTCTTATAACTTATATTAGCCCATAATTCTTGTCTGTATTAGCCACGTGGCTTGGTACCTTTTTCAGTGAGTCAGTCACATTTTTCTTGCTCTGTGTCTGGCTTTCTCTGTGTCTGGGTGACAACTGCAGACTAAAACTTCCCTCTTCCCAGAATTCTCCTTGCTTTACCTCTACTTCCTGCATGGTCTCCCTGCCTATATTTCCTGCCTGACTACTGGCCAATCAGCATTTTATGAAAATACAATTGACAGGGTGTAGACCATTGTCACACAGTAAGCTCCTGAATAATGACACAGAGACTTATTATTAAGAATAAAAGCTTGGCCTTAGTTATGCTTGTTCCCAACTACCTCTTAAAACTTAATTTAACCAATTTATATTAATCTATGTTCTACCACATGGCTCATTATCTCTTCTCAGTACCTTGTATCTGACTTGTTCTGTGTCTGACTGGTGAATCACTGCCTCTCAGATTTTCTCCCTAGTTCCTCTAGCTCCCGTTAAGTCTCACCTATCCTCTCCTTGCTAGCTTTTGGCTATTCAGTTCTTATTAAGCCAGTCAGGTAGGAGAAATAAAACAGAGACATCTTCACATAGTGTGATCAAACATACCACAACAATTAACTGTCAACAGCTCCTCAGTAAAAGGTAGGGCCTGAAGAGCATATCCTGAATCTATGCTAAAATTTTAGGTGGTGTGATCTTGCACAGGTAACGACAGCTGCTGTGAGTTCATGAGTGTAACAGCCATGCAGCATCCAGAAGACAGCATTCCACAGCTCTCTTCCCCATTTGCTGGTTCTTGTATTCTTTTTTTTAATTTATTTATTAGATTTTTAAAAAATACCAGTCCAACACCACACCCCTTCCTCTCCTCCCATTCCTCCACACACCTACCCAGCACACTCCCATCCCATCCTCAGAGAGGGTAAGGCACATTGCTTTGTGGAAGGTCCAAGGTCTTTCCTACTATATCTAGACTGAGCAAGGTATACATCCAAAGAGAATAAGATCCCAAAAAGCCAGTACATGCAGTAGGGATAAATCCCAGTGCCAAGGCCAGTGGTCCCTCAGGCTGCCCCTGTAATTCAACTGTCAAACACATTCAGAGGGATTAGTTTGGTCCTATGCTTGTTCCTTCCCAGTCTGGCTGGAGCTGGTGAGCTCCTATTAGCTCAGGTAAACTGTTTCAGTGGGTGAAACCATCATGGTCTTGACCTCTTTGCTCATATTCTCATACCTTCTACTCTCAGCTGGACTTTGGGAGCCCAGTCCAGTGTTCCAATGTGGCTCTCAGCCTCTGTTTTTGATCTTCGCCATTCTGAAGGTGTAAGATGGTATCTCAGAGTTGTTTTGATTTGAACTTCCCTGATGGCTAAAGATTTTGAACATTTCCTTAAGTATCTTTTGGCCATTTGAGACTCTTCAGTTGAGAATTCTCTGTTTAGTCCAGTACCCCATTTTTAATTGGGTTATTTAAAAATTTTAATGACTAATTTTTTGAGTTCTTTATATATTTTGGAGATCAGTCCTTTGTCTGAAGTGGGGTTGGTGAAGATCTATTCTCATTCAGCAGGCTGCCTTTTTGTTTATTGACTGTGTCCTTTGCTTTACAGAAGCTTCTCAGTTTCAGGATGTCCCGTTTATTTATTGTTGCTGTTAGTGTCTGTGCTACTGGGGTTTAATTTAGGAGGTGGTCTCCTGTGCCCATGCATTGAAGACTATTTCCTGTTTTCTCTTCTATCAGGTTCAGTGTTGTCAGATTTATAATGAGATCTTCAATCCATTTGAATTTGAGTTTTGTGCATGGAGGTAGATATGGATCTATTTTCATTCTTCTACATGTTGACATCCAATTATTCCAGCACCATTTGTTGAAGTTTTTCTATATATAATTTTCGCTTCTTTGTCAAAAACCAGGTGTTCGTAGATATGTGGATTGATATCTAGATTTTTTATTAAGTTCCATTGTTTCTCTTTTTAATGCCAATACCAGACTGTTTTCAGTACTGTAGCTCTATAATAGAGCTTAATGTCAGGGATGGTGATGCCTCTGGAAGTTCCTAAATTGTACAGAATTGTTTTGGCTATTTTACATTTTGGGTTTTTTTTTTTTTTTTTGCTTTTCTATATGAAGTTGATTATTGTTCTTCAAAGGTCTTTGAAGAATTGAGTTGGGATTTTGATGGGGATATCATTGATATCATTGATTGCTTTTGGTAGGATTGCCAATTTTACTATGTTGATTCTACCCATTCAAGAGCATGGGAGATCTTTCCATTTCCTGGTATCTTCTTCAGTTTCTTTCTTCACAGACTTAAAGTTCTTGTCAAACGTGTCTTTCACTTCTTTGGTTAGTGTTACCCTAAGATATTTTATGTTATTTGTGGCTATTGTGAAAGGTGATGTTTCTCTTATTTTCCTCTCAGCATTTTTATTATTTGTGTATAGGAGGGCTACTGATTTTTTTGAGTTGATCTTGTATCCTGCCACATCACTGAAGGTATTTATCATCTGTAGGTGTTATCTGGTAGTTTTTTGGGTCACTTATGTACACTATCATATCATCTGAATGTAACAAAAGTTTGACTTCTTCCTTTCCAATTTGAATCTACTTGATCTCCTTGTGTTAATTAAATCATTGCTTGGCCCCTTAGCTCTAGCTTCTAATTGGCTAACTATTACATATTAATTTAACCAATTTCTATTAATCTGTGCATCACCATGTGGCAGTGGCTTACCAGCAAAGTTTCAGCATGTCTGACTCTGGCAGTGTCTCCATGACTTCTCCCTAACTCTACCTTCCTCCTCACATACTATAGGCCAAGCCAGTTTCTTTATTTATTAACCAATAAAAGCAACAGATAGACAGATAGATCTCCCACACCATATCTTCAGCACCTGAGATTCTTTTTTCTATCTCTTGCATTCTGTTGGTTATACTTGTTTCTGTCATTCCTGTTCATTTGCCCAGATTTTCCATATCCAAAATTCCCTCAGTTTGTGTGTTCTTTATCACCCCTGTTTCAGTCTTCAAGTCTTGAACTGTTTGCTTCATTTGTTTGATTACATTTTCTTGTTTTTCTTGGGTTTCTCTGGGGGATTTATTAATTTCTTCCAATTTTTGTTTGTCTTTTCCTTCATTTCTTTAAGGGAGTTTTTTATTTTCTTTTTAAAGTTCTCCATCATTTTCATAAAGTTACATTTAAAGTCACTTTCTTTTACTTCTTCTGGATTAAGATGATCGAGTTTTTCTGTTGTATGACCACTGGATTCTGGTGTTACCATGTGGCTTCTTAGGTTTTTGGAGAAATTCTTGCCTACCCATCTGTTCTTTCAGATGAGACTGGAAGTGTCTTTGTATCTTGATCCAATCCTTGCAGTGGCTGTCTGAGTGTTTGGGAGTTTTTCTTGGTTTACTCTGTACTGCCAATGCCTGTCGGAAAGCCTCTGAGGTCTCTATAAGCCTGCTCTCTTGGTCTTCTCTCCTGGTTTGTTCTCATTTTTCTCTCTCTTAATCCCCTCAGTGTTGTATCAAGTCCTTGGTCCCCTCAATAATATAGCAAGCTTTCAGCTCTTAGGCAGGCTGTGGCTAGTAGCTTTGGGGTTTAGTGAATGGGTTTGGTGTTTAGGGTAACTTAGCCACAGGAAACTCCCTGCTGGCTGGCTAGAAAACCCTAGGGAGTTGGGTGTCCTGCTGCATAGCTGTTCACTCACCTCTTAAGTCCCCTCAGTATTGGAGTAAGTTGTGTTTCAGAGTTCCACAGGTTGCAGCAGGATAGGCAGTCTTGGGGTCAGCTAGTAGTTTGGATGGGCCGCTGGATGGTTTTGGGTTTCAGGGAGCCTACCTGCAGGTTCGTGTATTCTTTCTTACTCCTTTTACACAATGTTTCCTATGATTTGGTAGGTAAATGTTGATAAGATATCTCATTTTGGGCTGAATACTCACTCTCTTATTTTCAACACTTTGGCCACTCATGTATCTCTTCATTGACTGTTCTCTACTGCAAAATGAAACTTCTCTGATCAACTCTGAGAGCAGTCCATGTCTATGAGTACAAATATTGATGACAATTTGTCAAAAATCAACATTGAGGAAAACATTAGTAGATTTCTACACTTTAGTGTATGTCTACCCTAGCCATCTGTTATTAACTAGGATTATAAACCAGGCCTGAAATTTCCTCCTGTGAAGAAGGACTGGAATAATACCATAAAGCAGTTAGTTACTCCATAACAGTTGTGCCACTGCTACATAGAGAATGTTTTCTAGTTAGTGTGATTTGTTTCTCTATGTCATTTAGCCAAATTATGTTGTATATTCAGTAACATGGTCTTAATGGTCTTATAGATATGATGTATAACCAAGGGCAATGACAATAGCCAGTTTTAGAGTTCTCTGGGGCCTCCTTAACCAGTTATCCAGAGAAGTAACCCATGCTTTGGACTAATTTTTTTTACTTTAATAACCCATATCTTTTGGGAGCAGCAGCATCCACCAATAAAGGGAAATTCTGTTCAAACTCTAATTTTATTTTAAAATTTGCTTACTAATTAGTGGGTTTTCATAGAATTTGTCATACATCCTTAATTAAATCCCCACCATTGTCTTTATTCCTTATAGGTAGAGACCACTTGTTCAGTTCCAGAAATAATCACAAAGGAACTATATTATTTGCAGTACTGTTTGACCAAGAGCTTAAGTGTATTTCTGGCTAACTCTTACATCTTAAATTAACCCATTTTTATTATTTTATATTTTACCACAAGGTTCATGGCCTACAAGCAGGGTTTCAGGTGGCGGCTTGCATCTACATGGCTTCTCACTGACCCCACCTACTCTCTCTGTATATCTTTTCCAGTCTGGCTATATTCTGTTAAGCCATCATCCAAAAGCAGCGTCTTTATTCATTAGCCAATAAAAGCAACACATATACAGAAGGCTTCCCATATCAATTCCTATCCACACTTAATCTTTTAATTCACAGTATTTCTCCTCTTCTTTTATAGAATATGCATTCTACTCTCCTCAGTAATTTTTTAGATGGGTTGTGAGATAATTGGATTTCATGTGAGTTTACATACACCTTTCATCTGGGTTAGTCCTTTCCACTCCATCTCATTTTTCATATATTCCCACAACCTCCCTGCTTCATCCATTCTACTGCCAGCATTCTACCTCTCTGTTTTTGTTATACCTATAATCTACTATCATCTTCCCTTTAATGTGTCCTTCTCCCCAAATATCTCTTTCCAGTTTCCTGAATTTCACTTATAATGTGAACTAAATACACAAAAATGTTTTGAAGCTAAAAGCTAAAAATGGAAGGAAATGTGTGATATTGGTCTTTCTGAGCCTGAATTACCTCCTTTTCCAGTTCCACCTATATACTTGCACATTCCATGTTTTCATTTTCTTTGCAGCTGAAGAAATTCCTTTGTGCTTATTACATTTTTCTGTCAATGGACATCTAAGTTGATTCCATGTCTTAGATATTATAAATATGGTAGCAATAAACAGATATGTACAAGCCTCTCTGTAGTAGGATATAAAATGTTTTTGCTACATGCCCAGGAGTTGAACAGATGAGTCATATATCAGTTCTGTTTAAAGCTTATTAAGAAATCTCCAGACTGAATTACAAAGTTATTGTATTAGTTCACAATCTCCCAACAGTATGTAAGAGTACCCTTTTTCCTTATCCATGCCAGCATTTGTTGACATCATATGAAAATACAAACCACTTTATAGAGACTCAAACTCAAGCTCTAAAAGAAGTTATATAATATATTAGGGTATATGCTTACTTCTGAGAACAAAAAGGTGGAATGAATAATAAGGAAGAGAGATCATCCTCTATAACAAATATTTCCCATATACAAGAAATGGAAAACTATTGAAGACCATTCAAAGGATTTTTAATATAGAGATAAATGCAGACTGATGGCTGCCCAGGATACAGAGAATACATGTCAGTTTAAGACCCAACTTCAACACATTTAGGCTACACTTCTAAGATTCAAGGAACACTGTAGAAGATGGGATGAAAGGGTGTAAGAGCCAGAATATAGTAAGAAAGGTTGTTGAAGTCTGTTTTTCAGCTATGAAACTTATAGCAACTGTGGCTACGTACATTGGGCCTTCACAAAACTGAGCTTGGCAACTGCCATTCATGTATAAAAGAACTCATGGGGCTCTAGCCCATTAGATATATTACTTTTTTTCAGTTATGTTATAGAGCACCATGAACAAGGCAATTTATAAAGTAGTTTATTTGAAGTCATAGCTCCAGAGGGTAAGACTCTACCATGCCAGGAAAGTGTGACATCAAGTAGCAGGCATGGCATCAGAAACTGTATGCCAATAGCTCACTTCTTGAGCTGTAAACATGAAACAGAGAGAACAGATTAGATGTGGCCCAAGTCTTTAAACTCTCTAAATCCATCCACAATGACATATAACAAAGACATGCTTCCTAAACCTCCACAAAAAGTGCCACAAACTTTGGACCAAGTGGTCAAATTCTACGCCTAAGGGGAGAACATTCTCTTTCTAATCACTACATTGTGGTAATATCGGTTATTCATGGAATGTCAGGGAGCAAGACATTAGCTGTGTACACACAAGTGAGTTAACCAGCCTTCAATGGAGAGCTCCAAGACCATAGTCACAGTCATGTGGGTTAAACTTAGTGGATCACAAAACAAAGCAAACAGGAATCTGAGAAATTGTTTTGTAAGTGAAGAGGACAGTAGACAGAAATGGGAGAGAATTAAAACAGTGTAGGGGATAATAGTAATCAGTGCACATTCTATACCTAAGATGAAACATCCAAGAACAAATTTAATTAGTAAAAAAGTAAAAAAGAAGACTCAGAAAAACGTTTTTCTGAAGATTAGAATAAAATGGATATGCAGGATTAAGAGTAAAACAAAAGCGACTGGAGAGATGATCTATTGATTAAGAGAACTGGCTGCTTTTCCAGAAGACCTGAGATCAAATGCCAGAACCCATGGTGGTTAATAATTGTTTGCAACTGCAGTCCAAGAGGATCTAATTCCCCTTTTTGGCCTCCACAGTCACTGCATGCATATTCACACACAACACCCATACACATAAAATAAAAATATATTTTTAAAAAAATGAGTAAAAATGAAACACACATAAATTACTTGCCATGGTCATTAGAATAAGAATTTCAGAAAGAAGGAAGGAGACTCAGGCAAAACTATTATAATTTTCAAGAAAGGGATAAGAAAGCCTACTACTGATAATCATGGTAAGCAAAGCACAGACCCATATGGAGCTGAATGCACTGTCTGACTAATTGCAAATCATCAATCAAACTAACAAATTGGTAAGATCCGAAATACAACCACATATACTATATCCTTTTATCTTGATAAACAACTTTATGATGACAAACTTTTAAAGTTAGTGTGCTTGAATGTTAAACTACTAAAATTAATCAATATTACCCTGACTTCATTCTGTTAATGAATTGATGATATTTAGGTGAGTAAAAAATAGAGACATAATTTATTAAATAATGCATGTTTATTTTATGACTTTTTCCTTGCTTATATTTCAGCAATCATTAATCTCATTACTGTAGTCAATGTTTTCATAAACCTTGAGACAATTATATTATTTACACTAATGATCTCATCCAAAATTCTCTATTATAATTAAAAGTCAAATGCAAGCATTTGACTGAGGTTGTACCTCAGTGTTAGATGCCTTATATTGGTATACACAATAAGGACCTGGACTCTATCCCCAGAACCCAGACTCCAAACCAGGGGGAAAAAAAATCACAAAATGTCAAATGAAGTACAAATCGTAAGTACCAAATGTATTTCTGTAAAAATTTTTGCCTAGACATTAGAAAAATAAATCTAATTAAATATTTTATGAATTTTAAAACCAATTATTCTATATTGAATTCTGTTAGTTTCAAATGCAAAGTATTGATAACACACTTCACACATTAGGTTTAGATAAATATATAATCAAACTTAAGAGTAATATAAATGACTTAGAATTGCAGAATTCCCTTTGATTGCCAGGCTGCAAATACCATGCTAATTGGTAATTATTCCTACATTTAAATGACAGCACAAAGAAAACTATAAAATGAACCCTCAGTATTACTGGGAGATATTTTAAAAAGCAAAATTTTCTTGGATGCATGTATTTGAGATAGATATGAAAGATAGTGCTTTTCTTTTATTTTAGTGCTTCTGCCATTCAAACTCTGTTAGATATCAAAAGGTGTGTCCATTTGTAGTTTCGCCAGCAGCATAAACCCCAAGCATTGAGATAGTTATCCTGATCTCTGAGGAACTGGGAGAAGAAATATGGGGAAGCATAATGGAGAGATGAAATGGTGTCACTTTGAAAAATGAACATTTACAGAGTGAGTTGTGCTGTGCCACTACAGTGACACATCAAGAGTTTGAGAGGTCCCCATATTTATTCATAAATTAAACTTCATATTTCAAAACATCTGTGCCATTGAAATTTTATAAAGCCTGAGTTCCAGCCAAGTGACCCTCTTTTCAGATCAGAAAATGAAAGCACTGAATGTTGGGGAAGTAAAAGAGAGGAACCACAAGAGGAATGATGAAAATATGGATATTATTATTATTTCTTGTTGACCTAAAGATTGAAACCATTTCTATGTGCATGATAGGCAAGTCCTCTTTCACTGTGCATACAGCAGAATTGTAGATTGGAAGTTTTTTTTAAAAAAAAATTGGGACATATGTGATGTAAATAAACATGCAAAGTCACCTTCATATACATATGTAACAGTAACTAAATAAGAAGAAGCCATGACCAAGTAATTTACAATTGATAACTTCTGGGAAAGGAAAAATCAGTTTTCTCCAATGGAGTATCACCACACTACAGAGCAAATCCCAAGAGTAGTTGCCCCAAACCAAACAGACTCCATGGTTTTGTGTGTGTGTGTGTGCACATGTACATGTGTGAGGGGGCAGGTAGTGATTATTTTAAAGTTGTTTTCATTTGTTCTGTTTTATTTTTGGAGAGAGAGGCAGGGAAACGAATATAAACTCAGGGGAGATAATAATTGATTTGGACTTTAGAGTCCAACTGCTATGTGAATTCTGGAGATTTAAAATCAAGACATCATACTTACTTGGCAAATGCTTTAACCCACTGAGCCATTTCCCAACCCTCTCTGATAATTGTTACAAGATAGCATCAGCAATACACAGAACAAATTGCTAACAAATGATAATTAGCTTTCACATTAAGTAATTGAATTGACGCTTTTAATACTCAAGGTTCTTCTTGAATGAAACACATAAAAAGGGCTTTAGTGGAACTGCAGTGCTTAAGTTTAGATTTATATCAATTACCCAAATCTAAACCATATATTCTTTTAATTATTCAATTTAGAATTTTGTTCGCATCTCTTTAATTTTGATTTTTCTTTGCTTAAATGCTTGCTTTCATATCTTTCTTTTCTCTTTTTTCTTCATGTTTAAATGGCAATGTATAACCACAAATATAAGACACCATATAAAATATATTTCACTTTGAAATAATAATGGTAGGAAAACTCCTACATATCCATGATTCACATTCACATGTAGACCATAGGCATTGGTTGAGATGAGTCATAACTGGTCTTTCTTGAATGCATTCTATATATCCCAATGAAAATATATAATCCAATTTATTAGTTTATCATATTATTACAATAACAGAACACCATAGTTTTAATGGCTTAAACATCAAGAATTTTATTGTCTTACAATTCTAGAGCTGAAAGTCTGAGATCAGGGGTACTTTATTTATTTGTTTTGTTGGTTTTGTTTTATATTTAGAAAGGTTTTTCCATTGGTTTGCAAATAGCTGCCTTTTCATGAGTTCAGATTATCTTCTCTTTGTAGTTGCATGTATGAGAGTTATTCAGTTCTTTTTTATAAGGACAGTAGGTTTAGGATTACCTTAACAAGTTCATGTAAGCTTAATCATCTCTTCAAAAGACCTGTGCTGTTTGACACAAGCTAAAGCCACCTAAGAAGAGGAAACCTCAACTGAAAAAAAATTGTCTGTACAAGATCTGGCCTGTATATAGGTCTTTGGTGCATTTTCTTGATTAATGATTGATGTAAAGGGCCTAGTCCTCTTTAGGTGGTGCTGTACCTGGGGCAGTGGTCCTGGATTGTATAGGAAAGCAGGCTGAGCAAGTCATGGGGAGCAGGTCAGGAACACGTGTTCCTCACTGACCTCTCTATCATTTCTTGCCTCTAAGTTCCTGCCTCAACTTCCAATCATAAGCTGTAAGGTGAATTAAATCTTTCTTTAATCAAGTTGGTTTTTAGTCATGGTGTTTATCAAAGCAACCGAGAGCAAACCAGAACAGATTCCATCTTCAAATGCAACCACATTCTGGGAACTCTGATTTGGAACCTCAGTCAGTGTATGAATTTTGGTGGGACACAATCTAAAAACAGTGACTTTTGCATATCACTCTTTCCTTGGCTTATATGTGTATACTTAAATATGACTCAAGTTTCTTAAATTTTGAGATGTGTGTCAGTGCAATCATCACTGTGTTCCACTGATTGTACATCTGTCATTTCTAATACTTGTAAGATGAACCATTGATTTTTAACCTTACAATACTATTTTCATTATATGATTATAGTAAAGTTCATTTATGTATGCTATATTCTAGTATTAGCATGTGGTATACACTAACATTTGATTGTATATAGTTTTTTATATGAACTGATATGATGAAAATCCTTGCACATGATTTCTTGTGAGGATTTTGAGGATTTTCTCTAAGGTCTTCATATAGTCATGTGAGTGCTCAGTCACAGAATCAGTAAATGGTCAGTTTACACTCAGAATCTCCTTTGATTTCTGGTCCCCTTTTAATTTTTTATACTCAGTTACACAAGTTATTCCTTCCCACTATACAATCGCCTTAATGTTTCCTTCAGGAAATTTATTTTTTTAGCTGGAGGCATGACCATGCAGAATAGAGATTACTATCATTTATTTTAAAATTGATTTAAAAAATTTTATGGGATTCAAAAGATGCCTTAGTGGTTAGAAGCCCGTGCTGCTATTGTGAGGACCTAGATTCAGTTCCCAATACCCATGTGGTGGCTCACACTTGCCTGTGACTACAGTGTCAGAGGATTCAATGCCCCTTTTAACCCTCACAAGCACTTCATACACATAGTGTACATACATACATGCAAAAAAAACTTATGTATATACAATAAAAAAAATTTAAACAAAAATAAACATAAGATAATGAACTTAGCTTTGGTATTTCCACATACTTTTCCCATTCAATTTTCCATTTCCTATGCTTGGCTTGCCCACTTCCCAGGGAATGGGCACTTAATTCTCAGCTGGCCTGATGGAATGAAAGAAGGAGTGCTCAGTGAGCTTTTTTTTATCTTTTTTTTTATTGAGAAAATGAGAAAAAAGAAAACAAGTTTCCACCTCCTCCCAGCCTCCCATTTCCCTCCCCCTCCTCCCATCCTTCTCCCCCTCCTCCCACCCTTCTCCCCCTCCCCCCACTCCTTTCCCCCTCCCTCTCCAGTCCAAAGAGCAGTCAGGGTTCCCTGCCCTGTGGTAAGTCCTAGGTCCCCCCCCCCTCCGTCTATATCTAGGAAGGTGAACATCCAAACCGGCTAGGCTCCCACAAAGCCAGCACATTACGTAGGATCAAAACCCCTTGCAATTGTCCTTGGCGTCTCATCAGCTCTCATTGTTCGCCATGTTCAGAGAGTCCAGTTTTATCCCATGCTTTTTCAGTCACAGTCCAGCTGGCCTTGGTGAGCTCCCAATAGATCAGCTCCACTGTCTCAGGGGGTGGGTGCACCCCTCGTGGTCCCGACTTCTTTGCTCTTGTTCTCCCTCCTTCTGCTCCTCATTGGGACCTTGGGAGCTCAGTCCAGTGCTCCAGTGTGGGTCTCTGTCTCTATCTCCATCCATCACCAGATGAAGGTTCTATGATGATATGCAAGATATTCGTCAGTATTGCTATAGGATAGGGTCATTTCAGGTTCCCTATCCCCAGCTGCCCAAGGAATTAACTGGGGACCTCGGCTTGGGCACCTGGGAGCCACTCTAGGTTCAAATCTCTTGCCAACCCTAAGGTGGCTCCCTTAACTAAGAATTGTGCTTCCATGCTCCTCTATCCAACCTTCCTTTATCCCAATCCTCCTTTTTCCCCAAGTTCCCCCCTTCCTCCCCTTCTCCCTTTTCTCTCCCCATCTCCCCTTACCCCCATCCCACCCCACCCCCAAGATCTCAATTTTCTCCCCGGCAACTTTGTCTACTTCCCATAGCCAAGAGGATAACTATATGTTTTTCCTTTGGTTCACCTTCTTATTTAGCTTCTATAGGATCACCAATTGTAGGCTCTGTGTCCCTTATTTATGGCTAGAAACCAAATTATGAGTGAGTACATCCCATATTCATCTTTTTGGGTCTGGGTTACCTCACTCAGAATAGTGTTTTCTATTTCCATCCATTTGCATGCAAAATTCGAGAAGTCATTGTTTTTTACCGCAGCATAGTACTCTAATGTGTATATATTCCACACTTTCTTCATCCATTCTTCCATTGAAGGGCATCTACGTTGTTTCCAGGTTCTGGCTATTACAAATAATACTGCTATGAACATAGTTGAACAAATGCTCTTGTCATATGATAGGGCATCTCTTGGGTATATTCCCAGGAGTGGTATTGCTGGGTTCAGGGGTAGGTTGATCCCAAATTTCCTGAGAAACCGAAACACTGATTTCCAAAGTGGTTGCACAAGATTGCATTCCCACCAGCAATGGATGAGGGTACCCCTTTCTCCACAGCCTCTCCAGCAAAGGCTATCATTGGAGTTTTTTATTTTAGCCATTCTGACAGGTGTAAGATGATATCTCAAAGTTGTTTTAATTTGCATTTCCCAGATCGCTAAGGAGGTTGAGCATGACCTTAAGTGTCTTTTGGCCATTTGAACTTCCTCTGCTGAGAATTCTCTGTTCAGATCAGTGCCCCATTTTTAAATTGGGTTAATTAGCATTTTAAAGTCTAGTTTCCTGAGTTCTCTATATATTTTGGAGATCAGACCTTTGTCTGTTGTGGGGTTGGTGAAGATCTTCTCCCAGTCAGTAGGTTGCCTTTTTGTCTTGGTGACAGTGTCCTTTGCTTTACAGAAGCTTCTCAGTTTTATTTAGTAGGTCCCATTTATTCAATGTTGCCCTTAATGTCTGAGCTGTTGGGGTTACACATAGGAAGCGATCTCCTGTGCCCATCTGATGTAGGGTACTTCCCACTTTCTCTTCTATCAGGTTCAATGTGTTATGACTGATAGTGAGGTCTTTAATCCATTTGGACTTGAGTTTTGTGCATGGTGACAGATATGGGTCTATTTTCATTCTTCTACAGGTTGACGTCCAGTTATTCCAGCACCATTTGTTGAAGATGCTTTCTTTCTTCCATTGTATACTTTTGCCTCCTTTATCGAAAATGAGGTGTTCATAGGTTTGTGGGTTAAAATTTGGGTCTTCTATACGATTCCATTGGTCGACTTCTCTTTTTTTATGCCATTACCAGACTGTTTTCATCACTGTAGCTCTGTAATAGAGTTTGAAGTCAGGGATGGTAATGCCTCCAGACAATCCTTTATTGTATAGGATTGTTTTGGCTATCCTGGGTTTCTTGTTTTTCCATATAAAGTTGATTATTGTCCTCTCAAGATCTGTGAAGAATTTTGATGGGACCTTGATGGGGATTGCATTGAATCTATAAATTGCCTTTGGTAGAATTGCCATTTTTACTATGTTGATCCTCCCAATCCAAGAGCAAGGGAGGTCCTTCCATTTTCTGGTATACTCCTCAGTTTCTTTCTTCAATGCCTTAAATTTCTTGTCAAATAGATCTTTCACTTCCTTGGTTAGAGTTACCCGAAGATATTTTATGCTGTTTGTGGCTATCGTGAAAGGTGAAGCTTCTCTGATTTCCCTCTCTGATTCCATATCCTTTGTGTATAAGAGGGCGACTGATTTTTTGGAGTTGATCTTGTATCCTGCCACATTACTAAAGCTGTTTATCAGCTGTAAAAGTTCTTTGGTGGAGTTTTGGGGGTCGCTTATGTACACTATCATATCATCTGCAAATAGCGAAAGTTTCACTTCTTCCTTTCCAATTCGAATCCCCTTGATTGCCTTATGTTGTCTTATTGCTATTGCTAGAACTTCAAGCACTATATTGAAGACGTATGGCGAGAGTGGACAGACTTGTCGTGTTCCTGAGTTTAATGGGATGGCTTTGAGTTTCTCTCCATTTAATTTGATGTTAGCTGTCGGCTTGCTGTATATAGCTTTTATTATATTTAGGTATGACCCTTGTATCCCTAATCTCTCCAATACTTTTATCATAAAGGGATGGTGAATTTTGTCAAATGCTTTTTCAGCATCTAATGAGATGATCCTATGGTTTTTTTCTTTCAGTTTATTTATATGATGGATTACATTGATAGATTTTCGTATGTTGAACCAGCCCTGCATCCCTGTGATGAAGCCTACTTGGTCATAATGGATAATTTTTCTAATGTGTTCTTGGATTCGGTTTGCCAGTATTTTGTTGAGGATTTTTGCATCGATGTTCATGAGTGAGATTGGTCTATAATTCTCTTTCTTGGTTGAGTCTTTGTGCGGTTTTGGTATCAGAGTAACTGTAGCTTCATAAAAGGAATTTGGCAGTGCCTCTTCTGTTTCTATATTGTGAAATACATTAAGGAGTATAGGTATTAGCTCTTCTTGGAAGTTCTGATGGAATTCCGTGTTGAAACCATCTGGTCCTGGGCTCTTTTTGGTAGGGAGGTTTTTGATAACCTCTTCTAATTCTTCGTGACTAACAGGTCTATTTAGATTGTTCACCTGGTCCTGATTTAACTTTGGTAAATGATATTTATCTAAAAAGTATCCATTTCCTTTACATTTTCCAGTTTTGTGGCATATAGGCTTTTGTAGTAAGATCTAATGATTCTCTGAATTTCCTCTGTGTCTGTGGTTATGTCCCCCTTTTCATTTCTGATCTTATTAACTTGCAAATTCTCTCTCTGCCGTTTGATTAGTTTGGATAGGGGTTTGTCAATCTTGTTGATTTTCTCCAGGAACCAGCTTTTTGTTTCATTGATTCTTTGGATTGTTCTCTGTGTTTCTATTTTGTTGATTTCAGCCCTCAGTTTGATTATTTCCAGTCTCCTACTCCTCCTAGGTGAGTCTGCTTTCAGGTGGGCTGTTAAGTCTCCAATGTGAGCTTTCTCTGTTTTCTTTAAGTGGGTACTTAAAGAGGGAGCTTAGGAAAGCTGGCCAGCACAAGACTCTTCTTCCCTTCCCACTAACTATAATGAAGTTAATAGAAAGCCAGCAACCACTCTGACATTTGAAGATAGAAGCACACGCTAGGACACAGCAGAAGAACAAGAGAATCTGGTTCCCTAAAGTCATTGTCAATTTCCATTTCAATACTAAGCTTCCAAATTGTACGCTTCAATGTGAGAGAATAAATCTTTGTGTATTTAAGCTACAATTTTTCAGTTTCTGAACTTATGATGAAAGAAAATTCCCAATTAAACCTACTTTCAAATTTCACTTGATAATCTGTATCTGATATATGAATACATAAAAATGCTTTAAGTTTTCAGTTTATCTCTCAGGCTTGACAAATTCTGGATATCTCAGAGAAAAGCTTTATTTCAAAATGTCAATTACTCCCCCAAGGAATAAGAGATCCTTGATAGGCATACTTGATAGTCCTGAAGAAACCAAAGCAGAAATTCTCCATCTAACTAGAAGCCTCTGCTATTAACAAGTATTTATATGCATAGAAGGATTAAAGAAGATGATATAATTATTATCCTAGAAGTTGTGATTAATCTTACTGCACACGTTTCCCATCTGCTTATATCTTCTTCCAAGTCCCTCCCCTTGAGTCCCCTTAGAACTAACTGCTATCATTAATTTTTGAATCATCTATAGCTTTGAAAATATTATTCCTGAGCAATATATTATTGGTTTTACTTGGTTTTGAGTCTATGAAATTATGGCTTGCTGTATTTTATTTTTTTGTTCTCTACTCCCCCCCCTCTGGAAATTAGGTTTGCAAGATTCATCTATGATTTAATGAGTTGCTGAAAGCATGATTTAGGATATAATTAGCTGTCATAATAGATAAACTTCCAAATTTCAGGATTGCAACTCAATAGTTTCTCTTCTGCATAAAGTTTAAAATGAATGCTGTAATAGAAAATGGCTCTTATCCAAATAGTGAGTCAGAAATGTATCATGTTTTCATTTTGTCCTCTGATGTATTTAATATATAGCTTCCCACACTGCTACAGTCACCTACTCCCAAGCTGCAGGAAGAAACTTAGATAGTTTGTATAGGAAGTTTCAATGTGTCAGATGTGGAATTGACTCACATTCTCTCAGTTACATGGTGTGATGATATGTACTTCAAATCTCTCTCTAGTAGGAAAGAAACCATAAGAAGAACTGCAGTGAGATAATATCTTCTAGTTGTGGTAGCATCAAGACTTACTAAGTATTTACATTGAAGCAAAGATCTTCCCCATCAGTATCCACTCACTGAGTATAGCATGTACACTAGGACCTAGGCACATCTGTCCCTCAAAGCACTCGGCCAAGGGCAATATTTGTGCCAGAACTCAACGTTGAGGTGGCCAAAGCTTTTTCAGAGCTACAGTCCAAAGTTTTCTATGCCCACTCTTCTTTTACTTGCTATACTCTTGGGAGGAGGTCACACTAGCATCTCAATCTCAAGAGCTCTCCCCATGTTTCCCTGCCTCCTGCTGCCCTTTGTTGTTCACAGGACTTACTCTCAAAACTCTCCTAGTTCTGACTCTTCAAACATATAGTCCAGATCACATAACACTTATGTATTTATATGAGGGGCTGGGCAGTGTTTCATTGTAAATCAGGAAGAACAGAAACAGAGTGCAGTGAAACACCAACATTGTGACATTATTTAGCTCATTTCCTTTTATCTATATATGATTGTTCCTTTGTCTATTTTATTCATTCTGTGTTAGTGGACATTTAAGTGGTTGTGTTTTACACTTTGTTTTCTTTTTTTCATGACAAAACATTTTTTTTTGAATTTCGTATACCTTGAGGATTGAGAGTTTTCCTTGGTTATTTGTGCTGACATTTGGGACTGTTACACTGTAAGATGTTCACATGATCAGTTTTGTGAGTTAATAATAAGTTCTCTAAAGAAGTCATATGCCATCACAACCTGCATGTGGGATCAGGATCTATCCCTGGTGCATGAACTGACTTTTTGGAGCACATTCCCTATGATGGGATACCTTGATCAGCATGATACAGGGAGGAGGGGTTTGGTTCTGCCTCAATTTAAGGTACCAGCATTTGTAGACTCCCCATGGGAGGACTTACACTTTTGGAGGAGTGGATAAGGGTGGACCAGGAGGTAGGATGGGTTGGGCAAGCAGGAAGAGTGATGGGAGGGGGAGTTGTGGTTGATATGTAAAATGAATTTAAATTTTTTTAAAAAGGAAATCCTAGGCATAAGCACTCATGCTAGCAATGCCTAAGAGCTTCCTTCAGGCTTGCCTTAATTTGTTTTCTTACTCTTTTTAGTTTTTGTTGTGTGGTGAGATAAAAATAAATAATGGATTTAAATACTAATAATTCTCTGTCCTCTAGCTTCTAGGATTGAGTAATGATGCTTTATACGTCTAAAGTCCTAGAATAGACTATTACCCCAGAATGCATGTCTTTTCTTGCATTGGCACCCTTCATAGTCTTTTGTACTCACATATAGAACCCTTAACTTTTCCTTTTCTCAACATTCCAGATTTCCTACTTATTAAAAAGTTTGTCTGACATTTTATTTTCACTAATATGAATTTCAGAAACTTAATTTAGAAAGAAAACAACCCCCAAATTAGAAGAAAGTAGAAAGAATCCATGAATATACATAATAATACAAGCCCGTAAAATTGTATAGTTTTTGATTTCTCACAACTCACTGAATATGTACACATATAAATACATGTGAGAATATATGGCTCATGTGTGCAACTATGCCTTATGAATGTATATATATATATATATATGTATAGTCTAATAGCATATATAAACAAATGTGTTATATTTTGAAGTAAATATGTTTTGTGTGTGTTCAAGGCATCTAACATAACAGTGGAATTATTAAGAGTACATTAAGATAGTCTGGACTGTATAGCACTGAAGTATGTGAACTGAGAAATCATACACTAAATTTATCCCACTCTAGCCAGATACTAGAAGTTGCTGCTTCCTTGTATTGGTCAGTTATGACCTTAGGCAAAATGGCTACTTTCCTCTTCTATCTGTCAAAAAAAACTTAAAGAGAAATTTTCTTTGGGTTAATGTAGTCTGAGGTTTTTGTCCTGCCTAATTTCCACAGTCATTAAGTCCCAAGGAAATCACACAGAGTTCTTTCTACATTAGTTATAAACTGATTGGCCCATTAGCTCAGGCTTCTTATTAACTCTTATAACTTATATTAGCCCATTATTTTTATCTGTGTTAGCCACGTGGCTTGGTACCTTATTCGGAGATGTAATCACATCTTGCTTCTTCTGTGGCTGCAACAGGACTGCCGACTAAGCTTTCCTCTTCCCAGAATTCTCCTATTTTCATCGCCCCGTCTCTACTTCCTCCCTAGTTGTCCTGCCTATACTTTCTGCCTGGCTACTGGCCAATCAGCGTTTATTTAAAATATAATTGACAGAATACAGACCATTGTCCCACACCAGGTTACATTGTTCTGAGTGTGATAAAAGCTATTTCATACTCATCTTAAAGACCTCACATTTTGGAGTTACTGAAAGGATAAAAACTAAGCCATGGTTGGAGACCATCACTGAGTATGACAGTCATGAAATTTGATAGAATGTAGGGAAAGCAATTGGTCTAAGGAAACACTGTCAGAGTTGCCTCACAAGTATAGCAGGAGAGTTACTTTTTCCCAGAGTCCAAAGCCAACAAACCAGAGCAGCCATTTTAACTAAACAAGCAGAGAAGAGTAACCTTACTAAAGAGCATTGTGTAATGGCATGTGATGCTTTCTCTGATCTTCTCTCTGCAACTTGGGGCAAAGAAGGTAGAATAAAAGGTGCTTATCAAAGAAGATCCATTGTTCCTCTTCAACCCCCAGACCATTATAATCCTCTCTGTTCAAGTTAATGGAAAGGTTGATTTATTTTTTACTTCTGGATAAGAGAAAATCCTTGGACTAAATATGATGTTCTTCAAGTACATTATGTATTGTAACATACTTAAGTCCGTTCAGCCTGTGGATAATGAATCAAACCACTCTAATAACTGACAGTGGTTGGAGAGGCAGAGGCAAAAAATATAGTTATGTTTCATAACAACATTTGAATCTGAATCAAAGACAAATTGTGTATATGACTGGGATCTGATAAGAATATACAACTTAGTACAGTAGCTTTGTTTGTGTAAGTCCATTCTATGTTGTCATATAACAATAACGTGTCCTAATGATGTCTACCTTATACCATATCCCTGATATTGACACAGGACTGTATTATTAAATTCAGCATGAAAAGAGTGATTGAGAACACAGTTTGAAACAGTAATTGAAAAATGCCAGAACCACTTTATGTTTTTCTCTCAATATTCTGGACCCTTTATTGGATCCTTAAATGTTTCTGTAAGTTGAGAGTAAGTTAACTTACCAAGTTATGTATCAAGGGACATCAGGGATTTCAACTACAAAAACCCATATGTTCATTCACCCTATCAACACTTGGTGAGCACTTTCTCTAGGCCAAGTACTCTGCAAGACAATACAAGAATGTTATGTGGATTGTGATCCTTTTTCTAATAATCCATAATTCAGTTACTACATTTTATGGCACATATGTAATTGAAAGACAAGTAATTTGGTGAAATTGTCACAACTTATAAACCAGTCTTGACTGTGAGGTAGACATCTGAGAATAGAAGTTAGTAAGTCTGTAAGATACTACTAGCAGATCAGAGAAAGTCCTATTTCTAGATTTAGAAGAGAAATATAAATGAGGGCTTTTACTTGCTGTTATATGTAGTACTTGCATGATGTGTATACTATAGCTTTAGAGTAGAGGGTATTGGATACATGTACCATCAGTAAGCTGCAGTCTAGTGAACTTTGTCAAGAGAAAGTCATAATGGAAGAGAAGGGGCAAGGAAAGGTGTTAGAAACCTACAGACCAATAAAAGAGCAGAAATAATCCTCATATCACACTTGTAAAACTAAGTTGCAGAAGAATAAATTCATCAAGATTGAAAGCTATAAGCTGCTCCTTAATATATCCCTTTTTCAGTTTCCAGGGATCCCTATTGTTTTTCCCAATTCATAAAGTGGTAGATGTATAAAAACATCACTGTTATCTAATATAATGTTGGGAAACATAGAGGGATTGCTTTGCCTGGAGAGTTAAGAAATAAACAGATTTTTTTCTATGTTTTAGAACAAAATGGAATGGTTTAAACTCAGTTATTCAAAATCATTTTGTGTTTAAAGGAAATGAAGGATGGATGTGGGTGGAGAAAATAACTCCCAGGCCCAGGGAAGTGTTATAGGAAAAAAAATATTTTTGTAGGCACCCAGCTAATCTGGGAAATTGCTATAAAACTAGCAAATTCTTAGCTCTGTGCAACTCAAGCTCCATTTCTAAAATCATGAAGAACAATTGATTTTTTTAAACTTAGGTTCCCATTTCATGAGCAGCTTCACCTCAGTTCTGATACATGGAAACTACAAAACCTACCACCTAGTCCTGGTGGTTTACTCACAGAGACAAAATAGAGTTCTACCCATTAAGCAAATGACAACACAGCCATGGGTGTGCCTTGGCTACCTTGGGTGGCCATAATAGAATACCATAGACTGAGTTATAGATTGAGTTTATCAGAACCCTGTGTTTTGATGGTGGCAAAGGCAGGAAGTTTGAGATATAATTGCTAGTATGGTTAGTGTGTTGGTCAATTTTCTGTTTTAGTAACAAAATGCCTAAGAAGAAACAATTGAAGGAAGAAGAATTTATTTTAAATAATGGCTTCATGCATTACATTCCATGGTTGACCGCTTCCTTTGCTTTTGACCCAAAGAGAGGCAGAGTGTCATGGCAGTTAGTTCCTGGGGAAATAATCTGCCCTTCTTATGGCAGCAAAAAAACAGAGGGGTGGGGAAGAAAGGGAAACATGGAGGGAGAGAGAAAGATTAGATAGATAGATAGATAGATAGATAGATAGATAGATAGATAGATAGATAGATAGATAGATAGATAGATAGATATTTCATAACTGTACCCTTCTTATCATGAGTTCCCCCAACTTCATCATCTCATCTAATGCTACATATTAAAGATATTATCTCCAAACACCATCACACAGGATGGTAAAGATTCAACACATGAATTTCAGACGGACAGAATTCACTCCACACAAAACACCCGATTTTCTCAGCTTTATCTAAAGTTAAATGGATAGCAATATGTTATTCTGCTCTTCTCTTAGTTTTATTAAAACATGGAGTTTTTCAGACACTCTAGTCATATGTAATTCTATGCAGAAGGTACTTCTACTTAGGGTATAGCAATGGAAAATCTTTATTCTGCAGTATCAAATCTGAACTCAGTCATGACTACTAACCATTTTGATTACATCGTTCTGCCTTAATGAGTGAGAAATTCAAAAGCAGCCTGGCATTCGGAACTGAATTTGCACTCACAGCTATGCTTTGTTACTGCATATCAGCTGCTCTCGTGGCTAGTTTGTTAGAAGCATACAGTTTCCAGAATTCCAAAAGGACAAAGTGACTTTGAAACTGTGATAGAAATAAAACAAAGCAAAGTGTCCTTTTTCTTTCTTTAAACTGAGGAAATTAATTTAATTTTTTACTTGGAAAAGAAGATTTTTAAATTTATTTTTATCTAATGTACAAAATAATGGGTCTCTGAGTAAAATGGTTTTATAATTTCCTCTAAGTACCAACAAAATCAAGCTCTCTGTGCCACTTATGAAACACTGGCAATCATAACATTGTCCACTTTCTCTCAACAACATCCAATCTTGGATGTTTCCTTGTTTTCTTAAACCATTCTCTAAACCACCTAAGCAAAATTCAACTTCTATATGAAGTCCTGCCACCCTCATACTGATTCCCTAGTAATCCTTCACTGCAACAAATGAAGAAAACCATTTTGTTTAACTGAAAATGTGTTCATGGTAGTGTTTAATTCAAAGAGTTTTGGCAGATGTGCATTTCTGTGTTCAGACAGGCAACATGATAATTTTTCTCATCTAACTCTTTCCACTGGCTGTGTCTCTGTTGCTGTGGTCAAGCGGAAAGACATGGCTTTGCCTCTTCATGCTGGATTTTAACAATATTCTGTCAACTCTGTAGAATTTCTTGTCTAATATCTAGCCCAGGACTGGAAGTTGAGAGATTAGGAATATTCTCTGTAAAGCTCAGGCAATGTTGGGTACTGCCTTAGGTTATAAAGTGCTTATCATTATCCACTATCATTCAAACTTTTACAAAGTGGGATAGCAAGACTTCCAAGCCAGCTCTATGAACAAAAACAATAATAAAAACAAAACTTTCTGATTCCCAGTCCACTTCTGTCGATCTTGCCTCTCAGTATAATAAATGTGAAATGAGATTTTGGGATCGTTCAGCCAGTTGCCACATACTCCCAGCTCTCTTAGATGTATTATAACACTGTACTTCTTAGACTTTTTGAAATAGGTGGAGATATTTGACTTTTTTTTGACAATAAAACATGAGTGGAAGAAATGGATATCATTCCTGGATGGAACCTTTATGAACCAGTGTGCCATTTCTTTCTTTTTGTTTTATTAATCACATGCTCTGATTTTGCCTCAGCATTACGCAAGTATATGCAAGCAAATCCCCTCACTCCAGCTTCATTACCAAATGAGGATGATGTAGATCAAACCCCTCTGCTGCTGTAGGGTGAGCATGCTGACAAAAATCTATACTGGTTTAAGCCATGGAGATCTGGTGCATGTTTGTCAGCATGGCATAATTTACCTTCCCCTCTCTTAACATAAATGAAAATGTGCTTGTAGCCCCCAGCCCCCCCCCACACACACTGAGAGCACAGAAAGAGAGGGAGGGAAACTGAGTTTTTCATAGTACTTACTTCAAATTAAATAGCATTGTCTAGGAGGCAAATTCTTTCTTCTTTTTTATATTCTCCATGCATACCAAAGTGCTAGGCAACTCTAATTCAAGCACAGAAAATGCTTACAAGTGAAGATCAACTTGGAAGACATCCCAGCATATTAACTACTGACAAATTTGTTGTTTGTCAAGCTCCCTAGGTGCCTCAAAAGTTTATAGAAGAGGAAAATGAAAAAAAAATAGGAAAAACAGGCAGTCTGCTTATCTTCTACAAAATGGCCTCTTCTAGAAAGGGAAAAGCCAGGCTCTGCACAATCTGCTAGAGTCAAATTAGATATTTATGTTCCTTTCTTTATGAAGGTGCTGATGTTAGATACCACAGTCTCTCAGTTTGAATGGTCACTACAACAGCACCACACCCATCTATAACAAAAAAGGGCCGTTTCTTCTTAAACTCACATTTAGAAAGAGGGTTTAAAGTTTCTATCTTCGGTACTTCAGCCCTTCCATTCCTCTTACCACCACAATATACTTAGAACAAATACTTTTATTATTATTATTTGCTTTATTTCTTTTGAGTTGATCAAGGAAATAAGTATATATACTCACTGCAACAACAAATTCATATTAAATATTTATTCTCAATCTTGTCTTCATATCATTATCTACTTTTCAATTTTCATATTGCAATCATCTTAGAGATCTCAAAATTGTTATGAATATTTTTTTCTCTATGGTGAGTTTTGTGTGGGTGATAGGCTAGAGATTTTTATTTGAAAGATCCTTAAATGATTCTAGTATATAGGTATCTTTGAGAAAATAGTGTGTAGTGCCCCACAGGAAACATATTCTTAGATGGACATGTATCTTTTTATGTTTATTGAAGGTCGATGTGGTACAACATCAATTGTGTGTGTGTGTGTGTGTGTGTGTGTGTGTGTGTGCGTTTTGGGGGAGCAGAGGTGGACAACAGGTGTTGATCACCACTGTATCTTTTGGAATTTGTTTTATTTATTTATTGGTATAAGGAATTTCATAATATTCTCTCATTGTCCTTTCAGTTTTTAGTTCAACAATAGTTCTTTGGTCATCTTTAATGGTAAATTCTGGGGTTGGCTGCTTGTTCACTGTCTTGAAGGGGGATGGTGTCATGCTCTGTATTCCAGGTTGGGCTGAAACTTGAAGCCCTCCATTCTCATTTCAGACTTTCGTGATTAGAAGTGTGTGCCACTATCCCCAGCAGAGATTGAAAATATCTGTCTTCTCATTTGATTTTATTGTTTCAGTCTAAGTAGATTTGTCTTTTCAAAGTTTTTCATAAAATATATTTTGTTCCTATTTTCACCTCTCCCAACTTCTCCCAAATCCTATGTACCCAACTTTATTGTCTCTCTCTCCCTTTCTCTCAAATAACAGCAAAAAATCAACACCACTTCACACAAATTGATATCCAAAAATCAAGCAGACAGAGGATCAATAAAAAATGCCAAAGCAAAACAGAAAGCACAAGAAAAACTTACAACATCTGGGATTACACCTAGCTCATGGAATGAGATACAGCAGAAGGGAAGACAGGCTTGGGCAAGGTGACAAGGTATGTTTGAACATAACTCATTACCAGCATCATATTCACTTTGGATTGTTTTACAGCAGTCAGAATTCAGGTAACTTCTTTATACAGTGTCATTTCTTTACAGGAAGAAGTCTCTCTCCCCTCTCTCTCCCTCCCTCTCTTCCTTTTCTCTATTTCTCCCACTTTGTGAGTTTTAAAATATAACTACTCTATGTTAAGTGTACATATCTTCACCATACAGTAAAAGAAATATCAGATATTCTTTTTTTTTTTGGTTTTTTTTTCGAGGCAGGGTTTCTCTGTGGCTTTGGAGCCTGTCCTGGAACTAGCTCTGTAGACCAGGCTGGTCTCGAACTCACAGAGATCTGCCTGCCTCTGCCTCCTGAGTGCTGGGATTAAAGGCGTGCGCCACCATCGCCTGGCTGAAATATCAGATATTCTAAACAACCACTGCCTCATATACAGAATAACTCAGGCATTCCAGAGAACTGTCTTATGTCCTTTCCAAAATATAAATTCCCCCCAAACTGACAAATGTTCTGACTTTGGCCATTGTTGATTGTTTTTCTTATTTTTGACATTTTTAAGAATTACACAGTATGTATTATTCATTCTGTGTGCACTATTTCATGGTATCTTTTACTTAATATTATGACTGTGAGATCTGTTGTGGCCTAGGCCAGAGGTCTTGGTGGGATGTGGTCCCCTCATCTAGGGGTCATGCCAGGCAAGGCTTGCTATGGACTATAAACTGGCACTAGGGTCTAAGAGGGCTGCAGTCTGGGAACTTGCTCTTGTCATTTCCCTGTATGTATGTGGTCAACTGTTCCAGATGCTGAGATATGAACTGCTTTGTTTGCTATCCCAGAACATACTTTTATAAATGGGAACTTGAGGTATTCTGAGATCCCTGTAATTCTGCTTTGTGACACCTTTTACTGACTTGTTTCCTGCTTCCACACTTGAGGCATAGAAGAAAGCCTGTGCCACTAATAAACTGGCTGGCCTGAGTCTCAGTACTCCTAGCCCTGCTGACCCCAGCTTTTGACATTTTCCTTTCATTATATTTTTATTACATTTTTTTATCCCTGGCCCTTTCTCTTGGGACCCTTTCCAGATAAGACTGGTCTGGGTCAGTGATTCCTACTGGTACTTTTGGCAGACATTTGATCCTTTTTATTGTCGTATACTAGTTGTTTTTAGAATATATAGCAATTTATTGGCTCCATTTGATTGACATATGAATTATTTCCAGTGTTTAATTATTAAGAGTAACTCTGTCATAAACATTCTTGGACATTAATAATCAAAATGAGGGCTGAAATCAAGAAAAGAGAAACAAAGGAAACAATGTAAAGAATTAATGAAACAGAGAGTTGATTATTGGAGAAAATCAACAAGATAGACAAACCTTTATCCAAACTACTAAGAGACATAGAGAGGATATCCAAATTAACAAAATCAGAAACAAAAAGAGGGACACAACAACAGACACCAAGGAATCCAAAGAATCATTAGTCCATGCTTTAAAAACCTGTACTCCATAAAATTGGAAATCCAAATGAAATGGATAATTTTTGCTATAGATAACACTTAATAAAGTTAAATCAAGATGACATTGTATGAGAGAATAATAAATAAAAAGAAAAAAAGGAAAAAGTCTTCAAATGGAAAAATAACACTAATATGAATAACAAAGGAAATGATGTAGCTTAGGTGAGCAAAAGACATCCATGGGGCAGGCAGCCTTGATCTTCAAGGTCGGTCCTTCCTGAAGCATCCACAGACCTCCTGATGCCACGTAGCTCAGGTGAGCACCAACCCGCAGCCTGTGTCTTCATGGTCTGACCTGCCTGGAGCATCCTCAGGCCCTCCCAGCCCCTTGTTATACCTGGATCATGGTTATCATTATGATGAGCAAGTAAAAAGAAAAATAAGGATGAAATGGTTCATGTGCTGTCATAAGAGGCAGTTTTGAAGAAGCAAGGGCAGTGAGGAATAAGGTGATGTGGGTGGCCTGTTTGTAATCTTGGATCAGGGAGCCATCTGCTTCCTAGGGCCAAGTCTGAGTCCATGTTCCTGCTGCACCTGAAGTCTGTGATGATATCTATGGCCTCTGTTACCACAGAGAGTCATAGAAATCATGCATGTTGAAATCCAAGGGCTGACCCAGCCCCACCTCTCAATGGCCCTGAGGTAGCTGGCTCTGCCCTTCTCTGGATATTGCAGCACAAGAACTTACTCTTGCACTTGAGAGAGATGGTCCCACCCTTCATCACAGGCATGTGACAGCTGGCCACAATGGTTTAGGCCTAGGAGAGCTGGCTCTGGCCCTCATCCGAGAGGGCAGTCACAGTATCTCAGACTGACTAGATCAGCTATGACCCAGACTCATATACTATATTCACTCATATACTAGATTCATTCTACCATCTACCCTCTCTATGACCTGCTGGATTTCATGGAAGGACTGGTCCTGAGGAACCATAGCTACAGGATCTCCATGACGCAGAGCACCAGCAGGATATCTGAAAGAATATGAAAGTCCAGTGAAGATGGTGTCCCAGAGGCTTTGAACAAACTAATGACTCATTGGAATGAACATGTTGGGTAAAGCTGGTTGAACCAAAGGGTATACTCTATGACCCACCACAGCTTCCGATGCCACTAGGATGAATAAAGAGGTTTTGGAAATAGAGGGGATTGAGATTTTGTTTGTTTGTTCATTTGGTTTTGGTTTTAATTAATTTTGGGGCTTCATGCTGCAGGGGTAAGGGGCACATATGAAGGGACTGGGAGGTGAGAGGGATTGGGGTGCATGATATGAAATTCCCAGACAATCAATAAAGAATTATGTTAAAAAATAAAAACCAAAAAAGAAAGGCTTTGAAGAAAAAAATAACACTAATATGAATAGCAAAGGAAATGGTATAATGACAATCAACACAAGAAAAAAATTTAAAATGTTAATTAAAAGATTAAGAGATCGGCCTTACACAAAAAAGAAGGTAGATATATGATACTACCACAGAAAATATAATAGAATTGAGGCTAGTATTATAGGGGAACTTATGCTACCTTGTTAAAAAAAATGCTTCTAAATCCATCATAAAAAGGAGACTTTTTCTATATTTGTATATATTCCTCATATACAATAAAATGATTCACAGAGTTTGAAAGTAATTAATATAAAATATAGTAATAAAAACAAATTGACAAATAAGTAAGCCAGAATCAGGGCTTCCAATCTTGATAACACACATAGTGTATAATACAAACAAGGAACTCAGGACCGCGAGGGGTGCACCCACACACTGAGACAATGGGGATGTTCTTTCGGGAACTCACCAAGGCCAGCTGGCCTGGGTCTGAAAAAACATGGGATAAAACCGGACTTGCTGAACATAGCGGACAATGAGGACTGCTGAGAAGTCAAGAACAATGGCACTGCCTTTTGATCCTACTGCACGCACTGACTTTGTGGGAGCCTAGGCTGTTTGGATGTTCACCTTACTAGACCTGGAAGGAAGTGGGAGGTCCTTGGATTTCCCACAGGGCAGGGAACTCTGACTGCTCTTTGGGCTGATGAGAGAGGTGGAGTTGATTGGGGGAGGGGGAGGGAAATGAGAGGCGGTGGCGGGGAGGAGACAGAAATCTTTAATAAATAAATAAATTAAATAAATTAAAGAAGGAATATACAAAACACAAAACAGTAGAAAATTTTAATAAACCAATGCAGTTCAAATTAGGAAAAGAGGAAACAACATTAGTAGTGATACAGAGGACCCAGAAAACTATAGTGAGGCAGATCACATTGATATACATTAAATCTCACACTCTAAGGCTAGATAAATAGGCCAGTTTTTAAAACACACATGCTCAAATATCCATAAAAATATGCCATGAACAAAGTCACAAGAAAACCCTCCAAGTATTTTATGAAGAATGAATAACATGTACACTTTTCCACTGTAATAAAATCAGACAACAAAGTCTTTTCTCTCAGGAATTTCAAAATGTTGTAAATCATGTATTTGCAAAAAGTGAAATAAAGCCAAATGTGTAGAAGTTCTTAAGTGTAATGATAATGACAACATTATAAATTAGGATACATTGGGGCTAGAGAGAGGGCTTAGTTGTTAAGAGGGTATGCTGATCTTGTAAAAGGCGCAAGTTTGATTTCTAGCACCTACACTGGGTGGTTTGCCTACTACACTTATACATATACACACACAAAAGTGCATATAATTAAAATTAATAAAAAGAAATATTTAAAATGGGTTACCTATTCATAAATTAAAATACATGGGAAATACCTGGTGACTAGTTTTGAAAAAACCATAGTCCTAAATACTTAACAAAAGTAAAATTACCCACATAATTAAATAAACAGAATGTAATTCAAAAATTCACAGGGTAAAGGCTAGTCATGGTAGCATACACTCACAATTCCAGCACTCAGAAGATTGAGGCAGGGGAATTATAGGCCAGGTTGGGCTACATAGCAAATTTGAAGCTAACCTTGACTACATAGCAAGACTCTGTCTTAAAAAAAAAGATAGATCAATAGACAGAGAGACAAAGATAGATACAGACAGATAGATTGATAGTGGAGTTAAAGAATTAAGAACAATGAAAAGAGATGTCTTAGGATTTCTGTTTGCTGGAAGAGATGCCATGACCATGTCAACTCTTATAAAGGAATGAAAGCAAGTGGATCTGGCTTACATTCATTATCATCATGGTGGGACATGGAAGTGCACAGACAGACATAGTGCTGGAGAAGGAGCCAAGAATTCTACATCTTGATCTGCAGGCAGCAGGAGGAGACTGTGTACCACACTGGGCATAGCTTGAGCATATGAGACCTCAAAACCCATCCCATCCCACAGTGACACACTTCCTCCAACAAGGCCACACCTACACCAACAAAATAATGCCTCCTAATAATGTCACTCCCTATGGGTCAAGCATCCAAACATGTGAGACTACTGGGGCTATACCTATTCAAACCACCACAAGAAACATATAGAATCATATAATAAAACCTAGTAAAAATCTAGAAATCAACAAACAGACAAACCACTAACTAACCTAATTAAGGAAAAGGGGAGGACCTAAGTTCAGTTCCCATTACCTACATCATTAGATGACTTAAAGCCACCTGCACAATCCAGCTCCAGGAAATCTGACACACTGTTCTGGCTTCCAAGGTCCCATTCACACACTGGGCATATACTCGTACAGAAACACACACACATCAAATATATATTTCTTTTCATAAGTAAAAAGGAAGAATAATAATATAAAGAATACCAAATGTGCAAGATAAAAACATTCCATAACAATCTACAATCCTAGAAGGTTTTGTGGAGGGACACCTACAAGACCCTCAAAGATTTGATATTTCAGGTACTGTTTATATGATTCTAGAACCTAGAAATATTTCCCATCTTTGTTTATAAAACAAGTAAATCTAATATAGAATGTACAAATAGCATTTATGGACTAATCTCATAAATATTAATGCTTTTACATTAATAAAATATTATATAGCAGAACTAAAAGGAAAACTTGGATGGTTTTCTCCATAGATGTTAAAAAAGATCATTGGCGAAATTAAACATACATTCAGTAAAGGTAAGTAGGAAACAGGGAATTTTTTTATAACATGATAATAACATGGACATAAGTATGTATAAAAAGTGCATACTTTTCTCAAATGATAAAAATGTGCATATGTGTGTATGAACTAGTTTCAAGCACATGAATTATATAATAGAACAATAGAGATAGTATCACAAATATCAGGATTAAAATAATTCCTATTTTTTCCTATTTTATATTATATTGAACTTAATAGAAATCAAATAAAGAGAAAATCTAAAGATGTAAATTGAAGTGAAGAATAAAACACGGTAATATGATAGTATACCAAAAAAGCCTGAAATAACTGCTGATAAAAAAACAAATTTGTAATTGAGTAACATATGAAATTTCTAAAATCAGATGCTTCATATATAAAATATACAATGCAATTTACAATAATAAGAAAGACACTACTTTGAGCATACTTAATTACATTATCACAAAATCTATATCAGAAAGTATTAATAATAATATGCCCGAAAGACACACAGTAGATTTACAAATGCAAAGATAGATGTCATTCAAAGGAATAAATAAATCATTTCCTAAATATAAATATATTCTTCAAATAAACACACCCTGTTTTCAAAAGTGGCCCATTTAGAAAAATGCAATAATATACAGTCGCAATTTAGGAAAATACTAAAAACAGAGCAGTACGGGGAATAGCTCCTACTATATACTAAGACTTCATTGTTCTTCTGTAATTAACAGTGTTAGTACCAGCAGATGAAAAGACTGATCAGTAGAACAGAATATAATAGTTCGTAAATACACCCAAGTGCAGGGAAGTATGGAGTTGGTCCAGCCTAGCCCTGAGAGTCATGTGTTAGGTTTTTCAGGTTAAAGTCCATGGCTTCTGGGGAACAATGTGCCATCCAGTTTCTGAGAGTCTGATTTACTCCCTTAGGTAGTGAAGCATTCAGGCTGCTCTTGTTTACCTGTGTGATCCCTTAGTAGTCATGGAAGAATGGAAACTTAACAAGACAATTGCTCTTAGACATTAATCTTCTGTATCTTATATCGCTTGCAAACTTCATTGTATGCTGGAAACTACAATTGTATTGATCCTGAGACTTGTGATTATATTCTGTTTCTGATAAAGGTATAAAAAGTCTGATTGCTCTCAATAAAATTGTCACAAACTCAGTCTTGATGTGATCCCTCCAAGCCAAGTCTGGTTGCATTCATCACAACTGTATCAGGTAACTGTGGCCCAATAAGAGAGATCCTTTACACCTGAAAGCACATGGAAATTTAAGAAGATAACGGTGGCACCTTTGTTTCACTGGAGTTAAAATTGAAGAAAATTCTATTTTAATAAGTGGATAGTCTCTGGGGAGTGTAGGTAAAGCTAGATTTACTCCCATACAATACACCAGGATGATGTTCAAATGCCTTAGAAATCTAGTCCCCCGCAAAAAAATAAACAAATACGAATAAACCACACAAATTCTAGAAAAAAGCAAGATAAAAATCTCTTTAAAACCCAATTCTGAGCTTCTATGATTCACAAAGACAGCAAACCAAAAGTTTGATAGGGCTGGGGCTGAAGCTCATTCATCGAATGTTTGTCATATGCTGGCAATTCACACAGTCACACACGTGCACATGACTACACACACACACACACACACACACACACACAAGGAAAATAAAAAGGAAAACCTTTCACACATGAAACACACACCAAGCAAACTCAGAAGGCAATGAAATTGGCAGAATAGTATGTCTCATGCTGTTCCATGGGACAGGGATCCAATAGTGGCATGCTGCTATTTGGACAGTCTTTTAATTTTCTCATGAGCCCTGATGAAGTCTGGAATGAAATTGTAATTTTACAATATTCATTTTCATTTTAGTGCATAGTTTCCAGCTACATCTTCTCTGCAAATTTTTAAGATCTTAAATCCTTGAGCTTGTAGCTCATCTCCACAACCCTCATTTTCTTTGCAATATTTGGGTTAGCAGTTTCTAACTCCACAGTTATTTAAATACTAAATAGTTCAAATTGTTCTATTACATACTTTATTTTTAGTGATTATAGGTGATCCAAATTTAAATGATCATTGCTGTAAGGACCTATGAACTGTTAAACCACGCCTCTTAATATCAGCCAAGTGTTTCAGTAAGCATATGAAATGAGATATACACCAGATTTGGCTGAAGTAGGGGAGAGAGCAAGTGCTGGCAGTCTGTAGACTCTAAGAATGTTTCTACTGAGACCAATGAGGAATCCTTGAGGCAAACCTGTGGAGGTCAGTGAAAAATGTCCGCATACCATCAGCTAGCCAAGACATTTTCTGTGTGTTCCTTTATGCTGTTCTTCTATGGTAAATGCTCTCCAGCGGCAAGTAAGCTATGACATACAAATGTTAGCCCATATGCTTTGTCATACTCATTACTTAAAGGCATCTTCTTTCCCATGTTCTGAAAGGAACCATTACCATTCACATCAGTGATAATGCTTCCCCTCTTGCTACTACATTCTTGATACTCTTGATAAATAGAACATCTTCCCGGCCTTCCCACGGGCTCATCTGGCTCCATGTAATATGTTCACTCCAGTATACCCATTTTCCTCAAGCTCTTTAGTCTATCTCAACTGCCTTCTATGAGAACTTAGACATCATTTCACCTACTGTGGCATTGGCCGTCACTCTCTGGGCTTCCAAAAGCCACATTCTAGAATATTTTCTCTAATCATTTAAATTTTTCCATCTTAATTAACTTGGACTCATTTAGTTACATAATCTAGTCCCTTTCAAGCAGCTTCAAAATACACACCACAATATTACTTGTTCTTATTGCTATATACTAAGTAATTCTTGAAGCTATCATCATATGTAACCCCATTCTTTGCTTTTGGACCTAACCATGTAGTAACTCTGGCATTTAACTTTAGTTACCAGCCTGGTGGCAAAGTGTATAAGTGGAACAGTTCCTGATACGGGAAAGTTTGTGATTTGAATCAGCTACAGGGTGGGAGCCTGTAGCATCTTCCCATATGTGGGGAAATGCTAGATCTTACTGAAGGAACTGTAGTTGCTTTTAAAGCTTTGAGGGATTGGAGATATATGCAGAGCTATAATCCCCAAAAGCATCCATTCAGACATCCCTAGTATATGTTTCAAGGCTCATATTTTTTCCATGAAGGTCTTCAACTTGCACAGCTCTCCTGCTTTGCCTTAATGTTTGAATGCCTCTAGAGCTCTGTTGCTCAGTTAGGTCTTGGACCCATTTGTATCAGCATCAGTTCTTGCTCTTTAAGAAGTAATATCCTCGTTGTTAAGCTGCCAGTAGTCACTCTGGTTATCATAGTCTTTAACTGCTAACAGCTCTTAGTCTCACATCATCTCCATACAGGATGACGAAAGGACTTAGTCACAGCCACCCACCTCTCCTGTCCTTATGACACTTGTATCTCTCAAATCTCTGAATCATCAAGCTCTGTTAGGGAATTCTTCCACAGTGGGAAATATTCCTAGGTGATTCAGGAGGGTTAAGCTTCCCCTAACCCTCTAGGTGCTGAGTGAGCCAGCCCAGATCCCTTTCTATATGTTTTCCCTGACCTTTGCCAGTACCACCTAAGTTAGCTAGCTTCTTTGAGTGGCAGAGGCCAAGATGAGATTAAAAGTGCAAAGTTTATAGCAGAAACAGTCCAGGGAGGGTTAAAGTAAAGAGAACAGTTATAGGTAGGTAGAGCCTCCAATATTTGGAAGAAAATAGCAAAGGGAAGGGAGAAATGGGCATAAAGACAAAGCAATTCTGCTAGGGTTTTTCAAACCAAAAGTTGTTCCTCAGAGGAAACCTGACCCAAGGGAGGAACATGTTTACTCCAGTGCCTCAGCCTTGACTTAACTGCTAGCTGAGAGGAATAGCAGCTGGAAGCTGTCAATCACTGTGCTCTCTGCTTCACATAGCATGTTTTCCTGAAGGAGAGCTGTGCAGCATGTTTCCATGGTTGCTGCACTATATAACCAATCAAAATCTCTTCCATTCCCCTAGGGTTCTGTTGTCTGAAACGTCTTCTGGTTCCAATTTCTGTATTGTTCCAAATACTTAGCTGTATATACTAGAAAACAACTGGCTGATAAGGCAAAAAGGAAGCTTTTTTTAAAAAATAAAAAAGCAAAATTAAAGAGTAATAGAGATAACTCATAGAATTGTTCAGAGTTAAGGTAAGTGAAGTTTCCATGATAATTTGACAGAAAGCAACCTGCAGAATTATAGAAGGATTTCAACATGGCTGTTCCCCTACTACAAAACACATCCGGCGTACTATACTCTGAGAAGCTGCTATCTAGCCATCTAAACTGAAATGGCTGCTGCTCAAAACTCATTTCTGCATCAGTAGCTCAATGTTCCTTATCTTCCCTGACATTCATATGGCTGACCCTACTCTGGAAAGCAGATTAAGCTTATATAAATAGATCGAGGACCATCAGGATTCATGGCAAGTGAATTTGCCCAGAGTCATCTTATTGGGTCAAGTTTATTATTTTTGATTGAAAAAAATACTATGCAAAGTGTTTAGGACAAAATAAATAACACATTCACCTTTACTTTTCAACAACTCTTACTGTATAAATTTATTATAATAAAATGGGTATTTGAAATATTTTCTACAGTTTATGCTCTCATCTTCTCTCTCTTTTACACACAAGCACACACACACACACACACACACACACACACACACACACAGTGTGCTAATTAAAAACAAATAAGACCTCTAGCACACTAGCATTTGGATAAATACACCAACACCATATCCAAACCACAATACAACTTCTTTATTGGTCAGGGTTAATAATCCAAAATGTGCCTTTGTATCACTTTCTTTCATTGTCAATGAATTTTATTAGGCAAATCTGAGTACAGAAGAAAGTAGGAGCAGACGCCACTAGTGTTCTGTTTCATATTTCATTGGACTACTTGAATTCAGTTGTAGCTGCAAATAACGATCGTTATCAATGTCCATTAGATTCCCAACTTATCATTTGCCTCTATTAGTCTAAGAAATTTATCCATCATAGAAGTATAGGCTTGCATATCACATGCACAACCTGAAGGGCTTCTAATACACGAGACACATTCAATCAACACGGAATGGAATCCGTGATAAATATTCTAGACTTGACCCAACCTCCTCTACTTCACTTCAGTTGTCAGGAAGTCTATACTATATCTCCATCCATCTCCAGATGAAGGTTCTATGATGATATGCAAGATATTCATCAGTATTGCTATAGGATAGGGTCATTTCAGATTCCCTATCCTCAGCTGCCCCAGGAACTAACTGGGGATATCGCCCTGGGCACCCGGGAGCCCCTCTAGGTCCATGTCTCTTGCCAACCCTAAGATGGCTCCCTTAATTAAGATATGTGCTTCCGTGCTCTCCTATCCAACCTTCCTTTATCCCAATCATCCCATTTTCCCAAGTTCCCCCCATCCTCCCCTTCTCACTTTTCTTTCCCCATCTCCCCTTACCCCCCCCACCCCACCCCCAAGGTCCCAATTTTTTGCCGGGCAATCTTGTCTACTTCCCATAACCAGGAGGATAGCTATATGTTTTTCTTTGGGTTCACCTTCTTATTTAGCTTCTTTAGGATATCAAATTATAGACTCACTGAACTTTATTTATGGCTAGAAACCAAATTATGAGTGAGTACATCCCATGTTCATCTTTTTGGGTCTGGGTTACCTCACTCAGGATAGTGTTTTCTATTTCCATCCATTTGCATGCAAAATTCGAGAAGTCATTGTTTTTTACTGCCGAGTAGTACTCTAATGTGTAGATATTCCACACTTTCTTCATCCATTCTTCCATTGAAGGACATCTAGGTTGTTTCCAGGTTCTGGCTATTACAAATAATGCTGCTATGGACATAGTTGAACGAATACTTTTGTCATATGATCGTGCATCTCTTGGGTATATTCCCAAGAGTTGTATTGCTGGGTCCAGGGGTAGGTTGATCCCGAATTTCCTGAGAAACCGCCACACTGCTTTCCAAAGTGGTTGCACAAGTTTGCATTCCCACCAGCAATGGAAGAGGGTAATGTCCCAATGAGGAGCAGAAGGAGGGAGAACATGAGCAAAGAAGTCAAGACCACAAGGGGTGCACCCACCCACTGAGACAGTGGGGCTGATCTATTGGGAGCTCACCAAGCCCAGCTGGACTGTGACTGAAAAAGCATGGGATAAAACCAGACTCTCTGAATATGGTGAACAATGAGGGCTGCTGAGAAGCCAAGGACAATGACACTGGGTTTTGATCCTACTTCATGTTCTGGCTGTGTGGGAGCCTAGCCAGTTTCGATGTTCACCTTCCTAAACCAGGATGGAGGGGGGAGGACTTTGGACTTTCCACAGGGCAGGAAACCCTGACAGCTCTTCAGACTGGAGAGGGAGGGGGAGAGGAGTGGGGAGGGAAATGGGAGGCTGGGAGGAGGCAGAATTTTTTTTCTTCAATAAAAAAAAGAAGTCTATACTAAATGATGCTTCTGAGGTTTCTACCAAGGTTAAGCTCAGTTATCTGTTATCTGTTCCAGTTACTTGCAGATGATTGCAGAAGCTTTCATCTCCCCTCCTCTCCATCCATCCCTTTTTTCCTTCCTTGTTTCTTCTGAGAAGATCTCACCAAGATGGCCAGGAGCTTGTGATCCTCTTGCCTTCCAAAGTGCTGGGATTGCAGATGTGCACCACCACAACTGGCTCTCCATTTGTCCACAGTTGGCTCTTATCTTCTGTTCCCTATGTGCACTTCCAAAAATAAAGAGTCCTCATTCTTGTCTTTAGTTCACAGTCCACTTTTATGGAGTTCCGAGTAAGCAAAAGGACATTTAAATAAAAAATAATATTTGTAAAAAATTAGAAAAGAATAAAATACCTGATATTCAGTTCTTGGGCAGAAACCATGAACTGTAAAAAGGCTGGGGAAAAAAAGATAAATTTTAAAGAGTAAGAATCATTATTTAGCATTATAGAGAAAACATAAAAAGAAACATACCCATGAGCTACTGTTAGAGTGTTGCGCTGGAAGACCTGCTTTCCCTTCAAACCTTCCTCAAATCCAAGTTAAAGACTGTGCCCTCTTGCAGAGCTTGTACTGAAAGGATAAACGGCCCATCCCCCCTCTTTGCATCTATTAATCTTCTTTCTTAGTAATGTGATCATCTCTGAAAAGCAGAAAATGAGAACAAAGTTACTTGTTTGAATCCATCCACCAGGTGAGAATGGCCTACTTGCAACTGGTAGCAGCTGAAGGGTTCTCTGTGGACTAGGCCTGAAGTGAGTTTGGGAGAAAAAAAAATGCCTTTTGGGGATTTAAGATCCTCAAACCCAATGGCTAGTGTGTGAGTGCCTGGCTACTCGCCTAAGCTTGAGAGACAACTTAAACAGAGACTGCAATTATAAAATCAGTATTCATCAGGGGAAAAGGAGATTCAGAGCGGAAAATCAAATAGGATAGTGGCCAACATTTGCAAATTTTTGTGGGTAATGTGATACTTTGTACATACTAGCGTCCAGGTCAGATACTTGCTTCTAACTAAAAGGTGTACCGCCAATGGTCAGAAAGATGTTGGCTCATATGTAGCAGCAAGAATTTAAATGATGAAATTGCCATTTTACTTCCTTCAGCTGCCTTTCATTTTGAAAATATTTTCCATATAGAAAACTTAGAGTGTGTCTCATTTAAAACACACGTTGAGGCTTGTGGGTTGTGGAGAATATATGCTTTGAAGTATATACAAAGTGTGATTAGGATCGCACTGCCATGTTGATTTCTCCTAGGCCTTTTGTTTTTCCTTCTGACAAAGTAAGATTACACTTAGGAACCATGGAAACTTATTTCAAAGACACTTTTCACTTCCTGGTGCTAGTTTTTCCCTTAAACTAACAACATTCTTGGAACTGCTGTGTGATAGGGATAGTAGAAGCAATACTAACGGTTTTATATCAAAATCACCAAAGTTTTAAAGTCTAGAAGTGTTATACTGTTGTTATAGTCAGAGTTGATAATGGTCCATCATATTATTAGAAACAAAGAATGTACATTTCTTTATTTCTCTTTCCATAGCCATTAAATGTGAATAAAATCCATTTGCATCATAGGCTACACGAAGTTACCTTGTCATCATCCATTTAAAATATTTATTTAATGCCATTTTATGAATGGAGCCAAGCTTGACAGAAAAAAAAAAAAGACGGAGCAAAACTTCCTCAGGAGTGTGGTTAGTTTTTTTCTTGGGACTAGAGTGATAGACTGTGAATATGTTTATGACACACACATAATTGAATAATAAACATTTATCTGAATGAATATGCATGATGCTCAGGTATTTGCATTATGTAAAATTAAAGAGTCACTGGATTTATATAAGAATTAGTGAGTGGGAACTAGAAGTACATTTTGTGTTTGGACAAGGTAATGGGAAAATGTGTTTGTTCAATCAATTAATCCATAAAAGCTCTATTGAGTACATGGGCTTTTCAAAGCAGGCACGATGTTTGGCAGTGATGGGATGAAGTAAAATGGCACTTTTAACAGAGAATGACAGTGATGACAATGACTCCTTTATTTCTTTGATTCCATAAAATATTCATTAGGGGTCAATAGATAGTAAATCCAACAAAGAACGGGAAGCTTCAACATTATGAAGGTGCAAACTATTCCAGTATGTGCCCAGTTCAAGCTTGAAGTAGGAGCAAAACCAAAGGGAAAGAGAAAATTTTCATTTTGGTGCTGGTTTCAACACATCAGAATGTTTCTGATACTACTTCTCCATCCTTCACAGTTCCTCCTGTGTAAATTCGTTTTAAAATTAATATGTGTAACATCAAACCATATATAACAAACAAGTAGTTCAAAACCATTACGAAATAGCTACAGTGGTATTTTAATGTCATTAGTCTTAATTATAGAAAAAAAAAATCACATTTTTGGTTTTTTGAGACAAGGTTTCTCTGTGTGATATCCCTGGCTATCCTGGAACTCATTTTGTAGATGAGGCTGTGATGGAGGAAGGTCATTGGTTAATTAAATAAAGAAACTGCTTGCCCTGATAGGTTAGAACATAGGTGGGTGGAGTAAACAGAACAGAATGCTGGGAGGAAGAGGAAGTGAGCTCAGAGACGCCACGCTCCCCTCTCCCGGGCAGAGGCAGACGCGATAGCTCTGCTCTCTGAGGCAGACGGCGATGCAGCTAGCCACCAGGTCAGACATGCTGAATCTTTTCTGGTAAGTGCACCTCGTGGTGCTACATAGATTATTAGAAATGGGTTAAGAGGCTGAAACTAATGGGCCAGGCAGTGTTTAAAAGAATACAGTTTGTGTGTTGTTATTTCGGGGCATAAGCTAGCCAGGCAGCCTGGTAGCTGGGGACGCAGCCCCGCAGCCCCTACTACAAGGCTGGCCTTGAACTCACTGAGACCCACCTGCCTCTGCCTCCCAAGTGTTGGGATTAAAACATCACATTTTTAAAAGATAAATTAAAACTCTTTAAAACACATGATATTTAAAAATCTGTAGGCCTAGCATGGCAGTATATGCCTATAATCCTAGGACTCAAAAAGCTGAAGCAGGAATATCATGAGTTCAAGGTTAGCTTAAGATATACAAAATTATAGTAGGGTACATACAACAGAAAGGAGGGATTGACCAGATACTCAGAGGAAAGTCTTATTACCCTGCCTATGCCTTCATGAGGGAGAGCTAACAGACAAAATCTCAGACAGAATCATCCTTTTGGAATGGTTGGACAATCCTTGGGATAATGGTTGCTTGGGTCAGAAAATAGACATGCACAACAAAAGACTAACATGAAATTATGTTTGTATGTTGAGAATGCATCTTAAAAATTGAAAAATCACATTAAACATCATTTCCAACTTTTTTGTTCTCAAGCAACCTGGGCAGGCAGAATAGACTTTTAGGTCAAGACCAAATATATAGGTAACTAGTCACTGATTTTAAGTCTTTTGGCATGGAGAATCAGAGGATTGACCAAAACTTGTTAGGAGGAGCTACTGGTTATTCAACAGCTATAATAAGAGGATGCTTGTTCATTTTCCAGCTGCCCAGACTCCTGAAATAATCACACAGAAACTATATTATTTAAATTATTGCTTAGCTAATCACTTAACCATATTTCTGGCTTACTCTTTTTTTTTGGTTTTTTTGACACAGGGTTTCTCTGTGGTTTTGGAGCCTGTCCTGGAACTAGCTCTTGTAGACCAGGCTGGTCTTGAACTCACAAAGATCCGCCTGCCTCTGCCTCCCGAGTGCTGAGATTAAAGGAGTGTGCCACCACCACCTGGCTTCTGGCTTACTCTTGTATCTTATTTAACCACAAAGCTTGTGGCCTACCAGCGAGGTTCTCTCAAGGGTCTGTCTCCAGCAGGGCTACGTGGCTTCTCTCAACTCTGCCTTCTTCCTCCCAGCATTTAATTTAGTTCCTCTGCCATCTCGCCTAGCTCTACTCTGCCCTATCACAGGCCAATGCAGATTCTTTATTCCTTAACCAGTAAAAGCAACACATATACAGAAGGACTTCCCACACCAAACATCCATTCGAATCTATTTCCTTTCCCCCTTTTAATATACATTTTTGTGAGTCTAACATATTTAGATGTCTCTATTCAATACCACAAACAAGATACACAATAGTTCTCTCATTCCTTAAAAATGACTTCATGTTACAATTTTGCTCTTTTATATGACTTCCCTTGCTAACTTCTGTCAGGCAATAATCTGTCTTGCTACAACGTATTGTAAGTATGATAATATAGTATGTAACCTTCACAGATTTGCTTCATTCTAATTTATTGCCTTTGTGATTAATTGATGGTTCCAGTGTTGCTAGCTTACCCCTTTTTCTTATGAATAGTATTTAAGTTGCTTGTTCATAGTTCATTCACTTTCTGACAGATATTTAGCTTGTTTCCTCCTCGGACCAATTAAAATAGAGCTGTTCCAACCAAGGAAACAACTACCAAAGTGAAGAGGCATCCTAAAGAATGTAACTTTTTTGCAAGCTGTATATCTAATAATGAATTGATATCTAGTTTGCATAAAGACCATAAAATTAAATATATACTAACTAAATTATCTAATCAATTAATAAGAAAATTAACAGAATGAGTAGTCTCCAAAAAAAAAAAAACAGAATAAGAGTATGGGAAAATGTTTAACATCTAAGCATCAACAAAATACAAATCAGAACTAAATTAAGATTCTTCCTCACCCTGGTCAGAAATAGCTATTATCTAGTACACAAACAAGAAATGCTGGCTAGGCTATAGTGGGGGTTTAAACCTTATAAACTGATAATGGGAATGCATTCATCATGTAAATAAGTATGGAGGTTTCTAAAAAAGAACTAAAGATAGCACTACAATATGTCCCAATATATCACTCCATATTTCAGAGATCCCTATACGTCAGTGTTTATTGTTTCACTAAGTGTTCTGTGACAGTTGAGTAAACAAAGAAAATGTGTTGCATGTGGAATTTATTTAGTCATTAAAGAAAATGAAATTGTTATTTTGTTGTAAATGAAAAGAACTGAAGATCTCTGAGAGAAAAAGATAACTATGGAATGTTTTCTCTCATGAGAGGAATCCAGATTTAAAATTGTGTGTGTAAATTATGAAAGCAGAAGTCGAACTCTAGGGGGAAGAAGGGGCAAGAGATAGTGATAGAGCATTGAATATAAGTAAATTACATAATACACATTTACGTAAATGTTTAACGAAACCCCTCAATTTATATAATCAACATGTTAATTAATATAAAAATAAACACACTATGAAATTGAGGGCAATTATGTGTTGGTTTTTGTATGTACATAACAGTGCATTTTGCTAGGATAGATAATCAAAGAATAAAATCGTTGGGCTATGTAAGTGTATATTTAATTTTGCAAAAAAGCTGCCAATTCTATTTCTAAAGTGGTTGTGACATTTTGAAGTTCCATTAGCAGTGTGTGAGGTTCCTAGTTGCTCTACAGCTTTGCAAGGAGAATGAATATCCTTAGATTTTACCCGTTGTAAAAGAAGTGTACTGGTATCTCCATGTATTAGTTTCATGGGTCTACTATGAAACACCTAGAAAACTGGCTTGTAAAACCAAAGCATTTGTTTAACTTAATGTCTAGAAGATGCAGTCCAACATCAGACCAAACTGTAAAGTTGTAACTCACACCATTTTGTGAGATAATTTTAAGTTTCACACAAACGTAAAAATTAATAAAGAAACATACTTTGTAAATTTTACTTTTTACATCTATGCTAATAATTTACAAACTATAATATGCAACAGTCAAAATATTGACATTGATACAAACCACTAAGAACATTCATATTTTTCCAGTTCTGCTTTCTCTAAAGTGCACTATTACATTCTATATAATTTTGTAACCAGTTTAGATTTGTACATCTATACCACAAAGAAGACATTGAATAGTTCTATCACCACAGGATCCCTGTTGTTATTTGAATTTATATTATTATAAGTTTCTTTTATGATGAGGGGAGTGTTTACTGTATATGTGTCTGTGTACCTCATATATGCATTACCTCCTGAAGTCAGAAGACAGTATCTGATCCTCTGGACCTGGAATTACAAATTGTTTTTAGTTGAAATGACTTTCTTAAAAATGGTACAGTATAGCTTGCTTAAGGCTACTTACAAATTCTATTTGTATATACTCATCTTCTTTATCTATCAGCTGTTGACTGACTTCTAGGATGGCCTATTTCTTGGCTATTTTGAGTAACATAGTGGCATACATGGATGCAAGAGTGTCTCTGTGTTATATTTAGAGTCTTTTGGGTGTACCTGAATCATATCGTAGTACTTTTCAGTTTCTTTGAAGTCTATCTATATTTTTTTACATAGTGGTTGACTAATTCACATTCAGTATTCCTTGTCATTTGTTTACTTGACTATAATTATTCTAACTGGGTTGACATAAACTCTCAAAGTCGTTTCAGTTTGCATTTTTGATAGCTAAGGATGTTTAACACCTGTTAGAGTGCTTATTGGTCATTTGTATTTCTTCTTTTGGCAGTTGTTTATTTAATTCATTACTCCATCTACTAACTGAAGGATTTCTTTCGGGTGTTGTTTAATTTTTTGTTTTATTTTTAATTATGTCCTAGATACTAATATCTTTTCTGATTTGCAACTGGAAAGATTTTCTCTCATTCTGTGAGCTCTTTTCACTCTGACAACTATTTCCTTTGCTGAGCACAAGTTTCTTAATTTCACATAACTCTATTTGTCAATTTTATAGATTATTTCCAGTACTATTAGAATTATTTTCAGAAATACATGCCTATGCCTATATTTATATTTATATAAGTCTTTGATCCATGTTTCCCTCTGGTAGTTTCAAAATTTCATGTCTTATATTAATGTTTTTCATTTATTTTTCATTGATTTGTGTAAGGGGTGAGTAATATGAATATAATTATTCTACATGTCCAGTTTTCTCAGCATATTTACAGAAAAGGTTATATATTTCCTGAAGTATGCTTTTGGTATTTTTGTCAAAGATTAGGTAGAGGTAAATGTATGGGCTTACTTCAGTCTCCTCTATTTTATCCCATTGGTCTAATTATCTGTTTTTATGTGTCGTCTCTTTTAGCATGGCTCTTTAGTATGATTTTAGATAAGACATTGTGGTAGCTCCAACACTTCCTTCTGAATGATATTGTTTGAATTTTGGGGTCTTTCATGTTTCCATATGTATATTAGAATTTTTTCTAGTTCAGTAGAGAATGTCACTGGAATTTGATGGGGATTGTATCAAACCTGTAGATTACTTTTAAATATTGCCATTTTCATAATATTAATTTTGTTAATCCATAAGAATCAAAACACTTTCTATCTCCTAACATTTTCTTCAAGTTCCCTATAGTTTAACTGTAGAAGATTTTCATACTTTTAGTTAAGTTTATTCCTAGATATTTCAGTGCTTCTAAGATAATGGAAATGGAATAATTTTCTCATTTCCTTTCAGCAAATTTCTAATTAGTAATGGAAATTTTATTGATTTTGTATTCTCATACTTTGTTTAGCTTTGCCAGTTGTAAGAGTTTTCTGGTGGCATCATTGTGATTTGTCAATATTGGATAGTGTGGTCTACTAATAGGGAAATTTTGAGCTCTTTTTCTATTTGTATCCTTTTTCCTTCTTTTTAATTATTTTTATTTTATGTATGTGAGTGTTTTTGCTGCATATATGTAGCTGTACCACATGAATGTCTAATGCTCATGGAGGTCAGAGGCCAGAAGACAATAGGATTTACAGAAAATACTTTGAGATCTTCCCACTTAGTAGAATGTTGGTTATAGACTTGTTATATATGATCTCTAATATTATGAAGTATGTTCCTGTTAGTCCCATTTTCTTCTGAAATTTTTATCATGATGGAATGATAAATTTTTGAGGACCTTGTCTGCATAGATTAAGATGCATTTCCTTATTTAAGTCTATTTATTTGAGGAATTATATTTACTGATTTCCGTTTGTTGAACCAACCTTGTAGTCCTGGATTGAAACCAACTTGGTTATAGTATATGATCTTTCTAGTGTGTTCTTAAATTAACCTTTCAAGAATTCTATAGAGGAATCTTATAACTAATGTTCATCAAATTGTTGTATAACTTTCTTTATTTGTTGTACTTTTATTTTGTTGTGGAATCTGGGTAATGCTGTCTGTGTGAGATGAGTTTGACAATGCTACTCCCCTTTCTACTTTATGGAACAGATTAAAAGTAATGGTTTTAGCTAGTTCTTCTTTAAACATTTAATCTACAGGGATTCCATTTGGTACTGGACTGTCCTCTGTTGAGAGACTTTTTATATCTGCCTCTTGTTGATTACTGTGGATCTGTTTATTTTTTCTTGATTTACTTTTTATAGGTTATGTGTATATAGAAATTTATCCACTTTACTAGATAGCCCAACTTTTGGAATATGAGTTCATACATTCCTAGTAGTACTCTGAGTTTCATTCTAATGTATATTAACTTTCCATTTTTCTTTTTCAAATTTATGAATTTGTATTGTCTCTCCATTTTGGATAGTTTGTCTAGTACATCAAGTATTTATTTAAAAAGCTTAGCTCTTTGGTTCTATGTGTTGTTATTTTAGTTTCTTTTTCACTAGTTTCTGCTAGGATCATTCTTTTCTGCTTATTGTGCACAACTTTTAGATTTGGGGTATTATTGATTTTCTTTCCTTTCACTAGGTGGGATTGAGAGATTAACTCAGGTCATCAGGCACAGAATCAAGAACCTCCACTCACTAAGGCCCATAAGAATAAAATGACTATTATTATATAATAAGAGTGGCCTAAAAAAGATTTACACTCACAGCCTTTTGGAGAAATCAGCCCTGATAACACCTTGATTTTAAACCTTATAACCCATAGAACAGCAACCAAAAAATTATTGTGATTTATTGGTACTCTGTTAGTTTCCCAAGCCAAATAATACAGTGTCCAAAAGTACCAAAACCGTGGCAGTTGGTTTCCAATACAGCACCATTATGAAAATTCAGTCAGCACATTCCATTTTCTTATGGGTAACACTTGTCCCTTGAGAAAAATATACAGAGAAGCTGCTGTAATAATGCTATAGTTTTTTTTTCTTATTTGGTGTTGAATGAGACTGAATTGAACAGCTACTTACCTATCCATCAGTTACAGAATGCCCTGCAGCACTTTACAAATGACAACTCAGAGAACTCAGATACCTTTTCTTATCTTAACCTCTTCTTGTTATTTAATAAGTTAATCTGCTAAAGTTCAAAGGATTCTAAGTTGAATATCTGCAAACCCAAATAAAGATAAAAAGCTCAAGCAACTTTTATGAGGCTTGACATGTGTCTATCAATATAGGTTATGTTATGCAATAGATAGAGAAAACAGAAATATAACCCAATATATATATATATATATACTTCTCTTACCTCAATGCATGAGGAGATGGTTAGTTTGCACCTGAGCTGGGTGGGATACCTCTATTCATGCGTAATGAATGCCTGCAGAAGGAAACTAAGATAATGTTGGAACGTGCTAGTTAATGTTTTATAATGGGCTGATTAAAGTTCAAATTTTCCTTACAGACATCTTGTGCTGACTTGTGTTCTTTGGGGATGTGCATATTGATGATTTGCACCTGGTTTAACCATTTACAATGTTTAGTTTTAGTTGTAACCACTAGAATAGAAAATATTTTCCAGCAGATGTCACAGATCTTAGGGACAATCCACCACTGCCATTTTCCTACATCAGCATAGGTTCTAGGTTCTATCTGTATTTTTTTTTTGGTTTTTGAGGCAGAATTTCATAGTAGCTATGGAACCAGTCCAGGAATTCACTCTATAGACCAGGATAGCCTCAAACTCACAGAAATCCACCTGCCTCTGCCTCCAGAGTGCTGGGATTAAAGGCGTGCGCCACCACCACCACCTGTCTTCTAGCTGTATTCTTAACACTTATCCTTATAGCCACAGGTAAATGTAACTATCAATCATAGTGTTTGGAGCAGACAGATACGATCAGAGAGATCTATAACTGCACAAAATATAAAGGAGAAATGGCCACAAGGGAGGCCAGCCCCAGTTAATACATCTACAAGGCAACCCAACCCTTATACATAAGGTTCAGAGAATATTGGAAAAGAGGAACACAGAAAAATTGTAAAAGCCAAGGTACCAGGAACTCTGCTGTGACATTATCTACCAAGCATGACAAAAATGCTACACCCATAAAAATCTCAACAATCTGTTTGCCTGAGCAAGACCTGAATGACCATACCAATTGACATTTCATTGTGGATGGGGGAATTCTCACAAGGCTTCCCCACTACATGGAGAGCTACAAGCAATCAATGTATGCTGAGACAGAGAGAATCAATTTTCTCCAGGGGCAAGTTCCCTGATAGGTTATCCATTCCGTGTAGTCAGCCCTAAATACATGAATACATGTATTTACATACATACGAGTCACACCAAAGGAAATTAGTATTGTGGCTTCCTTTCATACATCTTAGTGAATTATGACAAACATAATGCATAGTCTTAGGACTCAGACCTACTTTGAAACACATCAAATTCAATTATGATTAACAGACGTCCCCCCTCCTTCTACCACATACGTTTAATTTAAAAAGATTGTATAGGGGGTTATGCCATGAGGGTATCCTCAGAGGCACTGGATACCCTGGAGGTGGAGTTGTTGGAAGACACCTGATGTGGCTGCTGGTAATAAAATTTGGGTTCATGACAAGAGCGGCAAGGACCTTTAACCAATGATCAACCTTCTAGCTCTGGGTGCTAATGTTTCAAAAAGCCTCAAATTATAAAGTATTGTTTTATTATTTCCTTTCTGTTGTCCAATCTGAGGTTGTATCTGCACCTAGGTTGAAGATAGAAACATAGCGGCCTGTCCTAAAATTTTCTGGAGACCACATATTAGAATGAAAATGGCAAAGTATTTTCTGCTTCAAGGAGAGAGCAGAGCTAGGAAAATGCCTCTAATTCTAGACCTTCTTTCTGAATGTAAGTAGAGAGAGGTTGGGGTATATCACAGGTACAGCATAGAAACAGCTGGACCACTAAATACAAGCTTTACTTACCTAGCAGGGGAAATACCATGATCATGTAGGTGGTTTTCCCAGGGCGAGGCTCACCTATTGCACTCTGTCAAGAACATAAGTTTGGAAGAGAAGAGTTAGGATTGCAAGGGAAAGTAAAAATGGAGTTTGGCAGTTATTTCTTATGGGTATCATGAATTCTATTTTTCTATAGACTATCTCTGGGAGCAAGTGTGTTATAGGCTATAAGGGAGTGGAAGCTGCAGAAGAATGAAAATTGCATAGTTAAATCAAGGTCATTCACGAAAGACACACATAAACAACTGCTAAATCCATTGCTTGCATAAACTATTCTGTTTTTTGTTATTGGATTAAATTAGTCATGGATAGCTTTATACTCTGGGCACCATAGATGCTCCAAATGGGATCTCCATTAAGAAGCATATGCGAATAAACAAAATGGTTATGAAGTACAAGAGAACAGTGGAAATATTTATATACAAAACTGTTTTGTGAAGTTAATTAGGATCTTAAAAAGGATTAAGCTCTAGGATAAGGTCTAACTCTAGAGAAATGGCTTAATAAATTATGGGACCTTGATGTAATGAAATATTATGCAAGCATTAAAATGATAATTAAGATTATGTTGGAACATCAACAAGATGTTTTATATAATTTAAATCAAAACTAGTCAAATACAAAATGAAATAAATATACATCAGAGCCAAAAATTGCACATGCATATCGAAGGAGATTAACTAAAAAGGTTTAAACTGAGAATGGATCATTTGTTTTTAATTAAAATTTGCTATTATTTAGATTTTGTATAAATACATATATATTTAGATGTATGCATGAACATATGACCAACCATAAGACAGTTAGTTGGGAGCTCCTAATTTGAATTTTTCGGATTCTATCATACTTAGTAGAACACTTTCTAATAGAATATACTGGAATGGTATATTTGGTGGTTTGGAAAGAAAAATGACTCACTGAAGAGAATGGCACTGTTTGGAGGTGTGGTTTCGTTGGAGTAGGTATGGCCTTGTTGGAGGATTGTGTCACTGTGGAGGTGAGCTTTGAAGTCTCATATATGTTCAAGCTTCACTCAGTGTCATACAGAAGCCATTTCCTGCTGCCTTCTGATCAAGATATAGCCTTCCTACATGCTTCCCTGCTCCATGCCATGGTGATAATGGATTGATCCTCTGAACTGTAAGTTGCCACCTCAATTAAATTTTTTCCTTTATAAATATTGCTGTGGTCATATGTCTCTTCACAGTCTTCACAGCAATAGAAAACCTAAGTAAGACAGTGGAAATAGTCTTGAAATCTGTGCCATCCATCTATTGTAAACTGAGAGTGTGCATTGGTTTCCTGGCAACCCTGACCCAAATAATCTCACAAACACGATATTAACTACAACACCACTTGGCCAGTGGCTCAGGCATATTTCTAGTTAATTCTTATATCTTAAATTAACCCATTACTATTAATCTATACATCATCATGAGGCTGTGGCTTACAAGTAAGTTTCGGCACCTGTCTCCTTAATTAGCTACATGGCATCTCCTTGACTCTGTCTACTCTCTCCATATATCTCTGCTCAGATTTCCTATGTAGCTTTACTCTGCTAAGCCAGTGGCTGAAACAGCTTTATTCATCAGCCAATAAAAGTAACACATGTACTGATGAACATCCCACATCAAACTACAGTGTTAAGATACCAGCTTCATGTACCTATCATAGTGTAACAAAAGAACTTGTTCCTAAGTTTTTATTTTACCTCATCCAAATTCAAATTCAAGTACCCATATATGTCAAATGCCTAACCTATTGTGTTCTATGTGAAAGTGAATGCCAGAAGATGGATGCAGTTCGACAGTGGGTACAGAGATCTAGATTCCTCTTTTGTGGTTTTAGTTTATCAACGTTGCTGCATTGAAATTATCATTAGGATTACCGATGTATTGGAGACCTGTAGTTATGCAAAGACTTGCCCCTTTCTAGTATACATATATCAAGGCAAGATGGCATGGCAGTGAGTAGCCATTTATTATAGGGTGCCAGCCAGAAAGATATGAGAAAATGTGTGTAGGAAGCAGGGTTATATTGTAACCTAACAGCTCACCCCCAACAACCAACTTCAAGAGCTATGTCCCACCTCCTAAACATTCTAAAACCTTTCCCAAATGAACTGGGGACCAAGTATTAAAACACATGAGGTTGCGGGGGACATTTCATATTCACACCATGAAAATGTCTTAATTCCTGGTTCCGTCACAGGATAATCAATATTTCCAAAAACATGTTTGGGCATTTCTCTGATAGACATAAATAAAAACTCAAGAAGTGGTGAAATTATTTATTCATTTGCCCAGCTACCTATATGGTAGCAGTATAAATGGAATACTTTTGATATTTTGTTTTTTTATTTTTTATTTTATTGATATTTATTTTTCTTTGTTCCCCTACATGCCTCTCCCCTTCCCCCTTCAATCCTCCCCCAAGGTCCCCATGCTCCCAATTTACTCAGGAAATCTTGTCTTTTTCTACTTTCTACTTCATATGTAGATTAGATCTATGTAAATCTCTCTTAGTGTCCTCATTGTTGTCTAGGGTCTCTGAGATTGTGGTTTGTAGGCTGATTTTCTTTGCTTTATGTTTAAAACACACCTATGAGTGAGTACATGTGATAATTGTCTTTTTGTGTCTGGGTTACCTCACTCAAAATAATGTTTTCTATCTCCATCCATTTTCCTGCAAAATACAAGCTGTTGTTATTATTTTCTGCTGTGTAGTACTCCATTGTGTAACCACATTTTCCTTATTCATTCTTTGGTTGAGGGGCATTTAGGTTGTTTCCAGTTTCTGACTATGACAAACAAAGCTATTATGAACATAGTTGAGCACATGTCCTTGTAGCATGGTTGAGCATCCTTTGGATATATTCCCAAAGTGGTATTTCTGGGTTTTGAGGAAGGTTGTTTCCTAATTTTCTGAGAAATTGCCACACTGACATCCAAAGAGGTTGTATCAGCTTGCATTCCCACCAGCAATGCAGAAGTGTTCCTTTTTCCCCACAAACTCTCCAGCATAAGTTGCCATCAGTGTTTTTGATCTTGGCCATTCTTACAGGTGCAAGATGGAATCCCAGAGGTGTTTTGATTTGCATTTCTCTGATGACTAAGGATGTTGAACATTTCCTTATGTGTCTTTCAGTCATTTGAGATTCTTCTGTTGAGAGTTCTCTGTTTAAGTCTGTACTCCATTTCCTTACTAAATTATGTGATCTTTTGGTGTATTAGTACACATTTATTGTCCATAGCAATGAATTTCATAAGACCACTTTCATACAAGTATACATTATACTTTGACCATGGTCCCCCACATCTCTTTCCTTCCTCTTTTGTCCCTCGTTCTAGTTAGTTGCTTTTGTTCCCCTGAATAGTTTCATTTATATTTTCAGATTATATAGATACATAATTTTTATACCTATAGAACATTAAAAGTTTAACTGGAAGAAAACAGGTGATTTTTGTTATTTTGAGTCTTAGCTCTCATGATAATCTCCAGTTGTATACATATCCCTGAAAAAAAGTCAAAAGTTTGGTCTTTATAACTGAATAAAATTTTATTGTTTACATAGAGCATATTTTTGTTCACTTCCTCTGTCAAGGGAATCAAAACTGACATCGTCCTGGTCAGAAAGAAATACATAAATCAATGGAACAGAACAGAGGATTCAAATATAAACCTACACAGCTAGAGCGACCAAGTTGTTGACAGAGATGCCAAAAACTTACTTTATAGACAAGTTGTCCTCTTCAACTAATGGTTCTGAGAAACTGAATACCCATACATAGAAGAATGAAACTACATATGTACATCTCATCTTGTACATCTTAAATACTTCACCAAACCTTTCTTTTTATTGTGTACCCAGTCCAACAATGGTTTTCTATTTAATCTTTTCCCTGCATCTTTACCAAGGGTGGAATCATTTATCTGTGTAAGTCTTCTGTGGTGAAATTAAAACCTTCTGATATAATAAACATGTTATACTTTTAAAAAATAATCTGGGGAAGGAACTGAGGTAACTCAACTCGGAATCTTGATACTCAGCAATAGTGAAACAAAGTAGCTCCTAGTTAACTACTATAATTGAACAGTGGTACAGAGAGCTTCACAGTTCCTTGGTGTTCCTGTGGTACAGCTGCTGCCTTTAATTGATAATCATTTCAATGAGAAGTGGCAGTTGGAGATGTTTCTGTCTAGAGGTTTTGTTTTCCACATTTTGAGACTGAAAATATCCAAGCATAATTTTAGGAATAGTAATTTGATCTATGAAGGATATTGGACATGATTATTGCTCTTATGGTTTTAATATGAATCTCAAAACTGCAATTTTAGGAGTACTGGTATCTTCATGACTTGGGAAGTTATTGTTAAGTGTCCCCCTTGTTGCCTCTTCTGTGGCTGCTGGGAAAGGTCACTTGATTTCATAGAGCAAGAGGAATTATGCATTGTGTCTGGAACTGTGTTGGCTTTTGCTAAATGTATTAAATTATATTCATAGGGAATGGCCAAATCCCTTAGCAAAAATACAATGGAAAAATAATCACTTATTTAATTTGGATGCAGGAACCTGTTTTGCGTTTTTGTTACATAGGGACTTTGAGTCTTATTTTTGTTCTTCTTTTAGCTAAAATCATATAACTTCTCCAGTAATTCTTCACACATTGGCTAATGTAGGCAATTAGTCATTTATAATTCTTTGTATTTTAAGCAAGAACAATTCTAGCTATATAGCTGCCTGTTTGCTTACAATAAACCTGAACAGTTAAAAGTAATTTATTGTATAAATTGTAACTTGTACATAGCATTAGAACATCTAGTACATACAGACAAATCCACCATGGGGAGATGCAATGGGAAATTGGTTCAGCTAATGATAGAAAGTATGGTATTTTTCTGTGATATAAACAGAGAATTTGCTTTTCTAGATAGACACAATGGTTTGCAAAATTAGATTAATAGAATGGACTTTGCATCTAGGAACAATATTACTAAAGACAAAGACTTATTTTTATTTAACCTAATTTTATAGGTTAGGTTTTTTTGGAGAAAGGACCTGGGCTAGAACTTAAAATGAAGGATATTTATGAAGAAAGAAACATCTGTGGAAGAAAAGAATCTGTAGCAGGAATGGGCAGAAGAAAATGGTCTAGTTGAAGTGGCAGTAGGGCAAAGCTAGCAGGCAACTCTATCAGATATTCTGTAGACAGAGTGACACTTCAGAAATGTTCCTTTGTGGCCAGGCAGACACTGGTGACTCTACTGGAATTGGGGTCAGTGGTTCTGTGTGGCTGAGAGCTCCTGGACACCAGTTGAAACTTTTCGTGTCCTAAGGAAGGGTCTGTATGGAAGTTAAAGGAATCCATTTACTAGGGAGATTAACAAGTTAAGCACATTTAAAGGAGCTCATATTTAAATTGGTTTATGAACTAATCTTATATATGTTAAAGATGCATGATTTTAAGAGCTCTCCTTAGAAAATAACAGCAAAAAAGAGATAATATGCTCAAAGGAGAAGAATTAATTCATAGGCAATGGATAACCTCCAGATTACTAACAAGCAAAGAAATAAAATTGCTTTCAGGCTACTTTTGAGGGACTATTCCAAATGGGGAGCTAAAGGGAAAACTGAAAGCTTTAGCACTGTCTGCCATCAACACAAGAGAATAATTATCCAAGTTATTTTATTACTCTAACAGCAAATCATCAGCAAATTAAACAGTTTCTTGTCCAATTTATTCTAAAGAGAGCGTGGGAGTTAGTGCTGTTTGTTAACTAGAAATTATCTGTTCTACAGCCAGGAGAACAGCCTCTGGATGTGCCTGCGAGGGATCATCTAGGTTAGTTTAGTCAAAGTATGAAGACTCAGCCCAAATATGGGTAGAACCGGTCCATGGGTTTGGGGCTGGGGCTGAATGGAGAGAAAATGAGCTGAAACAGGATTCAGCAATTTCTGTGGAAATGACTTTTCTGCTGTGGAGGGTTTGGGCTATACTTTCTGTGAACCCAATTAAACTGCCCCATCCTTAAATTGCTCTTGTCAGATTTTGTTTGTTTTTTGAGACAGGATTTCTCTTTGAAGTTCTAGCTGTCCTGGATCTCAGACTCACAGAGATCTTCCTGCCTAGACCTCCCAGTATATAGAATTGAAGGCAGGCACCTGCACCACCATGCCCGAATATTTTGCTGTAGCAAAAAGAAATGTTATTAATTACAACCAATGATTTCCCTTTTGAAATTGTCACAGTATAGAATACAATAAACAGAACTGTTTTACATACTAAATGTTTGCTGTTCTTTCTGTGTATGCACATGTGTTCATGTTCATGTGTTTGGTTACACATGAATATGCATGTATGTGGAAGCACTATTAAGCAGTTTTTGAGACAGGATCTCATACTGACCTAGAACTTGACAAGTAGATGAGTCTAGGGAGCAGCAAGTACTGGAGAGCTGCCCGTCTCTGCTTCCCTAGCAACAAGATTAAAAGCTTATGGCATCATGTATGGCTTTCTTATTTTCCATGGGTTTTGGGGATCACATTCAGGTCCTCATGCCTGAAAGGGAAATACTTTACTGGCTATCTCCCTAGTTTCTGCTTGTATTTTTTTTATATAATTTTTCATTTATTTTATTGAACTATTCATTTTTTTCTCTCTGCTCCCCTCCCTTTCTCCCCCCCCAACCCTCTCCCATGGTCCCCATGCTCCCAATTTACTCAAGAGAATGTTAGGAAAAAATCCTAAAACGAGCCGCTCCGCCAACACAAAGAAATCCAATTAGGTCAGATTAAACAGAATTAAAAACGCCCATGTTTTATTAAATACAGAGTTCTCAGGTGGCCAAGAACATGGCTGGGTGCCAGAGAAGCAAGGAGCACATGCAAACCCGGAACCATGGTTCCTCCTCTGGGAGCTTATTTAAATACCCTGTGCTGGGATTTGGAGTCCAGACCAATGCAACTCCCAGGCCAGGGGGCTGGGATGGATGCCAGGGGCTGGGGTTATACTCCCAACTTAAGAGAGATCTACTTCTCATTTGGATTAGATCCATGTATGGACATCTTAGGGTCCTCATTGTTGTCTAGGTTCTCTGATATTGTGAATTATAGGTTGGTTGGTTTGTTTTCTTTATGCTTAAAAGCCACTTATGCATGAGTACATGTGATAATTGTCTTTCTGGGTCTGGGTTAACTCACTCAATATTATGTTTTCTTGCTTCATCCGTTTGCCTGCAAATTTCAATGTGTTGTTATTTTTTCTGCTGTGTAGTACTCCATTGTATGTTTTCTTTATCTATTCTTCAGTCAAGGGGCATTTAGGTTGTTTCCAGGTTCTGGTTATGACAAACAATGTTCCTATGAACAAATTTGAGCATGTGTCCTTGTGATATAATTGAGCATCCTTTGTATATATACCCAAAAGTGCTGTTGCTGGGTCTTGAGGAAGGTTGTTTCCTAATTTTCTGAGAAATCGCCATGCTGATATCCAAAGGGGCACTACCAATGTGCACTCCCACAAGCAATGCAGGAGTGTTCCCTTTATCACATCCTAAGAACTTCTGGAGGCATCACAATCTGACTTCAAACTCCACTACAGAGCTACAGTACTGAAAACAGCCTGGTAATGGCATAAAAACAGACAAGAGGACCAATGGAACAGAATTGAAGACCCAGATATTAATCCACACACCTATGAACACCTGATTTTTGACAAAGAAGCAAAAAATGTACAATGGAAAAAGAAAGCATATTTAACAAATGGTGCTGGCATAACTGGATATCAATATATAGAAGAATGAAAATAAATCCATGTCTATCACCTGCACAAAAGTCCAAATGGATCAAATACCTCAACATAAAGTCAATCACATGACACCTCAGAGATCAGTGGGAAGTACACTTGAACGCATTGGCCCAGGAGACCACTTCCTAAATAGAAGCCCAGCAGTACAGACACTGAAAAAAGCAATTAATAAATGGGACCTCCTGAAACTGAAAAGCTTCTGTAAAGCAAAGGACACAGTCAAAAAGGCAAAACAGCAGCCTACAGAATGGGAAAAGATCTTCACTAACCCCACATCAGACAGAGGTCTGTTCTCCAAAATATACAAAGAACTAAAGAAATTGGTCATCAAAAGAACAAATAATCCAATAAAAAATGGAGTACAGACCCAAACAGAGAACTCTCAACAGAAGAATCTCAAATGGCTGAAAGACACTTAAGGAAATGTTCAACATCCTTAGTCATCAGAGAAATGCAAATCAAAACAACTCTGAGATTCCATCTTGCACCTCTAAGGATGGCCAAGATCAAAAACACTTGTTGTATTTTATTTTACAATCAAAAAGTTTCAGTAATTGGGATTTACCTGTTTCGTGTGGTTAGATACATCATTTTTTAATAGACACAGTTTTAGGAATATGCAGATACAAAGATGGATGTTCAAATAAATTGAATTGTAATGAGCACTGATACTTTTTGTTGTTCTTGTGAAAGCCAAGTAGTGGGTCAGATTATGTGGAGTCCAGATTCACTGTCCCTGTGCTATCTGTGTAATATTGCAGATGATACAATTTTTTGAGGAGTTGTTTCTTTAAATTTCAATAGCAACAAATCACAAATTTTGCAAATATGGTTAAAAGTCCAATAGAATATTATACTGTTAGGATTAATAAGCAATCTTATGATATATGAAAGAATATTCAAGAAATCAAAGTTGATGAAGATTTAGAAAGCAAATTAGATGGTCACCCAATAATAATTTTCATTTATTTCTTTCTCACACACAAAGATATTTGGCAACATAGACAAAATTCTACTTTTTGTATGTTCACAGTGTTAAAAGCTGAAGCTTACATTTTCAAACAGTGCCACAATCTATGTTTTAATTATCATGTATGTCTATGTATATATATTTGATTATTCAATTTTATGTTTAAGTGGGAGGAGATCCCAGTACCTCAGGGAGGGAAATTAAAAGTACTTTAGAGTATTCCAAATGTGAGGCAATTAAAAGTTATTATTTGCTTTCAGCATACTCTAAGCAGATGGCAAACGATCTTCCCTTTGCCCACATTGGCTGTACATTCTCAAAAGAATCTCTTAAGTTTATGCTTTTATCTGCTATAGGGAGTTCTATAGACAACTATAAGTAAACCAACAAAAAGAACTCAGTTCCCAATGTTAATTATGGGGACATTCTGTTACAGTTGTTTGATAGAATGGTTGCCTCTCCAGACCTTGATTTACCAATTCCTCTGTTGACAGCATACTTTTTACCTTCATAATAGTCAAGAAAATTATTATGAAATGTTTCAAGGAAATACATATGCTTCAAAAATATATCTCAGTGAAAAAATTCTCATCTGAATCCTTATGTTTTTCCTTCAACAAAAGATCAGTTTACTTACTGATTGAAGATTTGTTTGCTTTTACTCTTATCTATGTAGACTCTTATATTCCAGAAGAGGAAGATGAGAGTTTCCTGATTTCTACATGATTTTGCTTTTCCTACTTGACAAGATTTGCTGACGCTAACTCCTATGGGAATTCATTTTTCAATATATGGGTCAAATCCTGCCTGCTGTGAGCACCTTTGCTGAGTTTGGGCATCACTGTCACTGTCTTCCTCCCTTGTCTACCAGTGCTGCATCTCTTCTTCGCATCCAAGATGAATGCCAGTGGTTAAATGAAGAGGAAAGACTCCAGGACTATCTAACTCAGAAAAAGAAAAAAAGAAGTTTCAGGCTGGCAAATATTTTTGAAATAACTATGAAAGATGAGAGAGAGTCTTGGTGTTGCCTTCAGAAGATTATCTTGACTGTAGTGTTTTGTTGCTATTGTTTGGCTTTTTGGTGTTGTTTTGGGAGGATTGGGTTTTTGTTTGTTTGCAGTGCTGATGATTAAGCCTAGGGCTTTACTCATGTGAGGCAAGGGCTTTACCAGGATTGAATTTCACCTTTAACCCTTCTGTCTCTATTTGCTATTTTAATATAAAGAAGTTTGAAGGAACAGACTCATAGATGCATGCTAATATCATCTCTTCAGGAGACTTCTGAAGATTTAAAACACAGAATTTGCAAGACTAACTTTTACAGAAGCAAATGACTTTGTGAAACTAGACCTGTTGTTAGCATTAGTAGACAGGGGTAGACATGAGTAACACCAATTACAGAAATCTAAAAGAGATAATTTCCTGTAAAGCTGTGGCATATAATATATTTATCAACAGGTCAATGGTGAAAGATCTTTTGTTCTATCTCTAGTTATTAATTTACTAGGAAAATTTTGTTTTAACTGTAGTTTAAATTCATAATTATCTTCAACAAAAGAAGTTAGTTAAACTGTATCCAGAAGAATCTTACCTATCACCCTACATAGAACTCAACTGCAAATGGGTCAAAGACCTCAACATAAAATCAGATAGAAAACAACCTGGTAGAAAAGAAAGTGAGGGATAGATTGAACTTATTGCCACTTGAGAAAACTTTCTGAACAGAACACCATTAGCACCGGCACTGAGAGCAATAATTCATAAATGGAACATCATGAAACTGACAATCTATTGCACAGCAAAGGACACTATCATTCATACAAAGTGTCAGCTTACAGAATGGAAAAGTATTTTTACCCATTGCACATCTGATATAGGACTAATATAGAAAATATAAAATTAAACATTAAAAACTGGATATCAAGAAAACAAATAACCCAATAAAAATTGGGGTACAGTTTTAAACAGAGAATTCTCAATAGAGGAAATTTAAATGCCCTTTGCCATCAGAAAAATGCAAATCAAAACTACTTGGATATTCAATCATGCATCAATCAAAATAGCTAAGATCAATAAAACAAGCGAAAGCTCATGCTAGCAAGGATGTGGGGTAAGGGAAACATTCATCCATTACTGGTGGGGGTATAAATTTATACAGCCACTATGGAAATCAGTGTGGCAGTTCCTCAGGAAGATGGGTATTGATCTACCTCAAGATCCAGCTATACCACTCTTGGGCATACACCCAAAGGATACTTCATCCTACCACAGAGACACTTGCTCAAATATATTCATGGCTTGTCTATTAATCACAGCTGGAAAATTGGAAACAACCTAGATGCCCTTTAACAGACAAATGGATAAAGAAAATGTGGTACATTTACACAATGAATTACCACTCAGCCATTAAAAAATTACATCATGAAATTTACCAGCAAATGCATTGAACTAGAAAAAAATCATCCTAAGAGAAGTTACCCAGACCCTGAAAGAGAAATAAGGCATGTATCACTTATATGTAGATTAAATTAAATTAAATCAGTGATAAGCATGCTAGAATCTCAGTGATTTGGTATAAAGTAAGAGACTGGAGAAGACAGATAACTCTCATTACAAAGAAAGATAGAATAGATTGGTGCAGGAGAATTATCTGTATTCTGTCAATCATGTGTTCTAATAAAATGCTGATTGGCCAGTCAGAAAGTATAGGTGGGTCAACCAGACAGGAAGTAGAGGCGAGGCGATGAGAACAGGAGAATGCTGGAAAGGAGGAAGTCCATTCCTCCCACTCCTGCTCAGACTCCAAAGAGGCAAGATGTGATCTGCCCTGCTGAGAAAGGCACCAAGCCATGTGGCTAGCATAGATAAGAATAATGGGGTAATATAAGAAACAAGAGCTAATAAGAAGCCTGAGCTAATGGGCCAACCAGTTTAAAACTTACGGAGATCTCTGTGTGATTTTCTTTGGGACTTGCTGGCTGTGGGGTACCGAGTGGGACAGAAACCCCAACAAGAAGGACCCTCATGTTACAGAATGGCGCACCAACGTGATGGACTAAATCTACTTAAAAAAACATGAGAGGGCTTAAAAAGGAGAGAAAGAGAGTTTAACACAGCTTTTTGCTCTTTGCTAGGTTGTGCCGTAGAGAGATTTCCTGTTTCAGCAATAGCGTCAGAAAAAAAAAAGCTGTGTGGCTTCCTGGGCTGTGCAGCCAGTGCAAACTCTGGCTTTAAAGCATTTCAATGGCTTTTATGAGACTGGAAGTTTGTGTACCAAGCAGTGTCCAGTATGGGTTCCATCTCATGATCATTGTCAAGTCAAATCAGACATTGGTTTGATACTCCCACAAGTTTTCTGCCACCATTGCCTTACCATGTTTCTAAGGTAAGACAGCATTGTAGTCCAAAGGATTTGTTGCTGGATTGGTGTTTACATTCTCCTTTGGTAGCCTTCAAAGTACCTCCCCACATTGAAGATGCTAGAACATAGAGGGAAGGTTCTATGTAGGCACCAACTCAACCTTTCTGTGTTCAGTGAATTGTCAAGATGTTGTCTTCAGTGATGGGGCCTTGCTGTCAGTTCACTGATAGCAACCTATCATCTTGACAGCTGCCTGAGTTGTTTGGGTCCCTTTGGTCAACAACTCAATTCGCGGTAACCCAGTCTTGGTAATAGAAGCATTATTTGGTGGCAAAAGATGGCCAGTTGGGACTCCATCTCCCTCATTATTAGGAGACTTCATTAGGACTGCCTTCATATATTTTTGGAAGTTTCCACTGCACTAGGTTTCCATACCACCCCTCAAATGCTCCTCAGTTCTAGCTTTCTTTCCTCCCATTTTTTCCTTCAACCAACTCTCCACTCCGCCCATTCCCACCCCAATACAACCCAAGTCCACCCATAAAAATTTATTCCAGTCCCCCCTCCCAGGGAGGCAAATGTGTCACTTACTCAATAGCAGTGAACATGGTTGAACAGATGCACACCCAAGAGAGGTTTAGCTGGACCTTGAAGAACAACAAGTCCTATTTTTCTGAGGAACCACACTACACTGATTTCCAAAGTGGCTATACAAGTTTGCACTTCCACCAGCAATGGAAGTTTGTTCCCTTTAGTCCATATCCTCACCAGCATGAGCTGTCACTTTTATTTTTGATCCTAACCATTCTAAAAAGTGTAAGATATAATCTCAAACTGGTTCTGATTTGCATTTCCTTGATGTCTAAGGGTGTTGAACATTTAAATGTTTCTTAGAATTTAAGTTTCCTCTACTGAGAATTCTGTTTAGATTTGTACCTCATTTTTAAATTGGATTTTTAATATCTAGTTTCTTGAGATCTTTATATTTTTTGATATTAACCCTCTATCAGATTTGAAGCTAGTAAAAATATTTTCCCATTTCCTATGCAAACTCCTGCTGTTTCTTAATGATGGTGTCCTTTGCCTTAATAAGTTTTTTAGTTTCTTGGGGTCCCATTTATGACTATCTTAGTGTCTGTGCTATAGGTTCTGTTCAGAAAGTCTTCTGTGCCAATGGGTTCCAGGCTATTCCCCACTATCTCTTCTATTAGGTTCAGTGTACTTGGTTATATTTTGAAACCATTAATCCATTTAGAGTTGAATTTTGTGCAAGGTGGTAAATATGGATCTATTTGCATTCTTCTACATGGAGACATTCAGTTTGAGCAGCAGCATTTGTAGAAAATGCCATCTATTCTCCAGTGTGTACTTATGACTTCTTTATTAAAAATCACATTTCTAGAAGTGTGTGGATTTGTTTGGGTCTTCAATTCAATTCCATTGACTAACATAACCAGTTATGTGAAATTAGCCTGCTGTTTTTGTTACTATAGTTTTATAGTATAACTTGAAATTGGAAATGGTGAGACCTATACCATTTTTTATTGTACAGTATTGTTTTAATTATCCTGGATTTTTTTCTATTTCCATACAAAGCTGAGAACTGTCATTTAAAGTTTTGTGAAGAATTGTGTTAGAATTTTGATGAGGAATGAATTTAATCTTTAGATTGATGCTAAAAGGATGACTATTTTGCTGTGTTAATTTTACCAATCTATGCGTATGGGAGATATTTACTTATTCAATGACTTAAAGTTTTTTTATCATACTCTTGTATGGTTAGAGTTATTCCCATAATATTTTTATTATTTGAGGCTATTGTAAAAGGTGTTGTTTCCCTGATTTATTTCTTGATCCATTTTTTATTAGTGTATGTGAGGACTACTGATTTTATAACTTGCTACTATTCTGAAAGTGTTTATCAGCTGAAGGAGTTTTCTGGTGGAAATGTTCAGATCACTTATGTATACTATCATGCTATCTGTAGATGAAGATACTATGGTTTCTTCCTTTAGAATTTGTATCCCCTTGATTGCCTTCAGACATCTTATTGATCTAGCTAAAACTTCGAGTAGTATATTGAATAGGTATGGAGAGAATGGACAAACTTGTCTTACTTCTGACTTCAGTAGAATTGCTTTTAGTTTCTCTCCATTTAATTTGATCTTGGCTATAAGTTTGTTTTTAAACTCTTTTTAGTATATTGAGGTATGTCCCTTATATCCCTAATATCGCCAAGATTTTTTTTTATCATGAAGGGGTATTTTGTTTTTTTTTTAAATGCTTTTTCTGAGTCTAATGAGATGTTCATGTGGGTTTTTTTTTTTCAGTTAGTTTAAATGGTGTATTACATTTATTGATTTTTCATATATACCATCAATGCTTGTCTGGGATGAAGCTTCATGACAATGGTGGATGATCTTTTTTATGTGATCTTTGATTTGGTTTGTAAGTATTTTTTGAGTATTTTTGTATCTATGTTCATAAGGGAAATTTGTCCGTAATCTTTCTTTGTTGGGTCTTTGTTTATCAGAATGACTGTGGAACTGTCAAATTAAGCAATGTTCCTTCTGTTTCTATTTTGTGGTATAATATGAGGAATATTTCTTCTTTGAAAGTCTGACAGCATTTGTGCTAAAGCTGTCAAGCCCTGGGCTTTTTTGGTTGGGGGAATTTTAATGACTGGTTCTATTTCACTAGCAGTTATAAGTCTCTTTAAATTGTTTATTTAATCTTGATTTCAGTTTGATAAGTGGTAACTACCAAGATAATTATCCATTTCTTTTAGATTTTTCCAATTTGGTGGATGACAAATATTTCTGAAATCCCCAGTTGTGAGTTTCTCTGACAATGCAACAAGCCAAATCAAGCTTAATTAATAGGACCAAGTTTAATCTGAGTAAAACAACTTCTAGGTGACTTTCTGGGCAAGAAAGCAGGACAGAAATCATGTTAAGCTTCTAGGGACCAGGTCTTACATACTCTGTAGGTATTGTCTTGAGTAGCTCTGGGCCAGGAGTCATTGCTTGGTAGTCTTTCTGAGGGCAAGTTCTAGAGACAAAGAGTTGGAGCCAAATTGAAGTTCCCAGCTAAATAGTAGATCACAGGTTTTTGAAGTACGATTCTCTGGATTTCCTTGGTGTCTATTAAGACCCCTTTTAATTTCTGATTTTTCTTTAATTTTAGATATTCTCTCTGCATCTTTTAGTTAATTTAGAAAAGGTTTGGTCTATCTTGTTGATTTTCTCAAAGACCCAATCTTTGTTTCATTGACTCTTTGTATTATTTTTGTTTCTTTGTTTGCTTGTTGTTTGTTTCTATTTTATTGATTTCAGCACTGGATTCAATTATTTCTTGCTACCTTCTCTTATTGAGTTATTCTATTGTTTCTAGAGCAGTTGTTCTCAACCTTCCTAATATTGCAATCTTGTAATAGAGTTCCACATATTATGGTGACCCCCAACCATAAAATTATTTTGTTGCTACTTCATAACTGTAATTTTACTACTGTTGTGAATCATAATATAAATATCTGATATTCAGGATGTCTGATATGTGATCCCAAAAGGGATCATGACTCAAATGTTGAGAACCACTATTCTAAGCTTAAAGGTGTGCTATTAAGTTGCTAATATGAAATCTCTCAAGTTTTCTTAAATATAGGCACTTAGTGCTATGAACTTGTCTCATAGAACTGCCTTCATTGCATCCCAGTATGAGATAGCTTAAGATTTTTTTTTTTGTGTGTGTAGGTACTTCATGCTATGAACTTACCTCTTAAAATCATTTCCTTTGTGTCCCATAAGTTTGGTTATGTTGTATATTTGTTTTCAATCAATTCTAGAAAGTCTTTTATTTCTTTCTTAATTTCTGTCTTTGACTATTTTTCATTCAGTAAAAAGTTTTTCATTTTCATGAGTTTGTAAGATTCTGTTGTTGAAATCCAATTTTAATCTGTGGTCGAGTTGCTTCAGTTGTCTTGTATCTGTTGAGACTGTCTTTATTTTTGAATATGTGGTCAGTTTTGGAGAAAGTTCCATGTAGTAAGGAGAAGAAGATATATTCTTTTGTGTTTGGGTAAACTGTTATATAAATATCTGATAGGTCAATTTGGTTTATAGCTTCAGTTAGCTTAAGCATCTCTCAGTTTAGTTGTCTGGAAGACCTGTATATTGGTGAGAGTAGGGCATTGAAATATCCCACTATCAGTGTGATAAGGTCAATATATTATTTAAGCTGTAACAGGTTTTTATTTTCCAAACTTGGGTGATCTTGTGTTCATAGCATAAATATTAGGAATTGAAATGGTGTAATTTTTCTTTAATGAGTATAATAGAGGGAAGCCCCTGGAGTTAGTACAAGACACACCAAGATACCAAGTTCTCAGCACAAAGAGGACTTATTTCCCCAGAAGGGCAAGCTAGGGGGAGTGTCTCTGGATCCAGCAAAGGCAGACAGAAAGTTACACCAGCAGCAGCATTTGTTTGGTTTTGTTTTTTGTATTTGCCTAGTAGGTTTCTAAGAAGAAATAGAGGGAGTCTATTTTAGGGTAAATTTGGTTAATCCTGAATGAACATGCTAGCAAAATAATGAATTTTTATTTTTGGACCTTCGTGTATTGTCTCTCAAGTAACTCAGTGACCAAATAAAGGAATGGACCTTGGGGGCTAACTTTAAGAAAGTGATCTAACAGTTCTTAGCAAGGAGAGGTAAAAGGGGAAAGGGCAAAACTTGTCAACACAATGTGTTTGCCATTTAGACCAGGTAGAGCCCTTCAGTCAGTATGTAGTGTCTTTATCTCTATTGAGTAGGTTTGGTTTGAAGTCTGTTTTGTTAGGTATTAAAATGGTCATACCGGCTTGCTTCTTAGTTATATTTCTTTGGAATATCTTTTTTCCAACCCTTTACTCTGAAGTAACATCTATGTTTGATGTTGAGGTGTGTTTCCTGGATATAGTAAAATGATAGATTTTGCTTCACATCGATTTAGTCTATTATTTTATTGGGGGAATTGAAACCACTAATGTTGAGAGATATTAAAGACAGTTGATTCCTATTATTTTGTTGGTGGTGGTAGTGGTATTTTGGTTGTTTTCTTTTTTATTATTAAATTTTTTTTAATTAAAAATTTCTGCCTCCTCCCCACCTCCTTTCCCCCTCCCCCCACACTCAACTCCCCTCCCCCCTCCCTCTCCAGTCCAAAGAGCAGTCAAGGTTCCCTGCCCTGTGGGCAGTCCAAGGTTCTCCCCCCTCCATCCACATCTAGGAAGGTAAGCATATAAACTGGCTAGGCACCCACAAAGCCAGTACATGCAGTAGGGTCAAAAGTCAGTGCCATTGTCCTTGGCTTCTCAGCAGCCCTCATTGTCCACTATATTCAGTGAGTCCGGTTTTATCCCATGCATTTTCAGTCCCAGTCCAGCTGGCCTTGGTGACCTAATAGATCAGCCTTACCGTCTCAGTGGGTGGGTGCCCCTTTTGCGGTCTTGACTTCCTTGCTCATGTTCTCCCTCCTTCTGTAACCCCGCAACAAAGGTCTGACCTCCAAAATATATAAAGAACTCAAGAAACTAGAAGTTAAAGTGCTAATTAACCCAATTAAAAATGGGGCACTGAACTGAACAGAGAATTCTCAACAGAAAAAGTTCAAATGGCCAAAAGACATTAAGGTCATGCTCAACCTCCTTAGCAATCAGGAAAATGCAAATCAAAACAACTTTGAGATATCATCTTACACCTGTCAGAATGGCTAAAGTCAAAAACACCAATGATAGCCTTTGCTGGAGAGGTTGTGGAGTAAGGGGTACACTCATCCATTGCTGGTGGGAATGCAAACTTGTGCAACCACTCTGGAAAGCAATGTGGCAGTTTCTCAGGAAATTTGGGATCAACCTACCCCTGAACCCAGCAATACCACTCTTGGGAATATACCCAAGAGATGCCCTATCATACTACAAAAGTATTTGTTCAACTATGTTCATAGCAGCATTATTTGTAATAGCCAGAACCTGGAAACAACCTAGATGTCCTTCCACGGAAGAATGGATGAAGAAAGTGTGGAATATATACATATTAGAGTACTACTCAGTGGTAAAAAACAATGACTTCTTGAATTTTGCATGCAAATGGATGGAAATAAAAAACATTATCCTGAGTGAGGTAACCCAGACCCAAAAAGATGAACATGGGATGTACTCACTCATAATTGGGTTTTAGCCATAATTATAGGACAGTGAGCCTATAATTCGCGATCCTAGAGAAGCTAAATAAGAACGTGAACCCAAAGAAAAACATATAGTTATCCCCCTGGATATTAGAAGTAGTCAAGATTGCTGGGCAAATATTTGGGAACTGGGGGGTGTGGTGGGATGGGGGAAAAGGGAGATGGTGAGAGAAAAGTGAGAATTGGAGGATAGGGAGAACTTGGGGGAATGGGATGGTTGGGATAATGGAAGGTTGGGTATGGGAGCAAGGATGTATATATCTTAATTAAGGAAGCCATTTTAGGGTTGGCAAGAGCTTTGACTCTAGAGGGGTTCCCAGGCGTTCAGAGACATGTACCCAACTAGATCCTTGGGCAGCTGAGGAGAGAGAGCCTGAAATAGCCCGATCCTATAGCCATACTAACGAATATCTTGCATATTACCATAGAACCTTCATCTGGTGATGGATAAGAGAGATAGAGACAGAAAGCCACACTGGATGTTTTCTTTATGTTGGTAAACAGCTTCTTTTTGCTAGGGAAATTTTCTTGTATGATTTTGTTGAAAATATTTTCTGTGAATTTGACATACATTGATTTTCCTTCCCCTATTCCTATTATTCTTACATTTGGGATTTTCATACTATCCCAGACTTCTTGGATATTTTGTGGCAGTAGTTTTTAGGTTTAATGCTTTAATATAGTAAGAAAATATATCATTTTCTTCAAATGCTTCTTTTTCTGTCTCTTGTATTCTGTTGGTGAAACTTGTCACTGTAGTTATCAAATTTCTACATTTTTCATTTCCAGAATTCCCACAGTTTGTGTTTTCTTTAGTGATTCTATTTTCATTTTCAGGACTTGGACAATTTTATTCATCTCCTTTCATTGTTTATGTTTTCCTGAATTTCTTTAAGGGATTTATTCATTGCCTCTTTAAGGATCTCTATCATCTTTGTACATGAAGCTTTAAGGTCTTTTCTTGGGGAAATATTCAGTGCCTACTGTGGTAGGGTTGCTAGACTTTAGTGGAGTCATATTATCCTCAATGTTATTGTGTTCTTACACTGGCATCTAGGCTTCTGGAATTAGGAAATTTTTATTTCTAGGTGCTGATATCTGGTTTTGTCATTCTTAGGTTGGTGCTTTGTTCCTTCATTTCTGTTTTCTCTCCGAGTTTTAGGGGAGTGTACCAGCTGTGTATTGTCTGCTAGGAAATTTTCTGTAGACTTGGTAGATGTGGCCACTGGGGACTCCCAGGTAAAATGTGTTTCTAGGTATTGAGAATATTAGGAATGAGAATAGGCAAAGTGTCTGAAGGGATTGACAAGAGGAAGAAAAGTAGGGTGTTCTACCAGGATCTGCTTATGTAGTCTGCTTGGAATTGGGGCAGAATGTGAAGAGACATCACCCTAGAAGGTCTGCTATTGATATATGGATGAGACTGGGCAATTGGATTTTGAGGAAAACAGGGAGCAGTGAAGATCTGTAGTCAGCTACCAGGGAGTGACTCAAGATGAAAATTTCCATATTTCAGAGAGTACCACCAAGAATATTATAATAACCTGCAATCATATAATATTTTCAATATGTATGACTATGGCTTTGTTTTAGGGTCAATAAGAATAACAATACTAAACTCAAGTAAAAAACGGGCAAACAATATGAGCAGGTTTTTTGAGATACACAAATGGCAAATCGACATATAAAAAGTTGCTCATATTATTAATTGTTAGTAGACAAGGGAAATCACAGACTTCATGGGATACCAACACCTCTAGCATAACACAAATAAGGACAGACTGCAACTGGTCTTTGAAGGAATGTAGACAAATCAGAACCTTCATATACTGCTGATAAAGATGTAAAGCGATTCAATCATTTTGGAAAATAGTTTTGTTCCTGAAAATATTAAGCATGATAAGCAGTTTTCCTACATGCATATACAAAAGAAATGGACACATACATCCACACAAAACTTGCACCTTAAATCCTTAAGCTGAATTAATTTTGTGACCTGAAAGTGGAATCAATCCAATATCTAAAAGGTCACAAATGCACAAATACTATTTTCCCATAAAATACTTTGGCATCTAGGAATCAAAAAATAAAGAAATATTGATATGCTATATATAGAGAGATATATACATACATATGTGAAATTTGAAAAACATGCTAAGTGAAAGAGGCTAAACACGCCTTGCTACTTATATAACAACTCCACTTCCATGAAGAGACAATAATTGGCAAATGATTTCAGTGAAAAGTAAGCTAGTGTTTTCCTGTGCCTACTGAAATTAAGAGGAACTGAGAATCAAAATGTGTGCCAGGTTTCATTTTGGATAATGAAAAAGCACAAAAGTTAATTATGATGATGTTCATACAACTCCATAATTATTCTAAAAAATTACTGAATTGTACTTTAAGTGGGTGATTTGTATGGTTTGTGAATAAATTCAATAAGTTATTAAATAAAGTAAAAATTAAATTTAGACATACAAAAGCAAAAGAATTCATGATAAGCAGGCTCATAAAAAGAAGTTAAAGAAAGTCCTACAGGAAGGTGTAATGATATTTCATTTGCATTTTAATAAGTACAGCTTCTCTGAAGAGCACAAAGCCACTACACTAGTCAGTCATACAGGCCAGGTAGTGGTGGCACACACATTTAAAACCAGTAGCCACACTTGTTAGTCACAGCGGCCGGGCAGTGGTGGTGCACACCTTTAATACCAGCAGTAGAGAGGAATATAAAGTGGAATGAGACAGAAACTTGCTCTCTTTCAGTCTGAAGATTTCAAAGAGGGTAAAGCTTTCTAATGTCTTGGCTGTTTTGCTTTTCTGATCTTCAGGTTGAGCTGTAATATCTCTGGGTTCTTATTAATTGCCCTAAAAGAAGTTGCCAAATTAATATAATATCTGAGACTTATAAATATTTTTTTTCCAAACACATTAGGACAGATGTACATATAAACTCACAGGGACTGTGGCAGCATACACAGGATCTGCAAATGTTCCAGCAAGACAAAATTCCAACATGAAGGATGGGAGGTGGGTATGAAGTCCTACCCCTAACTGAGGAGTTCCTGGTATTTTATTGCTACTGAGAAGGGAAGAGTCAATTTCTTTCAGTGCTGTGACACTTGTTCTATCAATCACACTCCAGGGCAGGTCCAAACTCAAGAGTAGTTGGCCAACACAAATTGTACTCAGTTTTTTTAAGAATCAAACCAAAACACACAGACAGAGAGAGAAGGAGGGTGGGTGGTGCAGAGAAAGAGAGCCTATGAAATTTAGTAGGTAAGGATGTGAGGGAAGAACTTGGAAGAGTTGGGGAGGGGACAAATAGCAAAATATAAGAAATTCTCAAATAAAAAATTTAAAAAATATTTTAAAACAAAAGAATATATGAAAAGAGTACAAAGATCAGAGAGGAGAAATTAAAGTGTGCTACAATGAGATGTTTATAGTGAAGAAACTGGTACACTACCCTTTAACAATAGACAGAAAATTTAATATGCATATTAAAGCTGAAAAGCAGCCTCTGAAACAATCAAAATGGAGGTAGAGCTAATGAGCTAACAAAGGAGATGAAATTGAATCATGAAAAGTGTTAAGCTACACTTCCATGTCTGGAAATATGAAGGAAAGAAACATACTTTATTCTTATCACTATGTACAACTACAAGCCCTGGGCATTTTGTGGGAAACAAGCAGAAGGAAGCCCTGAAAAGTGAAAAGAAGTCAGAATAAGTAAAGCCTTCCAGAAAAGAAATGATGCCATGGGCAGTTTTTTTCTTGTTTAGCTCGTGTTTCCTAGATCAAATGCTAGAGACTCCAGCAATTAAAATCACCAACTGGCAAAAACAAGGTGCTAAGAAATGTTTGGTTTCTTTAACTCAGCAACAGGAATTGGCAACTTAGCAAGACAGGAAACACTTAGAAAATAAATTGTCTGAGTGAGTATAGAGGCTCACCTGTGGAAATCAAGCACTTAGAAAATGAAAGTAAGTGTATTTGAGGCAAGTCTGGGCTACGTAGCAGAAGAGGGAAGAACGAGGAACAGGAGAATGAGGAAGAGGATGGAGAAGGAATGTAAGTATGAATACTTTACTAAATAACCCCCAAATGCCCAATTCTTCAACTATGGCCATGATGGCCAATTAAGTATGTAGGCTTCCCCTTGTGCCTGATTCTTGCCTGGTCATCAGAGAGATGAGGTTTTCCCTTAACATGTAGTAAAGACACCTCTAGAATGGAGGTCTTATGGTCTATAAGAAGTAAAAACCACTTAGGTGTTAAGAATCTGCTTCAAGATCCAAGGACACAGAAAGGTGAGTAGCCTTCCTCCTTCAGCCATTTTCTCAAATACCAATATGACATTTTTGCATAGTGTGTTTTAAAACTCATTAAAATAATCACTGCACTGAAGACAAGAAAGAAAGGAACTGACCTAATAACTTCAGAAAAGAGCATTTGACACTAAGGATATAGGAAAAACATGCAGTTTGTTTAACACCTTACAGGTCTTTTGAGTACATATTACTGCTTCTAGTTCTGTGTTTTTATGGGATTTAGTATATGTGAACCTGTGTACCCTTGCATCTATATTTGTTTTTTGAGCTCTTTCTTTGGCTCTGTTTCTTCTGTTTATTTGTTTGCTCTGTCCTGTTTTGTTTTTCTTTAATTTTATGTTATCTTATTTTTAGATGCTTATGTCCTAATGAGAGAAAAAGAAAGGGTATGGATCTGGATGGGTGAGGAAGTGGGAAGGATTTGGAGGAGTCAGGAAAGGAGAAGCCAGAATCAGAATGTATTGCATGAAAACAATCTATTTTCAATGAAAATTATTACTAGGGCTTTTCAAAATCTCCAGTAAATAATCATCACCTCTACTAAAACACTTTTATTTTAGGCTTACAACCATGGAGAAATTCTTAACGTCACCATTCTTCAGCCCATTGGTCAGAAACAGAAACAGTTTTGAGACAAGATCTCATTATGCAATGTGGGCTGATCTCAGATGAATAGCAGTCCTCTTGTCTCAGTCTCCCAAGTACTACACTGAAGGTGTACAACAACATATTTGAACAATGTCAGGATCTTTGATGGTACTTTGTCTCTGGCTTTGCTTACAGTTTTGTTGCATTTTATTGGAGTCAGAGAATGATCTAGCAAAATCTACTTCTCTGAGCTCCAATGCTGAGAGCACCTGAGGACAGTAACTTCAGAGAAGAGCTTTCTCTTACTACTCATCTACCTCAAAACTGCATTTATGAAAGAGAAGCACAGTTGTCTTCTCTCTCATCTCTGTTACTTCCTTGGTCAAAGAAAAATCAAACTGCCATTATAGAACATGTCTGAAAGCTCAATGGCCAAGTCCAGGCCAAGTCCAGTCAAGAAAGAAAATGCCTTAAAGACAGAAACATGTAACCCTTTCTTTTTCTTGCAGTTTATCTGGCTGTGAGATAATTCCCTTGTATACTGTAAAGATTTGTCACTCAAATTGGTTTAATAAAATACTGATTGACCAGTATCCAGGTAGGAAGTATAGGTGGGGTGACCGAACTAAGATAATGGGAAGAAGGGCAGTGTTAAAGAGTTGCCAGCAGACACAGAAACAGCAAGATGAGACTGTCATACTGGAAAAAAAAAGGTACCAAGTCACATGGCAAAGCATAAATAGAAATATGGGCTAATTTAAATGTAAGAGTTAGCTAGTAACAAGCCTGAGCTATTGTCTGAGCATTTACAAGCAATATTAAGCTTCTAAATGTTTATGTGACAGCAGCTGTGAAACATGGAGACTTCCACTTACATATGGTACCCAATGTGGGACAAGAATTTCTACATAAAGTGAAAAAGATTTAAAAAGGATTCTAAATGCACAAAAACTGGGTCTAACTTGGCTTCTTGGGAACTGTTTTTTCTTGGGTAGGCTCTGATTGCTAGTAGTGATCAGAGGCATTTCTCTTTTAAGAGACAATTCTGGCTAAGTGAAAGCAGCAAAAATGGGTGGCTCTTTTAAGAGAAACTACCACCAAACACTTATATAGTGTTTGTGAGCAGTTAGCAGCATGCTACATGGTGGCAGCATGGACCTAGAAACTCCCCCAGATTTGTTGCTGGAAATGTGCCTCCCACCAGTGCCTTTGCCCTGAAGCTAGGCTCTCAGAACCAAGGACTGGGGTAGAGCCAGCCACCAAAGATTAGGCAGCTTTGGCCCTAGCCTTACAGCTTAGCAGTTTAAAGGCTCATATGGTCAGAAAAAAAGATAGAGATATGCATTAAAAGATCCAGATATTTTCTAAAAAACCTATAAACAGTTTACAGTGTGTTAAAAATAAATATGTAAGCTTGTGAATATAAGAGAAATCAAAAAAAGGGTATAAAAACACTCCTTAGCTGAAATCAACAAAATACAAACACAGAAAACAATCCAAAGAATCAATGAAACAAAAAGCTGGTTCTTGGAGAAAATCAATAAGATTGATGAACCCCTATCCAAACTAATCAAATGGCGAAGAGAGAACACACAAATTAACAAGATCAGAAATGAAAAGGGAGACATAACCACAGACACAGAGAAAATTCAAAAAATCATTAGATCTTACTACAAAAGCCTGTATACCACAAAATTGGAAAATGTTAAAAAAAATGGACACATTTTTATATAAGTAACATATACCAAAGTTAGACGAGGGCTAGGTGGACAATCTAAATAGACCTGTTAGTCAAGAATTAGAAGTTGTTATAAAAAATACTCCCTACTAAAAAAGCCCAGGTTCAAACGGTTTCAATGCAGAATTCTACCAGAACTTCCAAGAAGAACTAATACCTATACTCCTTAATGTATTTCAGAATATAGAAACAGAAAAGTCATTGCCATATTCCTTTTATGAAGCAACAGTTACCCTGATACCAAAACCACACAAAGACTCAAACAAGAAAGAGAATTACAGGCCAATCTCACTCATGAACATCAAGCAAAAATCCTCAATAAAATACTGGCAAACCGATTCCAAGAACACATTAGTAAAATTATCCATTATGATCAAGTAGGCTTCATCCCAGGGATACAGGGCTGGTTCAACATACGAAAATCTATCAATGTAATCCATCATATAAATAAACTGAAAGAAAAAAACATATGATCGTTTCATTAGATTCTGAAAAAGCATTTGACAAAATTCAACATCCCTTTATGATAAAGGTCTTAGAGAGATTAGGGATACAAGGGTAATACCTAACTATAATAAAAGCTAACATCAAATTAAATGGAGAGAAACTAAAGCCATCCCACTAAAATCAGGAACACGACAAGGCTGTCCACTCTTTCCATACCTCTTCAATATAGTACTTGATGTTCTAGCAATAGCAATAAGACAACGTAAGGGGATCAAAGGGATTCCAATTGGAAAGGAAGAAGTTAAACTTTCATTATTTGCAGATGATATGATAGTGTACATAAGCGACCCCCAAAACCTCGAGCAAAGAACTCCTACAGCTGATAAACACCTTTAGTAATGTGGCAGGATACAAGATCAATTCCAAAAAATCAGTTGCCCTCCTACACAAAGGATAAGGAAACAGAGAGGGAAATCAGAGAAGCATCACCTTTCACGATAGCCACAAATAGCATAAAATATCTTGGGGTAACTCTAACCAAGGAAGTGAAGGATCTATTTGACAAGAACTTTAAGTCTTTGAAGAAAGAAATTAAGGAGGATACCAGAAAATGGAAGGCTCTCCCTTGCTCTTGGATTGGGAGGATCAACATAGTAAAAATGGCAATTCTACCAATGCAATCCCCATTAGAATCCCATCGAAATTCTTCACAGATCTTGAGAGGACAATAATCAACTTTATATGGAAACACAAAAACCCAGGATAGCCAAAACAATCTTATACAATAAAGGAACTCCTGTAGGCATTACCATCCCTGACTTCAAACTCTATTATAGAGCTTCAGTATTGAAAACAGCTTGGTATTGGCATAAAAACAGAGAAGTCGATCAATGGAATAGAGTAGAAGACCAGGATTTTAACCCACAAACCTATGGACACCTGATTTTTGGTAAAGGAGCTAAAAGTATTCAGTGGAAGAAAGAAAGCATCTTCAACAAATGGTGCTGGCAGAACTGGTTGTCAACCTGTAGAAGAAAGAAAATAGATCCATATCTATCTCCATGCACAAAACTCAAGTCCAAATGGATTAAAGACCTCAATATCAAGCTAAACACACTGAACCTGATAGAAGAGAAAGTGGGAAGTACTCTACAACATATGGGCACAGGAGACCACTTCCTACGTATATCCCCAGCAGCACGGACATTAAAGACAACATTGAATAAATAGGACCTCCTGGAACTGAGAAGCTTCTGTAAAGCAAAGGACACTGTCACTAAGACAAAAAGGCAACCCACTGAGTGGGAGAAGGTCTTCACCAACCCTGCAACAGACAAAGGTCTGATCTCCAAAATATATAAAGAACTCAAGAAACTAGACTTTAAAATGCTAATTAACCCAATTAAGAAATGGGGCACTGAACTGAACAGAGAATTCTCAACAGAAGAAATTCAAATGGCCAAAAGACACTTAAGGTCATGCTCAACCTCCTTGACAATCAGGGAAATGCAAATCAAAACAACTTTGAGATACCATCTTACACCTGTCAGAATGGCTAAAGTCAAAAACACCAATGATAGCCTTTGCTGGAGAGGTTGTGGAGGAAGGGGTACCCTCATCCATTGCTGGTGGGAATGCAAATTTGTGCAACTACTTTGGAAATCAGTGTGGCGGTTTCTCAGGAAATTCGGGATCAACCTACCCCAAGATCCAGTAATACCACTCTTGGGAATATACCCAAGAGATACCCTATCATATGACAAAAGCATTTGTTCAACTATGTTCATAGCAGCATTATTTGTAATAGCCAGAACCTGAAAACAACCTAGATGCCCTTCAATGGAAGAATGGATGAAGAAAGTGTGGAATATATACATATTAGAGTACTACTCAGCAGTAAAAAATAATGACTTCTCGAATTTTGCATGCAAATGGATGGAAATAGAAAACACTATCCTGAGTGAGGTATCCCAGAACCAAAAAGATGAACATGGGATGTACTCACTCATATTTGGTTTCTAGCCATAAATAAAGGACATTGAGCATATAATTCGTGATCCTAGAGAAGCTAAATAAGAAGGTAAACCCAAAGAAAAACATATAGTCATCTGCCTGGATATGGGAAGTAGACAAGATTGCCAGGCAAAATATGGGAACTTGGGAATAAGGTGGCATGGGGCTAAGGGGAAATGAGGTGAGAAACGTGAGAAGGGGACGATAGGGGGAGCTTGGGAGAATGGGATGTTTGGGATAAAGGAAGGGTGGATATGGCAGCAGAGAAACATATATCCTAATAAACGGAGCCATCTTAGGGTTGGCAAGAGACTTGACTCTAGAGGGGCTCTCAGGTGTCCAGGGAGATGTCCCGAGCTAGTACCTTCGGCAAATGAGGAGAGGGAACCTGAAATGACCCTATTCTACAGCCATACTGATGAATATCTTGCTTATCACCTTAGAACCTTCATCTGGCAATGGATCAAGATAGAGACAGAGACCCAGATTGGAGCACTGGACTGAGCTCTTAAGATCCAAATGAGGAGCAAAAGCAGGGAGAACATGAGCAAGGAAGTCAGGAACACGAGGGATGCACCCTCCCACTGTGACAGTGGAACTGATCTATTGGGAGCTCACCATGGCCAGCTGGACTGGGACTGAATAAGCATGGGATGAAACCGGACTTTCTGAACATGGCGGACAATGAAGGCTGATGAGAAGCCAAAGACAATGGCACTCGTTTACAATCCTAATACATGAACTGGCTTTGTGGGAGCCTAGACTGTTTGGATGCTCACATTCCTGGACCTGGATAGAAGTGGGAGGACCTTGGACTTCCTGCAGGGCAGGGAATCTGGACTGCTCTTCATTCTTGAGAGGGAGGGGGATTGGAGTGGGGGGGGGGGAAGGGGAGAGGGGGAAGGCAGTGGGGGAAGGGGGCAAAGTGTGAGAGGAGGGGGAGGGGAATGGGAAACAGGGAGGAGGCAGAAAATTTTTTTTCAACAACTAAAAAAAAACACTCCTTAAAAAGAAATAAAGTAGGGAAGCAGCAGTACAACACAAGACACCTCTGAGAATGGCAGACAGACCCATGACACATCTAGGAGTAGCAGGCAGGTCCACAGGACCTTCAGGAGCCACACAGATGCACAAACTCAGAGGTGTCTCAACCTCTGGGGCAGAGGTCAGGAGTGGCAGGCAGACCCGAGTCTCCAGGATCACCAAGTGAACTCCAACAGTGCTGAGTGAACTCCAGGAGCACCACGCAGCTTCCAGGAGAATAAGCAACCAGAACCATGGCCCAGACTTCACCATGAGGAGTATATGGAGTAATACACCATATAAAAAAACTGAAAAATGCATCTTATTAGATGCTGAAAAAGCCTTTGACAAAATGCAATACCCCTTCATGATAAAAGTCTTGGAGAGATCAGAGATACAAGGATCATCCATAAACATAATAAAGGCAATATACAGCAAGCCAACAGCCAACATCAAATTAAATCGAGATTTTAGCGTGTTCTCTCTCTGTCGTTTCCTCCTGAATATTAACCTTCATCAGGCGATGAAAGGAGACAGAGACAGAGTCCCACATTGGAGCACCGGACTGAAATCTCAAGGTCCAAATCAGGAGCAGAAGGAGAGAGAACACGAGCAAGGAACTCAGGACCTCGAGGGGTGCACCCACACACTGAGACAACGGGGATGTTCTATCGTGAACCCACCAAGGCCAGCTGGCCTGGGGCTGAAAAAGCATGGGATAAAACCAGACTCGCTGAACATAGCGGGCAATGAGGACTACTGAGAACTCAAGAACAATGGCAATGGGTTTTTGATCCTACTGCACATACTGGCTTTGTGGGAGCCTAGGCAGTTTGGATGCTCACCTTACTAGAACTGGATGGAGGTGGGTGGTCCTTGGACTTCCCACGGGGCAGGGAACCCTAATTGCTCTTTGGGCTGATGAGGGAGGGGGACTTGATCGGGGAGGGGGAGGGAAATGGGAGGCGGTGGCGGGGAGGAGGCAGAAATCTTAAATAAATAAATAAATAAATAAATAAATAAATAAATAAATAAATAAATACAAATTAAATCGAGAGAAACTCAAACAAACACACTAAAATCAGGAACAAGAAAACATTGTCCACTCTCTCCATATCTATCCAATATAGTATTAGACGTTCGCTTTGGATGGATACCTTGCTCAGCCTAGATGTAGTAAGGAGTGCCTTGGGCCTTCCACAAAGCAAAGTGCCTTACCCTCTCTTAGGATTAGAGTGGGGTGTGGTGGGAGGGTATGTGGACAGAATGGGAGGAGGGGAGGGAGTGGAAATTTGGATTGTTTTTTCTTTTTAAAAAAATCTAATAAAAAATATTCAAAAAAAAGTTCTCGCTACAGCAAAAAGACAACAAAAGGAGATGAAGGGAATACAAATCAGAAACGAGGACATCAAGCATTCATTATTGCTGATGATATGACAGTATATATACATGACCCCAAAACCTCTACCAGGAAATCCGTACAACTGATAAACATCTTCAGTAATATTGCAGGATACAAGACTAACTCAAAAAATCAGTAGCTCCTTTTTATACAGATGATAAAAAGGCTGGGAAAGAAACCAGGGAAACATAATCCTTTACAGTAGACACTTACTCCCCTTTAAAATTATTTATTCTTCCTCCTGATTTCCTACAGCCTCCAGTTCCCTCTCAAACACAGAAGCTTCCGAATCTCATTTCATTAGTGTGTGTTCAGTTCCTTGAGACAACGCTGCAGATGTCATAAATGTATGTGTCCTTTTTCCTGTTTAATCTGTCTACTGCCACTTTGTTTCTAAGTCTCAAATATCAAACCTCCATAGGGAGAAGAGCATACCCTTTGACCCCAACAGGTTTCTATTAAGTTGGAATTACCTAGCTTTGAGGTTTTCTCCTGAAAATATCTATAAGAAGAAAGAAATCTTTGAGTTGGTTTTCTTAGAATCGTGAAGGACTCATGATTTAAAACTTTTATAAATGCTTATAAATTTAAAAAAATTTCAAGTACTTCAGGCACATGAAAGGTTCTCTTAAAGAAGATTAAATATTTACAAAAGAATACAAGATCTAATATATCAGTAGGCTAGTATAGCCACCACCTCTTATATCCCCCATACACCAACTCCTAAGTGGAAAAAATGCTTACTTTCCCCCCCTCTGAGTATGTTTTGATCTTTCTATGGAAAAGCATCATTTTTCTGTGAGGTCATGGGACTTCTAGAATGTGATTAGTTCATATACATGTCTCCAGAGCAGTCAACCGTTTGTTCATTTGCTGAATATATTTTGCATAAAAAGCATAGAGAGTTTAGATTATCTACATCTCTCTGACTCATTACAGAAAAAAAAAAACATTGACACAGCTTATTTCCTAAGTTTATACCTCTCCTCCTTCATTCATGCTTTTCATGTACTTACTCAAAGGGATGTACTGACAGAATACCTTTCAGCCATCAAATTTCCTTGTAGGAATTGACTGGTTATTCACAATTTCAAAAAGCATCTTTAATACTTCTAGTCATTGCTTTCTTGAAAAGTTTTAGTAACCTACTCTCTTCTTCTATTGCCCACATAACTCTTATATTAGAGGCCAGCAGAACTTTCAGGTAGACTTTTAATGTCTTATACCTTCACAAAAGAAAAAGAGAAACTTAATGTCAGCTGATAGAGGTAGCAGAAATCTACTCTATCACAGAATGCCTTACCAATTTCACTAACTTGATTATTTAATAAACATGTACTGGATGCTAATATATGGTAGGACTCTGTATGAAATAAACTAAGTAGTCCTTAAAATACTTAGGATTCGTTTTTACAATATTAAATTGAAAAAGCATATGTAATATTAATGTGAAATGATCCATGTTAATGAATTCATCAGTATGGAAATCAGCAAAAAGTAGAGCTTTTTCTGGGTCAAATGTTGCACAAGTATAACAGTACTATGGAAAAGGAAATAGCAATAAACAGCAACCCAACAGTTAACATCAAATTAAATGGAGAGAAACTCAAAGCGATTCCACTAAAATCAGGAAGAAGATAATGCTGTCCACTCTCTCCATACCTCTTCAATATAGTGATTGAAGTTCTAGCAATAGCAATAAGACAACATAAAGAGATCAAGGAGATTTAAATTGGAAAGGAAGAAGTCAAACTTTTGTTATTTGCAGATGATATAATAGTGTACTTAAGTGACCCGAAAAACTCTACCAGAGAATTCCTGCAGATGATAAACACCTCTCGTAAGGTGGCAGGATACAAGATCAACTCCTATACACAAAGAACAAAGAAGCAGAGAGGGAAATCAGAGAAACACTACCTTTCATGATAGCCACAAATAGCATAAAGTATCTTGGGGTAATTCTAACCAAGGAAGTGAAAGATCTATTTGACAACAACTTTAAGTCTTTGAAGAAAGAAATTGAAGATGATACCAAAAAAATGGAGCGATCTCCCATGCTCTTAGATTGGTAGGATCAACATAGTAAAAATGGCGATTCTACCAAAAGCAATCTATAGATTCAATGAAATCCCCATCAAAATCCCAACAAAATTCTTCAAAGACTTTGTCTCAAAAAGAAGTAAGTTTCAAAATTAGAAATGTAATTTCAGAAGAAATCAACATAATAAAACTCAGAGTTCCCACTTCAAACCACCTTGAGCTATAAGTTGGGACTGGGTCAATAAAGCAGGTCAAGAATTCAGCCTCACTCTTTCACTAGAAATAAGTTTTAAAAATCTATGTTAAAGAGCAGATAGAATTGTCAAGCCAATATCTAAGCCAAAGAGAGCCAAACAAGTGACTGTTGTCCAAGGACAATGATTATGTACTATTTGTAACATTGGCTATATGGGATTATTCTTGTGAATCAAAATAAAGTACAGGGTCTTCAAAATTAGTGGAGATGGTATAGCCCATGGAAACAAGCAGAACCGGAAGTAATCCTGCATCAATCCATTACCCTAGAGTCTTAACACTGATTAAGAAAGTGCAAAACAGAACTCTGAGAAGTTTTAATTGCAACATGAATCTTAAGGGTATTTAAAAAAAACCTTTAAAAACATCAGGTTGAAGTTGTTGAGAACTGATAACCTATATGCACAGTCTTTACATCATGCACTCATATTCATACTGAACATTAAAGATGTCATGCAAAATCTCTTTCAGAAAATGAGCAACTTATAGCAATTGCAAAACTGAAAAAATACTAAGTACTCTTTCTTTCTCATACACACACACACATACATACACACACACACATACATACACACACACACATAATTGACAGAACACAGACCATTGTGCTGCAGCAGTAGGAAATTAATTGATGATCCCAGAAAATCTGCTAAATAATAAAAACAACAACAAAAAAAAGAGTCACAAAGTTCTGGAGAGATCACTTAGAGGCCTTAGCTGTTAAGGGTCCTTTTGGACAAACATAATTTGGATCATAGTTCCCCAATGACTGCTCAAAACTGTTACTCCATTTTCAGAGGATCTGGTGCTTTTTCTGACACCACAGTCTTCTATATGAAAGTGATGCACATGTACAAAATCAGGGCACAAAAATGCACATAATTAAATATTTTGAGGCATCATAAAAAACCTAAAGAATATAGCAATGGATAGAATTATTAATTCACAGGAATTAAATGATATAGGAAAGCAGACAAAAGAAAGGTAATTAATCAAAAAGTTGGGTCTTTTCTAAATTGCTTTTATTGGGCTGTATATTATTCTCTGTTCCCCTCCCTTTCTCTCCCCCTCCCTTTCTACTCTTTCCCATGATCCCCATGCTCCCAATTTACTCAGGAGATCATGTTTCAGGTATCAGGGTAATTGGAGCCTCATTAAAAGAGTTTGATAATGTTACTTCTGTTTTTATTGTGCGGAGAAAAATGAGGAGTATTGGTGTTAGTTCTTCTTTAAAAATCTCGTAGAATTCTGCACTGAAACCATCTAGTCCTGGAGTTTTGGGGGTTGGAAAACTTGATGACCATTTTTATTTCTTTAGTGCTTATTTAATTTTCTTATCTGGTCTTGATTTAATTTTGGTAAGTGATATTTATCCAGAAAATTGTCAATTTCTGTTAGGTTTTCCAGTTTTGTGGAGTTCAGGTTTTGAAGTATAACCTGATGATTCCCTGGATTTTCTCTGTGTCTGTTGTTATGTCCCCCTTTTCATTTCTGATTTTGTAAATTTGGATATTCTCTCTCTGCCTTTGTGTTAGTTTGGATAAAAGTTTGCCCGTTTTATTGATTTTCTAGAAGAACCAACTCTTGGTCTCATTGATCTTTGTTTCTATTTTGTTGATTTCAGCTCTCAATTTGGTTATGTCCTGCCTTCTAGTCCTCCTTGGTGAGTTAGGTTCTTTTTGTTCTACAGTTTTAAGGCGTTCTGTTAACTCACTAGTGTGGGATTATTCCAGTTTTTTTTTTGTGTGTGTGTGTAGGCATTTAGTGCTATGAACTTTCCTCTTAACCCTGCTTTCATTGTTTTCTGTAAATTTGGGTATGTTGTGTGGTCAGTTTCAATAAATTTTAAGAACTCTAATTTCTTCCTTTATTTCTACCCTGACTCAATGGTCATTTAGGTGAGCATTGTTTAATTTCCATGTGTTTATGGGCTTTCTGAAATTAGTGTTGTTGTTGAATTCTAATTTTAAGCCATTGTTATCCAATACTATTAAAAAAGGTTATTTTTTTATCTGTTGAGATTTGCTTTGTTACCTAGGATGTGGTCAATTTTTGAGAAGGTTCCATGAGGTGCTGAGAAGAAGGTATATTCTTTTATGTTTGGATGAAATGTTCTATAGATTTCTGTTAAGTCCATTTGAGTCATAACATCTGTGAGTTTCTTTATTTCTCTGTTAAGTTTCTGTCTGACAGACCTGTCCAATGGTGAGAGTGCAGTGTCGAAGTCTCCCACTACTAGTGTGTGTGTGTGATTCAATGTGTCATTTAAGCTTTAGTAATGATTCTTTTACATGTGAGGGTATCCTTGTTCTTGGGGCATAGATGTGCAGAATTGAGATATCCTCTTACTGGATCTTTCCTGTGACTAATATAAAATGTCCTTCTTTGTCTCTTTTGATTGATTTTAGTTTGATATCTGTTTTATTAGATATTAAGATAGTGACACCAACTTGTTTCTTAGGTCTATTTGATTGGAAATTTTTTTCCCAACCCTTTACTCTGAGACAATGTCTGTATTTAAGGTTGAGGTATGTTTCTTGTATGCAGCAGGATAGATTCTGTTTTTGTATCAAATCTGTTAGCCTGTTTCTTTTTATAGATGAATTGACTTAATTTATATTAAGGAATATTAGTGATCAATAATTTCTAATTCCTGTTATTTTAGTTTTTGGTGGTGGTGATGTTATTGTGTGTTTTTTCCTTTCTTTGGAATTTGCTGCTGTGAGATTAACTATTGTCTGTGTTTTTGTGGATGTAGTTAACTTGCTTGGGTTCTAGTACTTTGTATAAAGCTGTGTTTGTGACTAGGTATTGGTTAAATCTGGTTGTATTGTAGAATATCTTGTTTTCTCTATCTATAGTGATTGAAAGTTTTGCTGGGTATAGCAGTTTTGGCTGGCAATTGTAGTCTCTTAGTGTCTGCAGCACATCTGTCTAGGACCTTCCAGATTTCATTATTTCCATTGAGAAAACAGGTATAATTCTGTTAGGTCTGCCTTTAATATGTTACTTGGCCTTTTTCCTTTGCAGATCTTTATATTCTTTCTTTATTTTGTATGTTTAGTGTTTTGATTAATATGTGGCGAGGGAACCTTTTTTTATCCAGTCTATTTGGTATATTTCTTGTATCTTCATATGCATATCTTTCTTTAGGTTGGGAAAGTTAAAACAAAATAGAAACATTAAATAAAATACAAATCAAGGGAATTCTGGAATGTGAAATATGGGGAAATGATCAGGAATGACAAATGCAACCATAAACAGCAGAATACAAGAGATGGAAGAATTTCAAGTGCTGAAGATACAATAGAAGAAATAAACTCAGCAAAGAAAACATTTATTCTAACAAACGCTTAACACAAAATATCCAGGAAATATCGGACACCATGAAAACACCAAACCTAAAAATAATAGGGATAGAAGGAGAAGAAATCCAACTCAAAAGTACAGAGAATATATACATTTATCAAACTCAGTGATTGGACCCTGTGATAATTTGTTATGGTATTTGTAAACTATTTGATATATTCTTCCTGATTCTAGTAGCCCATGAAGAAGGTTGTTGTGGAAGAAGAAATGTGTATTTTCTTCATAGTAGGTCAAGAATGAACTAATAAGTGAGACTCACAGAATCCAAGGGTCCTTTACCAGAGTCTTGACTCTAGGAACTCCAACCCACCGGATTCAGCAACTGATCCATAAGGAGTAAAATGAAAACACTATAAATAAAAGAGTGAAATAATACGTAGTTAGACACAAACTGAAAAGACAGTTGACCTGCCTTTCTGTAGCCACAGAAACATTAGTATTAATGGGAGAAGAGACTTTGCACATGGAGTTGCATAGGCTATGAGGAGTGCAAACCTGTATTTTGGATTCTGTTGGCCTCATCCTGAAGCCAAGTGTCTATGGCTTTGAGAAGAGATGTATACTCATCTTACATTCTCAGCGAGAGATGGTTCCTATCAGGAAGCTGCAACAAATGGAAGCATAACATAGGGAACTTGTTTTCAAGACAATGACTGGGCCTTTTAAAAATATATAAATTCCAATTTGAAAAGAGCAGCTGCTACAGTGGCGGGGAGATATGTAGAAATGTGGTATTATTAATTGAAATTTCTGCATGCATAATTAAAAGCTTAATAAGTATCTTTAAAATTGTTCCTAATATTTAAAACATTATGTATCTTAAATAATGAATTTTGACAACTTTAGCTTTGCAATATTATCAGAGATAATGTCTAGTCTTCAACTAAGCCTGTGTCACAAGTCTATCAGATTTCAAATTAAAGAAGGAAACAGAACTGGTGTCTGTTGAATTCTCTAAGTCATGCTAGTGGCAACTGAGGATACCGGAGACTAGCCTGAGTTTGGTAACTCATGAGTCTAGGCTAGGCATTGGGGCTACAGTTCAGAAGACTAACAAAAACCATTTAAGCATGGAGAGAAGCTAAATCAGAAAGTTGTTACATTCCATGGAAATTTTTTAAGAATATGCTTGACATAATGATGCCATCATTACCAGTTTCTTATTTTTTTTTTACTTTTAAAAGAACATACCTCTGATTCTTTTTTGATCCCTGCCCTTAGGTCTGCTGTGCCACAAGATCAAACAGAAATATCTGTGAATTGGAATGCCCGTTCTACACCTAGGTGATGGTTAATCCATGATCACTTGAGACTTTATTTAAGATCGAGATATAGTGAAGAATTGATCTAAAATATCATTTTTGCTTACTTTCTTTTCCTTTCTTCGATGCCCTACATTCCCTGCCTTCTCTACCTCCCCCATATCTTTATTTCAATGACCTTGTACTCTTTACTGAAGGATTTGCTCCTGGATAACTGAACAGTTTTGGTCAGGAGTTCAGCCAATACATTAGAAAGACACTCCTTTCACTCAGGCAGAAACCCGAAGGGCTACAGAGTACAGTTTGGTAGGAGGTTGCATGTGTAAGGCCTTGGCTTCCAGCTCCAATGTGGCCCACAAACACCAAAAGACAAAGAGGAAACATGAAGAGCCCAGGTTTCCTGTTTTCAAAATTCCTCTAACTTGGAAGAAAAATAAAGTTGAGCTAAAAGAAAAAGTTAGATAGGTACTGAAATAAACAAATTCTATTTCTTCTCAATGCATGTCTATTCAGAGGTGCTGAAAATCACATTTCATAACTAGAGTAGTATTGAAGGAGAAGTGGGACTCAGTGCCTGTCCATTAATAAATGCATGTGTACTAGTAACTGCTTGAAAATAATCAGCTTCAAATCAGGCTCCAACTGGCTACTGCTGAGAGGGTGGAAATGAAATTCACCCTCTGAGCCAATACATAAAATATTCTGCTTCCAGCTAGAGTCAGAGGGAAAAAAAAGAAAAAGAAAACTTATGCTAACTTTGTTTCTTTTCTTCTCCCTTTATGGGTTGACTTAGAAGATAAAACACTGTTCTGCTAAATTAAATTCACAGATATACTGTTTTTTTTCTTTCTTATATTTATTATTGAAATACATGTACATATGTACATAGGCATAAACATGCCACAACATCCATGTAGAGTTCAAAGAAAAATTTCAGAGAGTCTGTTGTCTACTTCTATTATGTGGGATTCACCTTGAATTTAGGTCATCTGTTGAATTAGGAGCGGCGGGGTGCGTCCCCGCACCCGGCCGCCCACATGGCTAGCTTTACCCGAAATAATTACACAAAAACTGTATTCTTTTAAACACCGCTTGGCCCATTTCTGTCTAGCCTCTTCTAGGCTAGCTCTCGCACCTGGATTAGCCCATTTCTAATAATCTGCTGTAGCCCACGAGCTGGCTTACCAGGAATGATCCTAACCTGCATCTGCCTGGAGTGGGAGAACCATGGCGACTCCCTGACTCAGCTTCTTTTTCCCAGCCTTGTGTTCTGTTTACTCCACCCACCTAAGGGTGGGCCTATCAAATGAGCCTAGCAGTTTCTTTATTGCTTAACCAATGAAATCAACAGATTGATATATGACACTCCCCCATCAGTCATCAGGCTTGGTGGCAAGTCCTTTACCTGCTAAGACATCTCACTAGCTTAATCTTTACAATTTCTTGATGGAATGCTCCCTTTAATAATATAATGTGATCTTTATAGTCTGTAACTAATTATTTTGGAGACAGGGTCTCACTAGGTAGCTCTATCGGGCTTAGAACTTGGTACACATTCCTGATTGGCCCTGCACTCACAGAACTGTGGCTATTTCTGCCTCCCAAATACCTTCAGTGAAGTCATGTTCCATCATGCCTAAATCATATAATTAATTTTGAGTTGAACTCTACTTGGTTAGATATAAGTATAGCAACTGTGCTGGTTTGGGGGCTGCATTGACTTGCACATGATTTACTGCCCTTTCTCTCTCAGTGTGTGTGTGTGTGTGTGTGTGTGTGTGTGTGTGTGTGTGTGTGTGTGTGACAGTATATTTCCTACAGAGGGGACACAGTTGAATGTTGCTTGAAAAATTCTATAAGTTTTATGGTCTTGTAAATGGAGAGAAAACACTAACACATTAGGACAACTCTTGTTTTTTTGTAGTTTTTGTTTTTTATATTTTTCTTTCTTTCTTTTTCACTATTACTTAAGAAAATACCAATCCAAATTCCCACTCCCCTCCTCCCACTCCCCTCCCTCACTTCACAGACCCTCCCCCTCATGTCTCCAACCCTAAGGAAGTGTCATGCACCCCGCCCTGTGGAAAGTCCAAGGCCCTCTCTACTACATCTAGGTTGAGCAAGGTTTACATTCTAAGAGAATAGGATCCTATGATGATGGAGGAAGGTCATTGGCTAATAAAGGAACTGCCTTGGCCCATTTTATTGGTTAGAACATAGGTAGGTGGGGTAAACAGAACAAAACGCTGGGAGGAAGAGGAAGTGAGCTCAGACTCAACAGCTCTCCTCTCGGGAGCAGACGCCTCAGAGAGACACCATGCTCCCTGCTCCTGGGAAGATGCACACGATGAAGCAAGCTGCCAGGTCAGACATGCTGAATCTTTGTTTATGACTAGTATCCACTTATGAGTGAGTACATACTATATTTGTTTTTTTTGGGGGGGGTCTGGGTTACCTCACTCAGGATAATGTTTTCTAATTCTGTCCATTCACGTGCAAAATTCTAGATGTCATTGTTTTTTACCGCTGAGTAGTACTCTAATGTGTAGATGTGTCACACTTTCTTTATCCATTCTTCTATTGAGGGGCATCTAGGTTGTTTCCAGGTTCTGGCTATTACAAATAATGCTGCTATGAACATAGTTGAACAAATGCTCTTATACTATGATTGAGCATCTTTTGGGTATATTCTTAAGAGTGGAATTGCTGCATCCTGAGGTAAGTTGATTCCCAATTTTCTGAGAAACCACCACACTGATTTCCCTCATCTCCTCTTGCTCTTACCTTCTTTTCCCTCCTCTTATTCTCTTATTCTTTTTCTTCCCTCAACTCTCCTCCTCCCAAACCTTCCCTTCTACCTCTCCCCCTCCTCTCTCTCCTCTCCCTCCTCTCCTTCTCCACCCCTCTATTCCCAATCTTTCTCCTTTCCATATTTCTCTTCATTCTCTCTTCCATCTCTTCTTCTCTTCCTATCTCTCATCTCCTTTTCCTTCTCCATATCCTTGTCCATATCCTCCTGCCCTTCTCCTCCTCCTTTTTCTCTTTTCCTCCCTTTCCTATTCTTCATTACCCTTCTCTGTCTCCTTCCACTTATTTCTTCTTCCTCCCTTTTCTTCTCCCCATTATACTTTCCCTCCTCCTTCTCCTCCCCATCTTGTCTTCCTCCTGCCCCTTTACCTTTTCCTCCTCCTCTTCATGGTCCTCTATCTCCTCTCCTTTTTTTATTCCCCTCCTCTTCTTTCCACCTATTTCTCTCCTCCCCTCACTACCTCTCCCTCCTCACCTCCCCCTCTCTAGCCTCCCTTTCACTTTATACCCATCGTTCCTTTTCCTTCCCCTCAGTGCTTCCTCTTTTTCTTCCCCTTTCACTTTTGAAACCATGGAGTAAACCCAGGGCCTCCTTAGCTATATCTCCAATATTTATACATTTCTAAATAATTTTATATTTTAAATTATTTCTATGGTCATGTTTGGAGCAAACCCATTATATTGAAAGTTTAGCACTAGGAATGAGTGCATGTTATCATGTAATATAAACACCAGTAGAAATTCATAATGTGTAAGAATAGAAGCACCAACATTCAAGCAATGTTGTCAAATTCTTTTAATGAACATTTGTTTGTTGTTGAAATACTGATGAAGCATTTTATATTTTTATTTCTGTTCATAACAATAAGCAGATTAAAATATTAAGCCCTGTTATACTTTGACAATTTTCAAGAACAACTATAATAAAAACAGCAAACGCACAAATGTTTACTGCTCCAGGTCATAACAGGGAGTGGTCAGCTGACCCTCACAGGGCTTGGCAACAATACTCAGCAGAAGCCACTTTGTAATTGCTGGCACTAAATAGAGAAGTGGAATTCTCAGCTAGGTATTTAAGGAAATCGTGCAGATATGTAGACACTCGCATAAGACTATGCCTACTAAGGAGGGAATGGGTCAATACAGTCCCAATTTGAGTAAATAATCGTAGGAGGTGTGGAGCCCCATAAACCTGAGACATTGGAATATGAGGATAAGCCAGGTAGATTTCGGCAAACTGGGGCTTTTCAAACTTGCAGAGCAGCTGGGTGCCCAGCATCCTGTTGAAGTACTCTCTTATTCCATATACAAGTTCATCAACAGAATATTCCCTATCATCAGCCTTTCCCTGTGATTTCACAAAAGTGACATACTCCGCAAGAATAGTATCTACATTCTTCTCAGCAGGGAGTTGGAATAACTGCTTATGTTTGTTTATCAGTTCCCAGTCCTCAACAAGACATGGCTTAAGTTCATCAGGCAACTTCAATTCAACTCCCATTCTCACCTTCCCTGCCTGCCCAGATTGACCAGTGGTGACAGTCCCAGCCACATTCTGGTGAGGAATCTGTGGTACTGTGCTGGTACCACTGCCAACTCTGTTTTCTTGAATATTCTGCATGTTCTTTGGCACTGGCATGTTAGGTGCGGATCCTGAAGAAGAGGGTTTCTCCACAGGAAAGCTTTTTTCCATGGAGTGATGACCTTGCCCGACAGGGTACCCACTCTCTACTCTGTTACCTTTCTCAGCAGTGTAGCTGCTTTGGGAAGACTGATCTTTCTCCTCAGAATGAACTTTCGCAAAACAGATGACTTTCTTTTCCATTTCCCCTTTCTCAGCAGAGAGTTCTCTCTCTGCAGGGCATTCTTTCTCGACAAAGTGACCTCTCTCCCCTGTGTGCACTTTCTCTGTGGAGCAGACACTCTGGGAAGATAGACTTTTCTCTGCAGGATGACTTGTTTGGGGAGGGCAGCTTCCCAGGGCAGATAGATGTTTCTCTGCATGTTGGCTTTTCTTTGGAGCCCTATGCATCCCTGTGGGGTCATCTTTCTCTGCAGAGGGTTCTCTCTGCACATAGTTACCCCTATCCAGTGAGCGACCCTCCTCCTCAGGGCAGGTTTTCTTTGAAGGCTGACCTATCCCTGTGGGGCCATCCTTCTCTGCAGAGGGTCCTCTCCCTGCCGAGTTATCCCTCTCAACTGAGTGACCCTCCTCTGCAGGGCAGATTTTCTTTGGAGCCTGACCACTTCCTGTGGGGCAATCTTTGGCTGCAAAGGATACTCTGTCTGCATAATCGGCCCTTTCATCTACATGACCCTCTTTTCCGGGAGAGGGTCCTCTCTTTGCAGGGATACCGCTCTCAGATGAATGACCCGCGTTGGCCCAGTAGATTTTGATGGGCTGACCACTCCCTGCAGGGCGATCTTCACCTGCGAAGGGTCTTCCTGCTGGCGAGCTTCCCCTTTCATCTGCGTGACCCTCCTCTGCAGGGCAGCTTTTCTCCAGAGGCTGACCTCTCCCTGCAGGGCCATCTTCAACTGCAAAGGGTCTTCCTGGTGCAGAGCTACCCCTTTCATCTGAGTGACCCTCCTCTGCAGGGCAGCTTTTCTTCTGAGGCTGACCTCTCCCTGTAGGGCAATATTCAGCAACAAAGGGTCCTCTTGCTGCCAGTTCAGCCCTGCCCACTGACAAACCCTCCTCAGCAGGGCAGCTTTTCTTTGGAGGCTTACCTCTCCCTGTGGGGTGATCTTTTCCAGGAGAGGGTCCTCTCTTTGAAGAGTTATCCTTCTTAGAGGAATGACTTTCCTCTGCAGGACAGCCTTTGATGAGGGGACCTCTCCCTGCAGGACGATTTTCATGTGCAGAGTGTCCTCTTTCCTCAGAGCTGCCCCACTCAAATGAATAACCCTCTTCTTCAGGGTACCTTTTTCTGAGGCGAAGCCTCCTTGTGTGGTGATCTTTCCCACGAGATGGTCCTCTCTTTACAGAGTTACCTTTCTCAGATGAAGGACTCTCCTCTGCAGGATGGCTTTTGATAGAGGGACCACTACCTGCAGGGTGATCTTCACATGCAGAGGGTCCTCTCTCCTCAGAGTTACCCCACATGAATGAGTAACCCTCCTCTGCAGGATAACTTTTTCTGAGGCGATGCCGCCTTATGCAGCGATCTGTCCCAGGAGAGAGTCTTTCATTTGCAGAGTTACCCTTCTCGGATGAATGACGCTTGCCAGCAGAGTGGCTATTAATGGGGTGATCACTCCCTGTAGGGCGATCTTCACCTACAAAGGGTCTTCTTGCTGCTGAGTTAGCCCTGTCCACTGACAGACCCTCCTCTGCAGGGTGCCTTTTCTTCGGAGGCTTACCTCTCTCTGTGGGGTGATCTTTTCCAGGAGAGGGTCCTCTCTTTGAAGAGTTATCCTTCTTAGAGGAATGACTTTCCTCTGCAGGACAGCCCTTGAATAGGGGACCTCTCCCTGCAGGACGATTTTCATGTGCAGAGTGTCCTCTTTCCTCAGAGCTGCCCCACTCAAATGAATAACCCTCTTCTTCAGGGTACCTTTTTCTGAGGCGAAGCCTCCTTGTGTGGTGATCTTTCCCACGAGATGGTCCTCTCTTTACAGAGTTACCTTTCTCAGATGAAGGACTCTCCTCTGCAGGATGGCTTTTGATAGAGGGACCACTACCTGCAGGGCCATCTTTCCGTACAGAGGGTCCTCTCTCCTCAGAGTTACCCCACATGAATGAGTAACCCTCCTCTGCAGGATAACTTTTTCTGAGGCGATGCCGCCTTATGCAGCGATCTGTCCCAGGAGAGAGTCTTTCATTTGCAGAGTTACCCTTCTCGGATGAATGACGCTTGCCAGCAGAGTGGCTATTAATGGGGTGATCACTCCCTGTAGGGCGATCTTCACCTACAAAGGGTCTTCTTGCTGCTGAGTCAGCCCTGTCCACTGACAGACCCTCCTCTGCAGGGCGCCTTTTCTTCGGAGGCTTACCTCTCTCTGTGGGGTGATCTTTTCCAGGAGAGGGTCCTCTCTTTGAAGAATTATCCTTCTTAGAGGAATGAATTTCCTCTGCAGGGCAGCTTTTGATGAGGGGACCTCTCCCTGCAGGACGATTTTCATGTGCAGAGTGTCCTCTTTCCTCAGAGCTGCCCCACTCAAATGAATAACCCTCTTCTTCAGGGTACCTTTTTCTGAGGCGAAGCCTCCTTGTGTGGTGATCTTTCCCACGAGATGGTCCTCTCTTTACAGAGTTACCTTTCTCAGATGAAGGACTCTCCTCTGCAGGATGGCTTTTGATAGAGGGACCACTACCTGCAGGGTGATCTTCACATGCAGAGGGTCCTCTCTCCTCAGAGTTACCCCACATGAATGAGTAACCCTCCTCTGCAGGATAACTTTTTCTGAGGCGAAGCCTCCTTGTGCGGCGATCTTTTCCAGGAGAGAGTCCTTTCTTTGCAAAGTTACCCTTTTTGGATAAATGTCTTTCTTCGGCAGGGCAGCTTTTGAAGGGACGATCTCTCACTGCAGCACTAGTCTTCTCTAGTGAGCGACCCTTCCCTGCCAGGTGACTTCTTTCAGCTGGCCGAACTCTCCCCACGGGGTGACCTTTCTTCTCTGTGGAGAGTCTTCTCTTCACATGGCCTCTCACTAGCTGGTGATCGCTCTCTGCAGAAATAAATTTCTTGGCTGAGGGGTCTTTCTCTTCAGGGTGATGGTTCTCAGTAGAGCGAGCTCTCCCATCAAAGTAACCTTTCTCAGTAGATGCACTCTTCTTAGTAGAAAGTCCTTTCTTTACAGGTCGACCTCTCATGATAGGGCGGCCTCTCTCAGCCAGTCCACATTCCTCTGTAGAGTGACGTTTTTCTGTAAGACGGCTTTTCTTGATAAGCCCACCTCTCTGTGTGGGAAGATCTTTCTCAAGAGAGAGATGCTTCTCAGATGAATGTCTTTTCTCAGAGAAGTGACGCTTCTTCCCAGGGAGGTGCCTGTCAGAGGGAGACTTTCTGGCAGAGGAATATTTCCCTATAGTATGATGTTTTCCAAGAGAATAGTGTTTCCTGGCAGAGGAACTCTTCTCTGTAGCACGATGTTTCTCAGCCAACAAAGGCTTCTCAGCCAAGGTGCTCTTAACTCTAGCGCAGTGCTTCTCAGCAGTGGGACTTTTATCTGCAACGTGATACTTCTCGGGGGAGGGATATTTCTCTGTTCTTTGTGATTTCCCATGGGAGCGATCTCTCTCCACTGAGCTACTTTTTGTGGCAGGGCAACCCTGTGGTCTTCCTAGAAGAGCTGGTTGACGATTTGTCGGCTTGGCTGACTTTTGTTCTGAGGGGCGATTTCTCACCTTTCTGACTTCCCTGTAGCTTGCTGTCTGTTTCCCAAAGTCATCTCCTTCCCCAAAATGTTGGTCACAAACATGAGGTCCTTTCTTTCTGGAACTCATTTACATAATACTAACGAATTCCCAGGTTTGCTAGTATTATCTGGGAAAATGGACTGGTCACACAACCCAGAAGTCTGTTGTCTGAATTAGTTCTACAACCAGGATCAAATCTCCCGATTGCTTACCAAATTTAGCTCTTTTTTAAGGACGGTAGAGGAGCGGCACTATGCTTGTCTAACCGCCAGCAAAACTGAGGTTACTCTGGAAACTATCTGTACACAAACGTCATCTTAGGGGCGGGCTTACGCCCTTCGGCCAATCGGTAGTCATATGTAAATTATACTATGTTCCATAGCCAAATGATTGGCCCACCACTCTGATGTCATAGTGATGACATGTGAGGCGGGGGAGGGGGCATTTTTTAAAGACCCAGGTTGTCCTTAAGAACACAAAGATCCCCAAGATAATGCCCCTCCAGGGCTGGCATTAAAGGCCTGCATGCCTTGCTCATCTTTTTGATTAATGTGACTTCCTTCCTCGACTCTTGCTATGCCTAAATCACTTGGTCCCTTCTCCACAATCCTGAGTGCAAGGGTATGAAGAAGCTTAAACTTAAGGGCCCTACAACCCAGAGGGAGAAAAAAAAGGGTGTCATCTCCAGCCTATCATCACTGAGGAAGAATAGGTCTCTTTCCATTCTCCCTTTTTACATTGACTCCAGATTTGGTATACTTCTGAACATGGAAACGAGTTCATTTCCATTCACCCTGAGGATGTAAGGATGATAAATTAATCTATTAAACTGTGTATCTCAAAAAATAAACAGATAGACTGAAAGTTTTAAAAAGCTGGGAAAAGATACAAGATATAAATTGCAAGCCTAACAGGAAGGAGAGCATAGAAAAACGTAGAGCTCAATAAAAATCAATAAAAAAAATTACTGATACTATGCAATGTTGACTAGAGTGTGGGAAACTTACTTCACATTATTGGTGGGAATTTAAATACATATAATCATTCTGTTGTATAATTTTAATCATTATATTCAATTTTAAAATGCAAATGTACTTTGATACAGAAATTTGACTTAAAAAATGCTTGCACATATGTACAAGAATATTTATAGTTTATGACTATAAATAACCTAATGGTCCACCTGTAGTTGAAAGTTTATATAGATTATTATCTTTCGGCTGTGAAATACTACTATATCACTGAAAATAAAAAAAGCTAGAGTGGCAATACCACTTATACCAATATAAGTATCTGACAAAATACACTTTGAAACAAAAATATTACAGGCTAAATAATGCTTTCTAATGATGAAAGGGTTGATTGTAATAGGAGGCTATTACAATCACCTAAGAACAGAAAAAAATACATGAAGCAAAATGTCACAGAGCTATAATAGACAATTCTAAATACTAATTGGAGATTTCAGTAACTACTTTCAGTAGTGGTTAGGACACTAGAGAGTCGTTAACTGTGAGATAAAAGACTCGAACAACACTAAGAAGCAAATAGTCCTAGAAATACATCTACTCTACAATCCACCCAAGAGTAGACATTCTTCTCAGGTGAATGTAGAACATTCTCCATGTTAGATCACACACTGGAAGTAGAAAAAGAAAAGAAAAGTGTAGAATGAAGTACACACTTTAACCACAATGGAATGAAGTTAGAAATTGATAGCAAGGAAATTTATGAAAATAAAAATTTGTTGAAACTAAATAGTATAACAATGTGTAAAAGAAGAAATTAAAAAGGGAAATTAGAATATATATTGAAAATATATTGAAATATTATATTTTTAAAGTAGCAAAATAATCCAGAGAGTTCTCATATTGCCTTCATTCAACTTTTTCCTAATGTTAACATCTTATAAAGCCAGGATATAAAGATCAATATTAAGAAATTATTGCTGAAGCAATACTAGTGACACACTACAAGTTTTCTTTGAGTTTTGTCATTTGTCCATTAAAGTCCTCTTATTGTTCAATGATCCAGTCAAATATTTGATATTGAATTTAGTTTTAACAACACTTTTATCTCAATAAATCTAGGCTATTTATCATTCTCTTCTTAGTATTTATGGCATTGCCACCTTTAAAGAGCTCTAACACTACTGACAGTACACTTGCAGAAGTCCCCTCAATATGGTCTAGTGTGATTGTATCTTGTGATTGTATTCAAGTCGTGCATCTGCAGAGCAATGCCCGGAGTTACTATGAGTCATAAAGCCAATATGTAAAGCCAATATGTCATATTAATGAGAAGTCACTTCGATCATTTGTTTATATGTATACAACCATGTTCATACTATATAGTTATTATTTTTTTCTCTGTCCTCCTTACTGTCTGTCTCTGGGATAAATGACTGACAAAAACTAACTTAGGAAGGGAAGGGTTCACTGGGCTTATGTATCCTAACCACAGTCGATCACTGAGAGAATTCATGGCATCATCTAAAGCCAGTAGATGAAAGACACCATGGAAGAACATTGTGTATTGGCTTGCTTCCCCTGCCTTATTCAACTTGGTTTTTACACAATTCTGATCCACCTACCCAGGTGTGGCATTGCCCATGGTGCACACAAACTCATGCAAGCATAAACACAAAAAATAGATAGATATATAGATAGAGAGATGTTTAAAATTGCTTTAATTACAAAGGTTTTGGTGGCTATTTCCTATAAACCACATCTATTTTAGAAAGTTCTTTGTCATTTCTTAATAAGCTTCTATTTTTGTTCCATAACTAACTTAAAGGAATGAGTTTTTCTCCACCTCTTTTCTTATTGAGATTTTAAATAACCTGTACTGTGTTTTTCTCTTAATCAAAAATAAAATTGTCCTTGGGCTTAAAAGAAAATGGATGTCTTTTTGCATCACAACTACTATGAAGATTGATTTAAATTATGATTATTACTAAAACCGAAGCCATTAATGAACTTAACTTTGAGCTAGGCTTTGGATCACTGTATTTTAATACTGAACTAAAGTTTCAAGATAATTAGTATCTGTGAGAAGCATGGCACAGCTCTAAGCTGAGCATTCTGGAGGCTGAGACAAAAAGATCCAGAACTTTTAGGCCAGCCTGTGATATATAAGCAGAACTTGTCTCAAATAATTATTTAAATTTGTGATTATATTTTTTAATCCTGATAATTACTAGAGAGTTTTCTTATGAATGAAATTTAGTAAATTTAAGAATACTCCAAAGACAAACAATTAAGGATGGATAGCTAATTGTATCACATGACAGAGTATTAGGCAGACATTAAAAATCAGGTATTAACAATGTACATATCTTGAAAGATACAATCTTTGTAAACAAGGAAATTTTAGTAGTATATAAAATTACAAAATTATAAATAAAATATGATTGCAGACTAACGATATTGATTTTGTTTTGTTTGTTTTACTTTTGGAGACAGTGTCTCATTGTATTGCTCAGGCTGGCCTTGAACTCCCAGATTCCAATGAGCATTCTTCCCCGGTAGCTGCATTTAAAGGCATACTCCACTGTGCCTAGCTAGACAATGATTTTTGGTCTTTTGTTTTGTTTAGTTTGAGGTTTTTATTTGTTTGTTTGTTTTTGTTTTGAGATAGGGTACTCAGTGTGTTACTCTGGCTATTCTGGAAGTCATATAAACCAGGCTATCCTTGAACTCTCAGAGATCTCTCTGTGTCTGTCTCCCAGGTACTGGAATTAAAGGTATATATCACCATGCTTAGCATGGCTTGACAGTTTGAATGTAAACAAAATTAGCAATTTAATTGGAAATTAAAATATTATCATTTATTGTCTTTGTGACTTTCGTTTTAGGAAATGGAACCATAGAGTGCCCTTAATCTGTATATTAGCTTCATAAATTATAACTGGAATTATTTCCAGTAATCAAAAAATTATATAAATGTGTCTTGTTTTGTTTTAAATCCAGAATGTCTTTAATAGGCTCATGTTTTTAATGCTCAAAGCCTATTATGACTAGTTTGAAAGCTGTGGAGCATTTAGGTAGTCGAGACTAGCTGCTAGAAATACACCACTAGGAATAAAAATTTAAAGGCAATGGCTTGACCCTATTTCCGGTCTTACCTCTGCCTCCTGGTCTGTTCCATGTGAACAAGCAGCTACTACACATGGCACAGATGGAGCAACTTCTATCAATGATTACAGGATGACCTACTCTGACTACTCCCTTGTGTAGTGTTTGGGGAATATATTGTCACAGCAATGAGAAACATAACTAATACAGAGAAGTTTGCCCTTTACTTACTAACTCACCAAGGACACCTCTATCTTACTAAGGGTTTTCATAAATCTTCTTTTATTGCCCAAGCCCAAATCAACTGTTTCTTTAGTTAACCATGAGTCTTAAATTTCCCCCAAAAGGAAATGTCCTGCGATTTCTTTCCTGATCTTTTTATTGTCTCTCAGTTGCTCAAGCTCTGGTCCTGGCCCTTAGTCTCCTTTGTGTACCTCTTAGAGTTACTGTATTGAAAAGTCATGCTTTATAATATCCCCTCTTTGCACTCTAAATCCATACCTGGTAAACCCAGAAAGTCCTGTACATCCTTTCACCACATGGTTGTAAATGAATGACTCTTAGTTCTGTTACTCCAGATTGTTTGTTATGTTACATCTACTTGACTTACAACCTACCCAGGTTTAAGCTGTCTGCAGCTGCCTTCATTTTATATTCTGCCCATCTCTCCCACATGCCATTTTCTGTCCTCTATGTTGACTATTTCTATCAAAAGAAACATCATTACACATCTTGTCACCCAGGATTCTCCCTTGGTGTGGGACAATGGTCTTGTACCCTGTAAAGATTTGTCACTTGTACTGTGTTACTGGAAAAGGGGGGTAAGAACATATGTCAAAGAATCCCAAGCTAACTCCAAAACATTTCAATTATATTTCTTTATTTTAAAGGGAAAACTGACAGAACAGAAACGAGGATTCCAACCTCAGGTATGTAACGTGGGAACCAGAGAGAGAGAGAAAGCCCTGGGTACCTAAAAAGTTACTCCCTAACCTGGTCCAGTCTCTTAAAGGTTATTGGCTGAAGGAGGTTCCCCATCACAACTGGTTTAATAAATTGCTGATTGGCTAGTAGCCAGGCAGGAAGTATAGGTGGGGAGACCAGAACAGGAAAATTATGGGAAGAGGAAAGGGTCAGTTTGCAGTTATCACCCAGAAGCAAAGGGAGTAAGATGAGAATGCCTCACTGATAAAGGTAACAAGCCACTTGGCTAACACAGACATGAATTATGGGTTAATGTAAGATGTAAGCATTAATAAGAACCCTGAGCTAATAGGCCAACCAGTTTATAATTAGTGTAGACCTCTGTGTGTTTCTATGGGATTGACTGGCTGTGGGATGAGGCAAGACATAAACCTGTCAACTTTTCCTCTTTAAATTCAGGAATCTAATATCTAATCAACCACTAAGGCAATACAGATGCAACTCTATGACATATTCTGACTCTAGTCTCTTGTATTCACACTTACCATAATTACCTATAATGGTGTAGAAATATTAGCATGCATAATCTCTGCTTCAGTGACATGTCTCTAACTGCAGGTCTCTAACCTTTCCTTCTCCAGCCTATTTTATAAATTCTGGCCAGGAATGCAGGTAGGCTAAAAGCAGATCTTGATCACTATATCCATTCCTCCAAATCTAGTTCCTCAGACTCATCCTTAGCTCTGCAGTGGAACATCTGCTGCAGCCACCCCACACCCTCATCCATTACCAGTAGATTATACAGATCTTCCCTTCAAACTTTCTTTACCTGGCCCATTATTATGACCCAACTCCCAATTATAGCAAACACTCTAAGGAAATCTGCAGGACACTCTGACCATAGAAGCAAGTAGGACAAGTGCATGAATTTACCTGTATGAAGATAATAGAGGTCCATGAAGAGAAAATATATAAATCACTTAACAAGACCAGAAGATACATCAGTGGGGTGAGTGAGTTCTCAACCCATTGCACCATCCCAGAGATGGAGCACAGACATTCCTCATCCCCCTATACTTCCTAGTCTTCCTGCAGGGGCTATTATCCCCAGCTACTGCCTCTCTCTTCCTACCCCACCCAGCTTGCATCCAGAAATCCCCTACCTTCTGCCTCCCCTCTTCGGGCTCATAACATCCCCCAGCTCAGCCTGTTTGGGCACTGGGACCATGTCGTGAGTGCAACCGGGTGAGCAGGAGCGGCATTGTTTCAATAGCCTGCCTGCAGCAAGGCAGGCCTTTTGTTTACGAGCTCCCTGGCCAGCAAGGAGACCCAGTCCTATAAAAGAAGACCCATATGGGAGCATTCAGAGGAAGAGATGGTCAGGCGCCAATGCAAGAATTCCTCCAACAATCTGAAAAACAACATGAAATCACCAGAACCCAATGAACTTACAACAGGAGGACTTGAACACCTTAATCAAGGAGAAGTAGAAAAACTGACTTTATAAAAGTTATAAAGGCCCTTAAATAGGAGGTGAAAAATTCCCTTAAAGAAATGGATGAGAAGAATAACAAAAAGTTTGAAGAATTGAGTAAATCTGTAAATATCCGAGGACCAAGGAAAAACAATCAAACAGATAATGAAAACAGATAATCAAACAGTTCAAGACTTGAAAACTGAAATGGAGGCAAGGAAGAAAATACAAACCGAGGGCCAGCTGGATATGGAAAATTTAGGTAAACGAATAGAGACTACAGAAACAAGCATATCCAACAGAATACAAGAGATAGAAGAAAGAATCTCAGATTCTGAAGATACCATAGAGAAAATAAATGCATTGATCAAAGAAAACAGCAAATCCAACATATTCTCATCACAAAACATTCAGGAAATCTGGGACAATAAAAAGACCAAACCTAAGAATAATAGGAGTAGAAGAACGAGAAGTACAGATCAACAGACCAGAAAATATATTTAATAAAATTATAGAAGAAAGCTTTCCCAACCTAAAGAAAGATATTCATTTGAAGGTTCAAGAAGCATACAGAACACCGAATAGACTGGATCAAAAAAAACATCCCCTTGCCATTTAATAATCAAAACACAAAACATACAGAATAAAGAAAGAATATTAAGAGCTGCAAAGGAAAAAGGTCAAGTAACTTTTAAAGGTAAACCTATCAGACTTACACCTTGATGGAGGAAGGTCTTTGGTTAATTAATAAAGAAACTGCTTGGCCCTGATAGGTTAGAACATAGGTGGGAGGAATAAACAGAACAGAATGCTGGGAGGAAGAGGAAGTGAGCTCAGAGGCCATGCTCCCCTCTCCCAGGCAGACACGATGAAGCTCTGACCCAGGATGGACGTAGGCTAGAATGTTCCCGGTAAGCATACCTCGGTGCTACACACATTAATAGAAATGGGCCAGGCACTGTTTAAATGAATACAGTTTGTGTGTTGTTATTTCGGGGTATAAGCTAACCAGACAGCCAGGAGCTGGGCTGTGGGAAGAGGCCTGCAGCTCCTACTACAGAATGGCGCCCGACATGGTAGCAGCAATTTCTCGGGTCTGCTCTGCTTGCTAGAGGCAAGCAAGCGCTCTCATCTAAGAGAGGCTTCCTGACTCAGCTTTAGCTGCAAAACCCTGCAGCTCTTAAGAGGTCCTGCCATGAAACACTTAAATGATGTTGTTAAAAGACAACTGAATGTTTGTTTGTTTTCAGAAGTAGCAGGGAAAAAGTTGTGCTGTTTTAAAATGCCGGTTTTTCTGGGCTGTCCTGCCAGGGCAAACTCTGACTCAGACTCAAGCAGGTAGTCTTACTGAATGTGGCCTGTGAGCAGAATGCTGCAGTTTGCTTGCTGGCAGGGACCTTAAAACGTCATAGAGTTGTGGCGGTAAACATGGCTACAACCTGTACCTCCGCCATGAGGCTGGCAAGCTAAGAAATGGGCTGGATCTAGCAGCCAAAGCCACGGCTTTAATCCTACCCATATTGCTCTGTAATTTAAAGGCTCATGTGTTCAGAAAGAGAGAGAAAGAGATACAGTAAAGAGGGATTCAAAAACAAAGAAAACCTCTAAATGATTTACAGTGTGTTAAAAATATATGCAGACTAAAAGTTAAAGTTCTTAAAGTAAAAACAAAAAAAGGAAGAAAGAGAGTAGTTGGGTGTGGTAGTACACACCTTAATCCCAACACTTGGAAGGCACAGGGAGATTGACCTCTGTGACTTCAAGGTGTGGTAGCACACGCCTTTAATCCCAATGCCTGGGAGGCAGAGACAGGTGGATCTCTGAGAGTTCAAGGACAGCCTGGTCTTCAGAGTTATTCCATGATAAAGATATACAGAAAACCTGTCTCAAAAAGTGAAAATAAACAAGTTAGAGTTAAAATAAAGCCATACAAAGATGGAAAACAGAGAATTTTGATACTGTATGCTATTATGCTCTCTTTGAATTGTTTGAATGCTGAGGAAGGAGCAACAGCTGCTAAAAGATATTTGTTTATAAATGCTGCTGAACTAATCCAACATAGATATTTTGAAAATACCTTGACTTCAGAATTTGGATCTCAGGATATGATACTTTGGAAAAGAGATTCTTCTTTTGTTTTCACAGAGGATGAAAGCCAGTGGATTGCTTCTATCCCAATATGGTATGATGGACCACGCCCTTTTGAAAAGTTGCTGTGAACATCCTCAAAAAATTACTTCACTCAATTGACAACTGAGATGAACCTAGCACACAGGTTATACCCTGAAATATCTGATTAAGAGCGCCCCCATACAGCAGGAAGCAGTTTGGAGAGAAATAACTGTGCCCATATTCCCAAATGTTGTTTATAAATGTTCTTTTACATTAAAGGGGGATATGATATAGGTATGAATAATTTACATTGATATGGATTTTGCTTTAGTGATTTAAATTTAAGGTCAATTTTGTTATATGTATATGTGTTTCTGATCTTGATTAAGGTATTGTGATTGTGTAGTTCAATTTAAAATGTAATGTACATAGGTTGTTAATGGATAATCATTAATAATAGTCAAGTTTGTAGTCATGTTATTTAGATTTTCTAGATATAGATATATATTTCAGTTAGATCAGCATTCTTCATATTTTTCAAAGACTACAGAATATGCTATTTAATGTTTTAATAACTTAGGGTTTTTCATGACAATGAGACATGTCTGCTCCTGGAAACACCAATCTACTTCAAGAAGAAGATGGGCATCGAAGAGGATCCTTATGGAGTCTGATAGCCATTTGGGTAAGAAACTGCTCTAGTCTGGACTATTGCATAAACTGGACACAGAGAATCCACAGAGAGAGGACTACTGAACTTGCCTAAAGGTGAGATGATCTTTTGGGGTTCCTGATTCATGAAGGAGTCTGCAAGACATTCTGCAGGACACAACAGATAGTGACTGAACTGACTTTGAAATTTCCTGCTTCATAGAAATATCTCTGGATACTATGGGCCTGTAGGCCAAAGATGGATGTTCCAACGGTACAGGGAAACTTTGGGTGACTGTCAAAGCAGCGAGATGTCTCTGTCATTTCTAGAATTTGAAAGTTGCTTATTTCTTGTTTGCTTAGGTAATATTGTATCTTTCTGGAGTCTTTGATGGAGTTGAAGAATAGTTAGTTATAGTTATAGTTTTCCTTAGTTATGATAAAAGATAAAGTAGATGTAAATATTGTAACTTTAATTCTTGCTTTATAACTGTTTTGTTATATGTAATTTTGCTATGTTAAAGTTAAAGCCTTCCTTTTTTTGTTTAAACAGAAAAAGGGGAAAATGATGGAGGAAGAAACTGCTTGGCCTCATAGGTTAAAACATAGGTGGGTGGAGTAAACAGAACAGAATGCTGGGAGGAAGAGGAAGTGAGCTCAGAATTGATAGCTCCCCTCTCCCGGGCAGACGTGATGAAGCTCCGACCCAAAATGGACATAGGCTAGAATCTTCCCAGTAAGCGCACTTTGGGATGCTACACACATTATTAGAAATGGGCTAATCCAGGTGCGAGAGTTAGCCGAGAAGACGCTAGATATAATGGGCCAGGCAGTGTTTAAATGAATACAATTTGTGTGTTGTTATTTCGGGGCATAAGCTAGCTGGTAGCCAGGAGCCAGGCAGCAGGAAGAGGCCCACAGCTCCTACTACAAGGTAGCTTCCAGAATAACTGGTATATTGATGTCTGAGGGAATTTCCACCCACCCCCAGAGCAAACTGGTAACCTTGTTAGACATCAAAGATAGGCAGCAAGCAATTCATTTGCCTTTTTCCTCTTTGTTTCTGAGGTAGAACCTGTCCACATACTATGTCCCTATAAACTTGTTCAAAGAGTTCCCCTCCCACATTTAAGAGGGTTAGATTTACTAAGCAGTTTGGGGTGTCATTTCAAGGCTATTATGAGACAGTGGGCAGTGTGCCTCTTCATTTTCTAGCCTTTCTAGTCTGTTGACATTTTTTTCTTAATCTCACTGCCCTGAGGACTCTCTTTCTAAATAAAGCACTAGCTTTCTACTCCGTGCCCACAGCTTTGATTTCCAGAGGATTCACGTAATAAAAACACACTCTGCTTTACAAAATTATTTTAAAGGCTAAGTTAGACAATGTACCTAGTATGGATCTGGCAAAGAAGAGACACTCAGTAACATTTTCTGTAATCCTTCTTTACTGTCTTTTAAGATGTAGGATAGGAAATGGAATATAAGAATGAGACTTTCAGAGATCACAGAGAGTACACACGCAATGATCCAAGCCTCCTTTTGCCATGTGTGTTCTTAATACTGAGGGTTCCACTACTGCATGATAGATGAAGCTAGAAATTGTGTGAAAGCAAGACTTCTCTAGGTGGGAACCCTGAAAGGGTTCATCTGAACCTTAGCATGTGGCAAAGTTTTCTTTCTGAGCTCAGAACCTGGTCATTTTACTGATTGTGCAATGAGAATAGAATTCTCTTATATGGCGAAAAGTTCCATGAACTCCTACATTGCATCTGTAAACCACATACAACTTATGAGGTACATAAACATTTAAGAGAAATGATCCTAAATTAGCATCTCTTCTAGTTCAAGCACTATAAAGCTATCAATTACTGTGTTCTGGGACAGAAGGTTTGCACACTTAGAGTATGTGTGGTTTGCATTGTCTAATTGGCATCTGTTCTGCAGGTACATGAGCATGGATGGGGAAAGAGTGGCACTGTTATCTGTTGCTGGGTGCTGTACATTTGTGTCGCCAGAGATAAAATTGCTATCTTGTCTCAGGACTATGAAGCACTCAGTGAGAAGTGACTGCAGAAATAGCAGCTGAAAGCACCAAATGACCAGGCTATTATATAAACTCTGCATTACAGGAGCACTTATTGCTATAAGATAAGTACAGGCTGGCAGTAATGACACATGCCTTTAATCTCAGCACTTGGAAGGCAGAGGTAAGTGGATCTCTGTGAGTTCAAGGCCAGCCCGTCTACAGAGCCAATTCTAAGACAACTAGGGCTGTTACACAGAGAACCACTGTCTCAAACAAAAAGAAACAAACAAACAAAAAATAAACCAAGATAAATTAGGGTCAATTCTAACTACTTTATTCCTTCCAGATATCTACTCAGGAGGCAATGTTTAGTTGAAAACTCAAATAGTACCCACTGCCCAACTTACTCAAATAACATGAAGGCTGTATTAGTTAGGGTTTTGGAGATTAACAGAACTTATAAAATGAAACTCCCTATGTATTTAGAAAGGGGATTTATTAGAATTACAGCCTGTGATCTTGCTAATTCAACAATGGATAGCAGTGAATGGAAAGTTCAGGAACCTAGTAGGTGTTCAGTCTATGGATCTGGATATCTCAGCTATTCTTTAGTAAACACTGGAATCGTGAAAAGTTAGGCTCTGATGCTAGTGAAGGAATGGACTTGCTAGCAAGGCAAGGGTAAGCAGGCAAATAGCCAAGAACTTCCTTCTTCCAAGTCCTTATGACATTTCTAATGTTAATACAGTTTCTGATGTGGTGAACCCCAACCATAAGATTATTTCATTGCTACTTCAGAACCATAATCTTGCTACTGTTATCAGTCATAATATAAATATCTGATATGCAGATATCTGGTATGTGATTCCTAAAGTGTTATATAGGCCTCCAGCAGAAGGCATGACTCAAATTAGATATGGATTAAAGGTGCATCTTCTCACCTCAAGATTTGGATTAAAGACATGTCTTTTCCCAGCTTGAAAGATCTGAATTAATAGTGTGTCTTCCTACCTCAGAGATCTGGATTAAAAGTGAATCTTCCTACTTCAAATCACACACACACAAAAAAATCCCGCACAGGTATGGCCTCCATTTGGGGGATTTACTTCCAGACGTAGTCAAGTTGACAGTCAAAAAAGCCATCACAAGAGCTAACCCCGTGTTTCTCAAAGTGAAGTCTATGGAATCCCTGCATTGGGATGGCCTGGATGATTCTCTTCACACAAGCACCCTAGCTGATTCCAATGAGAACTGCAGCTTCAAAACTATGACTTGATGAAGCTACAGCTCATATTTATCTGTCAAAGTTTTGTCTTTTTTATGTGGGTGAATATTCTGACTGCACGCATGCATGTGGACCATGTATGTATAGTGCCCGAGGTCAGAAGAGGGTATCAGATCTTCTGGAACCAGCTGTAAGCCACCATGTAGATGTTGGGAACTGTCCCTTGGTCCTCCGCAAGAGCAGCAAGTGTCATTAACCACTGAGTCATCCCTCCATCCCCAATAGACCATCTTTTATATGCATTTACCAAAAGAAGAGCAAATACTGAATGAGAAAGTTGCATGATGGACAAGGGCCCTTCTCTTCTAGAGAGGGTAGATTGAACAGAGGGCTGATTTCTCTCCAAAGTACAATGCAAATGGATTTCTTGCTGAAGATAGATTAGTCTAAGGCTGTAGAGATTTGGGGGCCTAGCTAAGGGGAAATCAAACAGGAGATATACTTAGTTTGTAGAGAGTAAGCCATATTGATGTGATTCACAATCTAACATGTACAAATACTGTCAAGAAATCCTGAGCAATCTGATCCTAAGCGAAACATGGAGTTGTCCCTCACTAAGAAAACCTTGCTCATCAGGTATGATGACAGTGTCACATCCTTTCCCACAGTGCTCCTGACTCCCATAAAGTATCAGTTTGTTTTCATTCCTGTGATATTGTTATTTTGAGAATTTTTCTTAATTTAATGATATATATGTGACTTTTTGACATGATACCTTTCTCAGAGTAAAATATCCTTGGGAGCATCTAACGTACCACATGCATTAATAGTTCATTCATCTTCTTTTTGCTGCTGTTGTTCTAGGCAAATTCTTCCTATACAGTCCAGGCTAGCCTTGAACTTGTGGTGTCACTTCTGCTTTAGTTCCCCAAGACGAGAGATATTCACCACTGCATGTGTCAGTTCATTATATATATGTGTGTGTGAGTGGCATACTCTCATCAATATGGCCTACTCTCTACAAACTAAGTATATATGAGGACTACTATTCCATGGTATGATACACTACAGTCACTTGTTGAACTATTAACACATTGAAGTTGCCTCTAGTCTGGAGCAATACCAAATTAAAAATGTCATGAACATATATGTTCCAGGATTTTGCAAAGACATAAATATTAATTTACCTGGGATTACTGTTACAAAATGCAATTGCTGGATTATATATTAAGTGCACTTCTAGTTTTACAAAGAAACTTCCAAACTAGTCTTTCAGGTGGTTTATACTTGCTTCATTTCCCATCAGCAATGTATAAGGGATATAGCTTTGTTCCATCTTTGTCAGCTGCAAAGAACTTAAGTGTATGTCCACAAAGTTCACATACTGAGGCTTTAATGCCCAATTCAATAGGGAGATGGGGTCTTTGAAGATGGAATTAGGTTAAAATGGGTCTATTTAGGTTAGGTCATAATCCCTGTTAGGTCATAATTTTCCCGTGTCATATTTAAACAAAACATTAGGTCACAAATACAAAGGAAAGAAACAAAAATAGAATGCTACAGAAAAACCAAAGAGAAAGAATGTGACTATAATGGTATTGTGCAAGCAAGATGTTTTCAGTGATGGAACACTTCCATGTCTCATTTGGGATCAGATATGCTCAGGTGAAACCTCTGACAAAACCTTTATTTCAAACTTCTAGCCTCTAGAAACATGAGAACATAAAACTCTGTTGTCTTAGCCACGAATCAGTGCTGCTTTGATTGTACCCTATGTCAGCCAATTTTGTTGCTATGAAAAATAGTTGACAAAAATCAACTGAAAGTAAGATGGGAGTCAAGCATGGTGACAAACACTTGGAGTACCAGCACTATCCTAATAACCATGTTGTTATTTATCATCAAGACCTTAATGTGCAGTTAAAAATATTAAACATGTGTGTGTGGGTACCATTAACATACTATTTTCAATAAGTTTTCTTTCTGTGTCTTTTACATATTCTTGTTGCTTATGGCTAAATTGTGAAAGTCTAAAAAATTACAATCACATACTATACATATAATAAGTGTGTATGTATGTTTTCAGACATTGTGGTTTTCAAATATTTTCTTTTGTAGTTTGTCTTGTCATCTCCTTGGCAGAGTCATCACAGTGAAAAATGCTTGTTTGCTTGTTTCTTGTTTGTTTGTTTTGTAAGTCAATGTCTCCTTAGGTAACTCAGGGTAACATGGACATCAAATTTATGTTCTTCCTGTGTCAGCCTCCAAGTGTCAAAAGATTTTAATATTTTCTTTGTTGGGTAGGTTGATAAGATTATTTTGTCTTTGGTTTTAGTTAAGTTTTTTTGTTTGTTTAGTTGGGTTTTTAGTTTTGTTGAGGCACCATCTTGTTATGTAACTTTAGTTAGATTCAAATTCATGATCCTCCTACCTCTACTTTCTTTTTTTAATATTTATTTATTTATTTATTTATTTATTATGTATACAATATTCTGTCTGTGTGTACATCTGAAGGCCAGAAGAGGGTGCCAGGCCTCATTACAGATGGTTGTGAGCCACCATGTGGTTGCCGGAACTCGAACTCATGACCTTTGGAAGAGCAGGCAATGCTCTTAACCACTGAGCCATCTCCCCAGCCCCTACCTCTACTTTCAAAACATTTTAAATGTATGAAGATGCCTGTTATCTTTTCTTTTTTGAATCATGATGTTGATTCAAGATTAATAACTCTTAGCCAGGTCCCTTGCCTTATGATTTTCTTCCATTATCTTCTATAAGTTCTATTGTTTTTCATTTTACATATAACTCTATGAAAAATTTAAATGTTGAGCTGAATTTTCCAAGGTTGGAAGTTTAGGCTTAGGTATCACACAATGCATTTCTCCTAGATTATTCTGCATTTTCAAAATTATTTTAGCAAGATTACATTCTATGCCTGTCCATATCAATCTAAGAATAAGATATAATATGTCTGTCAAAAAGGTGAAACATTTTTATAAGAGTTCCGTAAAAATAGAGATCGCAGGTGAGTGTCTAAACTGATCAGCCCTGCTCTCTAGTCCCTAGTGCAAGCGGGAATATTCCATGTTCCACCCCATCTACTGTAGCCCCAGTGAACAGGCAGCAGCATCCTCCCCAACCATCCCCCCACATCAGCAACCACCAGAACCACAGGCCCCACCTACACCTGGAAGAAGAGCTAAGTACTTGAGCTCCTAGCTAGACAGTCCTGCTTTCTAGGCTCTAGCTACTAGGGGTACATCCTATGTCCCTTCTCCAACTAACACAACCCTGTGACCAGGCAGGAGCATCCCAACAACCCCCACCCAACCATCCCCTACCACATTAGCACCCACCAGAGTAACAGACCCCATGTGTACCTGGAGGAAGAGCTACCACCAAAGCCCCAGGCCACACCTGTAGTGATTTTTAGAAAGAGATGGGTTGATGGTTATGTAAGAATATATTCAACAACATAAAGAGCAATATGGCAGCACTGAAAACTAGTGGACCTACAATAGCAAGACCTGAACATCCCAAAGCAGATGAAGCAGAAGAAAATGACTTTAAAAATAAATTCATGAAGATGATTGAGGCCCTAAAAGAGGAAATAAAAAAATCCTCTGAAAAAATGGAGGAAAAGACCAAAAAATTGGAAGAAATAAATAAATCTCTTAAAGAAAGTCAAGAAAAACAGGGGAAAAACAATCAAAAAAGTGAAGAAAATGGGTCAAGACATTAAAACTGAAATAGAGGCAATAAAGACAGCATAAACTAAGGAAATTTTGGAAATAGAAAATTTGGGTAAATTAATAGTATCTACAGACACAAAGATAGCCAATAGAATGCAAGATATGGAAGAAAGAATCTCAGGCTTTGAAGATAGAGGAAATAGATTTGTCAGTTAAAGAAAATGTTAAATTCAACAAATTTTTAACACAAAACATCCAGGAAATCTGGGACACCAGGAAAAGATAAAACCTAAGAATCATAGGAATAGAAGAAGGAGAATTCCAGTGCTAAAGCACAGAAAATATATTCAATTAAATCATAGAATAAAACTTTCCCAACTTAAAAAGAAGATTGCCTATGAAGGTATAAGAAGCTTACAGAACACTAAATGTACTGGACTCAAAAAAAAAGTTCCATTGCCATATAATAATCAAAACACTAAACATACAAAATAAAGACTATTAAGAGCTGCAAATAAAAAGGCGTCAAATAGTATATAAAGGCAGACCTATTAGAATTACATCCAACTTCTCAAAGAAAACTTTGAAAGCCAGAAGGTCCTGGGCAGACTTTATGCAGACACTAAGAGACCATGCATGCCAGCCCAAATTACTGTGCCCCACAAAGCATTCAATCACAATAGACAGAGAAAACAAGAAATTCCATGACAAAATCACATATAAATAGTAACTATCCACAAAGTCAGCCCTGCAGAAATACTACAAGGAAAAGTCAAACCCAAAGAAGTTAGCTGTACCCACAAAAACACAGGCAATAGATAATCTCACAACAGCAAACCCCAAAGAAGGGAAACACACATACTACCACTACCACCACTCAAACTAAAAAGTAGCAGGAATTAACAACCACTGGGCATTAATATTGCTTAATATCAATGGAATCAATTCACCTATAAAAAGACATAAGCTAACAAAATGGATATGAAAGCATGATCCATTTTTCTGCTGAATACAAGAAATACACCAATGATGTAGAATGTCCTTCTGTATATGTGTTGCTTTTTATTGGTTGATGATAAAGATGATTCAGCCAATAGCTTAGCAGAGTAAAGCCAGGTGGGATATAGAGAGAAAGTAGGTTGAGTCATAGAGAAGCCATGTAGCTGCCAAAGAGCTGTCTAAATCTTACCCAGTAAACCACAGCCTCCTGGTGATACCCAGAAAAATAGAAGTGGGTTATTTTAAGAGTTAACCAACAGTCTTATTCTGAGATTCCTAGAGGCAGGATCACCATTTTTGGACTGAGGACAAGGTTTCTGGTTACAATGTAAAATCACCATCTGCTTTTGTATGTTCATGAGGAACATGATTCACTGGAGCCTACAACAACTGTTCTTAGGGCAATTTCTTAACATCTTTTTCTACATAAAAAGAATCTTCATTAAGATGATTTTTTGGCAGACCTACACAGAAGTAGGCCTGAGCCAGTGGTCTCCACTGGAGCATGAGCAGGCCTGAGGCAGCAACCTCCACTGGAACAGATTTGAGGCAGCAACCTCCACAGGAGCAGGTACACAGGGGTGACCACTGAGGGAGCAGGCCCAAGCCAGAGACCTCTGTGGGATGAGGCACAAGTCAGGGACCTACAAGGGACCAGGTCTGAGCAAGAGATCTTAGCAGGACTGGCCCAAACTAGGGACCTCTGTGGGAGCAGGTCCAAGCCAGAGACATATGTGGGAACAGGCCTGAGGTAGCAACCTCCTCCTGAGCAGGCTTGAGCCAGCAACCTTAACAAGAGCAGGCACAAGGCAGCAACCTCCACTAAAACAGGCTTGAACCAGTGACTTCCACTGGAGCAGGCCCAAGACAATGAAGTCCACAGGAACGGGTACAAGGGATCCACCACAGAGGAAGCATGCCTGAGCCAGGGACCTCTGGAGGAGAGGGAACAAATCAGCAGCCTCCAAGTGGGTAGGCCTAACACAGCGTCCTCCACTGGAGCAGGCCTGAGCCAGCAAGCTCTGCCAGAGCAGGTGCAAGACAGAACCACAGTGGGAGCAGCCTAAAGCAAGCAACCTCTGTGGAAGCAGGAATGAATGGCCCCTGTGATTGCAGAGCAACCCCACGGAGCACTGAGTAACCTCCAGGAACATCAAGTGACCTCTGGGGTGACTGAAACTGTGCTTCGAACTGCACCATTAGGAGCAAACATCTGAGCCTTGGATCCATTGGCACCTGGAATATTGATCACCAGAGATACAACACCAACTACACCAATCAGAGGAACAGATGAGAAGACAATCAATATCCCATATATCTATATTTACAAGTTTTTTTCTCCCCATATTACTGTCCTGTTTTGTTAGTAAGCACACATTACTCATGCATCCACCGATTTTTTTCTCATGGGTTCCTCATGTCTGGTCATTTCTTTCTTGCTTTTTGGGGTGTGCCGATCAGCCTCACATTCTCTTCTGTTCTTTTTGGGGGGCTTTAGCGGTCAGCATTTACGGTCTCTCGTCTTGTCCTTTTTTTTTTGTTTTTTTTGGCAGTCAGCACCATGGTTTTTTTTTTGTATTTTTGTTTTTTCTCCATCATTCGTCTTGGGGTTCAGTGGTCAGCCCCATGTTGGGCACCATTATGTTAGGGCCCATGGGTCCCAACATAGAAAACTACTTTCCCTATCTGGACTGGTAAGGAGGCACAAGGAATAACCAGACACAACTTACAGAATCATCACATCTCAGGCTTCTTTTTTTCTCTTGAAGATCTACCCATGTTTATAATCAAACATCTCTTAATCCCCCCCCCGCCCCGCCCTGCAGCTAAAGACAGCACCTGCAATTAAGTCATCAGCTTCAGCAAACACCTCTCCCCAGGCAATCTACATTCATGACAAAAGAGAAGGAGTAACACATCCTGGCTATTGTTGAGGCTGTCTGTAGTTCTATATGACCACATCAAGTGGGCCTATGGCTTTAGAGCCTGGCTGCCACACCATAAAGAAATATGGGCCTACAATTGTGAAGACATTAGAAAACGATGGATGCCAGCCCAGACTACTATGCCCAGCAAAACTTCCAATCACCATATCTGGACTAAACAAGATATTCCATGACAGAAACAGATTTAACCAATACCTAGCCTCAAACCCAACCCTACACAAAGTGCCAGAAGGAAAACACCTGATGGAGGAGGGTCATCTTTCTATCTGTTGTTTCATTGGTTAAGTAATAAAGAAACTGCTTAACCTCTGATAGGACAGAAAATTAGGTAGGCAGAGTAGACAGAACAGAATGCTGGGAGAAAGAAACTGAGTCAGTGAGTCACCATGATTCTCCCACTCCAGACAGACGCAGGTTAAGATCTTTCCTGGTAAGCCAGCTGGTGGAGCTACACAGATATTAGAAATGGGTTAGATCAATATGTAAAAGCTAGCCAATAAGAGGCTGGAACTAATGGGCCAGGAAGTGTTTAAAAGCATACAGTTTCTGTGTAATTATTTCCGGTATAAAGCTAGCCATGCTGGCGGCTGGGTGCCAGGACCATAGCCCGCCGCTCCTATTACTACAGAGTGGCACCCAACGTGGTAATGAACTCCACGTTAAACCTAAAAGGGAGAGAGAGAGAGAGAGAGAATTTAAGACAGCTTTTTGCTGTTTGTGGGTGGCTTGCCACAAAGAAATTGTCCTGACTCAGCAGCAGGAAAAAACTGGCTGTTTTAAAATGCCAGCTTTCTGGGCTGTGCCACCATTGCGATCTCTGTCTGGCTTCTGCGGGAGACAGAGCTTTTGAATGGAGCATTTGGAGTAAAGTGCTACGGCTTGCTTGATGACAATATGGACTGCTGTTTGCCTGGAACTGTGTGTGACTCAGGGGCACCAAATGGCTCTGAGGCAGGAGTGGCTCAGCTCCACCCTGCTGAACTGAGCTGGTCTCAAGCAGGAACTACCGTAATTACTGTGATAACAGCACAGTTAAAGTTTAGATTAGGCAGGATACAGGCGGTACCATATTACCCATACAAGGAGCAACTTAAGTTTTTAAGAAGTGCTTCACATTTTAAGAAATGCTCCTGGATAGTAAAAAAAGATCACAGATTCACAATAAAACATATTTCAGACATAAAAGACCTCTATGGGTCACAATGTTGGATGAGTGTACGTAGGCTTGAGAGAGGAAAAAAAATAGAGAGAGAGAATGAAGTTAATGCCCTTAAAAAAAGGGGGGGGGGTAAAGTCTTTAAAGAGACAGAGTACATAGTTAAGAGATTAAAAGAAATAAAGAAAAATAAGCCACATAAAAATGGAAAATTTACAGAGTCTGGATTATGTACATTGTGTTTTCTTTAAATTTTTTGACTGTGAAGGAGCTAAGTACAGAGAGACATTTCATTATATGGGCTGCCAAGTGGAACCAGAACGGATATCATGAGGGTATGATTTCAGAATTTGGGTCTAAGGATATGATGCTTTGGAAAGGGTCTTCTTTTGTTTTCACAGAGGACCAGACCCTGTGGATTGCATCTATCCCAATATGGTATGATAAACCACGTCCTCCTGAAAGGTTGCTGTGAATACCCTCAAAAAAATTGCTTTGCTCAACTGCCAACTGAGATGAAACTAGCACACAGGTTACACCATAAAAGATCTAAATAACAGCGCCCCCATTCAGCAGGAAGCAGTTTGGAGAGAAAAAACTGCACCCATGTTCCCAAATATTGTTTATAAATGTTATTTTACATTTAAAGGGGGATATGATATAGGTATGAATAATTTGCATTGGTATGGATTTTAAGGTCAATTTTGTTATATGTATATGTGTTTCTGATCTTGATTAAGGTATTGTGATTGTGTAGTTCATTTTTAAAACTGTAATGTATAATTAGGAAATATAGGTTGCTAATGGATAATCATCAATGATAGTAAAGCTTGTAGTCATGTTAGTTAGATTTTCTAGATATATAGAGATATATTTCAGTTAGATAGGCATTCTTCATATCTTTCATAGGCTAGAGAATATGGCATTTTAAATATTTTAATAACTTAGGACTTTTCATGACAATGAGACACGTCTGCGCCTGGCAGCACCAATCTACTTCAAGAGGAAGATGGGCATCGAAGAGGATCCTTATGGAGTTTGAAAGCCATTTGGGCAAGAAACTGCTCTTGCCTGAACTGATGCGTAAACTGGACACAAAGAACCCGCAGAGAGAGGACTGCTGAACTTGCCTAAAGGTGAGATGATCTTTTGAGGTTCTTGATTTATGAAAGAGTTTGTGAGACATTCTTCAGGACACAGCAGAAAATGACTGAACTGTCTTTGAAATTTCCTGCTTCATGGAAATGTCTGCTGGGTACTATGGGCCTGTAGGCTGAAGATGGATGCTCCAATGGTACAGAGGAACTTTGGGTGACTGTCCAGGCAACAAGATGTCTCCATCATTTCTAGAGTTTTCTTATTTCTTGTTTACTTAGGTAGTATTATATCCTTCTGGAGTCTTTGATGGAGTTGAAGAATGAATAGATAGTTATAGTTTTCCTTAGTTATGATAAAAGATAAAATAGATATAAATATTGTAATTGTAATTCTTGCTTGATAACTGTTTTGCTATATGTAATTTTACTATGTTAAAGTGAAAGCCTTTCTTTTTTGTTTAAACAGAAAAAGGGGAAATGATGGAGGAGGGTCATCTTTCTATCTGTTGTTTCATTGGTTAAGTAATAAAGAAACTGCTTAACCTCTGATAGGACAGAAAATTAGGTAGGCAGAGTAAACAGAACAGAATGCTGGGAGAAAGAAACTGAGTCAGTGAGTCACCATGATTCTCCCACTCCAGACAGACGCAGGTTAAGATCTTTCCTGGTAAGCCAGCTGGTGGAGCTACACAGATATTAGAAATGGGTTAGATCAATATGTAAGAGCTAGCCAATAAGAGGCTGGAACTAATGGGCCAGGAAGTGTTTAAAAGCATACAGTTTCTGTGTAATTATTTCCGGTATAAAGCTAGCCGTGCTGGCAGCCGGGTGCCAGGACCATAGCCCGCCGCTCCTATTATTACAAACACCAAGCAAAGGAAGTTAGCTACATCCACCAAAAAAACAGACAATAGATGATCTCAAAGTAGCAAATCCCAAAGAAGGGGAAAACAAACAATAACATCAACAATAACAAAAACTAAAATAAGAGGAAATAGTAATCACTGATCATTAATATCCATTAATATAAATGGACCCAACTCACCTATAAAAAGACACAAGCTAACAGATTGGATAAAAAAACAAAATCTATCCTTCTGCTACATACAAAAAATACACCTCAAACTGAGAGTAACAGACTGGGAAGAATTTTTCAATGAACCTAAGAAACAAGCTGGTGTAACTATCATAATATCTAAAATAATAGACTTCAAGCTAAAGTCAATCAAAAGAAACAGAGAAAGACATTTCATATTAGTCACGGGGAAAATCCATCAAGAGGAAATCTAAATACTAAACGTCTATGCCCCAAATAGAAAGGCACCTTCATATGTAACTGAAATATTACTCATGCTTAAATCAAACACTAATAGTGGGAGACTTCAATACCCCACTCTCACTATGGGACAGATCTGTCATACAGAAAATAAACATAAAAATAAGGGAACTAACAGATGTTATGACTCAAATAGACTTAACAGACATATATACAGCATTTCATCAAAACATAAAAGAATAAACCTTCTTCTCAGCACCTCATGGAACCTTATCAAAAATTGATCATATAATAGGCAACAAAGCAAACCTCCACAAATACAAAAAATTTGATAAACCCCATGTATCTTATCAGATCACCATGACTTAAAATGAGAATTCAACAGCTACACTAATTACAAAAAGCACACAAACTCATGGAAATTAAACAATGCTCACTTGAACCATCAATAAGTCAAGAAATAAATTAAAGACTTTCTAAAATTCAATGAGATTTACCACACAAAATACCCAAAATTATGGGACACGATGAAAACAGTGTTAAAAGTTAAATTCATAGCACTAAATCCCTACATAAAAAAAAACTGGAAAAATCCCACACTATTGAGTTAACAGAACACCTAAAAACTCTAGAACAAAAATGCAAACTCACCCAGGAGAACAAGATGGCAAGAAATAATCAAATTAAGAGATAAAATCAACAAAATAGAAACAAAATACAAAGAATCAATAAGACAAAGATTTGGTTCTTCAAGAAAATCAACAAAGTAGAGAAAATCTTATCCAAATTAACAAAAGGCAGAGAGAGAATATACAAATTAACAAAATTAGAAATGAAAAGGGGGACATAGCAACAGACATGGAGGAAATCCAAGTAAATTAGGAGCATGGAGACCATGGGAGAGGCTAGAAGGCAAGGGGAGGGGGAAAGATGGTAGTGGAGAAAAATATATAGCTCAATAAAAAAAAACAATAAAAAGGAAAGAACTTTTATAAAAGAGCTAGCCAATAATTAACCTGAGCTAATAAGCAAAATAGTTTTGAAGTTAATATAATTTCTGTGCTATTATTTGTGTCTGGGAGGCCAGAGAATGAATGAGCAGTGTCCATTTACAAATGATGCATCAATGTAGGGCAATTACATCCACATAAAACCTGAGAATTTGAGAAGGATTTCTAGACACAAAAGAATAGAGTTAAGCATGGATTCTTGATAGCAGCATTTTCTTGAGCTGGCTCTATTTGCTAGCTGAAAGCAGAGATGCAGATTATTTAAGAAGGCTTCTTGGTTCATACTTGCATGAACAGCTCTGGCTCTTTTGGGAGGTCTGGCTATGGAGCACCTAAATGGGGTTTGTGAGCAGAGTGCTATAACTTGCTTAATAGGAACATAGACTCAATGCATCATTGGAGCTGGGGTGGTAAGCATGACTCACAGAGCTGGTGGTGAGCATACCTCTGCCATATTGTACTAGGCAGAGCCAAAAGGCAAAGCAGCCTTAGTCCTACCTAGCCATGCTGCTTAGCATTTTAATAAGTGCTCCTGGTCAGACTGGCGTTGTAGGAGCCTAGGCAGTTTGGATGATCACCTTACTAGACCTGGAAGGAGATAGGAGGTCCTTGGACTTCCCACAAGGCAGGGAACCCAGACTGCTCTTCGGGCTTATGAGGGAGGAGGACTTGATTGGGGGACGGGGAGGGATATGGGAGGCGGTGGAGGGGAGGAGGCAGAAATCTTTAATAAATAAATAAAAGAAATTAAATATAAAATAAAATAGAGGTAAAAAAAGAAAAAAAATGGTAACAGATACACAATAAAGACAGATTCAGATACAATAAAACCTCTAAATGAGGCAAAGTGTGCTTTAAAAAATATACATAGACTTAGGAGAGGACAAAATGAGTATAGACAGTTATACAAAGAAATAGGTTTAAAAAAATAAAACAAAATCTTTAAACAGGAAAAGTAATATAAAATAGTACAGACAGTCATAGATTAAAGGAGTAAAGAAAAATAAGCCACGTAAAGATGGAATATACCCAGATAGTCGGGATTATGTATATTATTGTGTTTTCTTTGGATTTTTTGACTGCAAAGGGACATTTAATTTTGGGGGCAGCTAAAATAAACTGAAATAAAGGTATCTTGATTTCAAAATTTGACTCTAAGGATACATTACTTTGAAAAAGAGATTCTTCTTTTGTTTTCACAGAAGATGAGCACCTATGGATACCTTCTAGGCTAATATGGTTTGATAGAACAAGACCCTGCCCTCACTGAAAGGTCTCTGTAAACACCAAAAATACTTTGGCCAACAGAAATCAGGAAGCAGTTTGGAGAACAAAAGCACCCAAATTAACAAAATGATTGTTTATAAATGTTTGTTTTCACTTAAAGGGGGATATGATATAGAGATAAATACTTTGCATTGGGATGGATTTCGGTCTATTAATGCTAGTTTTCCTTAGCCTCCTTACTCCACAGGGAAAGGTGAGTATGCTGTCTACCCACTCCATAGCCCCATGATGCAGGACATTCAAGCCTCATGAAGCAGGACAATCAGATGTGATAGGGAGTAAAGTCAAAGCCAGAACTCAGTTTATTACTGTAATGTCAGCTTATATAGTTTAAGTAACATATTGTGATGTGGGGGTACCTCTAGCCAATGAGACACAGCCAAGCCCTCCCTCTGGTTGGAGGGGCATCTACCTAGATTTTGCTGTAGCATCCTCACTCAGTTCCCTCAAACTCAATCCAGGCTTTTCTTTGCCCTACAGGCCTTGAAGTACAGTTTCTGAGATAATTTTGGCCCAACACCTCCCCCTTTTGTTTTATATCCCACCCCCTTTCCTGGTCACCAAGCCAGAATAGCCCACTGTGGAGAGAGCACAGGTCAGGGCCACCCCTATCCAGAGTTTCAGCCTGTATACACTCAAATTGAGAGTTCATCTGTGGGATAAGATGTATCGATTCTATCATAACGTACTTGAAGGGACATGAGTTGTAACTCTTGTATCTGTTTTTGGAATGCTCGTTTCAGCCATTGGAGGACGCATGAACCAAAAAGACAGATCAATAAACAAATAGCCATTGGCCCAATTAGGGAAGAGATGAGTGTGGTAAGCCATGGGGACCAATTAAACTAGTTCTCATAGGGGGTCCTAGACTTAAATAAATTAGTATCTTTTCTTAACTCATCTAGGGTTCCTGTAACTATCCCGGAATGGTCTGTGTAGAAGCAACACTCTTCCCCAAGTGCTCTGCAAATTTCTCTCTGTTCCATAATCAGCAAGTCCAAGCCTCTCCTGTTTTGTAAGGTCACCCTTGCTAAGGAATCCAAAGACTTTTGTAAATAACATAATGCAGCAAAATGCAGTCTCTGTCTATTCTAATTATGTCCAGCCCAGTCTGTTCACATACCCCGTAAGAAGAATAGTAATCAGGAACACCTCCCCACAGTTTCTAATAGAGGAGGCACTCTGGCTGGTTCCTGGGCATACATAAAAAAGTGTCTGTAAGAGGGCATGTCTCCTAAGGACATGAGGATATCCAGGATCATTAGGGTAAGATGCCTGGGGTAGGGTGCACCCCTGAGAACCTCTGTATTCAGGTCTTCCTTCGATCCCCGGAATCGAGTCTTCCATGTCCCAGCTCCCATGCACCAAATAGCAGAGGTCAAACATCAGGTTAGGCCACCACGTCCAGGGTGTCATCTTCTGAGAAGTCTGGTTTAGGATCCCTCCAGTGCCAGAGTTCAACAAGATCCACATCACCTGTGGTTGGTGGGGGCTTGCTGCCTGGATCTTGGTCCCTGTGAGAAGAATTAACATGATTATCATTGGGAGGACCATCTGAAATGGATAAAGAGGCAACAGTTTCCTCAAGAGCAGCGGTTTCCCTAGTGCAGCAGTTATTTTTCTTTTTTTTTGTGTTTGAACCTAAGGGTTGTCCACTATAATCTCATTATTTCTTTATTGGTCATCTTGGTCTTCCCCATTGTCCTGAGGAGAGAGGAGAACTTTTAAACTACAAGCAGGTAGCCATATAGGCATTTCCTGTCTGTTTGGAAGACACATCCATATCCTCGGCCATGTGAAAACAAGGAATCTAGGCACCTCCATTGCTTAGTGAGAGGATCCTTCCAACTAACCTTTAGGCAGGGCCTCATTGGTAGGATTCCCCAATGTTTCTGGAATCTATTTTGTTCATCTGATTTTTAAAAAGTTAAAATATTGATGGTTAATAATGCCATTTGCAGTTGTAGGTGGGGAAGATATCTCCCCCTTTTTGTTTTATAAGGACCTCTCTAAGATATTGGTGATGTCTTTCCACAATCACTTGACTCTGAGAGTTGTAAGGGATCCTGGTGGAATGGGATATATTCCATCTCTGGAAGAATTCTTTCAATGTTTTACTTATAAAACAGGGGCCATTATCGGTCTTGACCTGTTGTGGTAGTCCCAGTGTAGCAAAACATAGTATGAAGTGGCTTTTGGCATGGGTTGCCTTTGTCCCTGAGTGGGCGGTAGCCCAGCATGCCAGTATGTGTCCATTTTCACAAACATATATTTTAATTTGCCAAATGGAGGGTAATGTGTTAACATCTTTTTGCCAGATGATATTGAGTCCTAACCCTCTTGGGTTCACCCCCAGCCCCTATAATGGGGGGTGGGTATGAAGAAACAGTTGGCAAGTCTTACATGTATGAACAATTCTCTTTAAATCTGTTGTAGGGATCTGAGAGTATAAGAATTTGAGTCCTCTCCAGTTGACATGAGTTAAGCCATGCATTTGGGTAGCATTTTGTATGGGCAGACTAAAGACCTCTGAGACAGGCCCCTGAAGCTGCAGCATCCGCAGCAGCATTCCCTTGAGAAATGAGGCCAGGGAGGTCTTGGTATCCTCTGAGATGTTGAATAAATATGAAGTGTTTTTTTTCCATCTTTTCAGAGTGATCCGAGTTGTATCATCAAGGCAGAAATAAGATTAGCATGCAATCTGATAGCATCATAGGGTAAGTGTGGTAGTAGGTTCACCACATAAGAGCTGTCTGAATAGAGGTTGCAGGGTTCTGGGACCTCTTGTAGGGCAATGTATATGGCCATCATTTCCTTTTATTGAGCATATTCCCCATAAGGGAGAATTTTGGTGATCTTTGTCTTGATCCCCCATTCAGGGACAACTACAAAGATGGCCCCATTCTTCCCGCTATCTGTGCAGTGAATTCTTGGATCAGGAGCCTAGAAGAAAAGACTAAGGGGGAATATCCAGGATAGTTCTTGATATAGGTTCACTAAGCAGAACTTCCCAAAGTGGGTATCCATGGTCCCCAGAAATCCCTCCAGCACAAGGCTCAATTGAGAACAATGCCTGGCCACCAAATCCTTAATTTTGAATGGAATTATTAATTTAGAGGGATCTTTTCCACAATGTTGAAGGGACATGTCCCTGATTTTTATGATCATATCAGCTATTTAATTGACTAGAGAGTACACTCTGGGAGTGCCCCCTAGGGTGGTGTGTACCCATTCTAGTGGTTGTGACTGCTGAACAATGGCAGCCAGCATGGTCTTTTTCCTTAATAATATCCTGTCTTGAATTGGAATGTTAGGATTATATCTCACCAAAGAAGCCTGATGGAGCTCATTGCTGAATTGGTCCTCAGGGTGCAGGGAAATGGTCTCATAAGGTTATCCCCCTTTTAGGAAATCATATAACACACCTAGTCTCCCAGTCTCTACAGGCAACCAGGGCCTTACCCAGTTCATTTCCTTCAGTATCTTTTGTAACCCTGATAAAGCGAGAGGCTCAGGCAAGACTATTTGAGGTCCATTCACATTGACTTGAGTGAGTGTGGGATCCCAATATATAAAATGGGGGTACCTTTTGTATTTTGTTTGGGGCTATTTTAAAGCCATGCTGTTGGAGGATATCAACAATAGTGGTTACCTGGGGAGCTAGCCCTGATTCCTTCAAATACCCAATAATTCGATCATCCGTATAAACATATAGGAGGGTATTATCTTTGTCAAAATAAGGAGAGAGGATACTATACAAATATTGTTGGTAAAAGGCTGAACTATTGGCCATCCCCTGTGGGAGAACAGCCCATTAGTATCTCTCATCAGGTCTAGCGGAGTTAACTGTAGGAATGTAAATGACAAACTTTTCACAATTCTCCTCACGAAGAGGAATTGAGAAGAAGCAGTTTTTTAGATCAATTACAGTGAGGTGAATCTGGGAGAGGATAAAAGGCTAGGTGGTCAGTGGTAATAACAGCATCCAATTATCCTAACAAATCTTGTCCCAGAAGGTTTGCTGACAACCCTGGGAGGATCAGAGGCCTGAACTTTCCTTTGTCTCCTTCCGGCCCCATCCAAGTGTATATTCATTTCCTCCTGGCAAAGATGGAGCCCCCTTATTTGTACCATTCCCCTCTCTTCATTTTATCTTTTCCAGGGAGGCTGGGGGCATAAGGAGGCAGCCACTCCTTGTCACAGACAATATTTACTTTCCTCTTTGTCTTGGCCTTGCCTGCCTTATTCCTTCCCACGGGGACCACTCTTCAGTAAATTGTGCCCATATTTGTTCTTCCCCCTCATCTCTTTCCTTTTTTCTTGTTCTTTTGTTTAATTTGTTACTTTTGTATTCTTCAGACCTCTCCCAATCTTTGACCTTTTCCTGCTCCTTTGCTATCTCCTTCTCCCCTGCCCTCCTAGCCAGTTGGTTATTTTTGGATTCTTTAGACCAGTCTCTGACCTTTCCCTTACCCCATTGTGGGGGAGGAAGAGAAGCAGGGTAAAAACATGCCTTAAGGGACATAATAATAGGATGGATTCCTAATGGTGGGGGTATATTAAAGTCTTTTTCCCTTTCTCTGGCCAGATTCTCCACCTGGTTCCATGTGTCCCAAGAGAAAAGATTCCCAGTGGGTAACCAGGAGGCCAGGGTAATTATCCTCCCATGCCTGGATCACATTGTGTTCTGACAATTCCAGACCTTGGGAAAGTAACATATATCTTAGTGCCTTAAGCACTGGGTCATTTTTGTGTGAAGTTGTGTAACCAATCGTGGGGTCCCACTCACCTTAAAGACTGCTTTGCCCTGGGACCAGTCGCCCCATGTTCCAGCACCAGTTGCAAGGCTTCCTTAGCCTCCTTATTCCACAGGTAAAGGTGAGTGTGCTAACCACCCATTCCACAGACCTATGATGCAGGACAATCCAGCCTCATGAAGCAAGACAATCAGATATAAAAGGGAGTCAAGTCAAAGTAGGAACTCGGTTTATTAATGTTTGGATCAGCTTATATAGGTTAAGAGAATCCTGTGATGTGGGGATACCTCCAGCCAATCAGAGGCAACCAAGCCTTCCCTTTTGTTGGAGGGGCATCTACCTAGATTTTGCTGTAACATCCTCACTCAGTTCCCTCAAACTCAAGCCAGGCTTTTCATTGTCCTACAGGCCTTGAGGTACAGGCCCCGAGATTATTTTGGCCCAACATGTTGATACAAATTAAAGTCAATTTTGTTTTATGTATATTTCTACTCTTGTTTAATGTATTAATTATTTGTGTTCATTTAAAAGTGTAATGTGTAATTTAAAACTGCAGATTAATATGTAGTCATTTATAATAGTCAAACTTATAGTCATCTTAAATTTTCTACATATATAGACATATATTTCAGTTAGGTAAATAATCTTTATCACTTCAATAAGAACTTAGACTTTTCTTAACAAGGAGATATGTCTACTTCTGGCATCACCAATAACTTCAGACAGGTTGATAGGCCTTGAAGAAACTCACTATGGAATTTCCCTTCAATGTGACAAGGCTAACCATTTGGGCAAGAAACTGTTCTTACTGGACTGCTTGATGGAATGCTATGTCAACTGGACATGCAGGACCCACAGAAAAAAATGACTGCTGAACATTTCAAAAGAGAGAATTGTTCTTCAGGGTTTCTGCTCACAGAAGAAACTACCAGACATTCTTCAAGATACAGAAAAAAGTGACTGAAACTGCCATGATAGGCGAAACAATCTTTCAAATTTCCTGATTAATGGAAAAGTTACCAAATACTATGGACCTATAGGCTAAAGATGGATGTCCCAATATTACAGAAAAACCATGGTTGACTGTCCAGGCAACAAGATGTCCCTTTCACTTGTAAAGTTTTGGAAGCTGTTTACAATGCACTTCTTGTTTAATTAGCCAATAGTATATTTTCCTGGGATCTTTGAAGAGTTGAAGACAGATAGTTATAGTTTTCCTTAGTTATGAAAAAGATAGATTAGATATTGTAGTGGATTATAATAAATTAGTCCCACCATGGCTCAGAATGAAGTATAATAAAGAGTTCTTTATGTCAGAATAGACTAACAGATCAACTGTACTCTGCATGAGCAGGGAACAGGAAACAAATCCAGAAGCCAAGAGAGAGTGTGCATGTTTCTACATCTGTATTTATAGCACCCAAGGCCATGCCCAAAGTGGTCTAGCAAATGAAAGACCATTGGCTGAAGGAGTTCCCATGGCATTTCCCCCTTTTGTCTAAATAAAAGTTTCAAACCCAACATAATACTATCTACAATAAGGACAGATATGGAGTATAAAAATTAGAATTATGACCAAAATAAACAATATTAAGCAAGAAATATATGCTAAATGTTTAAATAATTATCCTATCTTAAGGAGTCTAAGTCTTGTATTAGAAATGGTTAGGCTAATTCATGAGAGGAAAGTAACTACAACTATCTAGTCCTCAGCCTAATCAAAGACCTGAGAAGGGAAATAATATTACTTGAGTAAACAGGAAATGTAATCAAGAACATCCAAAATGTGCAATAGATGACACAGACAACTGAATACTTCTATCTCTATGCATCTAAAGACACTGATTAGTCTAAATATAAGTATGACAAACATGCATGATCTATAATTCTTAACACCCATGTAGTTTAAAGATTAAGGCTTCATATTAGAATATTAAACAATCTTTAAATAACTGTGCAGCAAATGAGGACAATGACCTCAAAATGTAAACAATATATAAGCATTTTGACCAGAGGTAGAAATGTATAGTACAATATGATAAATATATCCTTTAATTATATCAATATACAAAATGTCTTAGGTAGAGTAGAAATATCCATGCATACAATATGACAAAATAATGTTACATAGACCTACAAATATTGTAAACAGAAGTAGGAGCATATTCAGTATAACAAATATAATTTGAATTTGTATCAATATACAAGAATCTATACCAATGTCAATTATCTATAAATATAGCTTACAAGTATTCACTATCATTTATTATTATTGTTGATGAGAATAAGCTCACACTAATATACCTATTATACCATCCAATATATTTGTTCCCAAAGGAGTTCCCTGAGCCTACCCCAATCCCTAATCCTATACCAGTTATAATAAATTCCTAATTGATGTCCCTAACCCTGAGGACAAACTTTGTTGGGAGAGTAAACCTAATTTTATAGAATTACTACTAGATGTCGTGGGGTGATGCTATTTCTATGGGGTCCTGTAAAAACTAAAATAATGGTTAAGTTTCAAGATTATTGCCTGATATAATTGTAAATAGTATCTAAAGTTCTTATTTGAAGATCTGGCCAAAGTGTTGTAAGAAGGTGCATCATTTCATCTAACCAATTTAAAATCATTTTGAGCAGCTGGTACCCAAAACCAATCTTTTTTTATTGATTTTTATTGAGCTGTACATTTTTCTTTGCTCCTCTCCCTATCTGCCCCTCCCCCATCAACCCTCTACCAAGGTCCCCATGCTCCCAATTTACTTAGGAGATTTTGTCTTTTTCTACTTCCCATGTAGATTAGATCTAAGTGTGTCTTTCTTAGGGTCCTCATTGTTGTCTAGGTTCTCTGGGATTGTGATTTGTGGGATGGTTTTCTTTACTTTAGGTTTAAAAACCACTTATAAGTGAGTAAGTGTGATAATCGTCTTTCTGGGTCTAGGTTACCTCATGCAAAATGATGTTTTCTAGCTCCATTTATTTGCCTGCAAAATTCAAGATGTTATTATTTTTTCTGCTGTTTAGTACTTCATTGTGTAAATGTACCACATTTTCCTTGTCCATTCTTTGGTCAAGGGGCATTTATGTTGTTTCCAGGTTCTGGCTATGACAAACAATGCTGCTATGAACAGAGTTGAGCACATGTCCTTATGGCACGATTGAGCATTCTTTTGATATATACCCCAAAGTTGTATTACTGGGTCTTGAGGAAAGTTGTTTCCTAATTTTCAGAGAAATTGCCACACTGACTTCCAAAGGGGCTGTATCAGCTTGTATTCCCACCAGCAATGCAGAAGTGTTCCTTTTTCCCCACAAACTCTCCAGCATAAGTTGTCATCGGAGGTTTTGATCTTGGCCATTCTCAAAGGTGTCAAATAGATCAAAGACCTCAACATAAAGCCAGCCACACTGAACCTCATAGGGAAGAAAGAGGAAAGTACACTTAATGCATTCGCACAGGAAACCACTTCCTAACTATAACCCCAATAGCACAGACACTGAGAGAAACCAAAACCAATCTTAAAGTACAACTATTACCACTATGAGGTCATATCAACCAGGTGGAATCATTGTTGTAGGGCCCCAACTTCTTCCTGGAAACTTCAAAGATTACTGCAAGAAAATTTATTGTTCATTGTAGAAAGCTTAAATATATATTCATATGAAAATATATTATTCATATAGACATATATTATTCATATAAACATATATTCAATAAAAGTTATGATAGAGACAAAAATATTTATGGGAAAAAGTAAAATCCTTCCTATATTCTTTCTTCTTTCTATCCCATACCAGATAGCTTCTGATATGAGACAGAAACTCTGAATTTTTTCTTTTAATTACATGCTTAAATGTAGAAAAGGATAACCATTGTCTATCCCATACCAGATAGCTTCTGATATGAGACAGAAACTCTGAATTTTTTCTTTTAATTACATGCTTAAATGTAGAAAAGGATAACCATTGTCCAATTCCAGAGCCAGCTTTAATTTTTAAGTATATATATATATATATATATATATATATATATATATATGTATATATATATACATATATATATATATTCAGCTAATAAAATTTTACACAGCAGATGACACGTCACCAATGTAATCATAAGTCAGATTTCTCTTTGTTTGAAAATTCTTTCTGAATAGCTATCTTTTCTTCTTTAGGCATCTAAACGTCTCTTGATTTTTTGAACATGTATATTTTCCTACAAAGACAAGAACAGAATACTTTCCTAACTTCTATGAGGTTTCCTTACCACCTGTATGATTGCCACCTCTGTGGATGAGCTGTCATTTCTCTTCTTCAAGAGGTTTCTCTTTTGCAAACTAAATCTTTATAATTTGGATGGTATCCATAGCTTTTCTTCTCCTGTGGAAAGAAAAGTGAAACCTCATTCCCCATCATAGCACATCTTCTGGTTTCTATTCTGAGGTCAAAACATCCTTGAAATACGCCAGATGATTTAATTCAAAAGTTTTTTTTCTATTATTCTATGTCTCTCTACAGCTGTTGTTTCTTTCTCATCAGCATTAAGAAAATTCAAGGTTATTAAAGCCTTATGCAATCTATTTCTCTGGGTGTATTTTCCAAACCTCTCTGCTTGTATAACATATCTTTTATAGCTTGAATTGATCTTTCTATAGCTGCCTGACCTGTATGATAGTATGGTATATTTGTAATATGTTTTATATTATAATAAGCAAAAAACTGTCTCATTTTCTTAGAGACATATGCTACATTATGATCTGTCTTTATTTGTGCAGGTATACCTATGATGGTCAATATAGTCTAATAAATGCATGACTGCTGAATCAGCCTTTTCTGAGCTCAAAACTGTTATCCGTTGAAAACCTGAATAGGTGTCAATTGTGTGGTATACATATTTTAATTTTCCAAATTCTGCAAGTGGAACATATCTGTCTGCCAGATTTCATTCTTTTGAGTACCTTTTGGGTTAGTCCCTGTGAGTAGCAGTATTCGATTATCAAAGAGCAAGTATGACATGGTACCTCCAAAGGTTTGTTTTTTACTTTATGTTCTTGTACAGCCTGAATGGCTGGTGATTGTTTTCCCTAGTAAATTATAATATCCTTCCCAGAAACATGAGTCTTTGGGACTTTAGAAATGTCAGTCTGGGTATTCTATTGTTGCAGTAGATCATAACCCCAGAGATTTACTGCTATATTAGCCACATATGGCCTCAGACTTCCTCTTTGTCCTTCTGTCACTAAACATTCAATCCATTTTATGATTTGTTTAATTAGAGATAGGGTTGTAGTTCCTAAAACTTGAGCATCTGCCTCTTGAAGATGACAATTCTGAGGCCAAGATTCTGGAGTAATGAATGTCACATCAGCACCTGTGTTCAGTAATCCCTCAATTACAATGTTGCTTATCCATACTCTTAGGTTTGGTCTTTGATCATTTGTAGAAGTCTGCCAAAATATATGTTTCCTATTTTCTAATGAAATTTTTTATTCATCTTCCTTGTTTATTCCATCATCCATAATAGATTGTTTTGTTTTGTTTTTACAACAGGCACTGGATTTTTAAATTTTCATGGGGAGGCATGTCCTCCAGAGTGACTGTGAGAGACCCCGCAAGGAGTTTCTCAATGGTAACAGGTTGTCTTTTTTGTCTTTTTTGAGCTACATTCATTGGTACAATGTTGGCCTTTGCCACATCTTCTACATAATCCAGAAGGGTGAGAACTTCTATTTTTGTCATTACCAGTGGAAACCTTATTTCTAGGAATGTCTTTGTCTACAATTCCTTCTCAGATTTCTTATTCTACCACAGTTAAAATATTTGACATTTAGATGACTCTTCATACCTTTGGAAATTGCTTCTCCTACCCAAGCCTCAGTATTATAGTCAAATGTCTCAGTGTTTAATGTATACAGGATCCATTCATCTAACCTTTAAAGGCTGATCTAACCTTTAAAGGCCCAAGTATCTTTTTACATTCTAAGTTGGCATTTTTGAAAGCCAGAAATTCAATAAGTAGTTGTCTAGCTTCTGGGTCTGTTACTCCTATTTGTGCAGCCTTAGTTAATCTTTGTAAAACATTACTAAAGAGTCCTCTTTGGCCTTTTTAAATCCTAATACATGATTTGATTATTTTTCTTGTTCTTGAATCCTGTCCCAAGCATTAATGGCTGCTGTATGGCATAGGGACAAGATGTATTCATCATAGATGGCTTGACTGTGGATCAGCACAAAAACCCTTGTCAAGAATGTGATTTTGGGGCTGGAGAGATGGCTCAGTGGTTAAGAGCATTGCCTGCTCTTCCAAAGGTCCTGAGTTCAATTTCTGGCAACCACATAGTGGCTCACAACCATCTGTAATGAGGTCTGGTACACTCTTCTGGCCTGCAGACATACAGACAGAATATTGTATACATAATAAATAAACATTTAAAAAAAGAATTTGATTTTGAGAAGTCTCAACTCTTTGGCTCTTTCCTATTGTTATAATATTTTTGCCTCCTTTCATGTGATCCATTTTCAAGTTTCATTGAGACTAATTAAAGCAATTGTGATCCATTTCCAAGTATTGCTGAGACTATTAAAGCCAGTTGTGTGGGGTAGCCTTATTTTTGGAGGCCCATGCTTTTTCCATATTCTTAACAAATGGTAAATGCTTTAGATACTACTGCTTTCTTAATTTCTTTTAGATCATTCATGCCTATAGTTTTACACTTACATTCTTTGAATTCTTCTGGGTATTTGGTACTTGATGATTTGTCAGAAGTGATTATTAGGCAAGTAGTTAAAACTCTTCATAAGTCATCTCTGACTCTGACAAGTACTAATGATATTTAAACCTTTCCTTTTACCTACTTTACCTACTTATAAGTTCCAATAATTCTCTCAATGGACTTTTTATCACTATCTTTTGTAAAGCCTGAATCTCTTGTCCTGTGAAAATTTCTATTGATTTCATTGACTCAAATAACTTCTGGTCCTTATTTTTTTTAATCTTTTTTTTATTGAGAAAATGAGGGGAAAAAAACAAGTTTCCACCTCCTCCCAGCCTCCCATTTCCCTCCCCCTCCTCCCACCCTTCTCCCCCTCCCCCCACTCCTTTCCCCCTCCCTCTCCAGTCCAAAGAGCAGTCAGGGTTCCCTGCCCTGTGGTAAGTCCTAGGTCCTCCCCCCTCCGTCCAAATCTAGGAAGGTGAACATCCAAACTGGCTAGGCTCCCACAAAGCCAGAACATTAAGTAGGATCAAAACCCCTTGCCATTGTCCTTGGCGTCTCATCACCTCTCATGGTTCGCCATGTTCAGAGAGTCCAGTTTTATCCCATGCTTTTTCAGTCACAGTCCAGCTGGCCTTGGTGAGCTCCCAATAGATCAGCTCTACTGTCTCAGTGGGTGGGTACACCCCTCGTGGTCCCGACTTCTTTGCTCATGTTCTCCCTCCTTCTGCTCCTCATTGGGACCTTGGGAGCTCAGTCCAGTGCTCCAGTGTGGGTCTCTGTCTCTATCTCCATCCATCACCAGATGAAGGTTCTATGATGATATGCAAGATATTCGTCAATATTGCTATAGGATAGGGTCATTTCAGGTTCCCTATCCCCAGCTGCCCAAGGAATTAATTGGGGACCTCGGCCTTATTTTTCACATATTATTCCAACATATGCAATTTCTCCTTTAATGGTAACTTCTCATTCTTAGATATTATTTGGATGGCATGAAGATTGCCTTCCTGGAGAGATACTTTATCTGCTAAATTATGATAACTTTTTAACAGGTTTTGATTGTCAATTTCAACAGTATGAATTATTTCAGAATTTGTCAGCACCCTTTTTACAGTTTTATAACCCATTGGCATGGATTGAATTTTGACTGTCAAATGGTTGTTATCCTTTTTAGTGTTATTAATTTTTTTCGGCTAATGTTTGATTTTCAGTGATATACATCCTGTCAGCTAGCTGTTTATTATTATTCTGTAAAGACTATATCATTTCTAAAAGTGTCTTATTTGTGACTCTATTATCAAACCATATTTTAAGGATATAATATGAAAAATACAGCTAAGTATTAATAATATCATCAGAAAACCACATAGGCCTTGTAGAATACCATCCACGGTATAAGAAAAAAGGCTATAAAATTCCTGAGTGGTGATATTGTCTGCCATTATACAATGTTCAAATTTATTTATTTACTTATTTACTTAATTTATTAATCAAATGAACTTACTGGTGTAGGAGGTTCTTCTGTTCATGTGTTGCTTTCATTGGTTAATGAATAAAGAAACTGCCTTGGCCTAGCTGATAAGGGCAGAACTTAGGTAGGTGGAGAAGAAAGAACTGAATTCTGGAAGGAAGAGGGCAGAGTGAGGGATGCCATGGATCTTCTGCCTGAGATGGACACCAGTTAGAATCTTGCTGGTAAGCCACAGTGATGTGACAATACACAGATGAATAGAAATAGGTTAAAGCAAGATGTAAGAGTTAGCCAATAATAAGTCAGAGCTAATTGGCCAGGCAGTGTTTAAATTAATACAGTTTCTGTGTGGTTATTTCAGGTGTAAGCTAGCTGGTGGCAGGGATAAACAAGGGGCCCTGCTCCTTGTAACAACTTACTTTCCTTATGAGATTTCAGCAAATTGTTGTTGGTGTAATAATCTTTATTGGCCAGCAGGTGTCAAAGTTGTGGGTGTGCACAGTGGAGAGATATGACAGCCCTGCTCTGTTCCAAGGTGGCAACACTCAGTTCCATGTTATTGGTGGCTATTAATACTAACAAACATGCTTAACAAATTGAGAGTGATTAATTTGATTCTGTACATGGGGAGAGTTTTTTTTTTTTTGTGTGTGTGTGTGTGTGTGTGGCCAAACTATCAAGGTACCCAGAGCTTGAAATCCAGGAACACAAAACAGAAGCTGTACAAGTTGTTGTGTGGAAGGGAAAGCAGTGGGGTACAAGCCCAGGAAATTACCAAGGTACCATGCCAGCCAAAATATTTGCAGCTGCACACCAAAAATTTAGCTCAGCTACAAAGGGATTTCAAGCCACGTGAGCAGTGGTTTGTACTCCACTGCCACATTGGACATCAGATGTAGTGGATTACAATAAATTACTCTCACACTAGTTCATAATAGAGTATAATAAAGGGTTCTTTATTTAGGGGTAGACTCACTGATCAACAGTTCTCTGCATATTACTACATCTCTTTTTATAGTACCCAAGGCTATGCCCAAAGTGGTCCAGCATCTCAAAAGGCCATTGGCTGAAGGAGTTGCCACAGCAACATAAAAAACTTTAGACTCACAAAGATAAAATAGATCATAGTATACTTTCTTTAATTTTGACAGATACAAATAGTCTAAATATTGTAACTATAATTCTTGCCTGAACCGGTTTTGTTATGTTACTTCATGACGTTAAAGTTAAAGCCTTCATTTTTAATTAGACAGAAAAGGGGAGATGATATGGGATGTCCTTCTGCATATGTGTTGCTTTATATTGGTTGATGAATGAAGCTGTTTTGGCCAATGGCTTAGTAGAGTAAAGCCAGGCAGGGTATGGAGAGAAAGAAGGTGAGTCACAGAGACACAATGCAACTGCCAAAGTAGACAGTCACCAGAACCTTACCCAGTAAACCCAATAAGCCACAGGTCATGGTAATACACAGAATAATAGAAATGGGTTATTTTTAAAAAAATAAGAGTTAGTTTTTAAAAAATAGTGAGCCAATAAGAATCAGGTCTGGGCAGCCAGCAAACAAACAACAAGCAGTCTCTGTATATACACCTCAACCTTGAATACAGACATTACCTCAGAGTAAAGGGTTAGAAAAAGATTTTCTAATCAAATGAGCCAAAGAAACAAACTGGTGTAGCTATCCTAATATCTAGCAAAATAGACTTCAAACTAAAATTAATCAAAAAACATGAAGAAGGACATTTTATATTCATCACAGGAAAAATCCATCAAAAAGGAAGTCTCAGTTATGAACAACTATGCCCAAAATACAAGATCACCCACATTTGTAAAAAAACAAAAAAATTACTAAACCCATCACACATCATACCCCACAGAATGATAGTAGGAGACATCAACACTCCACTATCACCAATGGATAGGTCTGCAAAGAGAAATAAGTGAAATATCATATTATGATTCTAACGGATTTAACAGACATCTATAATACATTTCACCCAAATACAAAAGGATATACCTTTTTCTCAGTACTTCATGGAACCTTCTCTAAAATTGACCATATACTCAGTAACAAAGAAAACATCAACAGACACACACAAAATAATGGAATGACCCCTGTGTCTTATCAGATCACCATGGCTTGAAGTTAGAATTCAACGACACTAATTGCAGAATGCCTACAACCTCAAGGAAGTTGAACAGTGCTCAACTGAATCACTACTGAGTCAAGGATTAAAATAAAGACTTCCTAGAATTCAATGAAAATGAAAGGACGATATACCTAAACCTATGGACAGTATGAAAGCAGTGCTAAGAAGAAAGTGCATAGCACTAAATGCCTACATAAAGAATGTGGAGAAAGTTTACACCAGCAAGTACACAGAACACCTGAAAGTTCTAGAACAAAAAGAAGAAAACTTCCAGGAGGAATAGAAAACAGGAAATAATCAAATCAATAAGACAATAAAACAAAGGAAACAATATAGACAATCATTAAAAGAAATTGTTGGTTCTTCAAGAAAATCAACAAGATAGACACACTTATCCAAACTAAGCAAAAAGCAGAGAGATAATATCTAAATTAACAAAATCAAAAATGGAAAGAGGGACATAACAACAGACTTTGAGGAAATTCAGAGAATCATTAGTACATATTTTGAATACCTGTACTCCACAAAATTAAAAAATATAAACAAAACAGACAATTTTCTGGATAGGTCCCACATACCAAAACTAAATCAAGACCAGAAAAGCAAATTAAATAGACCTATAACACCTAAGGAAATAGAAGCAGTCATCAAAAGTCTCCCAACCACTAAATGTCCAAGGCCATATGGTTTCAGTATAGAATTCTACCAGAATTTCAAAGAATATCTAATATCAATACTCCTCAAATTGTTCCACAGAAGGGATATAGAAGGAACATTGTCAAACTCTTTTTATGAAGCTACAGTTACCCTGATACTCAAACCACACAAAGACACAAGTAAGAAAGCGAATAATAGACCAATATCCTGCATGAACATTGATGCAAAAATACTCAGTAAAATACTGGCAAACAAAATCCAAGAACACATTAAATAGTCATCCACCATGACAAGTAGGCTTCATTCCAGAGAATGAGGAATGGGTTAACATACAAAAATCTATCAATGTAATCCATCATATAAATAAACTGAAAGAAAAAAAAACCACATGATCATCTCATTAGATACTGAAAGAGCCTTTGCCAAAATTCAACACCTCTTCATGATAAAGGTCGTAGATAAAGGATACAAAGAACATACTTCAACATAAAAATGGCAATATAGAACAAGCCACCAACAACATTAAATTAAATGGAGAGAAACTCAAAGTGATTCCACTAAAATCAAGAACAAGAGAAGGCTGTCCACTCTATGAATATGTATTCAGTATAGTAATCGAAGTTCTAACTAGAGTGATAAGACAACAAATGGAGGTGAAGGGAATACAAATTAGAAAGGAAGAAGTCAAACATTCATTATTTGTAGATGATATGATAGTATATATAAGTGACACCAAAAATTATACCAGGAAACTCCTACAGCTGATAAATACCTTCAGTAATGTGGCAGGACACAAGATTAACTAAAAAGCATCATTAGCCATCCTATATACAAATGATAAACAGATTGAGAGAGAAAGAAGAGTAATATCACCCTTACAATAGTCACAAATAACATAAAATATCTTGGGATAACTGTAACCAAACAAATGGAAGACCTGTATGACAAGAACTTCAAGTCTTTGAAGAAAGAAATTGAAGAAAATAACAGAAAATGGAAAGATCGATCCCAAATTTCCTGAGAAACCGCCACACTGATTTCCAAAGTGGTTGCACAAGTTTGCATTCCCACCAGCAATGGATAAGGGTACCTATTTCACCACAACCTCTCCAGCAAAGGCTATCATTGGTGTTTTTGATTTTAGTCATTATGAAAGGTGTAAGATGATATCTCAAAGTTGTTTTGATTTGCATTTCCCTGATTGCTAAGGAGGTTGAGCATGACCTTAAGTATCTTTTGGCCATTTGAATTTCTTCTGTTAAGAATTCTCTGTTCAGTTCAGTGCCCCATTTTTTAATTGGGTTAATTAGCATTTTAAAGTCTGCAATACCACTCTTGGGAATATACCCAACAGATGCCCTATCATATGACAAAAGCATTTTTTCAACTATGTTTATAGCAGCATTGTTTGTAATAGCCAGAACCTGGAAACAACCTAGATGTCCTTCAGTGGAAGAATGGATGAAGAAAGTGTGGTATATATACACATTAGAGTACTACTCTGCCATAAAAAACAATGACTTCGAGAATTTTGCATGCAAATGGATGGAAATAGAAAACACTATCCTGAGTGAGGTAACCCAGACCCAAAAAGAGGATCATGGGTTGTACTCACTCATAATTGGTTTCTAGCCATAAATAAAGGTCACTGAGTCTATAATTGGTGATCCTAAAGAAGCTAAATAAGAAGGTGAACCCAACGAAAAACATATAGTTATCATCCCTGCTATGGGAAATAGACAAGATTGCTGGGCAAAAAATTGGGATCTTGGGGGTGGGGTGGGATGGGTGTAAGAGGAGAAGGGGAGAGAAAAGTGAGAAGGGGAGGATGGGGGGAACTTGGGGAAACGGGATGATTGAGGATAAAACAAGGTTGGATAGAGGAGCAGGGAATCACATAACTTAATTAAGGGAACCACCTTAGGGTTGGTAAGAGACTTGAACGTAGAGTGGCTCCCAGGTGCCCAGGGCAATGTCCCCAGTTAGTTCCTTCGGCAGCTGAGGATAGGGAACCTGAAATGACCCTATCCTATAGCCATACTGATGAATATCTTGCATATCACCATAGAACCTTCATCTAGCGATGGATGGAGATAGAGACAGAAACCCACACTGGAGCATTGGACTGAGCTCCCAAAGTCCCAATGAGGAGCAGAAGGAGGGAGAACATGAGCAAGGAAGTCAGGACCACGAGAGGTGCACCCACCCACTGAGACAGTGTGGCTTATCTATTGGGAGCTCACCAAAGCCAGCTGGACTGGGACTGAAAAAGCATGGGATAAAACCGGACTCTCTGAACATGGCGAGCAATGAGGGCTGATGAGAAGCCAAGAACAATGGCATGGGGTTTTGTTCCTACTTCATGTTCTGGCTTTGTGGGAGCCTAGCCAGTTTGGATGTTCACCTTCCTAGACCTGGATGGAGGGGGGAGGACCTTGGACGTTCCACAGGGCAGGGAACCCTGTCTGCTCTTTGGACTGGAGAGGGAGGGGGAGAGGAGTGGGGGGAGGGGAGCGGGGGAAAGGGGCGGGAGGAGGGGGTTGGAAATGGGAGGGTGGGAGGAGGCAGAAATTTATTTTTCAAAAAAAATACCAATGATAAAAAAAGAAGAAAATGGAAAGATCTTCCATGCTCTTGGATAGATAGGATCAACATAATAAAAATGACACTCTTACCAAAAACAATCTACAGATTCAATGTCATCCCCATGAAAATCCCCCCCAAAAAATTCTTTACAGACTTCAAAAGAACAATACTCAATTTTATATGGAAAAACAAAACAGTTAGGGTAGCCAAAACAATTCTCTACAATAAAGGAACTTCCAGAGGCATCACCATGCCTGACTTCAAGCTTTACTATAGCACCATAGTAATAAAAACAGCTTTGTATTGGCATTAAAAAAAAAGACATGTGGATCGATGGAATCAAATTGAAGACCCTGATAATAATTCACACACCTTTGAACACATGATTTTTGACAAGCAAGCCAAAATTGTACAGTGGAAAAAAGAAAGCTTCTTCAACAAATGGTACTGGCATAACTGGGTATTGACATGTAGAAGAATGCAAATAGATACATATCTATAGCCATGAACAAAACTTAAGTCCAAATGGATCAAAGTCCTCAATATGAACCTAGTTTCACTGAACCTGATAAAAGGGAATGTAGGAAATATCCTTGAATGCACAGGAGACCACTTCCTAAATATAATAACAGTAGCACAGATACTGAGAGCAACAATTAATAAATGGGACTTCTTGAAACTGAGAAACTTATGTAAGGCAAAAGACACGGTCAATAAAACAAAATGAGAGCCTAAAGAAAGGAAAAAGTTATTCACCAACCCCACATCAGATAGAACACTGATCTCCAAAATGTATGAAGATCTGAAGAAATTAGACATCAAAAACCCAAATAACCCAATAAAAATGGGGCCCTGGTTTAAACAGAGAATTCTCAAAAGAAGAGCCTCAAATAGGTGAAAAACATTGAAGGAATTGCTCAACATCCTTATCCATCAGGGAAATGCAAATCAAAATGAATCTGAGATACCATCTTGCACCAGTCAGAATGGCTAAGATCAAAAACACCAAAAATAGCTTGAGAGAGGCTGTGGAGTAAGGGGAACACTTCTCCATTTCTGGTGGGAATACAAACATGTACATCCACTTTGGAAATCAACATGGCCGTTTATCAGAAAATGGGAATCAACTACCTCATTATCTAGTAATAACAATCTTTGGCATATACCCAAAGGATGCACAATCTTACCACAAGGACATTTGCTCAAGTATGTTCACAGCAACATTATTTGTAATAGCCAGAACCTGGAAACCTAGATGCCCCTTAACCGAAGAATGGATAAACAAAATGTGGTACATTTACACAACGGAGTATTATTCAGTGGTTCAAAAAAAATGACATCTTGAAATTTGCAAGTACATGGATGTTACATGATGTTGCTTTGCCACTGATCCAAAAGAATGGGTCAATCAATCACGATCTGAAGCCTTCAAACCTGTGAGTTAAAACAAACATTTCTTCTTCATAAGATGTTGCTTGTTTAAGCTAATTTGTATAGTAAGAAAAAATGAGTAATATAGCACTTCCTTATAGCTGGGCATAAATTAAAGTTCAGGCTGCCTGTCTTCAAGGTATTTTCTGGCATTACTTGCTGTAAAACTATAATATTTTTGGCTGCATGGGAGTAGTTACTGCCTAAAAATAATTATGCATTCGAAAGCTGTTTATTTTCTAGTTCTAGGTCAACGAGCAGAGTCTACAGAAACAAGCATAATCAATAGAATACAAGAGATAGAAGAAAGAATCTCAGATGCTGAGGACACCATAGAGAAAATAAACGAACAGTTCAAAGAAAACAGCAAAGCCAACAAATTCTCAACACAAAACATTCAGGAAATATGGGACACAATAAAAAAAACCAAACTTAAAAATAATAGGAATAGAAGAAGGAGAAGAGTCACAGCTCAAAGGCCCAGAAAATATATTCAACAAAATTATGGAAGAAAACTTTCCCAACTTAAAGAAAGATATTCATTTAAATATTCAAGAAGCATACAGAACACCAAACAGACTGGATCAAAGAAAAACATCTCCTCGCCATATAATAGTCAAAACACAAAATATACAGGTTAAAGAAAGAATAATAAGAGCTGCAAAGGAAAAAGGGCAAGTAACTTATAAAGGTAAACCGATCAGACTTACACCTGACTTCTCTATGGAAACTATGAAAGCCAGAAGGTCCTGGATAGATGTACTGCAGAAGCTAAGAGACCATGGATGCAAACCCAAACTACTATACCCAGCCAAGCTATCGTTAACTATCAATGGAGAAAACAAGACATTCCAGGATAAGAATAAATTTAAACAATACGTAGCCACAAATCCAGCCCTACAGAAAGTAATAGAAGGAAAATCGCAACCCAAGGAATCCAACACTGCCAACACTGCCTACAATAACCCAGGCATCTAGTGACCCTTCACCAGCACATCTCAAAGAAGGGAGACACACAATCTCTACTACCAAAAGCAATAAGAATAACTGGAGTAAACAACCACTGGTCATTAATATCACTTAATATTAATGGGCTCAATTCACCTATAAAAAGGCACAGGCTAAAAGATTGGATACGAAAACAGGATCCAACATTCTGCTGTTTGCAAGAAACACATCTCAACCACAAAGACAGGCACCTACTTAGAGTAAAGGGTTGGGAAAAGGTGTTTCAAGCAAATGGTCCTAAGAAAAAAGCAGATGTGGCCATATTAATTTCTAACAAAACTGACTTCAAACTAAAATCAATCAGAAGAGACCGAGATGGACACTTTATACTCATAACAGGAACAATTCATCAGGATGACATCTCAATCCTGAATATCTACGCCCCCAATATAAAAGCACCTACTTATGTAAAAGAAATATTACTAGAACTCAAGGCAGACATCAAACCACACACACTAGTAGTAGGAGACTTCAACACACCTCTCTCTCCAAGGGACAGGTCAATCAGACAGAAACCTAATAGAGAATTAAGAGAATTATTGGAGGTAATGAAGCAAATGGACTTAACAGACATCTATAGAACATTCCACCCAAATAGGAAAGAATATACCTTCTTCTCTGCAGCTCATGGAACCTTCTCAAAAATTGACCACATACTTGGAAACAAAGGAATCCTCCACAGATACAAAAAAATATCAGTGTCCACCTGTGTCCTATCTGATCACCACGGATTAAAGTTAGAAGGCAACAACAATGCTACCCACAGAAAGCCGACAAACTCATGGAAACTGAACAGTCAACTACTGAACCACACCTGGGTCAAGGAAGAAATTAAGAAAGAAATTAAATTCTTCCTTGAATTTAATGAAAATAAAGAGACAACATACTCAAACCTATGGGACACAATGAAAGCAGTGCTAAGAGGAAAGTTCATAGCACTAAGTGCCCACTTAAAGAAAACGGAGAATGCATACATTGGGGACTTAACAACACACCTGAAAGCTCTAGAAAAAGAAGAAGCAGATGCACCCAGGAGAAGTAGAAGACTGGAAATAATAAAACTGAGGGCCGAAATCAACAAAATAGAAACACAGAAAACAGTCTAAAGAATCAATGAAACAAAAAGCTGGTTCTTGGAGAAAGTCAACAAGATCGACAAACCCCTATCCAAACTAATTAAACGACAGAGAGAGAACACACAAATAAATAAGATCAGAAATGAAAAGGGGGACATAACCACAGACACAGAGGAAATTCAGAGAATCATTAGATCTTACTACAAAAGCCTGTACAACACAAAATTGGAAAATATAAAAGAAATGGACACTTTTTTAGATAAATACCATATACCAAAGTTAAACCAGGACCAGATGAACAATCTAAACAGACCTGTTAGTCACGAAGAATTAGAAGAGGTTATCAAAAACCTCCCTACCAAAAAAAGCCCAGGACCAGATGGTTTCAATGCGGAATTCTACCAGAACTTCCAAGAAGAGCTAATTCCTATACTCCTTAATGTATTCCACAATATAGAAACAGAAGGGTCATTACCAAACTCCTTCTATGAAGCTACAGTTACTTTGATACCAAAACCACACAAAGACTCAACCAGGAAAGAGAATTACAGGCCAATCTCACTCATGAACATCGACGCAAAAATCCTCAACAAAATACTGGCAAACCGAATCCAAGAACACATTAGAAAAATTATCCATTATGATCAAGTAGGCTTCATCCCAGAGATGCAGGGCTGGTTCAACATACACATATCTATCAATATTTTCTAGTTCTATATTTAGAATGAAAAAATACTTTACTTGAGGTTGTTTTCTCATACACTAATGGGCATTTCTGTGTTGCCTGCCAGCTTCCCAGTACTCATGTATTTTGTGTAGGGGGGGTGGGGGATAAAGGTATGCTTGTCAAGGTCTCTCTACTGAGTGCATCTTTAGTCCAGCTTTGGTACCTATCCTGTGCTTTACAGGGGAAAAAGAAACTCCTCTACAAACAGTGATTTGTTGTCTCCAGTGTTCCTGTTTATCTGCATCTATGTTTCCAAATGTTTCGCTTCTCTTGTGTTAAGTTTATCCACAGTTCCAACATTTTACACCTCTGCCTAAACAAAAAAATAGAGAAAAGCATATCTGCTCCATCTTTTTAAAATGAGTATATATCAGTTTTAAACAACACCTTCTTTTAGAATCATTGTAAATTACAGAAGACCTGCAAAGACTGTAAAAACAATTTTCTTATGCTCATGGGATTTCTTTTCTTATTAGCATCATATATTGGAATAAAACTTTTGCCAACATTATTGCCCTAATATTGATACTGATTATTACATACTGATGTCCACATATTCAGATTTTCTAAGTTTTCCATAGTATTTTTTTCTGTTACAACTCATGTCCTGGATAGCCTATTGTATTTAGTTTTTCTTAGGAAACTCTTGAGTATGGCAGTGTCTTAGACTTGCATTTTATGACATTCACATTTCCAGCCAATACTGGTCAGGAATTTTGAAAAATGTCCCACAGCTAGCATTAGTCTGCTCATTTTCAAGATTAGATTAACTGAGATTGTAGAATTTTTAGGAGAGGGCAGCAGAAATGTGATACATTTCTGTCACATCAGATCAAGAATGCATGTTATGTGTTTGCCTTATCACAGATGGCGGTGATTTGAATGAAACCGGCCTGATAGGTTCATAGGGTGTGGTCTTATTTGAAAAGACTAGGAGTTGTGGCTTTGTCGTAGTATGTGTGGTCTTGTTAGTATGTGTCACCGGTGGTGGACTTTGAAGTCTAAGAAGCTCCAGTCAAGTCAAGTGTCACTCTCTCTTCCTACTGCCTGTGGATTCACAGGTAGAGCTCTTAGCTACCTCTCCAGCAACATGTCTGCCTGTGTGCCATCATGCTTCCTCCATGACGATAATGGACTAAACCTCTGAACCTGTGAGTCCCAATTAAATATTTTCCTGCAAAAGAGTTGCTGTGGTCATGGTGTCTCTTCTCAGCAAAATAAACCTTAATTAAGACAACATTTCTTCATCTAATACAAATTCTTCACTGTAAAGTTATACTCTTTTCCCCTTCAGTTTGATAATATTGGAGAAGGAAACACCTATACACAGTCCAACCTAGAGATTGGGACAGTAAACCACAGGGGGAAGGGCACAATTTTTGTATACAATATGCAGGATTCTTCTGAATAAAAGATTTATACATGAATCTTCCTTTATTTATAGCAATTCTATGGTGGTTTGAATAAAAATGCTTTCCATAGGTTCACATATTTGAGTGTTTAGTCCCCAGAGAGTGGCACTTTTTAAAAGCGTTAAAAGGATTAGGAGGTGTGGCCTTGTTGAAAGAAGTGTGCCACCAGGGGTGTGCTTTGAGGTTTCAAAAGCCCTTTGCCAAGCCCAGAGTGTTTCTGCCTCTGGATCAGGATGTAGCTTTTAGATACTACTCTAGTGACTATCAGAATGCGGTCATGCTGTCATCCTCCCCACTATGAGGATAATGGACTAAACCTCTGAAACTGGAAGCAAACCCCCAGTTAAATGCTTTCTTTTAAAAGAGCTGGTCATGGTGTCTCTTCACAGAAATAGAATAATGATTAAGACAACTTTTTACTTTTCTCACTACAATAAGCTACAAGATCATCTTGACACAGTTCTTCTATTATCAAGCATTTTTCTAAGAAATCTTAGATTCTTTTATTGGAGAGTAATATTATAAGTCAAAGTATTTTCTTCTATGTATGCTTACTGATATTGAAGTGTTGTTATATCTACACAATCGCACTGCTAATCAATATATACTTATTTACAAATATTTCTATATGGAGCCATCTGTATTTATATTAAGGTATATGTGGCTTCATTCTGATGTTGTCAAATCTAATACATTGCTGTATGGATTATTCTAGTTTCTGCTCTTTGCTTCTCTGTAACTTCTGTGAAAGAATTTGCTCCACCTATCTGCTATCCACTTACTGAACTGTTCAAGTATAGGTATATAATACTGTCAGATGTATTAAACCATGTCCCCTTGGAAAACAGATTTATCAAATAGAGTATAGAGTTTATGTGTATCTTCTCTGCTATTTTGTATTATAGACCTTACTCATTTCCTGAGTGACAATGGGGAACTACTTTTTTCTTAATAAATTAGCTTTTTATATAATGTTCCATAAAATGTGTTATTTCTATTTTTGAAAGGAAAACTGCAAAACTGTATTAATTTCACACAAAACAAAGCTGTCTCTGTTTAAGGCTGCAGATTTTATAAGCCTTTCCCAGTATGCAATGGTTTGAAAAAAAATTTACAAGCATATTACAAGTATGAATAAATACATTTTGTGTATTCTCTTTAGGGTACTGTGATAGTTAACATTAATTGTAAACTCAACCGAATCTAGGATTACCTGGAAGATGAGTCTATGGGCATTCCTGAAGTATTATCTTGATTATATTAATTGAGGTGGAATTATCTATGCACTTTTAGTAGTATCATTAGTTAGGCAGGGATCCTAGACTGTATAAGAGTGGAGAAAGTAGGATGAGCAAAGGCATGCATGCATTTATTGTTCTCTTCTTCTGCTTGTGGTTGTAATGTAGCTAGTTTTCTCAAGCTCCTACTGTTGTGACCTCCCTGCCATGATAAACTAAAACCTGAAAATGTAAACTAGATAAGCCATTCTACTTAAGTTGCCTTTGTTAGAGTATTTTATCCCAGCACCAGGAAAAGAAACTAATAAAGGAGGATGGCTAAGGATTAAACCTCATGCACGGTGACCAAGTACTCTATCACTAAGTTACCCTGAGCAAATTTTTGAGAACTACCAGTTCTCTGACTCATTAATAGATTGGAAATGAGTCAAATGAAACAGACATAGTGTTTTTCAATTATTTCCATATTTGCTTCATAGTGGGGCTTTAATCTAAATGCATGTGCATGTGTGTGTGTGCGTGTGTGTGTATGTGCTTTCTTGTTTATATTATTCTGGTTTTCCGATGTTATTTCAGTCTTGTTCCTATTTTTCTTTGGATACTACTTGATCATAATGGATATTTTTTAATGTGTTCTTGGATTTGGTTTGCCAGTATTTTATTGAGAATTTTTGCGTCGATGTTCACTAGTGAGATTGGCCTGTAATTCTCTTTCTTGGTTGAGTCTTTGTGTGGTTTTGGTATCAGGGTAACTGTAGCTTCATAAAAGGAGTTTTGCAATTACTCTTCTGTTTTCTATTTTGTGAAATTCATTAAGGAGTATAGGTATTAGCTCTTCTTGGTAGTTCTGGTAGAATCCTGCATTGAAACCATCTAGTCCTGGGCTTTTTTTTGGTAGGGAGGTTTGATGTATGCTTTGAGTTCTAGTAACGTTTCTTTTACATGTGTAGGTGCTTTTATATTAGGGGCATAGATATTCAGGATTGATACTTCCTCCTGATAAATTGTTCCTGTTATGAGAATAAAGTGTCCATCTCTTCTGATTGATTTTAGTTTGAAATCAGTTTTGTTAGATATTAGTATAGCCACATCCACTTTTTTTGGACCATTTGATTAGAAAACCTTTTCCCAACCCTTTACTTTGAGGTAGAGTCTGTCTTTGAGGTTGAGGTGTGTTTCTTATAAATAGCAGAATGTTGGATCCTTTTTTCATATCCATTCTCTTAACCTGTGCCTTTTTATAGGTGAATTGAGTCCATTGATATTAAGTGATATTAATGACCAGTGGGTGCTAACTTTGGTTATTTTTTTCTGGTGGTAGTGTTTGTGTGTTTCCCTTCTTTGGGTTGTGCTGGTGGAGGGTTGTTAGATGCTTGTGTTTTTATGGGTGTTATTGGCTTCCTTGGTTTGTGGTTTTCCTTCTAGTATTTTCTGTAAGGCTGGGTTTGTGGCTACGTATTGTTTAAATCTGTTTTTGTCCTGGAATATCTTGTTTTCTCCATTGATGGTGAATGCAAGCTTTGTTGGATATAGTAGTCTGGGCTTGCATCCATGGTCCCTTAGTGTCTGCAGCACATCTATCCAAGACCTTCTGGCTTTCATGGTTTCCATTGAGAAGTCAGGTGTAATTCTGATAGGTTTACCTTTATATGTTACTTGACCTTTTTCCATTACCACTCTTAATATTCGTTCTTTATTCTGTATGTTTTTGTGTTTTGATTATTATATGGCGAGGGGATGCTTTTTTTTGATCCAGTCTATTTGGTGTTCTGTATGCTTCTTATACCTTCATAGGAATAACCTTCTTTAGATTGGGAAAGTTTTCTTCTATAATTTTGTTGAATATATTTTCTGGGCCTTTGAGCTATAATTCTTCTCCTTCTACCCCTATTATTCTTAGGTTTGGTCTTTTAATGGTTTCTCAGATTTCCTGAATGTTTTCTGTTAAGAATTTGTTGGATTTGTTATTTTCTTTAATCAATGAGTTTATTTCCTCTATAGTATCTTCAGCATCTGAGATTCCTTCTTCTATCTCTTGTATTCTGTTGGTTATGCTTGTCTCCGTAGTTCCTGATCAATTACCCAGATTTTCCATATCCAGCCTTCCCTCGGTTTGTGTTTTCTTCATTACCTCCATTTAATTTTTCACGTCTTGAACTGTCTTGATTACTTGTTTGATTGCTTTATCTTGGTTTTCTTGGGTATCTTTGAGAGATTTATTTATTTCTTCTACCTTTTTGTTTGACTTCCCCATTTCTTTACAGCAGTTTTTTTCACATCCTGTTTAAGGTCCTCTATTAATTTCATAATGTTACGTTTAAAGTCGATTTCTTCTAGTTCTTCTGAATAGGGTGTTCAAGTCTTTTTGTTCAATGATCCCTGGAATCTAGGGTTGTCATGTTGCCTTTCAGATTGTTGGAGGAATTCTTGCATTGATGCCTGCCCATCTCTTCCTTCAAATACAGCCAGGAGAGTCTTGGCATCTTGGTCCGATCTATGCTGTGACTGACTCTGGGTGGATCTCCTCAGTGCAGGAGCAGGAACTGTTCCCCTCTGTGTGGATAGCCTCAGTGCAGAAGTAGGCATTGTTCCTGGGTCAAGGACCTCGCAGACAATAAGGCAGGCTTGTGGGGGGGCACGGATATGTGGAACAAAGAAGCCCCTGCAGCAGGAGCTGAAGGGTCCCAGTGCTCCTTCCCCATACATTCTGCCCTGCCCCGGGATGGCACCCACTCACCAGTCTGAAAGGTTGTCCTCAGCACAGGGACAGGACTCTTGGAGGTACAAGGACCCCGCAGACAAAAGGGCAAACTTCGGGGGAGGGGAGGATCCTGTGGAACCAAGAAACCCCTGCAGAAGGAGCTGGAGGTGCCCTGCACTCCCCTCTGGCTGGGCAGGTGCATGCACACTCACCCTAAGTCAATCATTGCAAGTAATCTGTAAAGGCTTCATTTGTGGTCTGCATAACTTTAGTAAATAACTCAATTTTCTTTCCTAATTCTCTATTTCTGCCCCAAGAATCAATGCTGCTGTGTGGCATAAATCCAGGATGTGGTCATCATGTTCTGATTACCTTTCTATAGTAGCATAGTCTCCTCCAAAAATTTGATTTTGGGAGATTTCCTTATCTCTAGCATTACTTTGTTGTTAAATTATCTTAGCCTCTTCTGTGAATCACATACTTCACTGTTGTGGACCTGGCTCTAAAATGCCTTTTTTACCAATTCTATCCAGTCTTTTGGGAAAATTTTATTACAAACTGACCCTGAGATAACATTTGCTTCACAAAAGGTGAAAACATGTCACATTAGACTATTGCTTCCTGGAATATTCTTAAATCTAATATTGGCACAGAAGTCCAGTTAGCTGTTACACAGCCTCTGCCATTTGGCATTTCCTGTAAGGTTACTGTAAGGTTGTGTGAAAACCCTAGGCTGCTCCTCTCTATATACTGCAATGCTGAAATTGGCACACCATTAAACTCCTCTGTCTGGACTTGAATTTCTCTGTGATCTGTTTTATTAGGTTTTTCTAAGGCCTGTATATTAGCACTCAGAGTTACCAACTTTTTTAATGATAAGACAAAAATGATAAATCTGATAATGTTTACAATTGACATTACATAAATCCCATCTAAGTTAGATATGTTCTTATTTAATTATTCCATTTTCAAACTGTCCAGCTTATTATCATACAGAGACCCAAATCCCTCCATTGTAATGTTTTTTCCCATTTTTTAGTATGGGAAAAAATCTTTCCCTTCTAACTAATTCCTCCCTTTAAGAATTCCCAATTGTCTTACCAAATCTACCAACAATGTTACGTACATGTGAGGCTTATTGCTGCTACGTAGAACAGTAAAAGCCTGACTGGATTTCAAGGCAGCTACCTAGTTCTGCAGCATCCCAAGAAGGGTGTTCATAGAGAGCCCACAATCCAAGATGTTAAGAGAGAGAGGGAGAGGGAGAGAGAGAGAAGGGGCTATCTGAAAAATGCATGGGGGTTCAGAAAAATCACTTTGTGGTGGGCTGCCTGAAGAAGGCAGAGCCAGCCAGTCTAGGGCAGGTGAATCCTGTGACATTTGGAGCCCAGGTGCTTATGGAGTTTGGGTGGCAGCTGGAGAGTGTTTCAGAGAGGCTACAACTGGAAAATTCCAAACTCCCTCAGAGGCTTGGGGAAAAAGAAAAAGCCTAGCCAAGTGTGACAAGAGCCCTTGTGCAGCTCTGACAGGAGCCTCACGTGCAGCTTCAGCCTATACCAGTAGCTTTTTCATGAATTTGTACCCCAAACATTGGGCATCAAATATTGCACAAATAATAAAAATCCAGAAGACTGATATTGGGGTTCAACCTGAAGATTAGAGAAACAAATCTGCAAAGTCACTAGAGAATTCTTACCTGTATGAAATCTTCAGACTGAAAGAGCAAGTTCCTATCTCATCCTGCCTTATACTCCTCTCTAGTGCTGGCATTAAAAGCATGCACCACCACTGCCAGGCTGACTATTGTGGCTCCCGGAATAAAAGGTGTGCGCCACCACTGCCTAGCTTCTATGGCTGACTAGTGTGGCTGCTTTGCAATGACCTTCAGGCAAGCTTTATCTATTAAAATGTACATGAAAGATTTGTATTTTAATAAATGAAAGATTTATTGTAGTGCTATTTCACCTTCTTGATTTCACATATTCTTTGGTATTTTTGAAGCTAGTGTTAATGAGATATTTTCCTAATATGATAGATTCTTTCTTAGCTGTCATCCATTCATATATTCCTCCCACAACATTTATTCTTTCCATTACTCACATGATTGAATCTGTCTGTCTTCTTCTTATGTGTGTAGTATTCCTTCAGTTATCTTCTGCTGTACTGACTGTAATGATCTTGAACTGCTTTTGTTTGTGCATGTCCTGAAATGTCCTTATTTCTCTGTCAACTTGAAAAGAAATTTCTGTCTGAATTTCTTAATATTGGCTATTACTTACTTTGAAGCCTTGAAATAGATCATCCCATGCTTTTTTTGGACAACACCAGTTCACATGCCAATGTGAATGAAGGAAATCTCATAAGACCTCATCCCTAGATGAAGAGCAACAGGCAAGAGAGTAACAGGCAATTAACAGCTACCAAGAGAGTAGATTCAGTATTCTCCAAAGAAAATCCACTTGATAGGCAACACTCAGAAACTTTTTATGTGTGTATGTATGTACGTATTTATGTATCCACCCACCCATCTGTCCATCAGTCTATCTATCTATCATCTATCTATCTATCTATCTATCTATCTATGTCACAATTGTTGAAGAAACTGTGAATCTGAGGAGTGGATTAATATTGAAGGAGGTGGAGAGGTGATAGGCATGGCTAAAATGTTTCAATTATAGTACTCATGTATGAAAACCTCAAAAGCACTATACCTCTGCTGAATATGTCTAGTTGTTGCTATTTTTTGTTACTCCAAAACCTTTATAGTACAGCTATTTATGGTGACATTTACATTGTGCCAAATAGTCTAAGTAATTAAGAGAATGTAAACTTTGTGGGAGGATGTACACAAATTTTATGGAAATATTATGGTACTTAATATCAAGGACCTGAGCATTTGGGATTTTGGCATCAGTAGAGGTTTGGAACCATTCCCTATAGCTACTAATTGATGACTACATTTAGTATACTTTTTCTTATACATGCAGGCCTATAGTATAGCTTAATTTATAAATTATACAGTGTAAGACATAATTTAAAATAACCAACAGAACAGTTTTATGACTACATCATTATGTAAAAGATTATTTACATTTATTCTCTTTTAAAAAATCAAACCAAATATCAATATTTTCAAATGAAAGTTCATTGAAGCTCTAAAAAGTGAAGCCATGAAAAAGTGGAGACTGATTTTGATTGTTCTCAAATAAATTCACTGGTCTGAAAAAACTTATTTCACATATTTTGTACAAACTTACAGACAAAAAGATGCTTCTCTTGCATGGTTTAGTCATGACAAAGCTGCCATACCAAGTTCTCAAAGGCTCGCTCTAGCATAAATGCTCTTCATTTTTAGGGCCTCCAAAATAAGTGACAGCATTGTATAGGAAACTCTGAATCCCAAAAGATTCCTTTCCTGGTGTCTAACCAATACCAAGGAGATTATAACTAGAATTCTTTGAAGTTTCATCAAACCCAATATTCATTCTAGATACTGTTCTTTTCCATTTCTTAGTAGTCATTTTCTACAATTTAAAGCTTTAGTTCTCAACATGTGCCACTATCTTTTTGGGAGATCCAATAGCCCTTTTACAGGGTTCATATATCATATATCTTGCATATCAGATATTTACATTATGATTCATAACAGTAGCAGATTGCAGTTATAAAGTAGCAAGGAAACTGATTTTATGGTTAGAGGTCACCACAATATGAAGAACTGTATTAATATGTTGCAGCATTAGGAAGGTTGAGAACCACTGCTTTAAAGTATATGTATCAGTTTGATTTTTCAAAACAATGTGTACCTTTCAGAGACTGCTCATTATTTTCCTAGGTATGTCATTAGATGTATAATATAACATGTGATTAAGTTTCTGAGGGGCCCAATATGAAAGTAAAGGCTGCATATTCTGTCTCTAGCTGTTGGTAGCAATTTTCCTATTTTAAACAAGAATCTATTTTCATTGTTTTAGATAGTCCAGATACATAGTTATAATGAGGTTTTGTTCTCGATCTATAAAATTGAGTTATGAAGGGCTTTCTGAGTAATATTTCATTGCATTTTTACATAGACAGTGGGGCTGAAATACGTGGGTTGCTGGTGATCAATCAGCCAAGGTGCTCAACATTTGCAAAATATGCCTCAGGCATATTTCTAATCATATGGTTCCATGCTGTATCTAGCAGCTTTCAGCAAGAGCCATTGATTTGCTTTCTAGAAAGTTTGACCTTCACTTTAAAAAATTTTTAAAGTCAAGATAGTTGATAGGGGATGTTGGAAAATGTCAACTTCCTTCAAAATAAACCTCATTCTTTCACTTAAAAGTTATTTTGTTTTGTCTCATACTTGTCATTTTTCTTTATTTGAGTATGAGTTTTTACATGACGTACATTTAAGGCTCAATAATATTGTGTGCACAATACTGCCACTGCATGAAAATTTAGAAGTATCAAAAAGTTAGAAATGGGTCTGGCAAGATTCCTCCGCAGTTAAGAGTGTTTATCATTCTTGTGGATGACTTGGTTTGTGTTCCCAGAGTTCCTCTGACCTCTGAGGGTACATACATGCATTCAGTTCACATAAACTCATACAGGAACACACACATACACATAAAAGGTTAGAGTCCATGGCCATCATGGCAGGGAACATGAAAGCAGGCAGGTAGCCATGGCAATGGAGCAGTAACTGAGAGAGCTCACAGTTATGAAGGAGTGAGAACTAACTGGGAATGATGTTGACTTTTGAAACCTCAATGCCCCACCCCCTAGTGACACATCTCTTCCAACAAGGCCACACCTACTAATTCTTCTCAAACAGTTCCACCAACTGGGTACCAAATAACCAAAGTATGAGGCTGTGAGGGCTGTTATCATTCAAGCCACCATAGCAACTTGAAAATATCTTTTTAGAAGTTTAAATGAAAGCACTCTACATGGGTGGAAAATGCTGCTCCCAGAAACAATGGCATTTTCTTGAAAGCCTTAGAAACAAATGTGGGATACTTCCTTGTGAATTGTTGCCAGGAAGTCCCCCAAAGGATCTCAAAATAACACAGTTTATTCCATTGGTTTGCCTACCAGAACTAGATGGTGAAATCTGATTGTTGACACACTTTGAAAACAGGACACAGAGACAAGCTAGAGCCCAGATGGAAGCCACTTTCCTTCAGGCAAGTATTCATAATGTTAGGAGGTGCTATGTTAGCTGCTGGGGGATAGAGCAAGTCACCAAATCTCTTTCCCAGTAATGGACTCTGAATAGTACAATACAGACCCACCAGGCAAGATGTGTCAATTCATTCAACAGTTGGCATAGTTATTAAAGTAATGGTCAACTGATTTCTGATTGAAGTTGAGGCCCCCTCTACAGGAGGGAACACATAACTAGTCTTATAAATCTGACTGGGGAAATCATAGGCCATAGAGGTCAAAATACTACTGATTTTGCTAAATGAACATATAATCAAACCACCTATGAAATATTAATGTTTATGCCTGTAGACTAATGTTTTTGTCTGTCTTGGTCAGAGAAACTTCTTTTTGCAGTTGATTGTGGTTAAACGGTGATTTGTTTGCTAAGAATAAGTGACTGTTGAGTGCTCAGCCCTAAGTGAGACAGTTATTTCATTCTCTGCAGAACACAGAGAACAATTTGGAAGAGAGGGTGGAAATATGTTAAGTGTCATAGGATAGAAAATAATGCTATAAAATGGTATGCTCTGGAAATGATGCAGCCACTTTAATCACGACTACATCTGTGGCCACCTGCACAAGACCTGTACAGAAAAGTCAAGGAAGTAGGAAGAGGACTATTTGGAAAGAAGAATTGGATCAGCTAGTCTAGCAGTGATTTAAGAGAGGGTAGTGAAATGTGAGTATGACCATAATACAATCTATACACATCAAAAGGTTTTAAACAAATAATTAAAAATAGGAAAAAGTTTTAGAGTAGGAACTATGTTTTTAAGTCATTCATTTATTGGGGAACTCTGTAAATACTGAGAAAGTGCCCTACTTGACACCCTGTATAATTAGAAGCATTAGGGATAGTTATGGGAAGATGCCTTAGAAACTTAGGTTCTGCAGAAGATCCGTCCTTCTGGAAGGGTGAGTGTGTGCCCAACCGGCAGCGGCTGCCCCAGAAAGGGAGCTCAGGCACCCTTCATTCCCCTAAACTTTCTAGTCATTCAGCAGGGGCTTCTCCCTGGCTACTGCCTCTCCTTATCCCATCCCAGCTTGCCCCCCAAGCACCCCTTTCCATCTGTGGGGTCATGGGATCCCCCAACTCAGCCTGCTTCAGGGCTGAGAGTCTGGGGACAAAGTGGTGAGGGCAACTGCTGCAGGAGATTTTTTGTCCCACTGAGCCTGCACCCAGCAAGCACGCCCTTTTGTCTGTGAGGTCCAGGCCAGCAAGTGGGCCTAATCCTGTACCAGAAGATCCGTCCTTCCAGAGGGATGAGTGTGTGCCTGACTGGTAGCCAGCCAGATGCCCCGGCAATGGAGCTCAAGCACCCTTCATTCCCTTAAATTTTGGGTCATTCAGCAGGGACTTCTCCCCGGCTACTGCCTCTCTCTTCTTCTCATATCCCAGCTTGCTCCCAAGCACCCCTTTCCATCTGTGGGGTCATAGGATCCCCCAACTCAGCCTGCTTTGGGGCTGAGGGTCTGGGGATGAAGTGGTGAGGGAAACTGCTGAAGGAGATTCTTTGTCCCACTGAGCCTGCACCCAGCAAGCACACCCTTTTGTCTGCAAGGCCCCTGGACAGCAAGTGGCCCTGATCCTGTGCCAGGAGATCCATCCTTCCAGAGGGATACACCACCACAGCCTACTCCAGGGTGGATAGGATCTGAGAAACTCCAGTGCTGAGGGGACCTAAGAGAGGGCAGACCAAGAAAAACCCCCAAGTACACAGGTAGCCACAGCAAAGATTGGACCATGTTGCCAAGACTCTCCTAACAGCATTTGAAGGAAGAGATAGGCGGGCGCCAATGCAAGAATTCCTCTAACAATCTGAAAAACAACATGATAACACCAGAATCCAGCAAACATACAACAGGAAGACTTGAACACCCTAATCCAGAAGAAGTAGAAGAAATAGACTTTAAATGTAACATTATGAAAGTGATAGAGTCCCTTAAACTGGATGTGAAAAACTCCCTTAAAGAAATGGATGAGAAGAATAACAAAAAGTTTAAAGAAATGAATAAATCCCTCAAAGGTACCCTAGGAAACCAAGAAAAGGCAATCAAACAGGTAATGGAAACAGTTCAAGACATGAAAACTGGAATGGAGGTAATGAAGAAAACACAAACAGAGGGAAGGCTGGATATGGAAAATCTGGGTAAATAAACAGGGACTACAGAGACAAGCATAACCAACAGAATACAAGAGATAGAAGAAAGAACCTCAGACTCTGAAGATACTATAGAGGAAATAAACTCATTGATCAAAGAAAACAGCAAATTCAACAAATTCTTAACACAAAATATTCAGGAAATCTGGGACACCATGAAAAGACCAAACCTAAGAATAATAGGGGTAGAAGAAGGAGAACAATTATAGCTCAAAGACTCAGAAAATATATTCAACAAATTATAGAAGAAAACTTTCCCAACCAAAATAAAGCTATTCCTATGAAAGTACAAGAAGCAAGAGAACACCAAATAGACTGGATCAAAAAAAGCATCCCCTCATCATATAATAATAAAAACACAAAACATACAGAATAAAGAAAGAATATTAAGAGTGGCAATGGATAAAGGTCAAGTAGCATATAAAGGTAAACCTATCAGAATTATATCTGACTTCTTTATGGAAGCAATAAAAGCCAGAAGGTCTTGCATAGTTGTGCTGCTGAAACTAAGAGAACGTGGATGCAAGCACAGACTACTATACCCAGCCAAGATTTCTTTCAACATCAATGGATAAAACAGGTATTTCTGGATAAAAACAAATTTATATGTAGCCACAAACGCAGCCTTACAGAAAGTAATAGAAGGAAAATCACAACCAAAGGAACACAACACCCATAATAACTAGGACATCTAACAACCCTCCACAAGCACAACCCAAAGAAGGGAAACACACAAACTCTACCACCAAAAAAATAATAATAACCAGCATTAACAACCACTGGTCATTAATATAACTTAATATCAATGATCTCAATTTACCTATAAAAAGGCACAGGTTAAGAGAATGGATGCAAAAGCAGAATCCAACATTCTGCTGCTTACAAGAAACATACCTCAACTACAAAGACAGACATTTACTCAGAGTAGAGGGTTGGGAAAAGGTTATTCAATCAAACTGACCTAATAAACAAGTGGGTGTGGATATACTAATATCTAACAAAATTGACTTCAAACTAAAATCAATCAGAAGAGATGGAGATGGACACTTTATACTCATAACAGGAACAATTCATCAGGATGAAGTCACAATCCTGAATATCTATGCCCCTAATATAAAAGCACCCACATATGTAAAAGAAACCTTACTAGAACTCAAAGCACACATCAAACCCCACTCTCCTCTCTCACCAATGGACAGGTCAACCAGACAGAAACCTAACAGAGAAATAGGAGAACTAATTGAGGTAATGAATCAAATGGACTTAACAGACATCTATAGAACTTTCCACCCAAACAGAAAAGAATATATGTTCTTCTCAGCATCTCATGGAACCTTCTCAAAAATTGATCATATACTTGGTAACAATGCAAACTTCCACAGATACAAAAAAATTTTAGTAACCACCTGTGCCTTATTGGATCACCATGAATAAAGTTAGAATTGAGCAACAATTCTACCCCCAGAAAGCCTACAAACTCATGGAAACTGAACTGTCAACTACTGAACCACCCCTGGGTCAGGGAAGAAATAAAGATAGAAATTAAAGTCTTCTTTGAATTCAACAAAAATAAAGAAACAACATACCCAAACCTATGGGACACTATGAAAGCAGTGCTAAGAGGAAAGTTCATAGCACTAAGTGCCACATTAAGAAAAAATGGAGAAAGCTCACATTAGAGACTTAACAGCACAGCTGAAAGCTCTAGAAAAAAAGAAGCAGACTCACCCAGGAGGAGTAGAAGACTAGAAATAATCAAACTGAGGGCTGAAATCGACAAAATAGAAACACAGAAAACAATACAAAGAATCAATTAAACAAAGAGCTGGTTCTTTGAGAAAATCAACAAGATTGACAAGCCCCTATCCAAACTAATCAAAAGGCAGAGAGAGAATGTGCGAATTAACAAGATCAGAAATGAAAAGGGGGGCATAACAACAGACACTGAGGAAATTCAGAGAATCATTAGGTCTTACTACAAAGGCCTCTATGCCACAAAGTTGAAAAATGTAAAAGAAATGGACTTGTTTTTAGATAAATACCATGTACCAAAATTAAATGAAGACCAGATGAACAATTTAAATAGACCTGTAAGTTGTGAGGAAATAGAAGCTGTCATCAAAAACCTCCCTACCGAAAAAAGCCCAGGACTAGATGGTTTCAATGCAGAATTTTACCAGAAATTCCAAGAGCTGATACCTATACTCCTTAAGGTGTTTCACATAATAGAAACGGAAGAGTCATTGCCAAACTCTGTTTATGAAGCTACAGTTACCCTGATACCAAAACCACACAAAGACTCAACCAAGATAGAGAACTACAGACCAATCTCATTCATGAACATCGATGCAAAAATTCTCAATAAAATACTGGCAAACTGAATCCAAGAACAAACCAAAAAAAATTAATGATCCTAGAGAAGCTAAATAAGAAGGTGAACCCAAAGAAAAACATAGTTATCCTCCTGGATATTGGAAGTAGACAAGATTGCCGGGCAAAAATTGGGAACTTAGGGGTAGGGGTTGGATGGGGGTAAGGGGAGATGGGGAGAGAAAAGTAAGAAGGGGAGGATGGGGAGAGCTTGGGGGAATGGGATGGTTGGGATGGAGGAAGGGTGGATATGGGAGCAGGAAAGTATATATCCTAATTTAGGGAGCCATTTTAGGGTTGGCAAGAGACTTGATTCTAGACGGGTTCCCAGGTGTCCATGGAGATATCCCCAGCTAGTTCCTTGGGTAGTTGAGGAGAGGGAGCCTGAAATACCCCGATCCTATAGCCATACTGATGAATATCTTGCATATCACCATAGAACCTTCATCTGACAATGGATGGAGACAGAGATAGAGACAGAGACCCACATTGGAGCACCAGACTGAGCTCCCAAGGTTCAAATGAGGAGCAGAAGGAGGGAGAACATGAGCAAGGAAGTCAGGACCATGAGGGGTGCACCCATCCACTGTGACAGTGGGGCTGATCTATTGGGAGCTCACCAAGGCCAGCTGGACTGGGACTGAAATACATGGGATCAAAGCCGACTCTCTGAACGTCCCGGTCAATGAAGGATGACTGACAAGCCAAGGACAATGGCAGTGGGTTTTGATCCTACTGCATGTACTGGCTTTGAAGGAGCCTAGTCTGTTTGGATGCTCACCTTCCTAGACCTGGATGGAGGGGGGAGGACCTTGGACTTCCCACAGGGCAGGGAACCCTGACTGCTCTTTGGACTGAAGAGGGAGGGGAAGGGGAGTGGACATGAGGGAGGGAAATGGGAGGCAGGGAGGAGGTGGAAATTTTTAATAAAAATAAAAAATAATAATAAAATAAATAAATAAATACATTACAATCAAGAAGGCTTCATCCCAGAGATGCAGGGCTGGTTCAACATACAAAAATCTATCAATGTGATGCATGTAATCCAATGTAATCCATCATATAAATAAACTGAATGAAAAAACCGTATGATCATTTCATTAGATGCTGAAAAAGCATTTGACAAAATTCAACACCCCTTTATGATAAAGGTCTTGGAGAGTTTAGGGATACAAGGATCATATCTAAATATAATAAAAGCAATATACAGCAAACCAACAGCTAATATCAAATTAAATGGAGACAAACTCAAAGCCATTCCACTAAAATCAAGAACAAGACAGGGCTGTCCACTCTCTCACCATATCTCTTCAACATAGTGCTTGAAGTTCTAGCAATAGCAATAAGACAACATAAGGAGATTAAGGGGATTGGAATCAGAAAGGAAGAAGTCAAACTTTCATTATTTGCAGATGATATGATTGTGTACATCACTGACCCCAAAAACTCTTCCAAAGAACTCCTACAGCTGATAAATACCTTCACTGATGTAGCAAGGTACAAGATCAACTCAAAAAAAAAATCTGTAGCCCTTAGCCGTACACAAAGTATAGAGAAGCAGAGAGGGAAATCAGAGAAACGTCACCTTTCATGATAACCACAAGGCCAGCTGGACTGGGACTGAATGAACATGTGATCAAACCAGACTCTCTGAATGTGGATGACAATGGGGGCTGATTGAAAAGCCATTGATAAAGGCACGGGGATTTTTTCTACTACATGTACTGGCTTTTTGGGACCCTAGTCTATTTGGATGCAAAGCTTCCTAGGCCTGGATATAGGAGGGAGGGCCTTGGATTTCCCACAGGGCAGGGTTTTCTGCTTTCTCTTAAGGAGGGAGAGTGAGGAAGGAGGGTGAGTGGGGGAGCAGGAGGGGAATGGGAGAAGGGGAGGAAGTGTAAATTTTTGAATGGAAAAAAATAAAGAAAAAGAAATTTAAGTACCCTAGAAATGCAAATTATTATTACAAAGTGGGTTGTTCAGGCTACAATAAACTCTATTACACAATGAGAAAAATTTCAAGCAGGCAGATACAACAAATTAGCATACCCACAGCTGTCACTGAACTTGACAGCAAACAGAATATAAAAGTAGGGACTGCCAAGAAAATACTGAGTCAAATCAATTTTTAATTTTCAAGTATGTGTAAAATGTTTGATTTTGAATTGCTGATGGGTAGATCTCATGGATGTCAAGACAGAAGGCCATCTTACTCCACTAAAATGTGAAGGTGATTGGATGAAGAAGAAAAATTCATGCCTCGGGGTTGAAAGCTCACTAAGATCCAAAGGAAATCACATAGAGGCATAAAATAGTATTTTAACATATTTTTAAGTATCTAAAAGTCACTGTGAAGGTTGAGATTACAAATATAAATGAGATAAAATATTTGCCTTGGAAAAAAATATTCAAAAGTTGGCAACATCGAAGATGGAAACACTTAAATTTAAATGGGTGGATTTTCTTATGTAACACCAGTCTTAAAAACTACATCTTACACAAGAGCTAGTTTATGGAAAAATAGACTTGAGGCATATTATTCAAAACTAATTCTAAGGTTTAATCAGAGTGCTGACAAAGGCATGTCTTAGGACTTTAAAAGTATTAGTGTGGAGAAATTTATACCGATATTTGTATGCTATGTCACAGTCCAACCTTTAGGTTTCATGATAAGTCCTTGAGAGTTATTTCACCAAAATTAGGATAGTTATCTTTGCCATTTTATCAACATTAATATATGGTTTTCAGTTTATTCATGTGTCTTTGAGATATTAGACCATTCCTGAAATCACAAAATTACTTCTACTAAAAAATGTACTTCTGCAGGGCTAGCTACCTGCTGTCAGATATGTCCACCCTACCATCATGGAAGCCAACCCTCTAAATCTATAAGAATAAAATAAACTCCTTAAGTTGTATTCATCATAGTACCCTTCCAAAACTTCCCAAGAGTTCTTCATTCCATTTTTAATTTTCATTTCTCTGAGCTCCGACTTCTGGGAAAAAAATCGTAACTGAGGATCTTCTCAACAACACCCCACGTGTTCCATCTGCCTGAGCATGGCCCCTCCGAACAACACCGGCTTCTAATCGTGAGTGTTCCCATTTTGGCCAAATGCGGGTCTTCAGGACCTTGGTTGTTCCCTTGGCTGGCATTCAATTTCGATTTGCTCCCCTCCATTAATTTCGTGTCTGGGACAGCATGGCCAGTGGCCAGCCTCCAACTTACCTGCAGCTGAAGGCCCCGGGATCCTTCAGCTCTTCCTCTTTCTTTCTTTTTTCATTCCTTTTTCTTCTTTCCTTTTGTCATACCACCGCTCAGAGCGGCCCGGCCTCCCTGGTTTCTGGATCACCTGCCCAAATCCAGCTAGGCCATAGCACCCCACCCGCGGACAGAAAATGCTCTTCCACGTGGTCTTGGGTGTTCACACCGATCTGCATCTCGCCTAAACGGGAAGCCGTTCTTGTTGTAGGTTTTGAGGTGCCGCTGTTTTTGCGGTTTTTTTTTCATGGTCTTGACCATGGGGGGCAAGTTGTCCAAGACTATCAATCCTGCCTCCTCACTGATGCCTTTTGGATGCCCTGCAGCCTCACGCTTTAATGCCTTACTTACAGACCTCCACGCATATCCATCTTTGTTCAAAAAAATGTTCCCAATATGCCTTAGAGGGGAATTGTAAATGGCCGCCTAACAACACCTTTGATCTCGACATTTTACGGGAGTTGTCAAATTACTGCCAGCATACAGGCAAATGGAAAGAACTCTCATATATCCAGGCTTTTGTCTATGTAGGCTCTAAGGTTGACCCCTCTGTCCTTGCTCACTGCTCGCCTGCGCACCTGTTTCTAGCTATGCCATCTGCTTCTGTAGAACCCTCCACTTCTGCTATGGACCCTGCGAACGAACCTCCACCGGCCTCAGAAATCTACATCCTCCCTGTCTGCCCGATCTCCAAAAGCCTCACCAAATTCTTCCTCCCACTCTTCCCGCTATGCCTGGTCTAAAAAAAAAAACCTCACCTAAACCCTCTTCTTCCTGGTCTCCAGAAACCTTGCCTAAATCCTCTTCTCACTCTGCCCAGTCTCCGGAAGCCTCACCATATTCCTCTTCTTCCCGCAGGTTCCGAGAAACCTCTCTGGATTCCTCTCCCGTCCCATTCCACCTCCTGGGTCTTCCAAAGCCCCGCCGGGTTCCCCTTCCATTCCGGTGCCTGTTGGTGGCAGCCACCCTGCGCTGGCACCTTCCTTTACTCCTCTGCTCACACGTTCACATGCTGCCATGGAACCTAATCCTAACCAAGCCAGGCCTGCCACTGTCCTGCCGTTGCAAGAGGTGGCTGGCATAGATGGATTGGTTAGGGTACACGTTCCATTTTCTCTATCAGAACTCTCCCATATAGAAAAGTTACTGGGTTCCTATATGTCTAATCCTGCCACTTTCATAAAATAATTCCAATATATTACTCAGTCTTATAATCTCACTTTCCATGACATCTTTATGATTCTACCTAATAACCTACTTCCCGAGGAGCACAGGTGAGTTTAGGAGCAGGCCAGACAACATGCAGATGAGGTTCACCAGACTCTTGCCTCCCACCCTCCTGGAGCAGAGGCAGTCCCAGAACAAGAACCACACTGGGAATACAACAATCCAGATGGGATTTTGGCCAGAGACCGATTTTTGACTTGTCTCCTTGCAGGCTTCCGTAAGGCTGCCCTCAAGCCAGTAAATTATGGTAAACTCTCAGAGATTATTCAGGATATGAAGGAAAATCCTTCTGCATTTTTGGAACACCTTACAAAGGCTCTGTTACAGTACACTAACCTCAATCTAGAAACCCCCGAGGGCAGGCAGTTATTAATGACTCACTTCTTTAATCAGTGTTATTCAGACATTAGAGCCAAGCTTAGGCGTTTGGAGAAAGGCCCCTTAACCCTGCAGGCAGAAGTCCTAGAGGCAGCATTTAAAGTGTACCATGCGAGAAATGACAAAGCCTGCAATCACTGCTACGTGCTAACCACAGCCGCCGGACTGGCCTAGGTGACAGACCTCCTGATCCGTGCCACTTGTTCTGCTCCCCCGCCTCCCGGGCTGCGCGGACCGCCAGGTCCATGTTTCAAATGTGATAAAATGAGTCACTGGGCCCGAGGATGCCCTAATCCTCATCTTAGTCCTAGGAGACCTTGTTCAAGGTGTCAGAGGGAAGGTCACTGGTCAGTAGATTGTCCTCGTGCGCATAGTGGCATAGAAACATTGGACCCAGAGAATTCCCAAGTTGACCTATTGGGCTTGGCCCTGGATGACTGAAGGTGCCCTGGCTCCCTTAACCCAATGACCACTGCCATCTGTAATCAGGAGCCATGGGTATTTATCACGGTGTCAGGATGGCTGATTTCCTTCCTCTCGGATACCAGAGCAACGTATTCAGTTCTGAGGGAATTTGGGGGGCCTACCTCTCCTTCTAGCTCCCCTATTGATGGGGTAGGGGGCAGCCTTATTTACCTCAACAGACTCCACCACTCAATTGTGTGTTTAGAGGCATTTATCTCACTCATTCATTTTTAGTTATGCCAACTTGTCCAGTACCTCTCATGGGAAGGGATTTTTAACTCAGGTAGGAGCCTCCATTTCTTTTGCTCCTCCCATTCACCTTGCTCCAGACTTGCCGGTGATGCTGCTCCTCCTTCTCCTAGCTCCCCAACCTTCTGACACTAATGTGTCTTTTCCTCTACCACCCTCCCAGGTGGACCCCCAGGTGTAGGACACCCAAAACCCCTCCGTCGCTAAACACCATTCCCCTGTTGTTATTCAGTTACAGGACCCCACCAAGTATAATACCCAAGCTCAGTACCCTCTCTCTTCCCAGACCCTCAAGGGACTTTTATTATTTCTATTATTTCTGACTTTTTAAGGAAGAAGCTGCTTTGCCCCACCTCTTCTCCTTTTAATACCCCTATACTTGCTGTTAAAAAATCTAATAAAACTTATCATCTGGTTCAGGACCTCCGGCTCATTAATTCTGCTGTTGTTCCTCTTTATCCAGTTGTCCCTAATCTTCCCACCCTTCTGTCTAATATTCCTCCAGGAACCTCCCATTTCTCAGTTCTAGACCTCAAGGATGCCTTTTTCTCCATCCTGTTACCAAACCCTTCCAGAGACTCCAACTGGCCCTTATCCAGGCTCCAGCTCTTCATCTTCCAGATTTAACTTGCCCTTTTTTTCTTCATGTAGCAGAAAAGGAGGGATATGCCCTTGGGGTCTTAGGATATCAACTGGGACCTTCTTTGGCACCTGTAGCATACCTGTCAAAGAAGATGGACCTCACTACTTGGGACTGGGCACCCTGCATATGTGCCTTGGCAGCTGCTGAGCTTATTATTCATGAGTCAAAGAAACTAACCTTTGGGTCACCCACCACTGTCTTCTCCTACCATAATCTGTCCCACCTCTTAACTTACAAAGGCTTACAAACCCTACCCCCTTCCCGAGATTTTTTCTTTCCAGGTGGCACTGGTAGAAGATGCCACACTCACTTTTCAATGTTGCCCACCCCTTAATATCTCAAATCTCCTACCTCTACCTAATTTTAATGATTCCCCATCCCACTCCTGCGTTGAGATCCTAGAGGATCTACTGCCCCACCCCTCACATATACTGAAGGGCAAACTGTCTCAGGCCACTTATACCTGGTATACAGATGGCAGCTCCTTTTTATGTGATTAGACCCATAGAGCAGGCTATTGCCATAGTATCAGATATGGAGACAGTTGAGGCAAGGTTACTCCCTGCCCATACCACTAACCAACAGGCTGAGCTGATAGCTCTCACTGTGCCTTTCAGTTAGCAAAGGGACAATCTTTAAATGTTTATACAGACTCTAAATATGCCTTTCATATCCTCCTGTCCCATGCAGCTATCTGGAAGGAGCACGGGCTTCTTACGACAAAAGGAGGATCCATAACTAACTCAGGTTACATTATGGACCTGTTAACAGCCTCCCATCTCCCCAAAGCTATAGGAATTACTAACTGTCGGTCATCAGACCAACAGTTCCATTATTTCCAAGGGAAATAATTGGACTTACAAAGCAGCTAAGACAGCAGCACTCCAAAGCTCAGATCTACCTCAGTCACCTCAGGGAGTCCTTACAGTACAGCCCACATTCTCACAGACACCCCCTGACACCCAACAAATCCTGTCCTACCTACATCAACTCTTTCATCCTAATAACAAAGCTCTACTTCATTTTGTTAAGGCTCACCTCCAACCCATCCCTGAGGATACAAAGTTCCTAAAGGCTATCACTGCCTTCTGTCAGATCTGCCGAAAGTCAGATCCCAAGACCAAATACCGTAGCTTCCCTTTTCCTACCCACCAGGCCAGGGGCTCCCTTCCAGGAACTGACTGGCATCTGGATTTTACTCATATGCCCACAGTTAAAAGAGTTAAATATCTCCTGGTTTTGGTGGATACAATGTCTGAGTGGGTTGAAGCATTTCCCACCACTCATAAGAGAGCCCAGACAGTCTCTGATGTTCTTTTCCAAGAAATCATCCCCCAGTTTGGAATCCCAACCTCTCCAGTCAGAAGCCCTGAGCTCACTTCCCAGATTTCCCAAAACTTGTCTAAGGCTCTTAACATTCCCTGGCATTTCCATATCCCAGACCACCCTCAGTCTTCAGGGAAGGTAGAACGGACTAAAAGTTAAAGAGTGTTAAAGTTGTTAAAATGTCACAGGAACTTCACCTTGACTAGGTTAAACTCTTACCTTTGGCCCTCCTTAGGCTTAAGGCCCTCCCCCAAAGTCCCCTTTTCATCCCACCCTTCCAACTCATGTATGGGCGGCCAGTTTTAACCCCCGGCCTCTCACCTAAAACCTCTCCCCTTCCTGATCACCTGCTTACTCCCCTACTATCTAACTTATGCTCTCTACTGTGGGATTTTGCTGACCACTCATTACCTCAACCATGTGCTAACCCATGCCCACCGCCAATTAAAATAGGAGATCATGTATTGTTTTCTCCCCCAGGTCAACATCCCTCACCCTTTTTTTAAATGGCAGGGTCCCCTCAGAGTAATTCTTTTAACTACCACAGCTACCAAGCTCGAGGGAATTCCTCACTGGATTCACCTGTCACATCTTAAACCATTTACTCCTCCAGCTCAAGATAACCCCTAATACACGGTAACTCAGACAGGACCTTGTTCCCTTAGGTTCCAAAGGACACCAAGTTCAGCCTCCCTTACTCCAGTTCAAAGGAAATAGAGGTCCCATCCTTCATTCAACTCTCTTGTGCCAACATACTCTCCCTTCTCTTCTTTTTTTCCTATGTGTGACTTCTCCAAATACCTCCAATGTCATGTTAAAATTTCCAAATAACCACTCAGCTGTTGTTACAGGAATCATCATCAGACATGGAGCCAAAGGTACAAAACTGTCATAAGCCCAGGGGGTAAGCAAAAATCTTAACAAGTTCCTTAACATACAGTCAGGTTCATCACTGACTGTAGCAGTGTCTCCTGGATGTTGAGGTAATGCCAAAATACACTCCATTATCCTAATCATGCATGGTTAATATATCTAAAATTTATTTCTTTTTAAGACATTTTTAAAGCTCCAGGGAGCCAGCTTGACCCACCTAAATGGACCAGATTTGAACGGAATAAGTATCATTTAATTTTTTTATGATTCCTGATCTTGGGGATCCCTAAACTCCCCTTCCACCATTTAATTCTTTCTCTGTCATTCCTGGGCTCGGAAACCCTTAAGCCCCTCCCCATCTCAAACCTTTATTAATCTAACTTTTTCCTCTCCTAAACGTAATTTTTGTCTTTCCAGCATCTTACGAGGTCCAAGCCATCAGATGACTCAGTTCTTCAAAGCTCAAAGAGATGCAGTCTTAGCCACTCCAGGATGCAAGCGAATGGGATGTGACCAGACAGGATGCATTGGACACCCCAAACCCCTCAATGCCCACAAAGTCAGCAGGAAGCAGTTATGAGAGACCTGGCTGCGCTCCCATTCCCTACCCATTAAGATCCTTAACCTCCCAAATTTTTATAATAAATCAAAAGTGTGGAATGTTATTCCTTGGCCACCCGGAAGACTGCACTTCTGGGTTCCGCCAGCTCAGGTATCCCAGGTGCACATGCGTGAGTCACCCGCCATCTACTTCACCAGCGCCTGATGTAGGGGCCCCCATATGCAGGTGCAGGGCGTGGTGTCTCCCGTCATCAGCGTCTGATGTAGGCACATCTTCATGCATGAGTTGCCCGCCATCTGCGTCACCAGCGTCTGACATAGAAGCCCCTGTGCACAGGCACAGGGCATAGCGTAGCCCGTCACCAGTGTTTGATGTAGGTATGTCTTTTCCCTCACGCACATGCGTTGGGAACCCTTTAAAAGCTAAGGGCGCCATTCCCGCGCTCTTTTCCTCTTCCCCCCATTCACCATCATCGTCATCATCTTTCCCCCAAGCTTGGTGCACAGATCTTCTTAATAAACATACACGTGGGTTTGTTTGTGTCTCATGCTCTCTCCCTATCTCCGCAGGACATTTTAGGGTAGATTTCCAAAATATATAAAGAACTCAAGAAATTGGTCATCAAAAGAACGAATAATCTAATAAAAAATTGGGTGTAGACTTAAACAGAGAACTCTCAACAGAGTAATATAAAATTGCTGAAAGACTCTTACGGAAATGTTCAACATCCTTACCCATCAGAAAAATGCAAATTGAAACAACTCTGAGATTCTATCTTACACCTGTAAGAATGGCCAAGATCAAAAACACTGATGACAACTTATGCTGGAGAGGTTGTGGGGAAAAGGGAACACTTCTGCATTTCTTTTGGAAATGCAAGCTGGGACAGTCCCTTTGGATATCAGTGTGGTGATTTCTCAGAAAATCAGGAAACAACCTACTCAAGACCCAGCAATACAACTTTTGGGTATATACCCAAAGTATGCTCAATCGTATGACAAGAACATGTGCTCAACTATGTTCATAGCAGCATTGTTTGTCATAGCCAGAACCTGGAAACAACCTAAATGCCTCTCAACTGAGGAATGGCTAAGGAAAATATGGTACATTAACATAATGGAGTACTACACAGCAGAAAAAAATAATGACATCTTGAAATTTGTGGGCAAATGGATGGATCTAGAAAACATAATATTGAGTAAGGTAACCTAGACACAGAAAGCCAAATATTATACGTACTCTCATAAATGGCTTTTAGACACAAAGCAAAGAAAAACCAGCCTACAATTCCCAATCCCAGAGAACCTAGACAACAAAGTGCTTCCTAAGAGAGACATACATGCATCTAATCTACATAGGAATTAGAAAAAGATAAGATCTCCTGAGTAAATTGAGAGTATGGGGACCATGGGGGAGGGGAGTGGAAGGGAGGGTAGCAGAGAAAAATATATAGCTCAATAAAATCAATAAGATCATCTAAACTGAAAAATAAAAAAGAAAAATACAAGAATATTTGTATAAAGTATGGAGTTAGCTACCCTGTTAACACTAAAATGTTTGATTTTGATGAATATAAAGAACAAATAAAAGTTTCTGAACTTTCATTATAACATTTCTATAAATCTGAGCACATTTAAAAATAAAGTTTCTTTACATATGTATCTCTTCGGGTAATTTTAAGTTGACATCTAAACTAGTTCAGCACAAGTTTAATTATTTGCAAAGGTTATCATTTTCAGACTATTGTAAATACTGTTATTTTAAATTAAAACTGTCATATCATGCTTTTAAGCATATTCAAATGACTATAAATACCAAAGCAATTTGAACCATAATTTTCTATTTAAAAAAATACACAAACAAGCTCTTCTTTCAACTGTCAGAAATATGAAGTTATTTCTTTTTCTCTTTGAATTTATATTTCTAAATCACTTCTCCTACCTAATTTTATTCTGTTGGGATATATTTTTATGCTGCAATGTTCTGTTCCTTGCCCTAACATACTTCTCTGAAGTGTATATATAAATTGAATTCTTAAAATCACTGTGACCTTATGGCTTAAGTGTTAATTATATTTTAATCCAAAAGAAATTGTTCGTAGTAGTGCATACTTGATCAAAATGAAATATACTATAAGATTTGGTAATGTAGGTATAATTATTTTTTGGAAACACATATCCCAATGTGTAGGAAAGAGGTTATTTTTTTTCCTCTGGATGCGAACTTTGGATACAGCTTTCCAATTATTTGTTTATTACCCAAAAGGAATAGCACAGCATTTCGATTGAGATGTACCTTTCTTTTATAAAGCAAGGTAAAGGATATTGTTACTTAAAGGGGATTATAGGAGAATTCAGCTCTAGGCCCTGACCCCAAGTCTCTTTTCACATAGAAAATAAAGAGTAAGTATGGAATTTTAAAAATCTACAAAGCAATTCTTTTAAAACGATTTATGTCTATGTCCTAGTTGGCAAGCCTTACCTATCTCCAGAAGTACGAATCCCCCAGTCTCTCATACAGACCTGGAAGTGCTTTGAAAGCCATTCTTTAAAAACACTGAAAGGGATGAGGTTGATTTCATGGCCAAAGAAGAAATGCCACTTGTCAAACAGAATAGAATTTTATTTTTAGAGTCTAGAAAGTTGCTCAATGATAAAGTACTTGTTACAGGAGCATAGAAATCCCACCCCTTGTGGGGGGTAGGGGCAGTCATGGTGGCACATGCTTGTAACTCTGATGCTAGGAAAATAGGAGCAAGTGATTCCATGAAGATCACTGGACAGTTAGACTAGTTAATCTGTGAGGCACAGGACACAGCAACACATCCCCTCTGGTGTGTGATCAAAGTACATTATATACATATATGACATTCTTAAATAAGTACACAGTCTTAAAAGAATGACAGCACCAGAAGAACAATGCTGAGGTTGATCTCTGGTCTTTACACCAACACATATCTATGCCCTTGCACCAGCACACATATGTACATCTACATACATACAAATAGCATACAACTCTCCCACCCCAAAACATAAAAGATTTGTGCTTCATTGTTTTCCAGATGGATGAGAAAAAGGGGGAAATGAAATAGGATTTGAGGTAATGTAGTACTTTGAGGAAATATATGAGCTCCCTTCTCTTCCTGGGCAGGTTCTTATTCATCAGACAATGAGATCCATTAAGTGGTAATTGTCTCCCCAAGGAGCTATTTCCTTTTAGTATTCTAGTTCTCTAGGCATCAAGTAATTTTCATTCCAACAAGTTGAACCTATTCAGACAGAACTGAGCATATTATAAAACCATAGTACCTCTGAGGCAACAGAAAATAACAAGTTTAAAGAAGCTTCTGTCTTTAAGTATTTGGAGAGATATTTTATCCTTAGCACTTTCCAAAATGTACTTGTGTCCAAAATTAATCAAACCTTCTGAAGACAGACTCACTTAGACAAACACAAGAACAAAACCTTAGCCAGATGTGGTGGGAGTCACATGAAATCCCAGTATTCTGGGGACAGAGCCATGATAATCAGAAGTTCAGTGTTAACCTCACCTGCATAAAACCCTTAAGGTCAGCCAGGGCTACATAAGACCCTCTCATAAAAAGAAAAGAAGAGAAGAGAAAAGAAAAGAAAAAGAAAAATGGTACTTCAGGGAGCTCTTCATTTCTGAACAAATGATATCAATATTGTTTTGTGGACCTGAGTACTGAGCAAACCTGCATCTGACAGACTACCCTATTCATTTAACAGAGAATATGTTAAATATATAGATACCCTTTGGTATATAAAAACGTACAGAGAAAGAAAAAGAGATTGAGAGAGAAAACAAACAAGCTCATTTTTGTATCTTGATTTCCCAAGTTCTCTTACTTTGAAAGAACTGCAAAACAAACTGGAAAATTTTGAGGTGGCATTTTTTGAATTCCTTCATCTCCTTCTGAAACTTCCCTCATAAGGCTCACATACCAAAATCAGAGTCACTAGTTATGAAGAAAATATCAGGTTCACATGATGTCTTGCAAATGGAAAGGAAAGACTATCAAAAAAAGCCAGAGTATTTTAAACATAAGAATCTGTGGGGAGCAGAGAAAGTCCTGAGGTGAGTGACGTGAGTGAATTTATGTTGTTGACAAGGGAATGGCCATGTCACAGACCCCGCAGCCTCAGACCAATAGGAAAAGTGCCAAAGTTCTCCCTGAGGGGTGATGCTCAAAGGGAAATGGCAAAGCCTTCCCTTCCAGTCTATGTGTAGATGTTGATAATACGGGCAGAAAATGTCCACCAGAGCTTTCTCCCCTTGGATATTTATGGCCTGAAGATTGTTCCCTTACAGAAACATTTCCTCCCCAAATTAGCTAAACTTATCTCCTTGATCCTGCTGTCTGTCATAACCCTGCTTGCTTGTTTATCTGTATGTAACAATCCACCTCCTTGTTCAGTTATGTGCAATAGCCTTGCCTCTCTGCTCAGGTTTGTAGAATAAACACAATGAACTTGTAGGGTGCTGCAGTTTCTCCAGCTGAGAGCTTAGATCATGTGATCCCAAATTTCTGTATTTCTCTGATGCCCCACCCACCCCATCTTGTGTATATTTCTTGCTTCTTCATCTAAGTCCCTAACGGCCATGAATGAATACAGTAGGGCTCGCTCCTAATGTGTTCTCTCTGATAGTACTCAAACAGTGCTTAGTGTCTAATACCAAAACCAGATCATTTGTGCCCACACCTTCCTCAGTATGAGAATAAGCCAGCCAGGTCCTCCAGGAAGAGATGCTAAAACAAAATTAAGAATAAACCGGGCGGTGGTGGCACACGCCTTTAATCCCAGCACTCGGGAGGCAGAGGCAAGCGGATCTCTGTGAGTTCGAGACCAGCCTGGTCTACAGAGCTAGTTCCAGGACAGGCTCCAAAGCCACAGAGAAACCTTGTCTTGAAAAACCAAAAAAAAAAAAAAATTAAGAATAATAGAAAATTTTCGGCAACTAATTCTTTGAAAGGTAAGAAGGAATAAGTGTAATTGGGCAATGACATCTCAAATGCAAGCCATAAATCTGACAACATCTTAGTCAAACTGACAAAGCTCTGTAGAGATATTATTCACTAGAAGAGTTACCATATGGAAATCACATATTGTTTGTTTTCTTGTGTCTTTGTTTGAAAAAGAATCGTTGCCTAGAATGGTCCTGAACATTTGGGCCAGCCTCAATCCTCCAAGTAGCTGTGGCTACAAACCTGACCACTAGACTCACCTCTTATGTTGGAAAGGGTCAGGCTCTAATAAGCCTAACCACTCACACAGTCTTTGGCAGGAACAATTCAGCCTTTACACAAAAATAAAGGTGGTATATTAGTAACTTTTCTTCCACTGTGCCAAATATCTGACAAGAAGCAACATGAGAAGGGATTTATTTTGATTTAGAGTCTTAGTGAATACAATCCCTCATGGCGATGAAGGCATGTCAAAGTAAGCACATAAGAGAGCTGGTCTCATGTCTGCAGTCAGGAAGCAGAGAGCAGACAGGAAGAGACACTGGAATATAAAACTTCATGGCATGCCCGTATTGATCAACTTCATTCAGCAAGTTTTCATCTCTAAAAGGTCCCATAATCTTCCAAAACCAGTACCAAAAGCTGGGGAGAAAGTGTTCAAATACATGAGTCTATGTGGAAAAGAAGGCATTCCACATTCACACCACATTATGTAGATTCTGAAGGCGTTGCAGCTGATGGACAAGTTCCTTTGTAAAGAAAGACCTTAGGTACAGTGTTGTGACTGCCAAGGAATGGTATCACAGAATAATCAAGAGCTTTCGCTATGATGCAAATTGCTGTGATGCAGGGCCAGCCTTCTTTCCTTCTGAGTATTGAACATAAATATGGACAAAATTATCTCCTTGGCTTTTACAACCTTCTTTTTTCTTGCCATTGTGTTAATTTTGTGTTTATATTTTCTTTGGTTGTTTATCAGTTTCATACATTTATATAAAGAACTTAAGTAGTTTCCATCATCCAGTTCCACCTCTCAGTCCTGTCTCCTGCTGAATCCCTCCTTCCTAGTAAGCCCCTATTTTCATGTCTTTTTGTGCGTGACTCACTGACTTTAATGAGAATTTCTTGCCCTAGCCTGGGTGGAAGATTATTTACTAAGGCAAGAACACCTTAACAGTGGCTATACTACTGAAGAAAATGAGATGCCAATGGCCGCATATGGAGGGCTCCATTCATGATGAAATGGTGATGGACACAATCTTGTGTATATTTTATGTAGATAACCATAAGTGCAGTGAGTTCTTGAGTTCCTTTAACTCATAAAATATAACAGACATACAGAATATTCCACAAAATAAAATACTCAAAATTTATCACAACATGAACACCCACATCACAGAAACTACAAGCGTTCCACATTTCACCTACCCCAAATAATACTCTTACCTTCAACCTTAAACGTAATTTAGATTTTTATCATTATAATTCCCTACATGTCACTCCAATTGTTAAAGTAAAGAGGTTAAAGCAAGCTTTTGTCCAAACTCAAAGAAATTAAATTTGTTGGTCATCAAAATTATTAATAATTCCATCATATACAGGACTTGGTTCAATCTTAACGCTCTTCTAGGAGATCACGAAGACTCTGAAGGGTAGAAAGACGATATAAAATAATAAAAACTTAATCAAGTAGAAGTCAATTAAAATGATATGTATAATTAAAGACATGCAAATGGACGTGTATATGCCTGTAATCCCAGTGCTGATGGAGGGATGGAAACAGGACCATTATTGAGGTTTTCTAGCCACTAGCCCCATTTTATATTCAATAAGAGACCCTATCTCAAGGCAATAAACAAGAGAGTTAGAGCAAGATATCCAGCATCCTCTTGTGGCCTCTGCACATGCACAGAAGCACATGGACACATGTGCGTGTGCGTGTGTGTGTGTGTGCATGCGTGCGTGTTCATATGCCATGAACACACACTGTGAATTAATTAATTAAATACAGAAATAAATTGTTTCTCTCAGGTAGTATTCCTCTGATGTAGACTCTAGGATTGAGACTTGAAGCTGAAGGGCACAGGAAGGAGCCTCGAAGGGCAAACTGGAGTAAAAGAAAATCAGTAAAGATGTTGATGCTGAGATGCTGAGATTCTTGGTGTGTAATACTTAGATGATCTTCTAGTAGATAGAATAAAATAGAAAATTGGAAATTATAGTGCTGTAATTTGTATATAAAGTATTCTCCACAAAAATCATATATTAAAGTCCAGGTCTCCAGCTGATGTCGCTATTGAGAGGTGATTGACTTATAAGATTATTAATCTCATCAATGTATTAATACAGCTGAATTTCTATTAGGAAGTAGAGGCAAGATGGAGGAAGTAGTTCAGTGTGAGTATGCATATGGCAAGCAGTTTTCCTTTGCTCTGACCTCCTCCATCTATGCATGGTGATGCCCTGCTTTGGCACAAAGCATTGGAACCAGCTGGTCATTGGCTGAATCTTCTGAAACCATGAGGCAAAATAAACCTTTTCTCTCTTTATTTGTCAGATATTTCATCCCAATGATGAACAACCATAGGCAACATTTGACCTACTGACTATTTTATTTAGTGGCCTATATTCATGCCCTGTTTTTGTTTACATTTTACAAATTGAATAAATTTATTGGGTAGTATTAGCCTTCAAAATCTAAATTACTTACTTTTTTGCACTAAAGATAAAGGTTTCTAGATTCAGCTAGAGGTGCTAAATTGTAGACGTTCTAGATGACTCTGTAAGTAAGATAAAAATACTTCTGTGCCCAGAGGTAACTTTTCTGTAGAGTTTCATTTACTTACAATAAGGAACAAAATGCATACAGAGAAACCTTGACTTTCAAGGATATATAAGCACCAAACAATAGTATCTGGTTAAAAGTCCTGTCTCACATGCCTGTGAATTCTAATTCCTGTAACTACTTTACTATATAGTTTAATATCTTTTCAAATATTTTTGGATGCATACAGATTTTGTTACACATACTTTGTTACACTAGTTTATTTAGGAGTTGATGTTAAGACATATCTGAAAGAGGTAAGTAGTAGATAAAGGAGAAAAATATAAACTTTGAGGTTTTGTATTGGTAATTGCAATGGGCAACTGGGAATCCACTAACATCCACAGAAGTGATTATTATTACTATCAATCATTATTATTATTACCCCTTTGTTACTGGCTAACTTAGGGGGAATTGATTTATCCTTACATTGGGCTGCTCTCCAGAATTATTGAACAAGTTTCTAAGTGATTCTGGAGGAAGCTCTGACACAGAAAAGAATAAGACAAGCTAGAGCAATAAATCAGATATTTGAAGAGAGATACTAACAAGACATACTGAGATTGTCCAACATAGTTTCACTTAAAAATGAAGGGTAGACCATGAGATTGTCTACAGCAAATAGAGTTTTCCTTAAGCCTGAATGATGCTCACATAGTCAATTGCTGTTATTATCCTGATATGTCAAACCAAATGAAAAAATAGCAAACTGAGGAAGTGGTATAAGCTACTTAGGGATAGCAATGTGTTCATTCACTTACCCTTGGACAACAAAGCTTTCAATTAACTTAGCCAGTAGATACCTCTGTTTCTGAGGGCTCAGTCCATTATGGTAGGAAGATGTGGTAGAGCATAGCAGCGCACATCACGGCCTGTCAGCAAGCAAAGAATGGTGATGCTGGTACCACACTGTCTTTATCTCCCCCCCCCCTTTAATTACACTTGGGTCCCAAGCCAATGGGATGGTTCCACAAACATCCATAGGTAATTTGCAAACTAGTCAAGTTGACAAGAAATGCTATCACTGATATGTAACAATAAAGATGCAGTATAGATTCTATGTAGTTAACACAACTAGAACTTCATACTCCCATCCAAGAAAAGAGTAGGAAAATCCAAAATTTAGTAGAAGGCAGTCTGGAAATATCATAGAATAGTTTGTATTCAAAGACCCATTGAGACAAACAGCATAAAGTTATGATGGGAAATCGTGACCCAGAGAAATGAGGTAAGGCATCAAAGATTTTTTTTTGTGGCAGTTCCTCTTTTATCCTAAGAGAAATGTGTTCCTGCTGTGGCAATCTGTGATTGCTCACTACTAACTGCAGACCTTTTAAGGTAGGTGATTTTATCATTAGTTTAGAGGTAGGTGGTGCTGAAAGGAGGGAGTGTATGTCAAAGGAGTTGTTATAATTAGATGGAGCTAAAATAAAAGTTTTTCAATAAAAGATTTCAGCGGATAAAATCACCTAAAGGTATAAATGACTCATTTTAAGGAAACAACCACTTTGAAATCTTAGGCTGTGACAAAAATGAACATAGTACAACATGGACTGGATTTCAGTTCATCTCCATGGGAGACTTGAAAATGATTTTTTCTAGACCAGCTGTCTTTAACTTCCAGAGACTCACAGAAGCAGACATGGGGTTTTGTTCCCTGAGGAGAAGGCCTGGGAACACACTCCTTTTTTGTGCAAACAAAAGAGGGAATTGCAGTACATAACTTAGTTTGTTTCAGCCATGTGCCAACTATGAGAGCTATTTGTGATGGACTGGTGAAGGCCCAGGTGAGTGTGAGATTAAAGAAATGTTTTTGTTGGGGAAAAATAATGAAAAGAAAAAACACTGGTTAGGGGTAAAAGCTGAGAACTGCATACTGTAAGCAGGCAGATTTAAAGCAAGACTTTCATTTATCATCTCTACTGCTGAAGCTCAAGGGGTATATTCAATATAAAAAAGATTTAAGCTACAAACAAATCATTTGTAACATTCATTTACACTGGAATTGTGGCATTGGTATTTTTTCTAGCTGACAGCATCAAGGTTGTCTTGGGAACAAAGAATCAAGATATTTGTGCATCCATTTTTCCTTTCAAATCTCAGCCATCAAAAAATATGTAAGTAAAAGATAAGAGAACTCATTTTCAGGGATGAGGAGATGGCTTGGTCATTAAAGTGTTTGTTATTTAAACCTCAGGATCTAAGCTCAGATCCCCAACACCCAGCTGAAAACCCCAGTGTGGCAGCTTACATCTGTAATCCTACTATTAGTGTGGTTAGACGGGTGGATCATCAGAACTCACTGGCCAGCCCCCCCCACACACACACTCACACACACTCACACACACACACACACACACACACACACTCACACACACCACAAAAACAGGGGTTGCGGGGAGGGGGCAATTCTGGCATCTCAGGAAGAAGACCAATCTATGAACAAAAGAGACAGGAGAAAGAGAGAGAAAGAGAATAGTTGCAAACAAAAAATCGATACTTGGCAAACAAAAGTATTAAAGATCACATTGTTACATCTGTAGTCTTTAATATAAACTAAAAAAAAAATCTATTCCCTCTCAACCCCATAATTAAAAACAAGAAAAGAAGTGATGTAGAACCACGGCTGAAACAAAGAAACAATTAGCAGGGGAATTGTCTTGTGGTCTCAATTAGTGGCAAGGTGACCCAACTGAGGTTCAGAGCAGAAATACATAATGACTCTTTTAAAAATAAGTCAAGCATATTATTTTAAAAATAACCATTGGAAATAAGAAAAATGGATTGCCTAAGTGAAAATTAAATTGCATGATGGTGTTCAGTGCAAATTACCACTTGTTTATTTTTCAGTCTCTTTTCTGGGAAGGTCAGAGAACTTGATGTTCTATTAAATACAATTTGTAGGCCTTGAGCCTAGGATTGCTGCTTGGATAACAATCCTCTTTATTTGAAAACAGCAGAACAGTACAGTTATATGCTTCAACTTAATAAGGCTTGTCTCTCAAGAATCACCAGCCTTCTGGGGAATTTTCTAACCATTTTCCATGCTTTAGTGCCCGGGCAAGGGAGGGACAGTTAAAGAAAAACAAACCTTTTTTTCTTCTTTAGGAAAAGAGACTGACAAAAAAGGCTGCTCCCTTGACTATCAATTTTGGGGTTCAAATTATAGGTTTACAAGTTTGTCTCATTGGAGTATATGGAAGAGGAGGAGGAAGAGAAGGTAGGTAAATGCTATTCTTTTTTACATTTAAGAATATAGTTGTGAGTTGTGCTGGTACATGCCTTAGATCTCAGCACTTAGGAGGCAGAGGTAGGTTGATCTCTGTAAGTTTGAGGCCAGCCTGGTCTAAAAACAAGCTCCAGGACAGCCCTGAAACCCTGTCTCGAAAATTATATATATATATATATATATGGGTATATATTACATATATGTTTATAGTTAGTTAGTTAGTCATCATCAAAGTTTATCATATGAAGTCACAGAAAGTGAAGTAGCATGCACTGGGCCTTCATGGGTCTGCACTAGGCTCTCTACATATATATTATAACTTCCAGTTTAGTATTTTTATAAGACTCCTGAATGTGTGAACAAGTGTGTACTGGCATTTCATTTGTATTTTAGTAAATAAAGCTTGACCAAAGAACCAAAAAGTAAAAGAGCCACACTGGAAGCCTTACAGACCAGGCAGCAATGAGTCATACCTATAATCCCAGTAACCACAATAGCTTGCCATAGCAACCAGATGGTAGTGGTGCACACCCTTAATCCCAGAACTAGAGAGGATTATAAGGTGGGAAGAGACAGCTCTCGGTCTCAGTCTCATTCCGAGGTTTACTGGAGGCAGGATCACCATTTTCAGACTGATGTCAAGGTAGGAGCTAGTGGCTGGCTACTTTGCTTTTCTGGTCTTCAGGATGAACCCCAATATGAATTTTTACTTATCATGCTTCACAACTGAGTCTCTGATTTTGTGCCTTCTCTTGGGCTTTTTTTGATTTGTCTATTTCTGATGTGTTTCTTTTTATTATATCTTATTATATTTTATTACATGTTATTATTATCCCATAGAAGCCTGTTTGTTTTTTAATGAGACACAGAAAGGAATTGGATCCAGAGGGAAGGGCAGAAGGTGGCTGGGAGGAATAGAAGGAGGAGAAACTGTAATCAGGATGTATTATGTGAAAAAGAACTATTTTCAATAAAAGGAAAAATCATTTATTTATAAAAGAATATAGTTATTGGGTAGATTGGCAACTTAAGTGCTAATTTCCACTGATTTCTTCTTTGGACTAAGTGTCTTCAAATGCCACATGAGTTTTAAAGAAGCGATGGTGTGGGTTGCAGCTTACTTGCACCCTTGCAGCCCAATCACACCAATGTGATCAAACTCAGTGTCTTAAAAAGGAAAAACTAATCTTCCCACAACATTGATAAAGCAAACCCTATGAACAGTAGTGTCAGTTCCTACGTTTCTAAGTAGCTGTGACTTTGGGCGTATCACTCAAATTCTCTTGGGTAAAATTTCTTCAATAAAAAAAAGCTATTTTTTTTCTAGAGTTGCTGGAGTTGCCTGTGATATAATGAGGAAACACAAACCTGCAGCTGTATAATAAACCTTGTTAGAAAATAGCAGGTTTGACAGTGATTAGCCACTCCAATTGAGCAAATCGCTAAACCTGACTCTGGGAGTTTTTTCATTGTATTTGCCACCAAGGAAAATATTACAATATTACAATAGCAAACAATCCCAAAATGCAGTGATTTAACACAACAAGAGTTTATTTATCATTTCTGATACAATCTGGTACAATTTGACACTTACTAGGGCAGCTTGCCTCTAAACCAGTGGTTTTCAACTTCTGTGTCACAACCCATTTGGGGGTCATATATCAGATATCCTACAGATCATATATTTACATTACAACTCATAACAGTAGAAAAATTACATTTATGGAGTAGTAATGAAAATAATTTTATGGTTGGCAGTCACCACAGCATGAAGAACTGTACTGAAGAGTTGCAGCATTAGGAAGGTTGAGGACTGCTGCTCTAAACCGAGGGTTAGATACCCAGAGAGCAAATCTGACCAGGCTTTTCTTATTTCAAGACAGGCTTTAATTTAGCTAAGGTAGGCTCAGCATTGGCTGAAGCAAAGGATGAGTTTGAGGTTCTGAGCTAACAGCTTCCATCTCTGGAATGGCTTGGATTATAGGTTTTGCCGGCTGAAACAGGAAAATACTAAATGTATGGCTGGTTTTGTCCACATATTGAGGCCCTGTTTCCAAAAACCTTAAGACTAGGAAAGCACTTCCCTAGCATGCATAAGACCCAGCACCGAAGGGGACAAAGAAGCTGTTGTTGCAGGTCAGGAGAAAAGAGTACAGACAAAAAGAAATAGATCTGTGATTAGTTTTAATTTCAATAAAAATTTGAGGACTCAAGATGAATACTGAAATAGTACTACTTGTCTGGCATATGTAAGGCCCTCATTTCTATTCTTAGCAGTGAATGAATGAATGAATGAACAAATGAATGAAAGAAATTTTGACTTTTGAACCATGTATATGTATTGAGATAAAATGATGTGCTATTTGACTACTTAGCAAAATTCAAGGAAAAAAATAGAAACTGAACATCAACTCACTCGTTTAATCACAGATTTGATGAACAGTCATTTCCAGGTCTTTTCTCCTCATGGTCAGACCAGAGCAGGGGCCAAAGAAATGACAGAGAGGATAGCACTGGCCTTGTTCAAGAATGAGGACTAGATTATAGATTCTCAGGAAACAGAAAAATCCAGGTAGGGGAACCAAAGCTCAGGAAGAAGAGATAGGGTCCCAAGAGCAAGATTAGCCAGACTAGCTGAACTGGTGAGTTATGGGTTCAGTGAAACACCCTGCCTCCTGTATATACATTCAAACACAAATACACATACTCATGCATATATACATATGCAAGTTTTTTAACTTTGAAAAGGTAAGAGCAATTATTCTGGGAATCCTTAGAAATGAGACTCCTTAAAGAAGCCAATCAGGTTTCTGCTGGTTGTGGAAAGCACAAACAGATCAAGTTCTGCTTTTTCCCTCCACCGTTATTGCAGCTGTCCTCTGAGCAGCAGTTAACTCCTAGAGCCAAGAAGGTAAACAAAAGTTATGTTAATGACCACTGCAGGTGACTTGAAGTGGTGTTTAATCAACGGTTAACTGTGATTTTATTCTCTCACACCACTGGAAAAGTCTGAGTGGATGAGAGAACATCATTTAACTGTAATAATTATACCTATGGGTGAAGAGTTGTACCAAAGCAACACAAAACAAAAGGGAGAAACAATTAAAACATTCAGTAGAAAGGGAATATAAACAGAGGGGACCATATAAGCAGAGAGAACTGCAGTGTAGCATGGTAAACTAATTCAAGCATTGTCAAATCACATACACCTGAATGACAGTGCCTTGTAACCCCACTAAGCATCTTCATTTCTCTGAGTTTCTATTTTTCAATCACTCAAGTGAAGATAATATCATCCACTTCACAGAGATTTTGTGAGTTTCAGGAGATGAACTGTAAACTGCAGAGATTGCTGCATATGGCAGCACATGGTAGCTAGGTTGCTTTGTTTTGTTTTTAGTACACACTGCATAATATCAGAATTGGAAGGAGCTGAATACATGCATCTCTGCACTCACAGCAACAGCATACAGAGTTGCACACAAAAACAGTCCTGTTATGCAGTGAAAACCATACTTGCTAGAATTAATATTTACAAACATCTATTCTTTCTTGGTAGTTGCTTCTTATTTATAGAGCAAGTGAAGGGGGAAATAAAAATCTCCACTTGAAAAGCTTCTAGGCAGCTACATATGACAGCATAATTACAAACCTGAGAAAACTGCACCTGTACAGAGTCAAACAAAAACTTTTTCTCAAAGAGGCTTAAAATGAAAGATCAAAGAGTGAGCTGGGCTTGAATTCTAAGTTGTGTATTATATATGTATACATGCCTAATCTTTGTCACTTCATATAATACCAGTGGCTAAACCAGTAATAAAATCTAGAATGCAGTGCACACAATGTCAGTGCTGCATATTTATAGCTATTAGCTTATTTGGTGCTATCATAATCATATTAGGACCATTTTACACGTGAAGTTACAGAGGCACAGGGAGGTGATGCAACCCAGATAGTAGAAACAAGCGGCATTCATTTCCCATGACAGGTGAGCACACATGTACATCTTCATAAATTAAGATTAACACAGACTTAAGAAAGGTAAAGTGTAGACTCTATCCTGGAGAGGGTTTTTTTTGGGGGGGGGTTGTTTTGGTTTGTCATAATTTTTCTGTCAAAGATGCTGCACAAAGATAAGAATATAGTGGTTCCAAACATACTTTATACAGTGTCTGGAGCATTTTACATCTGAATGTCCTCAGTTTCCACATGGTCACAGAAGCACCTATGGATATGCCATTCCGTACTACTTCTCAGGCCTTCCATAGTAGTTTTCAGGCTCATCAAGCAAGCTACACTGTAGCTAATCAGTGACAGTAGCCACAAATAGTACATATTCATGAGTACTTCAACAAGTACAGAGCAAGAGCAAGACCACTTACAGCATATGGAAGGCCAAACCTTGCAACTAAACCTCAACTTTCAGCCTGATTTCCCATTCTCAGCACCCCAGAGAAGTAATCTGCAGCTTAGTCTCTCACTGCTCATCATCTGCACCACAAAACTCTTCCCCACCATGTGCCTTCCTACTTAACTCAATGTGCTCTAAGGCTGATAACCAAGACTGCTGCGGTGTCACTCCAGCCTGGACTTAACAGAGACTCAATTGCATTTCACCCTAGAAGGAGCTGCTTACAGGTTAGCACTGAGCTAATCAGCCAGCAGCTTATGCCTCTGCTGAGCTGCTGCTCCTGCTGCTTGTGGTGGTTGTTTCATAACCTGGGAAACTTCAAACAATACTTATTCAAAACTAAAAGTGCCAGCTGAAATGCTAAAAAAGCCATCTTCTTATTTTCTGACTGAAGACTGGGCATGCCTAGTAACATACCCCTAAGTTTGATTTCATTTTCCCTTCTAATTCTTCTCCCAAATATTCTACATTAAATTTCTGTCTGAGGCTGAGAAATAATATAAATCAATAAGAGCTTTCTCAGCCTGATAGAGCCATGGTTTGACTCGTAATAGAAATTGGCTGTGGCAATAAGGCTCAATTGATTGCTCAAGAGTAACATTTGATCAACATTTTTAAGGTCTTAAATTTACCTTTTGACTAGCCAAGATGTTTGTTTTTTAAGTACTATTATGTAAACATTTTGTCCCATGTATTATAATTTAACAAGAATATATCTTTATCAATTACATACATGATTTGGTACATACTAAAGAGCCAAGTAAATGAGACATTATGGATCCTGACTGCCAGCTACATACTTCTTTATAGTCTGGCCTGCAGTCTTGCTTAGAAGCAAAGATTCTACACAAAAGGGCTGCTGGTTATCGGGAGGGAACATGTATCTCTCCAAAAGAAGAAGAAAAGATATCAAAGTAACTCCGTTTGCTTTATCCAAGGGAAGAAAAAATAAAGGATGCATAGACTGGAGTCAACTAAGTGATGAAAACATAAAAATAAGATTTAGACATAATTTTATTGTTACACTGAATCTTAAATATTCCCTTTAAAAGCTCCTGTGCTGGAGACTTTTTGCCCATAACTTGTAATGTGGTTGTTCATGAAATCTGATATCGCCAACTTTATCATTAGATTTGTGGCTTCATAGCTTAAAGAGCCTCTTAGAAGTGGTGGAGCCCCTAGGAAGTGGAGCTCAAGAAGTGTTCCCTTGAATGGTAGTATTTGTTCTTGATCCCCTTGCCCAGCCTACTCCACTGCTCGCCTATCATGAAGTTATGAGTTTTCACAGTTTAAAATAACAAAGCCATCAAAACACACACTGAAACTTCTGAAATCATGAGTCCCAAATAAATATTGCCTTGTTTAAGTTGCTTTTCTCAAGTATCTTGCTAAAGTTATAGAAAGCACACTAACATATTAAGTAAACATTTTTAAAAATTGTGGGCATCATTTCTTTGGGATTTATTTTTTAGACAGTGTAATAGCATCTTCAGCAAAGGGTAATAGACAAATTGAAAATCTGCATAGAAGATTATAAATAGATCCATATTTATCATCCTAAACAAAACTCAACTCCAAATAGATCAAAGACCTAAACATAAAACCTGAACACTGAACCTAACACAAAAGAAAGGTCTTGAACTCAGTGACACAGAAGACAATTTTCTGAAACAGAACACGTTTACATAGACACTATGATCAACAATTAATCAATGTGACTTTATTAAACTGAAAAGTGTCTGCAGGGCAAAGACATCATTAAGACAAAGTAACAGCCTATAGAAAGGGAAAAAATTAACAACTACACATTCCTTAAAAGGTTAATTTCCAAAATAAATAAAAAACTGAATAAACTAGATATCAACAATCCAAACAACCCAATTAAATGATGAGATACAGATCTAAACAGAGAATTCTCAAAAGAGGAATCTCAAATGCCTGAGAAACACTTAAAGAAATGTCCAGCCTCCTTAAGCTATCAGGGAAATGAAAATCAAAATTACTTTGAGATTTCATTTTATGCCTGACAAAATGACTAAGATCAACAAAAAATGACAGTTTATGTTAGTGAAGATATAGAGTAAGAGGGAAAACTCCTCCATTGCTGATGGGAATGCAAACTTGTACAGCCAGTATGGAAATCATTGTAGCAATTCCTCAGAAAGTTGGAAATAGGTCTACCTTAAGATCCAGCTATACCATTCTTGGGAATGTATACATAGGATGCTTGCTCCTATGCAGAGACACTTGTTCAACCACGCTCATTGCTGCTTTTGTCATAATAGCCAGAAATTGGAAACAACCTAGATGTTTCTTAAGAAATGTATGGATAGAGAAAATGTTGTAAATCTATATAACGGAGTTATTACTCAGCCTTTAAAAAGATGAAATCATGAAATTTTACGATAAATGAATAGAATGAGAAAAATAATCCAGAAACAGAAAGAGAAATATAGTATACATTTGCTTATAAGTGGATACTATCTATTAAACCAATGAAATACAAGCTAATGTCTATAGAACCACAGAGGTTAGATATAGAGTAAGGAAATGGGGTAGGATAAATGTCATTAGAAGAGGGAAAGAGATTAGATAGTTATGGATGTATGGAAGCTTGGATAAAAAGTAAATTGGGGAGTGTGGGAGAGGGAAATGATGGAGGGAATACGGAGAGAGAAAGCTTAAATTAAGGGCCATTTGAGGGGCAGTATAGGAACCTAATAGAATAGAAGTTTCCTAAAATGTAAATATATATGAATGAGATCTATCTGAAATTGCCAAATAATGGAGAAAGTCAGAGCCCTAACTAGCCATCTCTTGTCACCAAATGAGGCTTCCATTACCAGGATTGGAATGCATATAATTGAGTTGCTGGCCAAAGGGGTCTCGCAAGAATCCTACATAAAACCCAGGCTGTTGCCAAGACTATAGGTTACTCTCCAAAACCTGACAAGACCCCATTGCTGAAGATAACATCTACCCAACTCATTAAACATGGAGAAATAGGATTTTTGCTTACACTCCTACTTTCCAGTGTCTTTGGTATAGGAAAGTACTCTGCACACTTCCGAAAGAGAAACATGAGTACCAGGGCAGCCACAAAGCCTCTGATCTAGAATTCTGTCTGGCCTGCAAAATATGCTAGGTTAACAGTGATCCAAATCTTGTAAGAATAACCAGCCAGCATCTGATTTAACTTAAGGCCCACTATAGAAGATAGAACCCACACCCAGTACTGCTTTGACCAAGAACCTGCCAGCAGAAAACACAGGGACGTAGGGTAAAACCAAAAAATATAGATCTAAAAGAGAAGAAAACTAGCAATAAAATGACTTCTAATGATATTATGTTATAGTCAAAGATCAGTGCCTTGCTCAGCTATCATCAGAGAAGCTTCCTCCTGCAACAGATGATAACAAATACAGAAAGCCACAACTGGACAATATTTAGAGAGTGAGAAACCTTGGAACAATCAACTCTAAATGGGGTGTCACCATCAAATTCCTATTCTCAGTGCTCAATGAACTTTTTGGAAGAGAAGGTAGAAAGAGTACAAGAGCCAATGGAGGTGGAAGACACCAAAAGCAATCAAGGCTTTCTAAGTCAACATGAGCAAGCTCATATGAACTCACAGACTGAAGCAGCATGCACAGAAACCTGCACAGGTCTGTACCAGCTCCTTTGTACTTACAACTTCCAGTTTAGTGCTTATCATGGATTCTTGAGTGTGCACATTAATGGATTTCTGGGCTTATTTTTGCCTTCTCTTGTCCTCTATTTTTTTGTTTTGTTTCATCTAATTCCAATGAGTTAGTTTTTCATTTTATCTTATATTTTATTTTATTATTATCCCTTGTAAGTCTGTTTGGGTAGGGTAGATATCATTAGGAAATTTATAGACAGAAACAGAGTAGATATGGATGGAAAGGAAGGTGGGCATACTGGGAGGATTAGAGGGAGGGAAAACAGTAATCAGGATTATTGATTACTGAGAAAAAAATCTATTTTCAATAAAAGTATAAAACAAGCTAAACTGCTAGAAATAAGTGTTAGAAACAAAAAGACAAGTTTTAAACTAGCTTAGAATTTAGTCATAAAATGGTGAGCAGATGTATCCTAAAGGAGATACCTCTTTTTGGCCTTGCTTGGGAGATAAGCACTCTACTTCCTTACTGCTCATGTAGTGTTATCAAATTCCTACCAGTTATGGTTTTTGGCTCTATAAGAGGCAAGCCACGCCCACTCCTGGCGACCCCTGCCCTCCATCTTGACTCTCACCATTCCTCCTGGTGTGCACATGCTTCCCTATGTTTTCCCTCTTCTCTGTCTCTTTCTCCTCTTCTCTCTCTCTCTCTCTCTCTCTCTCTCTCTCTCTCTCTCTGCCCTCCCTTCTCCCTTCCCCCTTCATAACCCCCTAAATAAATATTCAACCTTACTCTACATGTTGTGTTTATGTCTCTTTCTCCTGCCCGGGACCAGCCCCCACTTGGGAACCGGCAGCTGTCTCTGTCTGGACCTCCCAACATTTTTAAAAAATCATAAAACTACCCACTATCACTACAAAGACCTGCAAGAGTTTTCCTCAAGGGCTTTTTCAAGTACTGATGGATGTAACAGTGTATGGAGAAATTAACTGGGGCTAAAGATGGAATGATCCAGAAATCCCAAAGAGGAATTTCTATCAAGGATATCTGAAAAGAAATTGTAATTCATAAAATAGCAGCTTGAGTATTCAGAGTACCACAGAAACCTTTAATATGAGTAGGGTGATCTGGTCACTTCTAACCTAAAACTAAACCTTGAAAGGATAAAAATATTGTCAGGTAATCTATCTCCATCCAAGAAAAATGCTGGGGCCTGCAAGATGGTTTGGTGGGCAAAATCACTTGCTACACAAGTTTGATGACCTGAGTTGGATCTGAAGAAACTACATACAGTTGGAAAGACATACACAGTAACCAAAATCTTTCCTCTGATTCCTTTCCATGTATACAAAGGTACTCATGTATACACAGTAATAATATTTTTAAAGTGAACAATGCTCAATAACATTTATTGAAACATGAAAATACCAAGCTATGAACTTCTTTTGAGATGTGGTCTCACTAAGGAGCCCTGAATGACCTGGAACTCAGAGAGATCCTTGCCACTACCTCCTGAGTGCTGGTATTAAAGACATGCAACACTGCACCCAACCCTCTAATGATATGTAGTATAAATATAGATAAATATGGTAAAATGTTAAAGAATGAAAGATAATACACCATACAAATACTAATTAAAGGCATGCTACACAGAATTTGTGTAATATTTAAAATATTCTCTCAAATAAGTATGTTTCATAGGAACCAGTATAAAATAATTTCTTCCTTTCTTCCTTTCTTTTTACATTTCACTGAAAAAAAATCAACCTTTTGATAGACTTTATTTGCCAGGAAGAATGGTCTGTAGTTGGTATTCTCTTTGGACCACCAACCAGCTCCCAAATAAAGACACAGAGACTTATTAATTGTGAATGTTCAGCCTTGGCTTAGGCTTGTCCTACTACCTCTTTGAAATTAATCTAACCTGTTTCTATTCATCTACATTTTACCTCAGGACTTTCACCTTTATTTAATTCTGTATGTCCTACTTTCATGCTTCTTCTGTGTCTGTCTGACTGGCCCCTGCCATCTCCCTGGCATCTACTTTTCTTTCTTCCTCAATCCTAAGTTCCTACTACTATTATTCTTCCTGCCTGGAAGTTCTGCCTATACCTCCACCCTCTCAATTGGCCACTCAGTATTTTATTAGACCAGTCAGGTGTCTTAGGCAGGCAAGGTAAAACAGCAACATATCTTCTCATAATTAAACAATTGCAACACATCTTTATTACATAGTTAAACAAATATTCCACAAGAATGATTCATCATTCTTCTGCTGGAATCAGCACATAGTCTCCTCTTTACTGACTCTGTGTGCTTCCAGCACAGCCTTTTTTTCCTGCACTTTTTGCCTATGTTGATGAAACCTGACATACCCAGAACCACATAGAAGCCCAGCCTATAGATACCAATGATCAGGGATTTTGTTTGTGAGATCAATGTGCTCTGGGCTCCAAACCACAACTTCCAGCATCTAAGAAGTTATTTCTTTGTAACTCATACTCCTATACCTTCAGCCCTTTCTCCAGAATTTCTTCTACCTTGGCCACACAGTCTATGAAGTGAACAGCCATATTTTCATTTCTCCTGATGCCAAAACCTTTCAGTTGGTCTACTTTTGGAAAATACAAGTATCTGACCTGTGAGATTCTCCAGTACCTTGGCTACCTGGGTCATTCTGTCTCTACACTCCCCCAGACAGATATTGAAAGAGAACTTTCAGATGCAAACTGCCCGTGTGGCTTCACATTTTTAAATTGACCCTATACCATGACAGAGAACAGGAAACAACAACCTGTTATAAAACTTTTATTACACTTCTATTTAATTATTTACCTGACTGCGTGTGTGCATATGCATGTGTGTACATGTGTACATATGCCCCAAAACACAAGTGAAAGTCAGAATCTGTCTTGTGGAGAAAATCTATTCTCTCCAACTACCATGCTGATTCTGGCGATGGAACTCAGGTAATCAGTCTTGGCAGCCTTCACCTTTATACCCTTTTAGCAAACTTGCAAGCCCTGATAAATATTTTTAAAATATCCTTTAACTCTTAAGACTATATACATTTTCCTAAAATAATTATATTTAGATTTTTCAACTTTTAAAATTTAAGATAGTTTGTATCTTTTAAAAAATTTGGAGTTGTAGTTGCCAAAAGTATGAGCGAGCTACATTTAACAAAAGAAAACAAGCCAAGTGTCTTCGGGTTTCTATTGCTGAAGTCATGACCACAGCAACTCTTATAAAGGAAACAATTGGGTGGTTCAGAGTTTCAGAGGCTTAGTCCATTATCGTCATGGCAGGACATGGTGGCATGCAGGCAGACATGGTGTTGGAAAAGGAGCTGAGAGTGGAAAAGGTGCTACATCTTAATCCTACAGGCAACAGGAAGTGAACTGAGACACTTGGTGTGGTTTGAGCACATATAAGACCTCAAAGTCCATCCACGCAGTGATATGCTTCCTCCAACAGGGCCATACCTACTCCAACAAAGGCACACCTCTTTATAGTACCATTCCCTGTGAGCTAATGGAAACAAATGGCATTCAAATCTCTACAAGAATGACCCAGTGTGTATGTTATTATCAGGTGACAGGTCAAGGAAATGTAAATTAAAACCTGCACACCAAAATCAGAATGACAACAATTGTTGGTGAGTATATTAGGTTTCTTTAGAAGAACAGAACTTACTTAATGAATAATATGTGTGTGTGTGTATGTGTGTGTGTGTGTATGAAGGTATGTGTATATATTTATTAGAATATTACAAACTGTAGTCCAGCTAGTCCAACAATGGTTCCCTATGATCTGAAGTTCCAAGAATCCAGTAGTCATCCAGTCCATGAGGCTGAATAAATTAGCAGTTCTTCAGTATACACCAGAATCCTGAAGAATTAGGACGTAATGCCAGTGATGAAACGGACTTGCTGGCAAGAACTAGAGCAAGCAGGCATCTTCCATGCCCTTTGCATAAGCTGTTAGCAGAAGGTGTGACCCGGATTAAAAGTATAACTTCCCATCTCAAAAGATTCAAATTAAAAGTGGGTCTTTCCACTTCAAATGATTAAGACAAAAGCCCTCATAGAAATATGCAGCTGCTTGATATTTTTGTTAATTCTAGATGTAGTCAAGTTGGCAACAAAGAATAGCCAACACAGTAAGACTGTAAGGAAAAGGGAACCCTGATTCACTGTTGGTGGGAATGTATATAAGTATAGTCAGTATAGAAATTATGGATGTTTCTTTAAAAACTAAAACTGGAGCTTATATGTTCTACATCTATGTGACTACTTGGCATATACTCAAAAGATTCGACATTCTACTCTAAGATACCTGACCAGTCATGTTTATTGCTGCTCTATTCACAATAACCAGGAAATGGGAACAACCTACATGTCCATCACCTGATGAGTGCATAAAGAAAATGTGGTACATTGACATCATGGACTATTATTCAATTGCTAAGGAAAAGGTAATTATTAAATTCACAGGTAAATGTATGGAGATGGAAATTATCATTCTGAATGAAGTAATCCTGATCCAGAAATCCAAATGTCACATTATTTCTCTTGTATTCAGATCCTATCTTCTAGAAATTAAACCAGTATATTTAAGTGGGAATTTAAGTATAACTTAAGTATATTTAAGTAAGGGTAAAACACAGGAAATTAGAAAGGAAGTCCATGACACAAAAAAAGAAGAGTTTTATGACACTCTTCTAAGAATACACATACATATGTGAGAGATGAAGAGAAATGGGGAAATACTGAGAAGGCAGAAGGGTATGAGGGAAGGGGCAATAGAGAGGTGAAGGGGGAGCATCATGGTGCGATTGCATAGGAACTTCATTTGTACATATTCCTTACTATGTTTACGTACTTTATTTATTTACTATGTGCATCACATTAGATATTATAAAATTTTAGAATTTCTCTGGGACCAAAATCCCATAAGAGAAGCAGCAAGAATTTTTATGGTAGTATGTTCCTGTAGGAATCCAACTAGGAAGATCCCCTTTGATACAATATTTTCTGTGTTAATTTTTTGACAAGGAATTCCCTGATTGTTGTAAAACAAGCAAGAAAATAATAAATAGGGAAATGAGATTTGGTTCATGGTCCTAACCCTTGCATTCAAAGACAACTACTCTTAATGTTATTTTGAATGCACCATTTCCCAACCATTCTCCTTAAGCATCATAACACACATTGAAATTGCATTTATTTTACAAGGACAATATCACAAGTATACACTCATTTACAAATTGTTTTATAAACTAAACAACATATCAAGGACAGGCTTTCACAAATTTACTTAAATCATCTCATTCTTTGAAGTAGATACTTGTCATATTATTAATGTACTATGGCTTTTAACTATCCCTTTATTGACATATTTTAAGTGTTTGAAATGTGTTATAATAACCACTGGCTCTATGACAAATCCCATTAAAAAGCCTTAACTGTGTTTACAGATAATACAATTTTATATTGCTGGCTTCTCTTAAAGGCCATAAGAGGTGGGGAGAATTTATCCACATTGTTCTCTAACTTTAGGAGTACCATTGTACACTGTTGTTGCAGCACTGGGTATGTATAGTCTCTAAACTTTTCCAATGTTCACATCTATTAATTTTCTAGGATGGCCATTTATAAAGTGTCAAAACTATGTTTTAGTGGCTAGTATCTGTCTGAGCTCAAGCAGTCAACAGGGTGTATTTCTTCTGAAGAATAAGACTGATACTCTGTTTCACATCCCTCCCGAAGCTCTCCAATGGCTTTTGCCTGCCTTTGGCTTGAAGAAGGTTGGCCTTATCAGGGCCTTCATCTTCAGATGGTATTTTTCTAGTCTGTGTATACCTCAAAAGATCTCCCTTTTTAAATAAGAATTTACTAGGTTGAGGATCTACAACTATTCTTCTGGTGTCACATCATCTTAAATAATTATATTAAATTATCTAATTTCCAAATCTTACAACATTCTGAAATGCCAAGATTTAATTCTGTACGGTAGTGATAGAACAGGAAGTAGGCATGTGATAGGCATGAAATATTAGTATATTGCTACTAAAATGGTGTGCTACGCTGCTAGGTTCTCCTAGAGAACAAAATTATTACATTATATTTGGTATGTATACACATATTTGTTGTGCTCCCCATATCTCTATACACACATATGTATATCTCATAGTAGACAGATAAAAATATGTATATAGATATCATTTCTACTTCCAAAGGGGGACAATTGACTTATACAATCAGGGAACTGAGTAAGCACCAGATTATCAACAATCAATAATCTGGGGACGAAAGAGATCTAATAGCATAGTTACTTTTCAGTTCAATGACTGAGCATCAGAAGCACTAATTGTGCAAATACTCTTGTTGAAATAGGTGCTGCGGGGCTGCATCCCCAGCATCCCGCCGCCGGCATGGCTAGCTTTACCAAAAATAATTACACGGAAACTGTATTCTTTCAAACACCGCTTGGCCCATTTTTATCTAGCCTCTTCTAGGCTAGCTCTCGCACCTGGACTAGCCCATTTCTAATAATCTGCTGTAGCCCATGAGCTGGCTTACCAGGAATGATCTTAACCTGCATCTCTCTGGAGTGGGAAAATCATCGCGATTCCTTGACTCAGCTTCTTTCTCCCAGCCTTCCGTTCTGTTTACTCCACCCACCTAAGGGTGGGCCTATCAAATGGGCCTAGCAGTTTCTTTATTGCTTAACCAATGAAATCAACAGATTGATATATGACACTCCCCCATCACTTCCCCTTTTTCTGTTTAAACAAAAAAAGGAAGGCTTTAACTTTAACATAGTAAGATTACATATAACAAAACAGTTATCAAGCAAGAATTACAGTTACAATATTTATATCTATTTTATCTTTTATCATAACAATGGAAAACTATAACTATCTATCCATTTTTCAACTCCATCAAAGATCTGAGAAGGGAGTAAATATTACTTAACAAATGAGAGATATCCAAAATGTGCAACAAATGACAGAGACAACTGACTACCTGGGCAATCCCCCAAAGTCTCGTTTGCAATGTTGAGTCAACCAACTTTGGCTAAGGCCTAACATAACTGACGTACCATTATCAAATGCAAGGAACTTTCTTAGAATTATCCTACCCTGTCTTGGCAAACCTGTTTCATATCTTGGTCAGTAGTTGAGGAATGGGCTTTTCTTAACCCAAAGGCCAGTTCTGCCAAGAAGACAAGCTCCCAGTGGAGTGTCTTTGGTGCTCAACGTTCTCTTGGGAGTAGAGTGGTGTTGCCAGGAGTAATTGTGTCTCGTTGGCACAGAATTCTAGGTTAGATTAAAGGCCATTTTCTACAGCACTTCAAAGAGGCTGAAGATTATACTATCTATACTAAAAAGAATCTTTATGTATCTAAAAGACCTGATTAACCTAAAAATAAATATGACAAACATATAATTCTCAATACCTATCTAATTTGAAACTAAGAGAATAAACAACTGTGTAATATATGAAGACAATGATCTTCATCTGTAAACAATGTCATTACTTATCAAATGTAAACAATGTTATTAAGCATACTCTTATACAAAAATAGAGGTAGGAACACTCACATTCAATATTCAATATATCAATATGCAAGAAACAGTACCAATATAATTTTCTAAAAACAGTAAGTCACAAATACCAATCATCCCATCAAACCAGTTAATCCCCCCTTTTTTTTAATATACCCCTAATTCCATACAATATCTCCCCATCCCCTCAACCCTAAACCAACCATTAAAAGATGTCCCTAACCCTGTGGGCAAACTCTGTTGGGAGAGGGGACATCATCCTCTTAGATTGCTTCTAGCTGACATGGGGGCGACGTTTTTCTTAGGGGCCCCTGTGAAAGCAAATGATGGTAAAATTCCCAAATTAACCTTTGACTTAAGAAAATTATAACTAGTCTCTGAGCGTTTTGAGAAGATCCAACAGTGTGGTCTTTTATGTCTGAATCTGTTTTATTGTGAATCTGTAATTTTTTTACTATCCAGGAGCATTTCTTAAAATGTTAAGCACTTCTTAAAAACTTAAGTTGGACCATGTACAGGTAATATGGTACCACCTGTGTCCTGCCCAGTCAAAACCTTAACTGTGCTGTTTTTATGGTAATTACGGTAGTTTCTGCCTGAGACCAGCACAGTTCAGCATGGCGGAGCTGAGCCGCTCCTGCCTCAGATCCATTTGGTGCCCCTGAGCCACAAATAGTTCCAGGCAAACAGCAGTCCACATTGCCATCAACCAAGCCTTAGAGCTTTACTCCAAATGCTCCATTCAAAAGCTCTGTCTCCCACAGGGGCCAGACAGAGATCGCAATGGCGGCACAGCCCAGAAAGCAGCAGTTTAAAACTGCAGCTTTTTTCCTGTTGCGGCTGCTGAGTCAGGAGATTCTCTCTGCAGCATGCCACCCACAAGCCACAAAAATCTGTGTTAAAGTCTCTCTCCCTTATTTTTAAGCCTTCTCAGGTTTTTGAGTGGATTTAGTCCATAACGTCTGGGCGCCATCTGTTGAAATAGGTGCTGCGGGGCTGCGTACCCAGCACCCTGCCGCCCGCACGGCTAGCTTTACCCAAAATAATTACATGGAAACTGTATTCTTTCAAACACCGCTTGGCCCATTTTTATCTAGCCTCTTCTAGGCTAGCTCTCGCACCTGGACTAGCCCATTTCTAATAATCTGCTGTAGCCCATGAGCTGGCTTACCAGGAATGATCTTAACCTGCATCTCTCTGGAGTGGGAAAATCATTGCAACTCCTTGACTCAGGTTCTTTCTCCCAGCCTTCCATTCTGTTTACTCCACCCACCTAAGGGTGGGCCTATCAAATGGGCCTAGCAGTTTCTTTATTGCTTAACCAATGAAATCAACAGATTGATATATGACACTCCCCCATCATGCTCTTGTAAAAGTCAGCATGTGTGTGAACCAGTAAGAGTTCTTTCCTCACCTTTAGTCTGAAGGCTGGAAATGACTTCTATCAGCAGCTCAAGCAATTCTGGTGAAATTCCCTCTCACTCAGTTCTTTAATCTATTCAGATCTTCAGCTGAAAGGACAAGTCCCATTGCCCTGGAACAGTGGTTCTCAATCTTCCTACTGCTGCAACCCTTCAACATGGGTCCTCAGATCATGGTGACCCTCAATCATGAAACTATTTCATTGCATAACTACAGTTTTGCTACTCTTATGAATTATAATGTAAATAACTGTGTTTTCTGATGCTCTTAGGTAACCTTTGTGAAAGAATCATTTAATTCCGATAAAGGAGTTGAGACCCAGAGGTTGAGAACTGCTGTCCTAGAGAGACTAGTATGCTTTACTCTCAGTCTTCTGACACAAATAGTCATTTCATGTAGAAACATGCACTTAAATACATACAGATAATGTTTGGTCAAATGTTTGTTTCGCAGTGATGTGGGCATATAAAATTCATCACCATTAAGTATGCAGTTTCACACCAATAAAAGCATGCACATATGGTATGACTGTTGGTTACTGGTTTCTTATGTGAATTTTTTCTCATTTATGTCCTTTATTTTTTTACTTAAAACCCTGTTAAAACATCTCTGTGCCTGTTTAGTTAAAAGACAACATAGCAATTAATACTCATGGGGAAATCAGACATAAGCACTCATAACTCAAAAGTATTTTTACTTTCAAAGATCACCTTCCAGTGATTTTTCATTATGAAAACTCACTGTTGCATGTCAAAAGCTATAATACATAATTCATATTGTGGTTTTTAAAAAAGATTTTTGTATATCAAATATTAAAATGTCATTTACCATCCTATCCTGAAATAAGAGAAGGAGAAGGTAGTTGCAAAAGAGGGCATTTGTTTAAATAAAATTCAAGGTGAAAAGAAGCTCTTTTATTTTTGCTCCATCTCTCTCCCTCTTTTTTTGTCTCTCATAATGTTGTGCTACTCACTCCAGAAATGGTCCAGAGCAGTCAGAGATTAAACAACACAACAAAGCCACCAACTGTAGGTGGACACAGTGGGAAGGAACCTAAAATTTTGGAAAACTAGAAGGAGCACACTGTCCTGGGACCCAGGAAAGTTTAAAAGTTTATGCCAGCTTTGAGACAGATTTTATTTTTTCTTAGCTACAACTTAGCAAATATAACTCACTGTAATAAGTGCTACCCATGCCAATTTGCCTGGAGTTGGGTCCAGAGAATAAGGTTCTGGAAGTGTTTCATTAAAAAAATTAAAAAGTCACATTCAGTTAGGCCTGGAAGTCACCTTCATAACAAAGGACCACTGAAACATACTGAAGTCAGAGTTGTGAAAGACTACTTTTCTTTGAGGGGCCCAGGTCACTTCCCTTGTGCCCTACATGATTAGATCTTAAAAGGAATGGCTAGAAAGCAGATTCGGGCAGCTTTTGCTAAGAAAGGCAGCCTGGGGAACTTGGAAATGCTCTTCTTAGAATTAGACCTTGCAAATTGGACAAGAGAAGATACTTTCTCACGTTTATACCTGAACCAAATAGCCAGTCACATTTGAGCCTTCTGATACTGACCCAAATGCTTTGCTTAAATTGAAGGTAATCTCTAGTTGAATGTCTCAAAACCAAGCCAGAGAAAAGAGTGGGATTCCCCAGGACTTTCTGCATAAAGAGAAGATAGAATATTTGATGTGGAATGTCCTTCTGTGTATGTGTTGCTTTTATTGGTTGATAAATAAAGCTTTTTGGTCAATGGCTTAGCAAAATTAAGTCATATAAGAAATCCAAACAGAGATATAGAAAGAAAGTAGGTGAAGTTGAAGAGATGCCATGTTGCCACCAAAGGAGAAAGATGCCAGAATATTACCAGTAAGCCAGAGCCTCATGGTGATACATAGGTTAATAGAAAGGGGTTAATTTAAGATGTAAGAGCTATGTAGGAATATGCCTGAGCCATTGGCCAAACAGTGTTGTAAATAGTATAGTTTCTGTTTGGTTATTTGAGTCTAGGTGGCTGAAAAATGAAAGTGCGGTCTCTGTCTAGAAATATTATTATGAAAGTTTGAAGGTTTCATATGTTCCCACTTCCTTATGTTGAAGAAAACCTGAGGTCCAGAGTGATTCAATGACAGTGCTTTAGATCCTGGAAATTATATAATAGGGGAAGTAGCAAATAGATTTTTGATATTTGGTATTTTAGAAATATATGTATTAGTTGTTTTCTTTTTTCTTTTTTAGATGTAAATGAAAAAAAGGGGGGTTTATGCAGTGTAAGATCAAACACAGGGCTACATGTGTGCTAGGCAAGTACTGAAAGTGACAATAGAAAAGTATGAGACCTATTCCTCCCTGAAAGAAATAAAATAAATTTTGGGGGTGTTGTCAATTTTGTCAAACTCACTGCCTTCCTCTGAGTTTTCAATATACTATTAGAAAGGAGAAACAACAGCAGCACAAGAAAGGTTCTCTGAATAGGAAGTTTTCCAGTGGTTTACAGTTTGTATTTGATGAGCTTTCAGAGGAAAAAAAAAACATGCTCTTGCATGGACCAGATCATCACCAAAGAGTGTAGGCTTCTTTTTGAGCTTAGAGACTGTGAGAATGAGTGTGTCTCTGACTCTTGTGCCTACTCTTGGAACTCTTTTTCTCATGTTGGGTTGCTGTGTCCAAATTCATTATTATAGTTTTTGCTTCATCTCACTACACTTTATTTTGTCATGTTTGTTATCTCTTGGAAGCCTGTTCTTTTCTAATGAGAGACAGAAATGGAGTGGACCCCGAGGGCAGAGGAAATGGGGAAAAACTGGGAGGAATAGAGAGAAGGGAAACTGTAATCGGGATATATTGTATGAGGAAATTATCTATTTTCAATTAACAAAAAAGAAAATTGATTATATAGTTGATACCCAGCTCTAGGCTACACACACATACATACATACACCAGTGACTTTTATTTCTTGTCATTGTACTAATCTGTTTGGTAGTATTTGAAGTAGTGAAAATTTGCAGAGCAGTTCTGGAACAAGGACCTATAAGTCATATAATATACTCTTATGGGCAGACACTTGATGAAGAGTGTGTTTATTTCACAGAAGTAGTCATGTAAGGGAGTTGTGAGGAAAAACAGTATTGAATTTCTTAACCAAATATAGGGCCATGGATATTGAGGGACTGAAGTATACACACTCCATGGTAGAGTCATCCATAAGCAGAGCAATCTTATAATTGGCTTTTGTTTTGTTAGGTTTTTTGTTTTCTGAGCAAAACAAAAGCCATACAATTATAAGGGACTCACTATGCAGGCATGGCTGAACTGCAACTCACTGTGTAGACCAAGCTGGCTTCAAACTTGGAGACCTTCCTGGGTGGGATTAAAGCATGTACCACCATATCTAGCATTGATTTGGCTTCTTAAACACTGTCAGCTCAGCCTCAGAGAATATTTGCCTCCTGGTCAGCTTTGTAGAATATCAGTTCTGCCAAGTTAAAAGTTATTTTAAATTTGTGATTTACTCAGAAGAGGCTTTAAAACTCATAATGATTTCTCAGTGTCAGGAGTCATGACTTTATGGGAGATATCATGCAGTTTGTTATAACTTAACTTTCTACAGGTCATTTCCCTGAGAGCCTTCTCATCTACTGACTACTTCTGAAGTCTTAGAGCACCTTGATACATAACAGGGTAACAGGATATGACCCATGGCTTTATAGGGCCTTAAAATATTTTCTTTGTGAAAAGCTTTGAGAATTGAGCCACACTGAGCTATCATACAGTTATTTTCTGAGGACAACTATTACTAGCTATAATATCTAGATATTTTGCTGATTTCAGTCAGAGGGTAGTTTTCTTCTAACTCGGGGATTTATTAAGACGTTGGGCTTCTGACAATATGACTCTGGATCCCTCTTGCCTATTTCTGGGATTGATGAAAAATCAGTGTGCTAAAAACTATCCTACTTAGCAAACATACCAATTATCATTAATTCATTCTTTTCCCACAGAAATTTAGATATTTCTCATTTAGTGATCTATAGCTCAAGATAAATTATTTTTAAAAGAACTGGATCTTATGTTAAAGAGCAGAATCTTAAGTCAGGCAGTGGTGATGCACACTTTTAATCTCAGCACTCAGGAAGCAGAGACAGGAGGTTATGTGTGAGTTTGATGCCAGCATGGTCTACAGAATAAGTTCCAGGATAGCTAGGGCTGTTACACAGAGAAACTCTGTCTCAACCCCCCCCCCCCGCAAAAAAGAGTAGGACCTTAGATAATGGCTAAAATAAATCTCAAAAGAAGAACTTGAAATAAATTTTGTACCAGTAGTTATTCAGGATGTTAACTCAGACAATAGCAGTAAAGAAATGAAGAAATACAAAGGAAATAAAATAAAACAAATCTGTACTACTGAGTGATGGAGGAAGGTCATTGGCTAATAAAGGAACCGCCTTGGCCCATTCTATTGGTTAGGACATAGGTAGGTGGAGTAAACAGAACAGAATGCCAGGAGGAAGAGGAAGTGAGCTCAGACTCAACAGCTCTCCTCCCCGGAGCAGACGCCTGAGAGAGACGCCATGCTCCCAGCTCCAGGGAAGATGCACGCTATGAAGCTCCGACCCAGGATGGACTTAGGCTAGAATCTTCCCGGTAAGACTGGTGCTATACAGATGATAAGAAATGGGCTAGTCCAGGTGCGAGAGTTAGCCTAGAAGAGGCTAGGTAGAAATGAGCCAAAGCAGTGATTAAATGAATACAGTTTGTGTGTTGTTATTTCGGGGCAAAAGCTAGCCGAGCAGGCGGCTTATTACTACAAATGGCGCCCAGACGTGTGGCTGAGTCCACAGAAAGCCTGAGAAAGCTTGGAAAAGAACAGAGTAAAGCATGTTTCTTGTTGCAATCTCTTGGGTCTACTCTGCTTGCCAGAGGCAAGCAAGCGCCTTATCTAAGAGAGGCTTCCTGACTCAGCTTTAGCTGCAAAGCCTGCAGCTCATTAAGAGGTCCTGCCACGAAACACTTAAACGGTGTTGATGAAAAGCTGAACGCATGCTTTTCGGTTTTCAGACGTAGCAGGAAAAAAGCTGTGCCATTTAAAAGTGCCGGCTTTCTGGGCCATCCTGCCAGGGCAAACTCTTGACTGTTTGAGGCAGGAGGGCCGGCTACCGAGAGAGGACTTGAGTGTTGTCTGTTGTAGCTCGCTGGCTGGCAGGGACCTTGAAACACCTTTGTGGCTATAAACATGGCTACAGCCAGTACCTCAGCCATGAGGCTGGAAAGCTAAAGATCCAGCCGGCAAAGCCACGCCTTTAGTCCTACTGAGATTGCTTGCTAAATTAAGGACTCATGTGGTCAGAAAAAGAGAGATATACAGTAAAGAGAGATTCAAAGACAGAGAAAATTTCTGAATGGTTTAAAGTGTGTTAAAAATATATGCAGACTAAAAGTTAAAATTCTTAAAGTAAACCTCTGTGACTTCAAGGTGTGGTAGCACACGCCTTTAATCCCAGTGCCTAGAAGGCAGAGACAAACAGATCTCTGTGAGTTCAAGGTGTAGTAGCAAACACCTTTAATCCCAATGCCTGGGAGGCAGAGACAGGCGGATCTCTGAGAGTTCAAAGACAGCCTGGTCTACAGAATTATTCCAGGTCAGAGATATATGCTCAAAAAGCAAAAAGTTAACCTAGGAATGTCACAGCTTAGATTCTTAAGCTCCTAGTGATTTAAAGACGCAAATCAAAAGTGCTCCTGGATAGTAAAAAATTGCAGATTCACAATAGGACAGATTCAGACCACTAAATGAGTCACACTGTTGGATGAATGTACGTAGGCTTGGGAGAGAGAAGAATAAGAACATAGAGAATAAAGTTAATGTTAAAAAAAAGAGGTAAAGTCTTTAAAGAGACAGAGTACAGATAGTTAAGAGATTAAAAGAAATAAAGAAAAATAAGCCACATAAAAATGGAAAATTCACAGAGAGTCTGGATTATGTACATTGTGTTTTCTTTAAAATTTTTGACTGTGAAGGAGCTAAGTACAGAGAGACATTTCATTATATGGGCTGCCAAGTGGAACCAAAACGGATATCATGAGGATATGATTTCAGAATTTGGATCTAAGGATATGATACTTTGGAAAAGAGATTCTTCTTTTGTTTTCACAGAGGACCAGACCCTGTGGACTGCATCTATCCCGATTTGGTATGATGGACCATGCCCTCCTGAAGGGTTGGTGTGAACACCTTCAGAAAATTGCTTCGCTCAACTGCCAACTGAGATAAACCTGGCACACAGGTTACACCCTAAATGATCTGATTAACAGCACCCCCATTCAGCAGGAAGCAGTTTGGAGAGAAAAAACTGCGCCCATGTTCCCAAATATAGTTTATAAATGTTCTTTTACATTTAAAGGGGGAAATGATATAGGTATGAGTAATTTGCATTGATGTGGATTTTAAGGTCAATTTTGCTTTATGTATATGTATTTCTGCTCTCAATTAAGGTATTGTGATTGTGTAGTTCATTAAAATATGTACTGTATAATTAAGAAATATAGGTTGTTAATGGATAATCATCGATAACAATAAAGCTTGTAGTCATGTTAGATTTTCTAGATATATAGAGATATATTTTAGATAGACATTCTTCATGTCTTTCAAAGATTACAGAATAGGACATTTAATGTTTTAATAACTGAGGACTTTTCATGACAATGAGACACTCTGCTCCTGGCAGCACCAATCTACTTCAGGAAGAAGATGGGCATCGAAGAGGATCTTTATGGAGTTTGATAGCCATTTGGGCAAGAAACTGTTCTTGCCTGGACTATTGCATAAACTGGACACAGAGAACCCACAGAGAGAGGACTACTGAACTTGCCTAAGGTGAGATGATCTTTTGGGGTTCCCTGATTCACGAAAGAGTCTGCGAGACATTCTGCAGGACACAACAGATAGTGACTGAACTGACTTTGAAATTTCCTGCTTTGTGAAAATGTCTGCTGCAAACTATGGGCCTGAAGGCTGAAGATGGATGCCCCAACGGTACAGAGGAACTTTGGGTGACTGTCCAGGCAGCGAGATGTCTCTGTCATTTCTAGAGTTTTTAAAGTTGCTTTTTTCTTGTTTGCTTAGGTAGTATTGTATCTTTCTGGAGTCTTTGATGGAGTTAAGAATTGTTAGTTACAGTTATAGTTTTCCTTAGTTATGATAAAGATTATTGTAACTTTTACTTGATAACTGTTTCGTTATATGTAATTTTGCTATCTTAAAGCCTTCCTCCTTTTTTTTTTGTTTAAACCAGAAAAGGGGAAATGATGGAGGAAGGTCATTGGCTAATAAAGGAACTGCCTTGGCCCATTCTATTGGTTAGGACATAGGTAGGTGGAGTAAACAGAACAGAATGCCAGGAGGAAGAGGAAGTGAGCTCAGACTCAACAGCTCTCCTCCCCGGAGCAGACGCCTGAGAGAGACGCCATGCTCCCAGCTCCAGGGAAGATGCACGCTATGAAGCTCCGACCCAGGATGGACTTAGGCTAGAATCTTCCAGGTAAGACTGGTGCTATACAGATGATAAGAAATGGGCTAGTCCAGGTGCGAGAGTTAGCCTAGAAGAGGCTAGGTAGAAATGAGCCAAAGCAGTGATTAAATGAATACAGTTTGTGTGCTGTTATTTCGGGGCAAAAGCTAGCCGAGCAGGCGGCTTATTACTACAAGTGAGTGGATCATTGTTACTAGTGACTGGTATTTAACTTGAAAGAAACCTCACATCTGTTCATCTAGGAGCATGATTAGGACGCTTTGATCCATCAGCTTCCATGCACCATTAGCCAATGTCTACTCACATAAAGTCTTAAAAAAAATTAAGCAGTTTTGCTAAATGGTTACCTAGGCTGGCTTCAAATTTGTAATCTTCCTACTCTTGCCCTCTAGGTATTAGAATTTCAGGCTTTTGCCACTATGCCCAGCTTATCAATGTGGTCATTAACTTCCTCATACTCTGAACTAATCCTGTGTATGATAGTGTCGCAGAAAGCCTAGAGAAAGAGGAAAGATCTCTGAGGTGTAAATTAGAGCTAAGTGTCTATCTCATAGTTCCTAAGTGAAATGAAACATAAGTTACTTAGAAATTGTTTACAATGAGGCTACAGGAAGATCCCTGAAGTTGACTTCCCAGTCAGACTAACTAATTCAGGGAGCTACGAGTTTAGTGAGAGACCTTGAATCAAAAGAGAAGTTGTAGAGAAAATGAGGAAGACAGCGCCAACCTCTGCATTCCGTATGCATGTATGCACACACCACTAAACACACACATACACACAAATTGATCCATATACATACATACACTTTATAAAGACTGGAGTTATGCTAACACAAGTAACGTAACCACCATTAGTCATGAAAGGGGTCTAAAACATTTTGCTCTAACATTTTTCAAAGAGATGGAAACACTGCCAATACTTTGATGTTTACCAGTTTCTAGAATCACAATACAGTAATTCTCTGTTACTCAAAACTCCTAGTACATTTTGTTATATATTCCTGAAAAATTAATAGGGCTGTCCTTTATTGGATCACAAATTATGTCTATAGCATATAGTTCCTTTTGCACTCCAAGACAAGAAACCTGACCTACAGTGAAACAAATAACATATCATGGTATCTGTACCCCAGTGAGTACAAATCTTTCAGTTTATAAGCCATTTCCCCAGAAAAACCTGTGCAGATGATAGAACAGATCAACTAACATACATGAAGGCTGAGCACAGTGGCACATACCTAGAATCCCTGAAACTGGAGGCTGAGGCAGAAGGATCTTGTGATAAGTTCAAGGCTAGTCTGAACTAGTGAGTTGTACTCCAGACTGAATTCCAGACACAAGATTTATGTCAAAACAAAAACAAACCAAAAAGGGACAAAATATCTTTTCACTTACACACACACACACACACACACACACACACACACACACACACACACACATTAGTTTTTTCTTTAGTGTGAAATAAATATCAAAAGAAAGGCTACATTTAGAAAAGTTAGTACATATGGGCCTGCTATTATAAATAGGATAGATGCATTTAATATCTATCAGTGCTAAAGAAAATGCAGAATAAAGGTAATAGTAAGAAATACCAACAGAGGAGGCTATCAAAGCTAAGTCATCAATAACTATCTATTCTACCTTTGTAGAAGAATGAAAACAGAAGCAGAAGGCAGGTCTATTAACCACTTCAATGTCAACATTCAACCTTTAGACATTTTGAACAATCTTAAAGACAGTGTCCTTGCTTTTGGTGAACCTAAATTCTTATTCCAGCCTAATGGTTCCACCAATACTTTTTATCTATTCAGCAAGTGAGCTGATACACTTTCTCTCTTGGCTACTATGCACAAAATGAACACTGACTTTGAGCTTCTATCTGTCAGTGCCACTTTCTTATAACCTGAGTTCAGCACCAATTCCCAACTGAATAAATGAAAAATCCACCAAAGGACCTCCCCTTGTGATGTCTTTCAAAGTCTTTTCATATAAATCTCTGGAATCAAAGAAAATACTAAGGTGCTTGCAAACCTAAAGCATGGGAAATCAGAAAGTAAAAGACTTTAAATGAGTCCTGACTACACAAGAGAGAAAATAACAGATGTGGAAGGAAATAGAGAGGAAGAAAATCCACTTATTTTTTTAGTTGACAGTAGATGTGGGGAGAAACACTGGAGACATTTAAAGAGAAAGCATAGCTGATAGTCCAGAATATGGCTAGTTGATAGCTTAAAACTCAAGAAGGCTTACCCATAAGATTTCCTTTTTCAAATTTCTACTTTGAATGACTGCTTTACTACCAAGTGACTCCTGATAGGAAAACTAGCCACCAATATGTAGGTTCAGTAAAGACAAAGCTTTTATTCTGCTTAATTCACATTTACTTGAGCCTAAGACTACATCAAATGAGCTTCACAAGGACATGCATAAGTTACAAAATTGGAGACATGACTCAAGGAAAAAGAAGCCTTTGTAATCTCCTACTCTGGTTGAAGTTTAAGAGTCTTGGTTTCTAACTAGCAGGGAAAGTATATCATTTGCGCATCTACCTCCAGATGTATGCTCTAGCTTTCTCCACCTAATCTCCTTTGAAACCCTTATCTGTATAAACTATATTAACATCTACCTTATTCCTAGGCTTCCAGTTGGGTTTGGCTAATGAGATCCCATGGTGGTAGATCAGAAAGAAAATAAAGACAGCTTGGGGGGTTTATTTCTAATTTCCTCTCTCTATATATTTTTAATACAAATCCCTCCCTGCAGTTTATCTTGAGTTAGATGGGTTCCTCAAGCAAGGTAAGCATCTCTATAAGATTCTTTTTTTTAATTTATTTATTTATTAAAGATTTCTGTCTCTTCCCCGCCACCGCCTCCCATTTCCCTCTCAGTCCCCCAATCAAGTCACCCTCCCTCGTCAGCCCAAAGAGCAATCAGGGTTCCCTGCCCTGTGGGAAGTCCAAGTACCACCCACCTTCATCGAGGTCTAGTAAGGTGAACATCCAATCTGCCTAGGCTCCCACTAAGCCAGTACGTGCAGTAGGATCAAAAACCCATTGCCATTGTTCTTGAGTTCTCAGTAGTCCTCATTGTCCGCTATGTTCAGGGAGTCCAGTTTTATCCCATGCTTTTTCAGACCCAGGCCAGCTGGCCTTGGTGAGTTCCCGATAGAACATCCCCATTGTCTCAGTGTGTGGGTGCACCCCTCGTGGTCCTGAGTTCCTTGCTCTTGCTCTCTCTTCTTCTGCTCCTGATTTGGACCTTGAGATTTCTGTCCGGTGCTCCAATATGGGTCTCTGTCTCAGCCTCCTTTCATCGCCTGCTGAAGGTTAATATTCAGGAGGATGCCTATACGTTTTTCTTTGGGTTCTCCTTATATAGCTTCTCTAGGATCACTAATTATAGGCTAAATGTCCTTTGTTTACGGCTAGAAACCAAATATAAGTGAGTACATCCCATGTTCCCATTTTGGGTCTGGATCCTACATTCTATAAGATTCTTGCTTGGTGCTTTTTATCTCCCTTCCAGCTTGGAAATAGTAGTATTTGTAGTTACCAGTTCTTGAAATACCTTTCATAGTTACCATATCTCGTCTATATCTTTATAAATGGTGCCTTTATTTATTCTCCCTCGAATTATCCCAATTCAAGAGAGTCATTTCCCAATTGGGCTCTGACTAATAAAGAGAGAATTTAAATTAACTCTTTTTCAAAAATAATCTCCCTCATATGCATCTTGGTTTCAAAAAATTACAGTTCCTTGAAAATGGATTTTCATGTGAGAAGATCTAAGAACCAAGATGAAAGCTATCAATATGAGGAGACTGCTGTTTAAAAAATGTTTTTATATAATAACTGCAGCAAAGAAAAAACATAAAGATGGTTCTGTAAACAGTTCTTTTTCATGCGTGATCAATCTGTACAGAATATGCTACCCTGAAGATAAGAATTTGCAGAGGATTAAAAAAATAACTGAGTTTGTTTTTTTTTTATTTTATTTGTTTATTGAGAAAAGGAAAAAAAAAGTTTTCCCCTCCTCCCAGCCTCCCATTTCCCTCCCCCTCCTCCCACCATTCTCCCCCTCCCCCCACTCCTCTCCCCCTCCATCTCCAGTCCAAAGAGCAGTCAGGGTTCCCTGCCCTGTGGAAAGTCCTAGGTCCTCCCACCACCGTCCATGTCTAGGAAGGTGAACATCCAAAATGGCTAGGCTCCCACAAAGCCAGAACATGAAGTAGGATCAAAACCCAGTGCCATTGTCCTTGGCTTCTCATCAGCCCTCATTGTTCGCCATATTCAGAGAGTCCGGTTTTATCCCATGCTTTTTCAGTCAAAGTCCAGCTGGCCTTGGTGAGCTCCCAATAGATCAGCCCCACTGTCTCAGTGGGGGGTGAACCCCTCGTGGTCCTGACTTCCTTGCTCATCTTATCCCTCCTTCTGCTCCTCATTGGGACCTTGGGAGCTCAGTCCAGTGCTCCAGTGTGGGTCTCTGTCTCTATCTGCATCCATCACCAGATGAAGGTTCTATGGTGATATGCAAGATATTCATCAGTATTGCTATAGGATAGGGTCCTTTAAGGTTCCCTATCCTCATCTGCCCAAGGAACTAACTGGGGACATCGCCTTGGGCTCCTGGGAGCCACTCTAGGCTCAAGTGTCTTGCCAGCCCTAAGGTGACTCCCTTAACTAAGAATTGTGCTTCCGTGCTCCCCTATCCAGCCTTCCTTTATCCCAATCATCCTGTTTCCCCAAGATCCCCCCATCCTCCCCTTCTCATTTTTCTCTCCCCATCTCCCCTTACCCCCATCGCACCCCACCCCCAAGATCCCACTTTTCTCCCTGGAAATTTTGTCTACTTCCCATAGGCAAGAGGATAACTATATGTTTTTCCTTGGGTTCACCTTCTTATTTAGCTTCTTTAGGTTCACCAATTGTAGACTCCGTGACCCTTATTCATGGCTAGAAACCAAGTATGAGTGAGTACATCCCATGTTCATCTTTTTGGGTCTGGGTTACCTCACTCAGGATAGTGTTTTCTATTTCCATCCATTTGCACGCAAAATTCGAGAAGTCATTGTTTTTTACCGCAGCGTAGTATTCTACTGTGTATATATTCCACACTTTCTTCATCCATTCTTCCATTGAAGGGCATCTAGGTTGTTTCCAGGTTCTGGCTATTACAAATAATACTGCTATGAACATAGTTGAACAAATGCTTTTGTCATATGATTGGGCATCTCTTGGGTATATTCCCAAGAATGGTATTGCTGGGTTCAGGGGTAGGTTGATCCCGAATTTCCTGAGAAACCGAAACACTAATTTCCAAAGTGGTTGCACAAGATTGCATACCCACCAGCAATGGATGAGTGTACCCCTTCCTCCACAACCTCTCCAGCAAAGGCTATCATTGGTGTTTTTGATTTTAGCCATTCTGACAGGTGTAAGATGATATCTCAAAGTTGTTTTGATTTGCATTTCCTTGATTGCTAAGGAGGTTGAGAATGACCTTAAGTGTCTTTTAGCCATTTGAACTTCTTCTGTTGAGAATTCTCTGTTCAGTTCAGTGCCCCATTTTTTAATTGGGTTATTTAGCATTTTCAAGTCTAGTTTCTTGAGTTCTCTATATATTTTGGAGAACAGAACTTTGTCTGTTGTGGGGTTGGTGAAGATCTTCTCCCAGTCAGTAGGTTGCCTTTTTGTCTTAGTGACAGTGTCCTTTGCTTTACAGAAGCTTCTCAGTTTCAGTAGGTCCCATTTATTCAATGTTGCCCTTAATGTCTGTGCTGCTGGGGTTATACCTAGGAAGCGATCTCCTGTGCCCATCTGTTGTAGGGTACTTCCCACTTTCTCTTCTATCAGGTTCATTGTGTTCGGGCTGATATTGAGGTCTTTAAGTCATTTGGACTTGAGTTTTGTGCATGGTGATAAATATGGATCTATTTTCATTCTTATATAGGTTGACATCCAGTTGTGCCAGCACCATTTGTTGAAGATGCTTTCTTTCTTCCATTGTATACTTTTAGCTCCTTTATCGAAAATGAGGTGTTCATAGGTTTGTGGGTTAAAATCCGGGGCTTCTATACGATTCCATTGGTCGACTTCTCTGTTTTTATGCCAGTACCACACTGTTTTCACTACTGTAGCTCTGTAATAGAGTTTGAAGTCAGGGATGGTAATGCCTCCAGAAGATCCTTTATTGTATAGGAAGGTTTTGGCTATCCTGGGTTTTTTGTTTTTCCATATAAAGTTATTATTGTCCTCTCAAGATTTGTGAAGAATTTTGATGGGACCCTAATGGGGATTGCATTGAATCTATAAATTGCCTTTGGTAGAATTGCCATTTTTACTATGTTGATCCTCCCAATCCAAGAGCAGGGAGAGGTCCTTCCATTTTCTGGTATCCTCTTCAATTTCTTTCTTCAATGCTTTAAAGTTCTTGTCAAACAGATCTTTCACTTCCTTGGTTAGAGTTACGCCAAGATATTTTATGCTGTTTCTGGCTATCGTGAAAGGGGAAGCTTCTCTGATTTCCCTCTCTGCTTCCATATCCTTTGTGTATAAGATGGCAACTGATTTTTTGGAGTGGATCTTGTATCCTGCCACATTGCTAAAGGTGTTTATCAGCTATAGGAGTTCTTTGGTGGAGTTTTTGGAGTCGCTTATGTACACTATCATATCATCTGCAAATAACGAAAGTTTAACTTCTTCCTTTGCAATTCGAATCCCCTTGATCCCATTATGCTGTCTTATTGCTATTGCTAGAACTTCAAGCACTATATTGAAGAGGTATGGAGAGAGTGGACAGCCTTGTCGTGTTCCTGAGTTTAGTGGGATAGCTTAGAGTTTCTCTCCGTTTAATTTGATGTTAGCTGTCGGCTTGCTGTATATAGCTTTTATTATATTTAGGTATGACCCTTGTATTACTAATCTCTCCAATACTTTTATCATAAAGGGATGTTGAATTTTGTCAAATACTTTCTCAGCATCTAATGAAATAATCATATGGTTTTTTTTCTTTCAGTTTATTTATATGATGGATTACATTGATAGATTTTCGTATGTTGAACCAGCCCTGCATCTCTGGGATGAAGCCTACTTGATCATAATGGATAATTTTTCTAATGTGTTCTTGGATTCTGTTTGCCAGTATTTTGTTGAGGATTTTTGTGTCGATATTCATGAGTGAGATTGGCCTGTAATTCTCTTACTTGGTTGGGTCTTTGTGCAGTTTTGGTATCAGAGTGACTGTAGCTTCATAAAAGGAATTTGGCAATGACTCTTCTGTTTCTATATTGTGAAATACATTAAGGAGTATAGGTATTAGGTCTCCTTGGAAGTTCTGGTAGAATTCCGCATTGAAACCATCTGGTCCTGGGCTTTTTTTGGTAGGGAGGTTTTTGATAACAGCTTCTAATTCTTCGCGACTAACAGGTCTATTTAGGTTGTTCACCTGGTCCTGGTTTAACTTTGGTATATGGTATTTATCTAAAAAAGTGCCCATTTCTTTTACATTTTCCAGTTTTGTGGCATACAGGCTTTTATAGTAAGATCTAACGATTCTCTGAATTTCCTCTGTGTCTGTGGTTATGTCCCCCTTTTCATTTCTGATCATATTAATTTGCATATTCTCTCTCTGCCGTTTGATTAGTTTTGATAGGGGTTTATCAATCTTGTTGATTTTCTCCAGGAACCAGCTTTTTGTTTCATTGATTCTTTGGATTGTTTTCTGTGTTTCTATTTTGTTGATTTCAGCCCTCAGTTTGATTATTTCTAGTCTTCTGCTCCTCCTAGGTTAGTCTGCTTCTTTTTTTTTTCTAGAGCTTTCAGGTGGGCTGTTAAGTCTCCAATGTGTGCTTTTTCTGTTTTCTTTAAGTGGGCACTTAGTGCTATGAACTTTCCTCTCAGGACTGCTTTCATAGTGTCCCATAAGTTTGAGTAGGTTGTTTCTTTATTTTCATTGAATTCGAGGAAGACTTTAATTTTTCTCTTTATTTCTTCCTTGATCCAGGTGTGGTTCAGTAGTTGACTGTTCAGTTTCCATGAGTTTGTAGGCTTTCTGAGGGTAGCATTGTTGTTGAATTCTAACTTTAAGCCATGGTGATCTGATAAGACACAGGAGGTTACGAATATTTTTTTGTGACTGTGGCAGTTTGCTTTGTTACCAAGTATGTGATCAATTTTCGAGAAGGTTCCATGAGCTGCAGAGAAGAAGGTATATTCTTTCCTATTTGGGTGGAATGTTCTATAGATGTCTGTTAAGTCCATTTGCTTCATTACCTCCATTAATCCTTTTATTTCTCTGTTAGGTTTCTGTCTGATTGACCTGTCCATTGGTGAGAGAGGAGTGTTGATGTCTCCTACTATTAGTGTGTGCGGTTTGATAGCAGCCTTGAGTTTTAGCAATGTTTCTTTTATGTACGTAGCTGCTTTTATATTAGGGGCATAGATATTTAGGATTGAGACTTCATCCTGATGAATTGTTCCTGTTATGAGTATAAAATGTCCCTCTCCATCTCTTCTGATTGATTTAAGTTTGAAGTCAACTTTGTTAGAAATTAGTATGGCCACACCTGCTTGTTTCTTAGGTCCATTTGCTTGATAAACCTTTTCCCATCCCTTTACTCTGAGTAGGTGCCTGTCTTTGTGGTTAAGGTGTGTTTCTTGTAGACAGCAGAATGTTGGATCCTGTTTTCGTATCCAATCTCTTAGCCTGTGCCTTTTTATAGGTGAGTTGAGCCCATTGACATTAAGTGATATTAATGACCAGTGGTTGTTAATTCCGGTCACTTTTTTAGTAGTAGAGTTTGTGTGTTTCCTTTCTTTGAGTTGTGCTGGTGAAGGGTCTCTAGATGTTTGAGTTATTGTGGTTATTGTTGGACTCCTTGGTTTGTGATTTTCCTTCTATTACTTTCTGTAAGGCTGGATTTGTGGCTATGTATTGTTTAAATTTGTTTTTATCCTGGAAAATTTTGTTTTCTCCATTTATAGTGAACGAAAGCTTGGCTGGGTATAGTGGTCTGGGCTTGCATCCATGGTCTCTTAGTTTCTGCAGTATATCTATCCAAAGTCATTATAGTTCCCACCACCATAGTTACCTCTACCATAATTTCTTCCTTCATTGTAACTGCCATATCCTCCTCCTCTTCCATCACCATATCCAACACCTTGATTTCCATAGCCTGGTCTACCACCACCATAGCTTCCTCTACTGCTGTAACCAGGACCACCACCATAGTTGCCACCATCACCTCCAAATCCATTATATCCACCATCACCACTTCCATAACTACCTCTGCTGCCACCACCTCCACCACCATAGCCTCCTCTTCCCCCAAAGTTTCCACCACGACCAAAATTACCTCCACCACCTCCAAAGTTCCCTCCACGACCCATAAAATTGCCAGATCCACCTCCACAGCCTCTCTGTGATCCAGCAGACTGCATCTCTTGTTTAGAAAGGGCCTTTTTCACTTCACAATTATGCCCATTAATAGTGTGATATTTCTGAACAACAATTTTATCAACTGTGTCGTGGTCATCAAAAGTCACAAAAGCAAATCCTCTCTTTTTCCCACTCTGCCTGTCTTCCATAACTTCTATGGTTTCAATCTTGCCATACTTTTCAAAGTAGTCTCTCAGGTTATACTCTTCTGTATCCTCTTTAATACCACCAACAAAGATTTTCTTCACTGTTAAATGGGCACCAGGTTTTACAGAATCCTCTCTAGAAACGGCTCTCTTTGGTTCCACCACACGCCCATCAACTTTGTGTGGCCAAGCACACATTGCAGCATCCACCTCTTCAACACAAGAGTAGGTCACAAAACCAAAGCCCCTGGAACGTTTTGTTTGGGGATCTCTCATTACCATACAGTCTGTAAGTATGCCCCATTTCTCAAAATGTTTTCTTAAGATATCATCTGTGGTTTCAAAGCTCAGACCACCAATAAACAGTTTCCTCAACTGTTCTGGTTCCTTTGGATCATGGCCCTCCATTCTGAGACCGCACTCACCTCTTCCAACTCGAGGTCAATATGGGACCTGAGTTTGTTTTTTTACATGAAGCTATCTGTAACATTTATTTTCATTCTGTATCTAAAATGAGTATATTAAGTACATGACATTGTGGGTAGAGGACAGAAGAACCTAAAAACGCCCCTATTTCAGAACTCCTTACTTTGTGCCTGTTAAAAACACTATAAACAGAACCTTAGTTTGGGGTGCTGAATCTCTTAGAATTATTATTCTTCTAAAGAACATAAAGCAGTTTACAAGGATATGAGTAATATTGATTCTTGGAGAGAAAAAAATTATTTGAGAGGACTGTATGTGTCCTCTGCATGTTGTAATTTAATTCTCAAAATTAAGCTGGAAAGACACAGATTTGACTTATACACTCAGGCAAAGATCAAGTTTGGTTCATATCGTTATGGCAAGTGTCATATTGGACACACTCAATAAATATTTGTTAAAGGAATTTATATATCAAAGGACAAAATTAGAGAAATTTAGTCTAAACAAATAGAAAAAAGGACAAAAAGTAGATTAATCTCTCCTTCGCCAGATACACACACACACACACAATGCAGCATGCTGGAGCTTGAGCCCAGGACCTTATACATAGTTGCAAGTCAATCAGTCTGCCACTGAAAAACATCCTTAATCATCAGACTCATCATTTCAAAATTATTTTTCTTTTAAGGAGAAGATGAAAAAATTGAATAATAGAAAATTGATTGGTTGACATCAGTTTTCTTCAGGTATCTTAAGTATAAGCAGAATGATTGAGAGAACTTCATTATCATGCAAACTGAAACCAGCCATTCAGTTTGGGAAATCTGGCTGTTCTCTCTCTAACCAGATACATAGCTTAGTTTTGACTTGATGGTGTAGAAGGTCAGCACGACTGACTCTACTTCGAGTTTTAGCATGGATTATTATGTCCTAGTGCAGAAGGTTAATAAAAAAATAGCCTTTTAAAATTTTTTTATAACAAATGATTAGTCAGTAAGTGATCAGAAAACGGTAGTGTGAAAGTGAGGAAAACATTGCAATATGATATTTGTTTTGAGTTTTCTTTAGACCAGGGTAGTTCTTCAGTTAGACATAGAAACTAAGCTAATTGAGTTATTTGATTTGTCCAACACTAAATCATAATGGAAACAGAAAGTATGGCTCTTTAATGTTTCCTGATGTGGGAGTGTCATATATTAATCTGTTGATTTCATTGGTTAAGTAATAAAGAAACTGCTTGGTCTCATAGGTTAAAACATAGGTGGGAGGAGTAAACAGAACAGAATGCTGGGAGGAAGAGGAAGTGAGCTCAGAGATGCCATGCTCCTCTTTCCCGGGCAGACACTCTGCTCTCTGAGGCAGACACGATTCAGCTCCGACCCAGGATGTATGTAGGCTAGAGTCTTCCCGGTAAGCGCACCTAGCAGTGCTACACAGATGATTAGAAATGGGCTAAATTAATATGTGAGAATTAGCCTAGAAGAGGCTAGATAGAAATGGGCCAAGCAGTGTTTAAAAGAATACAGTTTGTGTGTTGTTATTTCGGAGCATAAGCTAGCCAGGCGGCCAGGGTGCTGGCGCAGCCTCACCGCACATATTACTACAGTTTCCCTTTGTGTTTCTTTAAAGTACTCACAATAGTTTGGTATGCTGAGAAGTCAGGGTTGCTTTGTCTTCTTATCATGCAAAACTACTCACTGTTCCAATGTGGGGTGCAGAGTGTCTGCCATATTAGTGTCTGCCATATTTATCTAGCGTGTGTTGCTATCCTTCATTTCTTATATTTTTCACAATAAACATACTTAACATTAAAAACAAAGAGGAATTGTTGGTAAATGTGCATATTCTCCCATTGTGTGAGGTTTGTTTTCTCCTTGACAAGGGACAAGAAAGAAAAGAGAAGACAAACCAAACAATATTATATATTAAAGGTACTATAAATCTGATAAATACCCTGGCACATTTCCGAAAGAAAATTACATCTTTCAAGTAATTTCCCAAATTTTCTACTAAAAAATTAGCAGAAGCAGAACTTAGGGACATCTGAAACTTGACTTGAGCTTTGATATTTAGCCCAAATCTAATATTCCCTAATACCTTATACTTTGAAATGTTGAACAGCTAAATCACCATTTCTGGCCTCTTTAGATAACCCTTGTATTATTAAAAAGCCATGCCATTCTTTTAGATTTATTATTACCACCTGAGTACTCTTTTATAATAAATATAATAACTGTAAAACCTGGAATGAAAATCTACTTGTGAAGATTTATATGCTAAATTTCTGTCAGTCAGTAAAAGTACAAGTATGTACCTGTTATTGTAAGTGAAAAGTAATATAATTTAAAAAATATTTCATTGCTGTATTTCAGGTAAAATTGCACCAATTATAAAAATGCTACCTCAAAACAAAAACATTCTGTCTGGTCATTATGTTTGACTGTTCATTCTTTTCTTATTAGACATCTGAGATTCACAGCAGGAAGTGTAGCACCATTGGAAGATCCAATGTGACTATAGTGTTAGGAATCTTGAAAAACAGAGAACTATTGAGAAAAGCTGACCATGAAACACTTTAAGACAATGTGGCAAGCCAGCCAGTGGACAAGTCTCCTGCGGGCAGGCTGCCCCTACACCTTGGACCATGTAATCCATAAGTCCCACTCAGCCCCCAACACCTCCCATCTCCTGTATCCTCAGTGGTTCTCTGGTGATGTGGGATTTCCCTCTGTATGCTGTCAATATGTATTATTATCATTTATTAATAAAGAAGCTGCTTTGGTCTATGGCTGGGCAAAACAAAGCCAGGCAGGAAATCTGAACAGAGATAGAGAGAGTTGGCAGAGTCAAAAAGACATCATATAACTGCTGAAGAAGAAAGACACAAGAACCTTACTGGTAAATCGCATTCTCATGTCAATATATAGATTAATAAAAATGGGTTAATTTAAGATGTATAAGCTAACTAGGAATATGTCTGAAGGATTTGCCAAACAGTGTTGTAATTAATATAGTTTCTGTGTGATTATCTGGGTCTGAGTGACTGGGAAACAAAGCACATTCTTTATTTACACTATGGGACACAGACTGCAACTAAACTGAGAGAACCAAGAGGTGAGTGACTAACTCCTCAGCAGGACAAAACAGTCTCTAGGCCCTAGGCCCCTGGGATTCTCCCCCGTGCACCTCAGCTGCAATAGCCTGCCAGAAGGCAAGTCTCCTGCAGGCAGGCTACTCCAGCACCCCCTGCATTGGCCCCTGTAATCTATAAGTCCCACTCCACTCCAAACCCACCTATCCCCAGAGACCTCAACAGTTCCCTGAGACACAGACAGTAACTGCAAGGATTGGGCCAAGAGGCTGAGACATTGCTAGCACCAACTGGAGGAAGAGATGGGTAGGTACCAATGAAAGAATACATTCAACAACATAAAGAGCAATACGGCAACACCAGAACCTAGTGGTCCTACAACAGAAAGAACTGAACATCCTAACTCAGAAGAAACAGAAGAAAACAAAGTTAAATATAACTTTATGAAGATGATAGAGACCCTTAAAGAGGAAATGAAAAATCTCATAAAGAAATGGATGAAAAAACAAACAAAACCTAGAGGAAATCTCTTTAAAGAAAGCCAAGGAAGAAAAAAAAAACTAACAGGTAAAGCAAAAAGTTCAAACAATTTAAGACATGAAAATTGAAATAGAGTAAAAAATAAAACACAAACTTGGTGAATTGTGGAAATGGAAAAGCTGGATAAACAAACAGAAACTACAGATGCAAGCATAACCAACAGAATACAAGAGATGGAAGAAAGACTCTCAGGAGTTGAAGCTATAATAGAGGAAATAGATTCATCAGTGAAAGAAAAATGCTAAATCTAACAAATTCTTAACCCAAAACATCCAGGAAATTGGGGAAACCAAGAAAAGTTCAAACTTAAGAATACTAAGGATAGAAGAAGGAGGAGAACTCCAGCTCAAAGGCAGAGAAAATTTATTCAATAAAATCATAGAAGAAAACTTTCCCTACATAAGGAAGGATATGACTATCAAGGTACAAGACACTTACTACAGAACACCAAAAAGACTATTTTGGTCTATGGCTGGGCAAAACAAAGCCAGGCAGGAAATCTGAACAGAGATAGAGAGAGTTGACCAAAAAACAAAGTTCCCTTGCCATATAATAATCAAAATACTAAACATACAGAATAAAGAGTGAATATCAAGAGCTATAAAGGAAAAAGGCCAAGTAACACATAAAATCAGGCCTATATGACTTCTGAATGGAAATTCTGAAAGCAAGAAAGCCCTGGACATTTAAATGCTAAGGACATTTAAAAAACACGGATGCAAGCCCAGACTACAACACCAAGCAAAGTTTTCAATTACCATAGATGGAAAAAAACAAGATATTCCATGACAAAACCAGATTTAAAAAATAACTATCCACAAATCCAGTATTACAGAAAGTACAAAAAGGTCAACTTCAAACCAGAAAAGTTAGCTGTATCCATGAAAACAAATAACCTCACAACAACAAACCCCAAAGAGGGGAAACACATTAATACTATCTATAAAAAATAACAGGAACTAACAATAACTGGTCATTAATATCTCATAATATCAATAGACTCAATTCACCTGTAGAAAGACAAAGGCTAACAGAATAAATATTAAAACAGGATCCATCCTTCTGCTGCAAACAAGAAATGCATTTCAACCTCAAAGACAAACCTCAGAGTAAAGGGCCAACCTTTACAAAAAGAGTTTCCAATCAAATGAACCTAAGAACAAAACTGATGTTGCTATCCTAATATCTAACAAAAATAGATTTCAAACTAAAATTAATCAAAAGAGATGGAGAAGGACACTTCACACTCATCACAGGAAAAATCCATCAAGATCAAGTCTCAATTCTGAAAATATATGCCACAAATACAAGAGCACCCACAGGTGTAAAAGAAACATTACAAAGCTTAAATCGTTCATCAAACCCCACACACTAATAGTGGGAGACTTCAACACCCCACTTGCACCAATGACAGGACTGCCAGACAGAAACTTAACAAAGAAATAAGAAAACTAACATATTTCATGATTCAAATGGACTTAACAGACATCTACAAAACATTCCACCAAAACACAAAAGAAAAAGAAAGAGAAAGCCATAATGGGACTAATGAGAAACCTGGCACCAGAGAAATTCCCAGGAATCTACAAGGATGACCCCAGCTAAGACCTTAAACAATAGAGAGGGTGCCTGAACTGGCCTTCTCCTGTAATCAAGTTGATGCCTATCTTAATTGTCATCATAGAACTTTCAACAAGTAACTGATGGAAGCAGATGCAGAGATCCACAGCTAAGAACAGTTTAAGAGACAGAGAAGCAATAATATGAACAAAGGGGTCAAGACCATGATGGGGATACCCATAGAAACAGCTCACTGATTCTGGACTGATAGCAGAGAAATCTTTATGGGCCCAAACTAGGGTATCTGAATGTGGGTGACAGTTGTATGACTGGGGAAGTCTGTGGGGCCACTGGCAATGGGACCAGGATTTCTCCCTAGTGCCTGACCAGGCTTTTTGGAGGGATACCATACCTTGTTCAGTCTAGATATATGGGGGAGGGCCTTGTCCCTGCCTCAAAGTGATGTGCCAAACTTTGTTGACTCCCCATGGGAAGCCTTATCTTCTCTGAGGAGTGGATGGGTGGTGCTGTGAGGGGAAAATGGTGGAGAGGGGGGAGAGGAAGGAGGGAAGGAAGAGGGAACTGGGATGGTTATGTAGAAAGAAAAAAAAATTTAATTTTTTTTTTTTTTGCTTTTTCGAGACAGGGTTTTTTGGTTTTTTTTAAAGACAAGGTAGCAGAATAATCTGAGTTAGTCTATGGAAGCCTTACCTGATCTCTCTACTTTTGAGAACAGACCAAATTGGAAATAAAAAGTACTGTCCCACAGAATCAAGAGTCAATGATTCCAAAACTTCCCTTTTCTCCCGAAGCCAAAATTACAGATTGGTGAGTTATTGACCCATATATTTGTTGTCCCATAGTTAAATTAAGTCTAATTATACTACACATGAAGAAATAGGAAAAAATTCAATGAGGAAAAACTGATCTCTAATAAATAAGTTTATTTATTTAAAAATATATCTGAGTTAAGCAACTATAGAGGGAAACATGTCCCAATGGTGCATTTAGTTCAACATGCTGCACAGACATAAATGTAATGAGTCATTAATCCTCCTGTCCATAACATGTAACCTTTAGGAATAATTATAATTCTATGTCCTTTGAAAATAAAATCTTATCTCCATTCAGAATCTAATTTACCATGCCAGAGCCTAGTGGTTGTATTATTTGCCTGTCTGGATTTAACAGAATTAGTAGGAATCTTTTGGGGTAGAAAAACACAATCTTTGAGTAGAAATCAGAATAATTTCCATCTTGAAGCACTTACTACTTAATTGCAATAATATTACATGAAAAGGGAAATAAGTTACACATAAGTTTCATGATTATTCTCTTAACACCCAAGTAAATTAATAGTAACTGCCAGAACCTTTGTTCATACCCTTTTGTGGTAGATAAGATTCAAGAAATCTAACTTCCTTTTATAGATCCACCCCTAGCAAGGGGGTAGGTGCAGTATCAGTGTTCTAAAAAACATAACTCCAGAACTCCAGATAAGGAGTGGAAGAATGGGACTGCAAGTACATGCCAGGGAGACTGAGAAAGCAAAACAAGGAGATAAGGAAAGATAAGTAACGTGATTTATTTCAGTGCTGGCCACAACCTGATGATAAGCCAAGAAATCACACAGCAGGGCCCAGAACACATACATCCCTTGTGCTAAGAATCCTCAGGAAACCATATCAGAGTAGGCCATGGAAAGGAGAAAAGAAAAGGGATTTATCCTAATGATTAGCTGTTTAATGACTCTGTGTTGCTTTAGAGTTGGTTGGTTCCACAGAAAACTAACTCCCCTTTACTTCTAGACTGTGTCATCTACCTCCTCATCAGCTATTCAGAAGATCAAATGACTCAGATGGGAGTGTTTCATCCAAAGCTGAAAGGGAGTGAATATTGACCTGAGGAGGGTTAGTTTGTGGATTATATGGGCAATTTGAAGGATGTAACTTGAATCCACTCAGGATGGGGAGAGGTTTTATCCATTATCATCATGGCAGGGAATATAGAGGTATGCAGGCAATCGGGCTGGCTGGAGAAGTAGCTGAGAGTTCTACATCCTGAACTACAGGCAGCAGAAAGTGAGAGCCACTGGGCCTGACATAGGCAATTGAAACCTCAAAGTCCATCCCACTTCCTTCAGCAGCTCCAGACCTGCTCCAACAAGATCAAACCTCCTAATCCTTCCCACGTAGTGCTACTCCTGATGACTAAGCCTTCAAATATATGAACCTATGGGAGCCATTCTTGTTCATACCACCATACCTTGAAGCACACGCTGTTGGTTACCCACTAATATTTCTGTCACTTTAATCATTCCTGTACATGTTGTCATATTCCATATCACAAATGGATTTTTCTCTGTGTTACACAGCTAAGCTTCATCTAGAAGACAGGCTAGAAGTTCTAAGGAGTCGAATGCCAATGATGAGTGGTAATTGGCAGATAAATAGCAAATTTTCCGTCTCAAGTAAAACAAATCAAAAACATATTCTGCACAGGCTCCCAGAAGTCCTTAGTAAGATTAAGTCTTCTTGTCTTAGACTAGTAAACTTCTAATCACAACACCTTATATTGCTTTCCTTCCATTTTATCTTGTCCACCACTTCTTCTGGTGATCAGCTCTCTCTAGAATGATCCCAATACATGTTTCCAGGTCTGTTAAGGAAATGCTGCAATCTAAGACACACATCTTTCCTGACTACCATTAGACGCAACTTAGTTCAGAGCACCTGACCATCTTACTACCCAGCTGGAGTCTAGTGGTGAGGCTTCTGTGATTTCAATTCTTTGTCTGCATAGCCATTCTGAATATGCTTCCACAAGAGTTACATTTTCTCTAACTAAACTGTGTTTGTGTATGCAGAGTTTTCCAACCTTGATTTATCTATTTGGAGTTTATAGTCTACATGAGTCCTATGACTCTTGATTTTATTATAATTTTCAAATGAAAAAGGCATCATACGGGAAGGATGGAACTTTGAGGATCTGGCTTCTTTTTTAACCAGAATGTCCCCATATCAATCCATTTCACATACCTAAAGGGAACTATATCCCACTAAACATATACATTCACCCTAAAGTAAGTACATATGTATCATTTTTCACCACAAAATAATCTCAGATTATAAAATGATTTCAAGTACCTCTTAATATGATGTTCTAATAAGCACATATCATTACTTCATTACTATTTTTGTACTATTCATGAAAATCCAGCACAAAAAAAAAACAATCCAGGAACATTTAATGAGGAACTAGAGGTGGCTTGTATAACTGTCTCACAGAGTACAGATCATTCCAATAGAGCATTCAGCAACATCACATTGGTAACTTGGCATCAGCCATAGTGGGAATGTTCACACTGGAATATTAGCAAATAGAAAACAGCAGGACTTTTGTTTTCTCTCAGGGAGACGTCTGTGAAACATTTACCAGTATACTGTAGGACATTCTACAAAATAATTGACCTATATTCTATGAAAACGTCAGTAGCCTGAAAAACAAAAGCCCTGAGAAAAATGTTCCATATTATAGGAAGCAAAGGGAGCATGACAACTCAGGGCATTCATAATCTTGGGTTTCTTATGTATGAAAAAAGTTGTACTCAGAAACACTATTATTAGGACTGGAACAATGGCTCAGCAGATAGATCACTTGTTGTTCTTGCAGAGTAGCCAGGTTCAGTTTCCAGCACTCACATGGTGGCTCAAAACCATCAATAATTTCAGTTCCAAGGGACCTCAGTGCACACACATACATGCAGGTGAGACATGCATATACATAAAATGCAATAAATATATCTAAAAATAAGCTATACCAAATCAAGTCTGGAGGCACAATCCTAAAATCCCAGTTGCTAGGGAAGCATAGGCAGGAGAATCAAGAATAGCCTGGGGATACATAGTGAGTTCATGACCAGTACTAAGAGACTTAGAGAGGCCCTGTCCAAAATAAAAGATGAAATTTGGTCTGGGTATATAGTATAGTTATGGAGCACTTGTTGAGAATGTATGAGGCCCTAGGTTCAACTTCCAGAACCAAAAAAATTATATGTACATAACTGAGGCAATTTGTATAATTGTAATATGAAATGTAGAGCAAATACTTGCAAGTTCATTACCTAAGAATAAGCACATTTTTCTATATAACAATGCACTTTCAAAATTTAAAAATCCAGCATAGTAAAAATTCTTATAATATTATATTAATAGGTAGCAGTAATAGTAAAGCATCCAGCATTCTCTCAGATGGCTCAATAATATGCTAAAATTAGAGGAACACACCTGTGATCGCAGCACATAAATAGTAGAGGCAAAGGGATCAAAATGCAAAGTTTGCCTCTGCTACACTTTTCAGAACTAGTTTGGGCTAGTTCTCAAAAACTCAAAAACATGAGACTGTCTCAAAAAGAGAAAAGGAAATAAAAAGCTAAGGTATTGAACATTTTCAGCATCCCCTATGAGCAATGGCTTCCCATTAAGGTAGAAAATTGAAGCTGATAGAACCCAAATCCTGAACATCTTAAGCATTTAAGGGAATAATTAACAAAAACTTTACAAGCAATATGAAAAATCTGAAAATGATCTGAAGGCCCTTCAAAGTGTTGAACAAATTGTGGATGAAGTATTTTAACAGTTAACTGAAGAAAAAGTCATTGTTGAAACTACAAACAGACTAAGATCTGTTGCAGGCTGTTTTCCTATTGTTGCTAGCTTGACAAGGTAAGCTGAGCCAGTAACAGGACTTTCTTTTGATATAACTACACTATAAAGAAATATTTATCAAATGAGGCAGATTTATTTGTTTATAAATTGTCTCATGAGAATTTTGGAAGAGTGTGTGTGTGTGTGTGTGTGTGTGTGTGTGTGTGTTAGGATTTCTAGTACTGTGGTAAACCCATGATCAAAAACACATGGGGGAGAAGAGTTTATTTCATTTTATAGCTTGTAGTTCATCTCTAAAGGAAGTCAGATAGGAGCTCAAGGTAGGAACTTGGGGACAGAATTTGACATAGCATTCATGGAGAAGTACTGCTTACTGGCTTGTTTCTTGTAATTTGCTGGCTCAACCAACTTTCTTATAGCAACTAGGACCACTTGCCTAAGGGTATAATCATCCACACTGAGCTAGGCTCTCCCAAATCAATCACACAGTGATTGGTACACAGTGCCAAGCTGCAGCAGCTTCCCATTACCCAATTTCATACCTTCAAATCCACCTGGGCAAATCTTAAACTATCAAGTTCAGTTTCCTTGGCCCCTCTGGAACAGAGCTCTTGTGTGCTAACCAAAGAAACATTTGCCAGAAGACTTGGCCTCAGTAATGCTGGTATCTTCTTAATTCTTACACTTCAGCCTCAGCTGAACAGAGTCAATTCTTCCAACAAAGCAAAGGTTTCATGTTAGTGGTTCTTAATTCAAAATATCAAACATCCCAAACAAGTAAGAGTCTGTAAGGGCCTCTCAAATGCCCTTCTGAAACTTCAGAAGCAAGCCCTCAATTGTTTTCATTTCTCTTGAAATACTTATCTTCCAAGCTTCTACAGAATAATTCACTGAACTCTATAAACACTCAATGACAGTTCCAGCCCTAAGTTCCAAAATGATATTGGATGTCCTTTTGTACATTTGTTGTTTTTATTGGTTGATAAATAAAGCTGTTTTGATCACCATCCCCTACTGGGCTGGTATCTAAAAGGTTATTGGCTGAATGAATTCCCACAACACCAAAATCCTTCCACAATCCTCCCCCAAATAGGGTCAGATCTATCACAGCAATACCTCAAAACCTCATGTCAATTTATGTCTTAGTTAGGATTTCTATTGCTGTGATCAAACACCATGACCAAAAGCAGTTAGGGGAGGAAAGTCTTTAGCAGAATACATTTGGCTTATGTATTCTGGGTCACTGAATGGAAGTCAGGGCAGGAATTCAAACAGAACAGGAACCTGGTGGCAGGAGCATGCTGTTTATTGGCTTTCTCTCCATGTCTTGCCAAACCTGCTTTCTTATAGCACTAAAAACCACCAGCCCAGGAATGCCAATGTGCACAGTGAGGGAGGCCCACAGTTTTGCTTGCATACTAATTTTGTAGGTGCATTTTCTCAATTGGAGTTTCCTCTTCCAAAACTACAGCTTATGTCAAGTTGACAGCAAGCTTGCCAGCACAATACATATTTACAGGTATTATTGTTTTCAGGTTGTCTTTTTTAAGAACAGCTAAAACAGTATTTTTATTGACTTATTTTTAGAAAGTTGCATTCCAGCTTGCTGGCAACAGTTCATACCAAGATTATTTGTACATTGTCTGATGATACATATAGAAAACAACCTTTTGGAGGTGTTATCGCTAGATGTTTCAGTACTTCTGGGTTTTCAGGATGTAATTGTATTACCTCTATTAATTCCAGCGTCAGTTCTGATAGCACTCCAATGTTAGAATAATAAGAAACATGCACTGGGAAAGGGAACTAGAATAGGTAGGTATGGATGGAAGTAGGAGGCTTCAGCCAGAGAATAAAGTGGGAAGTGGGAAATGGAATGTGGGGTGAGTCAGCTAAAATTAAGGGCCATTTGAGGGATAGTGTGGACACCTGATACAATAGAAACTTCCTAAAATATATGCGTATATGAAGGAAATCTAAATGAAATCACCGAACAGTGGGGGAGTCAGAGTACCAACTGCCTTGTTGTATCACCAAGAAAGCTTCCAACACAAGGATTTTGTTACAGCTAATTGAGTTGTGCCAAATGGGCCCAATGGTAATCCCCAAACAACCCAAACTATTGCCAAGGTTATAGTTTTCTCTCCAGATATTGTCAGCAAGGTCCCATTGCTGAAGAGAACATCTATACAACTCCTTGAATACAGAGATGTTTTGCTGGTGCCTACATAGAATCTTCATCCCTACATTCAAGAGTGTTTGGTACAGGAAGTTATTCTGCATGCTATCAAAAGAGAAACAAACATCAAGCCAACCACAAACCTTTTATCTACAATTCTGTCTTGCCTCCAAGATATGTTAGGGTAATGGTGGCATAAAGCTTGTGGGAGTAACCAGTCAATAACTGATTTGACTAAAACAAAAACACTTTAAGAGATAAAACCCATACTCAGTAATGTTTGGGTAATCAAGAACCTGAGACTAGCTAGCCCAGGGACCTAGTAAAGCCAAATAATACTGGTCTAAATAAAAAGAAATGAAAACTGTAGTAATAAAATGACTCCTAATGATATTCTGTTATACTCATGGATTAGTGCCTTGCTCAGCCATCGTCATAGATTATGTTCATCCCGCAACAGATGGGAACAAGTACAGAGACCCACTACACACATTATGCAGAGAGTGAGAGACATTTAAACACTAACACTTTGCTCTAAATGGGATGTCTCCATGAAATGCCTCCCCTCACAGCTCAGGAAACACCCCTAACAGGAGGCAGAAAGAGGATAAGAGCCAAAGGGGATGGAGGACACCAAGAAGACAACGTCCTCTAAATCCGCATGAGCAAAGTTCCTATGAGACTGAATCAGCATGCAGAGGGCCTGCATGTGTCTGCACCAGGTCCTTTGTGCTTATATTGTGGCTCCTAGTTTAGTTTTTATGAATTCCTGGGCGTGTATTTTTTGTGTCTCCTCTCAGGCTCTTTTCCTGCTGTTGGTTTATCTTACTTAATATATGCAAAAGTTTTTGCCTTATTATATTTTATTTTACTATTTTTAAGTGAATGAATGAATGAATGCCTAGCCATTAGGGTAAAGGGTAACAACTGAACTACCTATATCTCCTGGGAGAGGGAAAATAAATTTTCTCTAATGGAGTGACATTAGAGTAACTCCAGGTCTCATGCTCAGGAGCAGTTAGGGGAAGAAAAATATGGGGGGCTGCTGGTTAATTTTTGTCCAGTTGACACTAATTAGAGCCACCTAGGAAGAGGAACCCTCACCTTAAAAATTGCCTCCCACAGATAGGCCTGTGGAAATGTCTGTGGGGCATTTTCTTGATAAGTGCCAACCCTAGACAAATAGACCTGAAAGTAGATGGGGGGCCTGGAGAGATGTCTCAGAAGTTTAGAACATGTACTCCTATGACAAAGGAATTGGGTTTGCATTCCAGAACCCACATGGGGGCTCCCAAACATGTGTAACTCCAGTTGGGTAAGCTAAAACCCTCTTCTGGCATCTGTGAGCACCAGGCATACACATGGTCCAGGCAAACACTAATACACATAAAATAACAATATGTACTCCTCTCCTTTTCGTTCTTATGAAGGAAAAAATGTCCAAGCTAGCCAGTAATAAGCTTTCTCCATGGTTCTTGCTTGTTTCTGCCGTGATATAGAGTATGATTAGAACATGTAAGCCAAATAAATAAGCCCTTTCTTCCCCAAGTTGATGGTGTTTATCACAGCAACAGGAAAACACTAAGACAGCGGCTGAGATGATAAAATGACAAGATTTTTACAACTGGATACAGCAACACAGAGATCTTTGAACTTCTCTTATATCTTCTCTGTATATATTTGTCATACATTTTTTGTCTTCATATTATTTCAAAGCATATGACAGACCCATTAAACCTTGCTAATACTGGAATACAAGGGAAAACAGCAATGTCTTGTTTTACACTAATGGAAAGTGAAACATTTCAAATGTAATACTTGTAAATGAGGGAGGGAGACATATTTGGCTGGTTATAAACTTGCAGAGACGTTTTTGCAAAACAATCCAGCAGTAGTGCAAAAGCTGTCTAAATATTCATATTCTTTTGACCGAGTAGTTTTTCTTCTCTTTGGTAGTGCAAAAATTACCAACTGGCAGAATTTCCTGTGGGAAATTGAATAGATCATGGCACATAAAGCCATGAATAACTGTATTTATTAAGACTGTGTCACAATATGGGAAATATTTTGTGTGAAAAATCAAAATATAAAACATCTATTCTACCATTGCAACTATTTAAAATAGGTATAAAGAACAAATATTGGAAGGGAAAATAAAAATGAAAATAGCTGCTCTAGTAATATAGTAGAGGTTAAGGAGAAAGATTTTTATTTGAAACATATTTTACCTAGTGGTCTATGGTTAATATTACAACATTTCATTAAAACAGTAAATTCAGGTCATAATTTGAACTCATAACACTTATTCCACCATATAATTTCTCATAGTCAAAAGCTTCACGGGAAAATAGGAAGAAAATAAAAAATAAGAAGAAAATTGGCAGACCACTGATGAGCAAGCCTGGTGCTCCCAATAGCTTCTTCCCCACAGACATGAACTTTCTCCACTCTTGAAAAGACCCACATTTTCAAAATAGTCATAAAGTGTTGAAAGAATATAGCCCCAGACTTAGCTTTGCACTTGACATTCTAGGCTTCACAATACAGTTACTGGGTGATGTATAATGAAACAATTTATAAGAATGAAATCTCAGAAATACCTAGAGGTACACAAGGAAAGAGAATAGGAGCAGCTTCCCTAGGGATCCTTTGATGATGTCACAAGTGGAGCTAGCTTCACCTGCCTTTTCTTTTCATAGGAACTAGTCTCACACAGACACTACACATACATAATTCTTCCTCTATTCCCCTTCCATCTCAGGAACTAGCAAATTTAATATCATTTTTCATTCTCCCAAATGCTTGTTCATAAATTTCCCTCACTGCATCATGAAAATACATCCAGCATCCACTATAAATTCCTCATGTCCATACCCTAATGTCATCCATAACCTTCTCTTTTCTTCTCTACTGATTCTCTTGATAGTCAAGGACAAAGACACTGGTGGCTATTTTCTCACTGTTCATCTTACAAATCCAGGAAAATAAATCAGCTGTCCAGTTAATTAGTGTCTGCATGCATTTTTTAAGAAAGGGTGTGAAATGGGTAAGTTTGCTTTCAAAAGTGCATGCCTCTCCTTAGGTAATTTTCTAAACGCATTCTCTCTCTCTCTCTCTCTCTCTCTCTCTCTCTCTCTCTCTCTCTCTCTCTCTCTCTCCCTCTCCCTCTCTCTCTCTCCCTCTCCCTCTTTCTCTCTTCTCTCACTTGTTCTCATTTCTTCCCCTACAAAGTTGAACAGACAGAGAGTTTTGAGACAAGAGAAGATGTTCATAGTAACCTTAAAGGAGTTGCTTTTGAAGCTTTTCCTCTGAAATAATTTAGAAAATAAAGAATACTTAATGCAATCATATAGCTTACAGTAAATTTGTGCCATGTGTGAGTATAAACACAGTTCTATATATTCTCTGACAAGATCTGAGATTGCACAGCTGAGAAACACAAAGATCTGATCATCTGAGTTGGTAAAATACCAACTGACATCAGATTGGCAGTGGAGAGGCTCCCCACAAAGAGCTGCCTAGGATGGAACATTCTTACCAACTTTCCCATCTTATTCTCTATAACATACTTCTTTCCTTAACAGGTCTTATGATTTGTACATAATCCAGATTTCATTTTAAAAAAATAAAGAACTTCTTTCCCCAGATGCTCAGGGCTCTAGCAGAGTCCCTGTTTTGAGTCCCTCAGGAACTGCTTCAGGTACAGAGACCTCTTACCTAACCTTATTAAAAAACTTGTCAGCACAGTAGTGGAAAGGCCTGCATTACTCACCACATCTTAGGAAATGTCTGAAGAGTCATTCTACCTTTAGACCCCATGTGGGGTTGACTGAGCCTTTGGCTGATGCTGTATTGCAGTCTGACTTCTTCATCAGCTCAATTATGCTTCCTGACTTCTCTACGTTTAATAAGTATTCTGCATGCTAATCTCCATTTTAGTCCACACCAGAGGAATTCAGCTTACAACACTTCCCTAGAGGTTTCAAACAGAACAAAGATTCCAGATAAAACTGAGTCATAAAAACGCTGGTAAGACCGAAGAGTTGTTGCAGGGTAGAGACCCAGAGATTCCCCAGCATGGCCAAAGTCTGACTTGAGAGTCTGTATTAAGCTGGCTGTTGACTATCCAGAAAGAAACACTTCTCACAGAGCAACCTCAAATGTTTGGTTTTGCTTTGTTTTGTTTGAAACAGGGTTTCTCTGTGTAACCCTGGATGCCCTGGAACTCTTTCTGTGGACTAGGCTGGCCTTAATCTCACAGAGATTTACCTGCCTCTGTTTCCTGAGCTCTGTGATTAAAGGCATGCCATCACCACCTGGCCTATAGGGAGCTTTTAAAGGCAAATAACACAGACAAACTATGCCCTAGTTGTAAGTTACAGGGCAAAGTTGAGCAAGCAAGCAGTTTAACAGAAACCAACAACATGCAGTGAGCTGGCACATTTTGACTCTGATTTTCTAGAACAGGAACGCGTAGCTTCCCACAGGAGTTTCCATGGTGGAGATAGTAAAGGGGGACATCAGTTTCAGGTTAAACCAAAGATAGCTCCAGCTGAGACAAGACGGGGAATCTTTGCCCTGTTATAGAGTAAAATTAGGAAGGCAACATCACACAGAAGTCAGAAGAAGCCTCAAGTGACCATGAGGGCTCACAAGATATATTGACTCGGTTTTAAAGAGGATCTCATATGGTACAGATGTTGAAGTACAGGTCAACATACAATTAGCTCTGTGATCTTCTGTAGTTGGTCTCCAAAATTCAGAAGTCTGTTGCAGAAGCAAATTAAATGGAGGTGAGAGAAAAAATCCTTCTCAAGTTTTAATGACAACAACAGTGTTTGGAGTGGCCTTTAAAAAGCATCAGTGCTTTTGACTTATTATCAAGGTAGGTAATGGATGTTCCAGGGTTTTTGATACCTATTATATTGCTCATGGTGTGAATCTGAAGCCAGAGGGATACTGCCAGATTCTGAACACACCTTTCCCAGCTGTCATTGCTAATCTAGAGAAATAATCATGGTCTCGCCCTAAAAACTCTATTAATTGTTTTTTTATGTGTACACAATGGAATTTTATTCAGCCAAAGGAAGAATAAAAGTATCAGCCACAAAATCTGATGTCAGAAAGAGACTTTTTATGGTGAAAGATCCTTTTAATCCAACTTCCTTTTATTTTTTTCCCTTTTCTTATTTTCCTCTTTTTCCTTTCAAACAATTTCTCTTTATTTACTACTGAAATATATTTATGTCAAAACTACCTTAAACTACCTACACATGAGCATTATTAGGATCTGGCGTGCATAGAAGACAAATATGTGCACAGGAGCTGCCTAGTGTGATACAGAATGGGAGGGACAGATAGGGACAAAAGTTTTCTCATTTAATCAAGATCATCTGAGACTGAGGATATTGCCACCATGTAGATCAGTAGGTCACAGTGACACTTGGGAACTCCAGAATCATCATCAACTCTAAACTTCTCCCTGGTAATCTTCATTGATATAATTTGTCACTATGGTCAATGTGAGAAGTTGTTCCAAATCACTTAGAGAGTAATTTAGAGGAAACTTTACAATATATGTTTATAGAGATGTCATAAGAATTTTTTTCTAAGGGAACCAAAATCCCTTTTCTTCAAGAAACTCTGTTTTTACCAACTGAGTCAGATTATAGAGAAAACTGCCTTGCCCAAGGTCATGTCCCATTCCAAATGCAGGGTAGCCTATTGTTGCGGGAGGTCCTCCCACTCCTCCAGCCCATCACCGCTGAGATACCAGCCCATTGGGGTGTGGTCTCTCTCCCTTTAAAAAAGCAGCCACTTCCCTCTCCTCTCTCTCTTCACTTCCTGCTCCGCCGGCAACTAGACTTCCTTCCTGGTTGCGCAGAGGGCTGACAGTGATCTGTAAGTTTTTTCCCCTTTAAATAAATACCACCCTATTAATCATAATTCCAAACTGGTGTGGCATTGTTTATGACTTACGCCTTCAATTGGCGCCCAACGTGGGGCACGAACCCACGACCCTGGGATTAAGAGTCCCATGCTCTACAAAACACATTGCAGGTATACCAAATAATCCTACAGGTCAGGCAGTTATAAAAAGATCAAATCGTACTATAAAGGATATGCTGAACAAAGAGAAAGAGACGGAAAATACCCCCAGAAATAGATTACATAATGCTTTATTAACCTTGAATTTTCTTAACGCTAATGAGAAAGGAACGACAGCAGCAGAGAGACATTGGATAATGGAAAAGTCTGCTGAACTAAATCAACCGATTTATTTCAAAGATGTGCTGACCTCTCAATGGAAGCCAGGAGATGTGCTACGTTGGGGAAGGGGTTTTGCTCTTGTTTCCACAGGAGAAGAAAAATTGTGGATACCATCAAAATTAATAAAGTTTCGATTTGAAGAGGAGAAACCTCTTGGAAAGGAGAAATGACAACTTATCCACAATGATGATATTCATACAGGTGGTAAGAAAAACATATAGAATGGGGGCAGGGTTCTGTTCTTATCTCCACAGGAAAACACTCGTCTTTGAAAAATTCAAGGGACCCTGGATGTTTGGATACTGACAGATGGAAAAATACCTGCCCAATAGGAAATATCAAGAAAACTGAAAGGGTTGTGTAAGTAATATTAAACCATATTTCTAAATTTATAAAGCTGGTTTTGAAGTTGGACTCTGGCTCAGTCCCTCTCCAATTCCAAGCCTGTTAGTAAGAGAAAAACCCAGAGTTTCTGGAGTTTCTGTCTCATGTCAAGAGCCATGATATGGGACAGAAAGAAATATGAGTTTAGAAAACATCTTTGCTTTTCTTCATATCTATCATACTTTTCATTGAACATATCTATCATGCCTTTCAGTGAATATGTATATATATGTCTATATATGTCTATATGATTAATGTTTAAGTTTTTCACAATGAACAATGAGTTTTTCCTGAAGTGGCATTTGAAGTTTCCAGGAAGAAGATGGGGCCCCATAACAATAACTCCACCTGGTTGATATGACGTCATGATACTGATAGCGCTACTACAAGACCTGCTTTGGGTACCAGCTGCACAAGACAGTTCCAACTTGGTTAGCTGAAATGGTGCACATCTTATACAACATTTTGGCCAGACCTACACAAAATACTCAGAGACTATTAGCAATTTTAAAAGACATTGATCTTGAAATTTAACCATCATTTTACTTTCACAGTATCCCCCAGAAAGAACGTCGCCCCCATGACAGCTGGAAGTAATTCTAGAGGACAACATCCCCTCTCCCAGTAAAGTTTGCCCTTGGGTTTAGGGACATCATTTAGGGGTTGATTATAATTAGTATATGATTGAGGGTTGGGGGAGGAATTTTATAAGCTCAGGGATCATTTTGAAAAAAAAAAGAGGGATGATGGGATAATAGATTTGTAATTGTGAGTTACTGTTTTTAGACAAATATATTGGTATAGATTCTTGTATATTGATACAAAGTTAAATTATATTGACTATTGTATGCATGCATGTTTCTACCTTGTTTAAAACATTTTTATGTATTGACATATATTGTATTGTATATATTTACCATATTGCAGTGTACATTTCTACCTCTGATTAAGATACTTATATAATGTTTGTGTATTGATATATATTTACCTACTGCAATGTATATTTGTACATTGTTTATATTTGGAGGTCATTGTCCTCATTTGTTTCACAGTTGTTTATTGTCTTAATCTTTAAGTTAGATAGATATTGAGAATTATATAGACTAATAGTCGTCTAAGTTTGTCATTTATAATTAGACTAATCAGGTTCTTTAGATATATAGAGATTATACTCAGTATAGATAGATAATCTTCAACTTCTTCAAAGAGCTGTAGAAAATGGCCTTTAATCTAACTCAGAGTTTTGTGGTAGTGAGACACAATTGCTCCTGGCAACACCACTCTATTCCCGAGAGAATGTTGAGCACCAAAGACACTCCACCTGGAGCCTTTCTATTTGGCAGAACTGGCCTTTGGGCAAAGAAATGCCCGTACCTCAACCACTGACAAAGATACAGAGCATGCATCAATGGATAAAACAGGACTGTCATATCCTGCCAAGACAGGGTAAGATAGTTTTGAAAAGTTGCTTGCCTTTGAAAATGGTATGTCAGTTATGTTAGGCCTTAGCCAAAGTTGGTTGCTTCAACGCTGCTAATGTGACTTTGGGTGATTGCCTAGGTAGCCAGTTGTCTCTGTGATTTGTTGCATGTTTTGGAAGTTGTTTTACTGAACTTCCAAATTACCCAGGTAACATTATTTCCCTTCTCAGATCTTTGATGGGGTTGAAGACTATATAAATGTAGTTACTTTCTGTCATGACTTGGCCAAGTTATTTATTATACAAGACCTAAGCTAGTTAGAATAGGATATTTGTACTTATTGTATATAAATTCATAGTAGGTGTAGAACTCTCTTATTTAAACAAAAGGGGGAGGTGTTGCGGGAGGTCCTCCCACTCCTCCAGCCTATCACCGCTGAGATACAAGCCCATTGGGGTGTGGTCTCTCTCCCTTTAAAAAAGCGGCCACTTCCCTCTCCTCTCTCTCTTCACTTCCTGCTCCGCCTGCGACTAGACTTCCTTCCTGGTTGCGCAGAGGCTGACAGTGATCTGTAAGTTTTTTCCCCTTTAAATAAATACCACCCTATTAATCATAATTCCAAACTGGTGTGGCATTGTTTATGACTTACGCCTTCAGCCTATAGCCAGAGATCGGTTTGTACAGGAGTATAAAGGGTACATACTCTTGTCAAAATCACAACACTCTGCTCATCTACCTCTGCTTCCTCTGCCTAATCCTGTTCATTTAATTTCCCCATATGAATGGATTCCAAAAACATGTTCCAACAAAATTCCAACATGGTAATCTTCCCTCCAATTTTGATCATGGAGAACTTGAAGTGTGCTTTACTGCAGTTAAGAACACTAAGATAAATAATTTACCTTCACAATCCTTACATTGGTAGGATTTATTGTTACTCTGATTCTCCCACCCATTTTACATTACTGTAGCTACATTGTCTATACTGGATAAATGCTTTCCATTGGCCTCCATCATTCGGAAATTTTATTATTCTCAAAGAGAGAAGCTCACTGTAGTGGTTCAGGGCCATAATTTTAGCAGTATGGAGGCTGAGACAGAAAAATATAAGCTCAAAGTTAGCCTGGGTCTTTGTCTTAAAACACAAGATTGGGGAAGATTAATTTAATGGTATGATCTCCCACCACCATTGGTAACTTGAAGAAGATAACATGCTTAATTTGTTGTGTGTCTGTTGTCTGTTTTGTTTCACTTCTGAGATAGAGTCTCACTATGTTGTCCAAGCTGTCCTGAAACTCATAGTCTCAACCAAAAACGTGCTAGGATTAGAGTTATATGCCACCCTGTCTGGTGTTTTGACAGATTTTGAAATTCCCTCTGCTCATGACTTTCTCATTGCCTTAAGAAAAGGAGTACAGACACATGTTCCCCATGTCTTGCCATTAGATGAGTTGAGAGAGAAGCAAACACAATAAATTCACTCCACTATTCTAATCTCTATCTTCCCGCCCTTGGACTCCCTCAGGCTATTTCTTGCATTTGTTCTCACTGAGTCTAATAGACTAGTCCTTTTGATCAGCCACTTCCATCAGCTTCATGTATTACATACAGTCTGGTCATCTTGGACTTTGTAGATGTAGAGTTTCTGGATAAAGTGAAATTGATGGTAGGAGAAATATTTAGCAAAAGGTTTAGAACCTTCACAATTCAACATCATATGTCTCAGAAGTGGCTTTTTTGTTTGTGTGTGCGTGTGTGTATTTTCGAGACAGAGTGAGAGACCCCCTGTCCAGCTTGCTAAGCAGCTTAGCACCAGATGAAAGACCCCCCGCCCAGCTTGTTAAACGACTTAGCACCAGTAATGCCATTTTACAAGGCTTGTACTGAATATTCAGGGTTTGAACAAAGGGCAGTTTAAAAGCTGCCAAAACGAGATAGAGACACCTATGGCTGGGCAGGGGGAGGAACAGGAATACAGAGAATGTGGCTGGGCTTCATCTGTCCCAGGCAGGGAGAAACACCAAGAAGACACCCTGTCTGCCCTAGATAAGAGCCAAGGCAGCCGACCTTGTCCCAACCTGAACTCGGCCACATTCAAACTAACCAATGAAAACCCTGTAACTACGCTTCTCGCTTCTGTACCACGCTTTTTGCTCCCCAAAACATATATAAACCCATTACCCCGACCTGGAGGCGCACAAGTCCTCCGAGAGACTTTGTCGCCCCAGGTACCTGTGTATCTGAATAAACCTCTTGCTGTTTGCATCCGTACAAGTGGCCTCGCTGTTCCTTGGGAAGGGTCTCCCCAGAGGAAAGACACTCTTGGAGCGTCTTTCAAGAGCTTCTCTGTGTAACATCCCTGACTACTCACTTTGTAAACCAGGCTGACCTCGAACTCATAGAGATCTGTCTGCCTCTGTCTCCCTAGTGTTGGGATTAAAGGCATGTGCCACCACTGCCCAGCATGTCTTAAGAGTTTTAATAATACAATTGAGAAAAAAAATATCATTCCATAAGTTTAAGTGCTTTTCTCTGGTCAGTATTTTCCTTCATCCCCCACCATAATTACTGTGGCATGACTCCAGTTGTGGCTCTGAAGGCACTGAAGGAAGTATGGGTGGGTTTTCATACTGCGACCAAGGGAACTGGTATAGATTTTCTCAGCAAGATCCTCATATGCTTTTAGAAAAGTACTCAATAGCTTGTGGCTTCTGTTTAGAAAGCCAATGTGGAAGAGTCCTCACTCCTCATTGCCCGGTGCATACTCACTGAGTATCCACAAATCCAGACTGAGCACATGCTGTTCTTTCATTACAGCAAAGACTTTCTACCTATACTTGGCTACTCATGAAATGTATACTAGAGATGATCTTCAATTCTATAGCACAGGGGATCCATAAGACAGATAAAACTGAGTAACCAAAGCACAATGACAGATGCCAGGTTCCCATATTAACCATAAGCTGCTTCATTCACCCATGTAAAGATTTAATTACAGAAATACATACTTTGTTCCACTATGTCTTTGTATATGGCTTATCTATGAAAACATTTTTTAAAGGAGATCGTGGTTGTTTGAATAAAAATATTCCTCATAGGCTTATTTATGTATTTGAATAATGATCTCCAGTTTGTGAAACTGTTTGGAAAGGTGTCTGGGAAGGATTAGGAGGTTCAACTTTGTTGAAGGAGGTTGGCCTTGTTGGAGGAGGTTTGTCACTGGGACTGGGCCTTGAGGTTTCTCTCTCTCTCTCTCTCTCTCTCTTTCTCTCTCGTCATTGTCTCAACATGTAAGCTCCAGCATCATGTCTGCCTTCCTGCTACCATGCTCTCTGCCATGGTGGTCATGGACTCACCCTCTGAAACACTGATCATATCTTGCAGTTAAATCCCTTTCTTTATAAGTTGCCTTGATCAAGGTGTCTGTTCAAGGCAATAGAATAGTAGCTATAGAAAAGTAGCTAAGACAGAGATCAAGGGCTCCTTTCAAGGGTTTTCATAGAGATATAAGCAGAGTGTATAAACTGGGGGAAGGGAATAAAAATAGGAAATCCTTTGTAAATCATAATGAAGTTTTAAACTCAGAGCTGAGAGTATTGCAGTGTAGCACACTCTTCCCTAGCATGCTCAAGGAATGGAGTTCCATCCCTAACACCACATACACACACGTAATAAAGCTCCAAATCTATGCCTGTAGTCCTAGCATGACTTGCTCTAAGTGACAGATTTCGATCTGGATTATATCCCCAGCTTTGTCCCCATCTTGTTCCTGTTTGTCTCATTGTCATGAAAAGTCCTCAGTTATTAAAATATTTTAAATGCCATATTCTGGAGCCTTTGAGAGATATGAAGAATGCCTATCTGAAATATATCTCTATATATCTAAAAAATCTAACTAACATGACTACAAGCTTGACTATTACGGATGATTATCCATTAACAACCTATATTTCTTAATTATACAGTACATTTTTAAATGAACTACACAATCACAATACCTTAATCAAGATCGAGAAATACATATAACAAAATTGATCTTAAAATCCATACCAATGCAAATTATTCATACCTATATCATTTCCCCCTTTAAATGTAAAAGGACATTTATAAACAATATTTTGGGAATATGGGCGCAGTTTTTTCTCTCCAAACTGCTTCCTGCTGAATGGGGGCGTCGTTAATTAGGTCTTTAATGGTATAACCTGTGTGCTAGTTTCATCTCAGTTGGCAGTTGAGCAAAGCAATTTTCTGAAGGTGTTAACACCAACCCATCAGGAGGGCGTGGTCCATCATACCAAATCGGGATAGATGCAATCCACAGGGTTTGGTCCACTGTGAAAACAAAAGAAGACCTCCAAAGCATCATATCCTTAGACCCAAATCCTGAAATCATACCCTCATGATATCCGTTCTGGTTCCACTTGGCAGTCCATATAATGAAATGTCTGTCTGTACTTAGCTCCTTTACAGTCAAAAATTTTAAAGAAAACACAATGTACATAATCCTGACTCTCTGTGAATTTTCCATTTTTACGTGGCTTATTTTTGCTCTATCACTTTACTTTATTCTGTCTCTTTAAAGACTTTACCTTTTTTTTAAACCATTAACTTTATTCTCTATATTCTTTTTCTTCTCTCTCCCAAGCCTACGTACATTCATCCAACAGTGTGACTTATTTAGTGTTCTGAATCTGTCCTATAGTGAATCTGCAATGTTTTACTATCCAGGAGCACTTTTGATTTGCGCCTTTAAATCACTAGGCGCTTAAGAATCTAAGCTGTGACATTCCTAGGTTAACTTTTTGCTTTTTGAGCGTATATCTGTAGACCAGGCTGTCTTTGAACTCTCAGAGATACTCCTGTCTCTGCCTCCTAGGCATTGGGATTAAAGGTGTTTGCTACTACACCTTGAACTCACAGAGATATGTTTGTCTCTGCCTTGTAGGCACTGGGATTAAAGGCGTGTACTACCACACCTTGAAGTCACAGAGGTCAATTTCCCTCTGCCTTCCAAGTGTTGAGATTAAAGGTGTGTACTGCCACACACAACAACTCTCTTGCTTTTTTTTGTTTTTTGCTTTAAGAACTTCAACTTTTAGTCTGCATATATTTTTAACACGCTGTAAATCATTTAAAAATTTTCTTTGTGTTTGAATCTCTCTTTACTGTATCTCTCTCTGTTTTTCTGACCACATGAGTCTTTAATTTGCCAAGCAATCTCAGTAGGACTAAAGCCGTGGCTTTGCCAGCTAGATCCAGTCCATTCCTTAGCTTTCCAGCCTCATGGCTGAGGTACTGGCTGTAGCCATGTTTACTGCTACAACTCTATGGCATTTCAAGGTCCCTGCCAGCAAGTGAGCTTCAGCAGCCTGTGCTTGCAAACTGCACAAACCGCCTGCCTAAAAGAGTCAGTTTGCCCTGTCAGGACAGCCCAGAAAGCTGGCATTTTTAAACAGTGCAGCTTTTTTCCTGCTACGGCTGAAAACCGAAAAGCATGCGTTCAGCTTTTCGTCAACACCATTTAAGTGTTTCGTGGCAGGACCTCTTAATGAGCTGCAGGGTTTTGCAGCTAAAGCCGAGTCAGGAAGCCTCTCTTAGATGAGAGTGCTTGCTTGCCTCTAGCAAGCAGAGTAGACCCGAGAAATTGCCACAAGAAACATGCTTTACTCTATTCTTTTCCAAGCTTTCTCAGGCTTTCTGTGGACTCAGCCCCACGTTGGGCGCCATTTGAGTAATAAGGGCGGTGGGGCTGCGTCCCCAACACCCCAGCCGCCTGCTTGGCTAGCTTATGCCCTGAAATAACAACACACAAACTGTATTCTTTTAATCACTGCTTGGCCCTTTACCTCTAGCCCTTACAGGCTAATTCTCACATCCCGATCAACCCATCTCTAATAATCTGTGAGCACCGGTCTTACCGGGAAAGATTCAGCATGTCTAACCTGGCGGCTTGCTTCATCGCGTGCCTCTGCCCAGGAGCCGGGAGCATGGCGTCTCTGAGGTGTCTGCTCTGGAGAGGAGAGCTGTGGAATCTGAGCTCACTTCCTCTTCCTCCCAGCGTTTTGTTCTGTTTACTCCTCCCACCTATCTTCTGACCAATGAGGACCAAGCAGTTTCTTTTTATTTAACCAATGACCTTCCTCCATCAGAATATCTATTCCACAATCACAAGATGAAATAATATGACTGTTGTCCATGGTTTTGCTTGAGGTTCAGAATCCATTATAGTCTATAATAGGAAAAATACATTCTCCAAATACAAAACAAAATCTTATAAAAGCAGACAGAATTATTTCTTTCCTGAACCCATTTGCAATTCTAAATCATACTTGTATATATTTTAGGCCATGGTGTATGATGAGGCTGTTTATTTTCAGGATTCAAATGTGGTATGATTTTTTCCCCTTATCCATTTTCTCAGGGTCATTTAAAAATCAAACAATGTACTTCTGTATCAAGTTACCTCTTGAATTTTCTTTGATTTCAAGCTCTGTTCGAAATTAAAAACTATGGAACTCCCACTGTTATTGCTCTGACACTAGTAGTGATAAGGCTTATAACAAGTACAGTTCATATAATGGTTATATTGATGAACTCTCATCTATTATAAGAAAAAAATCCAAGAAGCATCAGTTGGTATTTGGAAATCCTGCCAGTTCTCAGACTGAGTAAATAAAATGTATTAATGGGTAATTGGTTAATAATTGTCCTAGAAAATGAATAATTAAGGGTGCTAAAACTGTCAATACTGAAAACACATCAAGAAAAATATATACCTTACTAAATCTTCACTGGGGTCCTAGAGTTTCTTGACTATAATATAGCAAATAGAGACTATATATTTAGTACAAAGCTACAGCCTTGTACTAAAAGCAGTTTGTCAAGAGTTATTATTTCAAAGTGTGATGACAATACTTTCTCTGGAGAATGTCATAAAACAACTCCCTGACACTTATTTTTATAATTGGTGATTAGATTTGTAGCCTGTCTGTGGTTCAGAGGTAGTAGAATGTTGCATTTGGGTTTTACATTTCTGTCTTGCAGTGAAGGCTGAAGGGAAGGAGGAGGAAAGGAAAGAAGACAGACAGATAGATGGAAGAAAGAGAGGAAGAGAGGTAGGGAGGAAGAAAATAAGAAGGAAGGAAGAAGGAAGGAAGGAAGGAAATAAGGAAGGAAGGAAGGACGGACATACCAGAAGAGTACAGAGGCTAGAACCCTTCCCCATGATTACTCTCGGTCTTCAAAATGGATGTCAAAGCTATGCATACATTAAATTGTTAATGAGAAAGACTAAAACTGCACCTAATATTATTATTTTTGACAGTATTTGGGATGGAATTCAGGGCCTTGCAAATAAAATGTAATCTCTGGGGCCAGGTGGTGGTGGCGCATGCCTTTAATCCCAGCACTCGGGAGGCAGAGGCAGGCGGATCTCTGGGAATTTAAGGCCAGCCTGTTCTACAAGAGTTAGTTCTAGGATGGGCACCAAAGCTACAGAGAAACCCTGTCTCGAAACACCAAAAAAAAAAAAAGAGACAAAAACAAAACAAAACAAACAAACAAAAAAAACCAAAATGTAATCTCTGGCTCGTATATCTGGTATTTTTAAAAGATTAAATTTGTATTACCTTTAT